>NC_139004.1:0-600000 GCF_964374135.1 Grampus griseus
CACGTACGCTCACCCTAAACCGTTGTCGTACCCTCACCCGGACCCTAAACCGTCCCCGTCCCCTAACCCTAACCCTAGCCTGAACCCTATCCCTTACCCAAAGCCTTACCCTCACCCGTCCCCTAATCCTAACCCGTACGCTAACACTAACCCGTGCCCTCACACGTACGCTCACCCTAAACCGTTGTCGTACCCTCACCCGAAACCTAAAACGTCCCCGTCCCCTAACCCTAGCCCGAACCCTAACCCTAACCCTTACCCGAAGCCTTACCCTCACCCATCCCCTAATCCTAACCCGTACGCTAACACTAACCCGTGCCCTCACACGTACGCTCACCCTAAACCGTTGTCGTACCCTCACCCGGACCCTAAACAGTCCCCGTCCCCTAACCCTAACCCTAGCCCGAACACTAACCCTAACACTTACCCGAAGCCTTACCCTCACCCGTCCCCTAATCCTAACCCGTACGCTAACACTAACCCGTGCCCTCACACGGACGCTCACCCTAAACCGTTGTCGTACCCTCACCTGGACCCTAAACCGTCCCCGTCCCCTAACCCTAGCCCTAGCCCGAACCCTAACCCTAACACTTCCCCGAAGCCTGACCCTCACCCGTCCCCTAATCCTAACCCGTACGCTGACACTAAGCTGTGCCCTCACACGTACGCTCCCCCTAAAGATTTGTCGTACCCTCACCTGGACTCTAAACCGTCCCCGTCCCCTAACCCTAACCCTAGTCCGAACCCGAACCCTAACCCTTCCCGGAAGCCTGACCCTCACCCGTCCCCTAATCCTAACCCGTACGCTGACAGTAACCCGCGCCCTCACACGTACGCTCCTCCTAAAGCGCTGTCGTACCCTCACCTGGATCCTAAAGCATCCCCGTCCCCTAACCCTAGCCCGAACCCTAACCCTAACCCTTCCCCGAAGCCTGACCCTCACCCGTCCCCTAATCCTAACCCGTACGCTGACACTAACCCGCGCCCTCACACGAACGATCCCCCTAAAGCGTTGTCGTACCCTCACCTGGACCCTAAACCATCCCCGTCCCCTAACCCTAACCCTAGCCCGAACCCGAACCCTAACCCTTCCCCGAAGCCTGACCCTCACCCGTCCCCTAATCCTAACCCGTACGCTGACACTAACCCGCGCCCTCACACGTACGCTCCCGCTAAAGCGTTGTCGTACCCTCACCTGGTCCCTAAACCGTCCCCGTCCCCTAACACTAACCCTAGCCCGAACCCGAACCCTAACCCTTCCCCGAAGCCTGACCCTCACCCGTCCCCTAATCCTAACCCTTTCGCTGACACTAACCCACGCCCTAACACGTACGCTCCCCCTAAAGCGTTGTCGTACCCTCACCTGGACCCTAAACCGTCCCCGTCCCCTAACCCTAACCCTAGCCCCAACCGTAACCCTAACCCTTCCCCGAAGCCTGACACTCACCCGTCCCCTAATCCTAGCCCGTACGCTGACACTAACCCGCGCCCTCACACGTACGCTCCCCCTAGAGCGTTGTCGTACCCTCACCTGGACCCTAAACCGTCCCCGTCCCCTATTCCTAACAATAGCCCGAATCCTAACCAAGCCCTTCCCCGAAGCCTGACCCTCACCCGTCCCCTAATCCTAACCCGTACGCTGACACTAACCCGCGCCCTCACACGTACGCTCCCCCTAAAGCGCTGTCGTACCCTCACCTGGACCCTAAACCGTCCCCGTCCCCTAACCCTAACCCTAGCCCGAACCCGAACCCTAACCCTTCCCCGAAGCCTGACCCTCACCCGTCCCCTAATCCTAACCCGTACGCTGACACTAAACCGCGCCCTCACACGTACGCTCCCCCTAGAGCGTTGTGGTACCCTTACCTGGACCCTAAACCGTCTCCGTCCCCTAACCCTAACCCTAGCCCGAACCCGAACCCTAACCCTTCCCCGAAGCCGGACCCTCACCCGTCCCCTAATCCTAACCCGTACGCTGACACTAACTCGCGCCCTCACACGTAAGCTCCCCCTAAAGCGTTGTAGTACCCTCACCTGGACCCTAAACCGTCCCCGTCCCCTAACCCTAACCCTAGCCCGAACCCGAACCCTAACACTTCCCCGAAGCCTGACCCTCCCCCGTCCCCTAATCCTAACCCGTACGCTGACACTAACCCGCGCCCTCACACGTACGCTCCCCCTAAAGCGTTGTAGTACCCTCACCTGGACCCTAAACTGGCCCCGTCCCCTAACCCTAGCCCTAGCCCGATCCCTAACCCTAACACTTCCCCGAAGCCTGACCCTCACCCGTCCCATAATCCTAACCCGTACGCTGACACTAAGCCGCGCCCTCACACGTACGCTCCCCCTAAAGAGTTGTCGTACCCTCACCTGGACTCTAAACCGTCCCCGTCCCCTAACCCTAACCCTAGTCCGAACCCGAACCCTAACCCTTCCCCGAAGACTGACCCTCACCCGTCCCCTAATCCTAACCCGTACGCTGACACTAACCCGCGCCCTCACACGTACGCTCCCCCTAAAGCGTTGTCGTACCCTCACCTGGACCCTAAACCGTCCCCGTCCCCTAACCCTAACCCTAGCCCGAACCCGAACCCTAACCCTTCCCCGAAGCCTGACCCTCACCCGTCCCCTAATCCTAAGCCGTACGCTGACACTAACCCGCGCCCTCACACGTACGCTCCCCCTAAAGCGTTGTCGTACCCTCACCCGTAACCTAAACTGTCCCCGTCCCCTAACCCTAACCCTAGCCCAATCCCTAACCCTAACCCTTACCCGAAGCCTTACTCTCACCCGTCCCGTAATCCTAAGCCGTACGCTAACACTAACCCATGCCCTCACACGTACGTTCACCCTAAACCGTTGTCGTACCCTCACCCGGACCCTAAACCGTCCCCGTCCCGTAAACCCAACCCTAGCCCGAACCCTAAACCTAACCCTTACCTGACGCCTTACCCTCACCCGTCCCCTAATCCTAACCCCTATGCTAACACTAACCCGTGCCCTCACACGTACGCTCACCCTAAACGGTTGTCGTACCCTCACCCGGACCCTAAACGGTCCCCGTCCCCTAACCCTAACCCTAGCCCGAACCCTAACCCTAACCCTTACCCGAAGCCTTACCCTCACCCGTCCCCTAATCCTAACCCGTACGCTAACACTAAACCGTGACCTCACACGTACGCTCACCCTAAACAGTTGTCGTACCCTCACCCGGACCCTAAACCGTCCCCGTCCCCTAACCCTAACCTTAGCCCGAACCCTAACCCTTACCCTTACCCGAAGCCTTACCCTCACCCGTCCCCTAATCCTAAGGCGTACGATAACACTAACCCGTGCCCTCACACGTACGCTCACCCTAAACCGTTGTCGTACCCTCACCCGGACCCTAAACCGTCCCCGTCCCCTAACCCTAACCCTAGCCTGAACCCTATCCCTTACCCAAAGCCTTACCCTCACCCGTCCCCTAATCCTAACACGTACGCTAACACTAACCCGTGCCCTCACACGTACGCTCACCCTAAACCGTTGTCGTACCCTCACCCGGACCCTAAACCGTCCCCGTCCCCTAACCCTAACCCTAGCCCGAACCCTAACCCTAACACTTACCCGAAGCCTTACCCTCACCCGTCCCCTAATCCTAACCCGTACGCTAACACTAACCCGTGCCCTCACACGTATGCTCACCCTAAAACGTTGTAGTACCCTCACCCGGACCCTAAACCGTCCCCGTCCCCTAACTCTAAACCTAGCCCGAACCCTAACCCTTACCCTTCCCCGAAGCCTTACCCTCACCCGTCCCCTTATCCTAAGCCGTACGCTAACACTAACCCGTGCCCTCACACGTACGCTCACCCTAAACTGTTGTCGTACCCTCACCCGGACCCTAAACCATCCCCGTCCCCTAACCCTAACCCTAGCCCGAACCCTAACCCTTGCCTGAAGCCTTACCCTCACTCATCCCCTAATCCTAACCCGTACGCTAACACTAACCCGTGCCCTCACACGTACGCTCACCCTAAACCGTTGTCGTACCCTCACCCGGACCCTAAACCGTCCCCGTCCCCTAACCGTAACCCTAGCCTGAACCCTAACCCTTACCCGAAGCCTGACCCTCCCCCGTCCCCTAATCCTAACCCGTACGCTGACACTAACCCGCGCCCTCACACGTACGCTCCCCCTATAGCGTTGTCGTACCCTCACCTGGACCCTAAACCGTCCCCGTCCCCTAACCCTAACCCTAGCCCGAACACTAACCCTAACACTTCCCCGAAGCCTGA
This sequence comes from Grampus griseus, assembly GCF_964374135.1. Lineage (NCBI taxonomy): Eukaryota > Metazoa > Chordata > Mammalia > Artiodactyla > Delphinidae > Grampus > Grampus griseus. Next base: position 4,278 of record NC_139004.1, read on the forward strand.
CCCTCACCCGTCACCTAATCCTAACCCGTACGCTGACACTAACACGCGCCCTCACACGTACGCTCCCCCTAAAGCGTTGTCGTACCCTCACCTGGACCCTAAACCGTCCCCGTCCCCTAACCCTAGCCCTAGCCCGAACCCTAACCCTAACACTTCCCCGAAGCCTGACCCTCACCCGTCCCCTAATCCTAAGCCGTACGCTGACACTAAGCCGCGCCCTCACACGTACGCTCCCCCTAAAGATTTGTCGTACCCTCACCTGGACTCTAAACCGTCCCCGTCCCCTAACCCTAACCCTAGTCCGAACCCGAACCCTAACCCTTCCCCGAAGCCTGACCCTCACCCGTCCCCTAATCCTAACCCGTTCGCTGACACTAACCCACGCCCTAACACGTACGCTCCCCCTAAAGCGTTGTCGTACCCTCACCTGGACCCTAAACGGTCCCCGTCCCCTAACCCTAACCCTAGCCCCAACCGTAACCCTAACCCTTCCCCGAAGCCTGACCCTCACCCGTCCCCTAATCCTAACCCGTACGCTGACACTAACCCGCGCCCTCACACTTACACTCCTCCTAAAGCGTTGTCGTACCCTCAGCTGAACCCTAAACCGTTCCCGTCCCCTAACCCTAACCCTAGCCCGAACCCGAACCCTAACCCTTCCCAGAAGCCTGACCCTCACCCGTCCCCTAATCCTAACCCGTACGCTGACACTAACCCGCGCCCTCACACGTACGCTCCCCCTAAAGCGTTGTCGTACCCTCACCTGGACCCTAAACCGTCCCCGTCCCCTAACCCTAGCCCGAACCCGAACCCTAGCCCTTCCCCGAAGCCTGACACTCACCCGTCCCATAATCCTAACACGTACGCTGACACTAACCCGCGCCCTCACACGTACGCTCCCCCTAAAGCGTTGTCGTACCCTCACCTGGACCCTAAACCGTCCCCGTCCCCTAACCCTAACCCTAGCCCGAACCCGAACCCTAACCCTTCCCCGAAGCCTGACCCTCACCCGTCCCCTAATACTAACCCGTACGCTGAGACTAACCCGCGCCCTCACACGTACGCTCCCCCTTAAGCGTTGTCGTACCCTCACCTGGACCCTAAACCGTCCCCGTCCCCTAACCCTAACCCTAGCCCGAACCAGAACCTTAACCCTTCCCGGAAGCCTGACCCTCACCCGTCCCCTAATCCTAAGCCGTACGCTGACACTAACCCGCGCCCTCACACGTACGCTCCCCCTAAAGCGTTGTCGTACCCTCACCTGGACCCTAAACCGTCCCCGTCCCCTAACCCTAACCCTAGCCCGAACCCGAAGCCTAACCCTTCCCCGAAGCCTGACCCTCACCCGTCCCCTAATCCTAACCCGTACGCTGACACTAACACGTGCCCTCACACGTACGCTCCCCCTAATGCGTTGTCGTACCCTCAGCTGAACCCTAAACCGTCCCCGTCCCCTAACCCTAACCCTAGCCCGAACCCGAACCCTAACCCTTCCCAGAAGCCTGACCCTCACCCGTCCCCTAATCCTAACCCGTACGCTAACACTAACCCGCGCCCTCACACGTACGCTCCCCCTAAAGCGTTGTCCTACCCTCACCTGGACCCTAAACCATCCCCGTCCCCTAACCCTAGCCCGAACCCTAACCCTAACCCTTCCCCGAAGCCTGACCCTCACCCGTCCCCTAATCCTAACCCGTACGCTGACACTAACCCGCGCCCTCACACGAACGATCCCCCTAAAGCGTTGTCGTACACTCACCTGGACCCTAAACCATCCCCGTCCCCTAACCCTAACCCTAGCCCGAACCCGAACCCTAACCCTTCCCCGAAGCCTGACCCTCACCCGTCCCCTAATCCTAACCCGTACGCTGACACTAACCCGCGCCCTCACACGTACGCTCCCGCTAAAGCGTTGTCGTACCCTCACCTGGACCCTAAACCGTCCCCGTCCCCTAACACTAACCCTAGCCCGAACCCGTACCCTAACCCTTCCCCGAAGCCTGACCCTCACCCGTCCCCGAATCCTAACCCGTTCGCTGACACTAACCCACGCCCTAACACGTACGCTCCCCCTAAAGCGTTGTCGTACCCTCACCTGGACCCTAAACCGTCCCCGTCCCCTAACCCTAACCCTAGCCCCAACCGTAACCCTAACACTTCCCCGAAGCCTGACCCTCACCCGTCCCCTAATCCTAGCCCGTACGCTGACACTAACCCGCGCCCTCACACGTACGCTCCCCCTAAAGCGTTGTCGTACCCTCACCTGGACCCTAAACGGTCCCCGCCCCCTAACCCTAACCCTAGCCCGAACCCGAACCCTAACCCTTCCCCGAAGCCTGACCCTCACCCGTCCCCTAATCCTAACCCGTACGCTGACACTAACCCGCGCCCTCACACGTACGCTCCCCCTAAAGCGTTGTCGTACCCTCACCTGGACCCTAAACCGTCCCCGTCCCCTAACCCTAACCCTAGCCCGAACCCTAACCCTAACCCTTCCCCGAAGCCTGACCCTCACCCGTCCCCTAATCCTAAGCCGTACGCTGACACTAACCCGCGCCCTCACACGTACGCTCCCCCTAAAGCGTTGTCGTACCCTCACCTGGACCCTAAACCGTCCCCGTCCCCTAACCCTAACCCTAGCCCGAACCCGAACCCTAACACTTCCCCGAAGCCTGACCCTCCCCCGTCCCCTAATCCTAACCCGTACGCTGACACTAACCCGCGCCCTCACACGTACGCTCCCCCTAGAGCGTTGTCGTACCCTCACCTGGACCCTAAACCGTCCCCGTCCCCTAATCCTAACCCTAGCCCGAATCCTAACCCAGCCCTTCCCCGAAGCCTGACCCTCACCCGTCCCCTAATCCTAACCCGTACGCTGACACTAACCCGCGCCCTCACACGTACGCTCCCCCTAAAGCGCTGTCGTACCCTCACCTGGACCCTAAACCATCCCCGTCCCCTAACCCTAGCCCGAACCCGAACCCTAACCCTTCCCCGAAGCCTGACCCTCACCCGTCCCCTAATCCTAACCCGTACGCTGACACTAACTCGCGCCCTCACACGTAAGCTCCCCCTAAAGCGTTGTAGTACCCTCACCTGGACCCTAAACCGTCCCCGTCCCCTAACCTTAACCCTAGCCCGAACCCGAACCTTAACCCATCCCCGAAGCCTGACCCTCATCCGTCCCCTAATCCTAACCCGTTCGCTGACACTAACCCGCGCCCTCACACGTACGCTCCCGCTAAAGCGTTGTCGTACCCTCAACTGGACCCTAAACCGTCCCCGTCCCCTAACTCTAACCCTAGCCCGAACCCTAACCCTAACCCTTCCCCGAAGCCTGACCCTCACACGTCCCCTAATCCTAAGCCGTACGCTGACACTAACCCGCGCCCTCACACGTTCGCTCCCCCTAAAGCGTTGTCGTACCCTCACCTGGACCCTAAACCGTCCCCGTCCCCTAACCCTAACCCTAGCCCGAACCCGAACCCTAACCCTTCCCCGAAGCCTGACCCTCACCCGTCCCCTAATCCTAACCCGTACGCTGACACTAAACCGCGCCCTCACACGTACGCTCCCCCTAGAGCGTTGTCGTACCCTCACCTGGACCCTAAACCGTCTCCGTCGCCTAACCCTAACCCTAGCCCGAACCCGAACCCTAACACTTCCCCGAAGCCTGACCCTCACCCGTCCCCTAATCCTAACCCGTACGCTGACACTAACTCGCGACCTCACACGTAAGCTCCCCCTAAAGCGTTGTAGTACCCTCACCTGGACCCTAAACCGTCCCCGTCCCCTAACCCTAACCCTAGCCCGAACCCGAACCCTAACACTTCCCCGAAGCCTGACCCTCCCCCGTCCCCTAATCCTAACCCGTACGCTGACACTAACCCGCGCCCTCACACGTACCCTCCCCCTAAAGCGTTGTCGTACCCTCACCTGGACCCTAAACCGTCCCCGTCCCCTAACCCTAACCCTAGCCCGAACCCTAACCCTAACCCTTCCCTGAAGCCTGACCCTCACCCGTCCCCTAATCCTAACCCGTACGCTGACACTAACCCGCGCCCTCACACGTACGCTCCCCCTAAAGCGTTGTAGTACCCTCACCTGGACCCTAAACTGGCCCCGTCCCCTAACCCTAGCCCTAGCCCGAACCCTAACCCTAACACTTCCCCGAAGCCTGACCCTCACCCGTCCCATAATCCTAACCCGTACGCTGACACTAAGCCGCGCCCTCACACGTACGCTCCCCCTAAAGAGTTGTCGTACCCTCACCTGGACTCTAAACCGTCCCCGTCCCCTAACCCTAACCCTAGTCCGAACACGAACCCTAACCCTTCCCCGAAGACTGACCCTCACCCGTCCCCTAATCCTAACCCGTACGCTGACACTAACCCGCGCCCTCACACGTACGCTCCCCCTAGAGCGTTGTCGTACCCTCACCTGGACCCTAAACCGTCCCCGTCCCCTAACCCTAACCCTAGCCCGAATCCTAACCCTAACCCTTCCCCGAAGCCTGACCCTCACCCGTCCCCTAATCCTAAACCGTACGCTGACACTAACCCGCGCCCTCACACGTACGCTCCCCCTAAAGCGTTGTCGTACCCTCACCTGGACCCTAAACCGTCCCCGTCCCCTAACCCTAACCCTAGCCCGAACCCGAACCCTAACACTTCCCCGAAGCCTGACCCTCACCCGTCCCCTAATCCTAAGCCGTACGCTGACACTAACCCGCGCCCTCACACGTACGCTCCCCCTAAAGCGTTGTCGTACCCTCACCCGTACCCTAAACGGTCCCCGTCCCCTAACCCTAACCCTAGCCCAATCCCTAACCCTAACCCTTACCCGAAGCCTTACTCTCACCCGTCCCGTAATCCTAAGCCGTACGCTAACACTAACCCATGCCCTCACACGTACGTTCACCCTAAACCGTTGTCGTACCCTCACCCGGACCCTAAACCGTCCCCGTCCCGTAAACCCAACCCTAGCCCGAACCCTAAACCTAACCCTTACCCGAAGCCTTACCCTCACCCGTACCCTAATCCTAACCCGTACGCTAACACTAACCCGTGCCCTCACACGTACGCTCACCCTAAACCGTTGTCGTACCCTCACCCGGACGCTAAACCGTCCCCGTCCCCTAACCCTAACCCTATCCCGAACCCTAACCTTAACCTTTACCCGAAGCCTTACCCTCACACGTCCCCTAATCCTAAGCCGTACGCTAACACTAAACCGTGACCTCACACGTACGCTCACCCTAAACAGTTGTCGTACCCTCACCCGGACCCTAAACTGTCCCCGTCCCCGTCCCCTAACCCTAGCCCGAACCCTAACCCTAACCCTTACCTGAAGCTTTACCCTCCCCCGTCCCCTAATCCTAACCCGTACGCTAACACTAACCCGTGCCCTCACACGTACGCTCAACCTAAACCGTTGTCATACCCTTACCCGGACGCTAAACCGTCCCCGTCCCCTAACCCTAACCCTAGCCCGAATCCTAACCCTTACCCTTACCCGAAGGCTTACCCTCACCCGTCCCCTAATCCTAAGGCGTACGATAACACTAACCCGTGCCCTCACACGTACGCTCACCCTAAACCGTTGTCGTACCCTCAACCGGACCCTAAACCGTCCCCGTCCACTAACCATAACCCGAGCCCGAACCCTAACCCTAACCCTTACCCGAAGCCTTACCCTCACCCGTCCCCTAATCCTAACCCGTACGCTAACACTAACCCGTGCCCTCACACGTACGCTCACCCTAAACCGTTGTCGTACCCTCACCCGGACCCTAAACCGTCCCCGTCCCGTAAACCCAACCCTAGCCCGAACCCTAAACCTAACCCTTACCCGAAGCCTTAACCTCACCCATCCCCTAATCCTAACCCGTACGCTAACACTAACCGTGCCCTCACACGTACGCTCACCCTAAACCGTTGTCGTACCCTCACCCGGACCCTAAACCGTCCCCGTCCCCTACCCTAACCCTAGCCCGAACCCTAACCCTAACCCTTACCCGTAGCCTTACCCTCACCCGTCCCCTAATCCTAACCTGTACGCTAACACTAACCCGTGCCCTCACACATACGCTCACCCTAAACCATTGTCATACACTCACCCGGACCCTAAACCGTCCCCGTCCCCTAACCCTAACCTTAGCCCGAACCCTAACCCTTACCCTTACCCGAAGCCTTACCCTCACCCGTCCCCTAATCCTAAGGCGTACGATAACACTAACCCGTGCCCTCACACGTACGCTCACCCTAAACCGTTGTCGTACCCTCACCCGGACCCTAAACTCTTCCCGTCCCCTAACCCTAACCCTAGCCCGAACCCTAAGCCTAACCCTTACCCGAAGCCTTACTCTCACCCGTCCCCTAATCCTAACCCGTACGCTAACACTAACCCGTGCCCTCACACGTACGTTCACCCTAAACCGTGGTCGTACCCTCACCCGGACCCTAAACCGTCCCCGTCCCGTAAACCCAACCCTAGCCCGAACCCTAAACCTAACCCTTACCCGAAGCCTTACCCTCACCCGTCCCCTAATCCTAACCCGTACGCTAACACTAACCCGTGCCCTCACACGTACGCTCACCCTAAACCGTTGTCGTACCCTCACCCAGACGCTAAACCGTCCCCGTCCCCTTACCCTAACCCTACCCCGATCCCTAACCCTAACCCTTACCCGAAGCCTTGCCCTCACCCGTCCCCTAATCCTAACCCGTACGCTAACACTAACCAGTGCCCTCTCACGTATGCTCACCCTAAACCGTTGTCGTACTCTCACCCGGACCCTAAACCGTCCCCGTCCCCTAACCGTAAACCTAGCCCGAACCCTAACCCTTACCATTCCCCGAAGCCTTACCCTCACCCGTCCCCTAATCCTAACCCGTACGCTAACACTAACCCGTGCCCTCACACGTACGCTCACCCTAAACCGTTGTCGTACCCTCACCCGGACCCTAAACGGTCCCCGTCCCCTAACCCTAACCCTAGCCCGAACCCTAACCCTAACCCTTACCCGAAGCCTTACCCTCACACGTCCCCTAATCCTAACCCGTACGCTAACACTAACCCGTGCCCTCACACGTACGCTCACCCTAAACCGTTGTCGTACCCTCACCAGGAAGCTAAACCGTCCCCGTCCCCTAACCCTAACCCTAGCCCGAACGCTAACCATAACACTTACCCGAAACCTTACCCTCACCCGTCCCCTAATCCTAACCCGTACGCTAACACTAACCCGTTCCCTCACACGTATGCTCACCCTACACCGTTGTCGTACCCTCACCCGGACCCTAAACCGTCCCCGTCCCCTAACCCTAAACCTAGCCCGAACCCTAACCCTTCCCCTTCCCCGAAGCCTTACCCTCACCCGTCCCCTTATCCTAAGCCGTACGCTAACACTAACCCGTGCCCTCACACGTACGCTCACCCTAAACCGTTGTCGTACCCTCACCCGGACCCTAAACCGTCCCCGTCCCCTAACCCTAACCCTAGCCTGAACCCTATCCCTTACCCAAAGCCTTACCCTCAGCCGTCCCCTAATCCTAACACGTACGCTAACACTAACCCGTGCCCTCACACGTACGCTCACCCTAAACCGTTGTCGTACCCTCACCCGAAACCTAAACCGCCCCGTCCCCTAACCCTAGCCCGAACCCTAACCCTAACCCTTACCCGAAGCCTTACCCTCACCCATCCCCTAATCCTAACCCGTACGCTAACACTAACCCGTGCCCTCACACGTACGCTCACCCTAAACCGTTGTCGTACCCTCACCCAGAAGCTAAACCGTCCCCGTCCCCTAACCCTAACCCTAGCCCGAACCCTAAACCTTACCCTTACCCGAAGCCTTACCCTCACCCGTCCCCTAATCCTAAGCCGTACGATAACACTAACCCGTGCCCTCACACGTAAGCTCACCCTAAACCGTGTCGTACCCTCACCCGGACCCTAAACCGTGTCCGTCCCCTAACCCTAACCCTAGCCCGATACCTAACCCTTACCCTTACCCGAAGCCTTACCCTCACCCTTCCCCTAATCCTAAGCAGTACGATAACACTAACCCGTGCCCTCACACGTAAGCTCACCCTAAACCGTGTCGTACCCTCACCCGGACCCTAAACCGTGCCCGTCCCCTAACCCTAACCCTAGCCCGATCCCTAACCCTAACCCTTACCCGAAGCCTTACCCTCACCCGTCCCCTAATCCTAAGCCGTACGCTAACACTAACCCGTGCCCTCACACGTACGCTCACCCTAAACCGTTGTCGTACCCTCACCCGGACCCTAAACCGTCCCCGTCCCCTAACCCTAACCCGAACCCTAACCCTAACCCTTACCCGAAGCCTTACCCTCACCAGTCCCCTAATCCTAACCCGTACGCTAACACTAACCCGTGCCCTCACACGTACGCTCACCCTAAACCGTTGTCGTACCCTCACCAGGAAGCTAAACCGTCCCCGTCCCGTAAACCCAACCCTAGCCCGAACCCTAAACCTAACCCTTACCTGACGCCTTACCCTCACCCGTCCCCTAATCCTAACCCCTATGCTAACACTAACCCGTGCCCTCACACGTACGCTCACCCTAAACTGTTGTCGTACCCTCACCCGGACCCTAAACGGTCCCCGTCCCCTAACCCTAACCCTAGCCCGAACCCTAACCCTAACCCTTACCCGAAGCCTTACCCTCACCCGTCCCCTAATCCTAAGGCGTACGATAACACTAACCCGTGCCCTCACACGTACGCTCACCCTAAACCGTTGTCGTACCCTCACCCGGACCCTAAACCGTCCCCGTCCCCTAACCCTAACCCTAGCCTGAACCCTATCCCTTACCCAAAGCCTTACCCTCACCCGTCCCCTAATCCTAACACGTACGCTAACACTAACCCGTGCCCTCACACGTACGCTCACCCTAAACCGTTGTCGTACCCTCACCCGGACGCTAAACCGTCCCCGTCCCCTAACCCTAACCCTATCCCGAACCCTAACCTTAACCTTTACCCGAAGCCTTACCCTCACCCGTCCCCTAATCCTAAGCCGTACGCTAACACTAAACCGTGACCTCACACGTACGCTCACCCTAAACAGTTGTCGTACCCTCACCCGGACCCTAAACCGTCCCCGTCCCCTACCCTAACCCTAGCCCGAACCCTAACCCTAACCCTTACCCGTAGCCTTACCCTCACCCGTCCCCTAATCCTAACCTGTACGCTAACACTAACCCGTGCCCTCACACATACGCTCACCCTAAACCATTGTCATACCCTCACCCGGACCCTAAACCGTCCCCGTCCCCTAACCCTAACCTTAGCCCGAACCCTAACCCTTACCCTTACCCAAAGCCTTACCCTCACCCGTCCCCTAATCCTAAGGCGTACGATAACACTAACCCGTGCCCTCACACGTACGCTCACCCTAAACCGTTCTCGTACCCTCACCCGGACCCTAAACTCTTCCCGTCCCCTAACCCTAACCCTAGCCCGAACCCTAAGCCTAACCCTTACCCGAAGCCTTACTCTCACCCGTCCCCTAATCCTAACCCGTACGCTAACACTAACCCGTGCCCTCACACGTACGTTCACCCTAAACCGTGGTCGTACCCTCACCCGGACCCTAAACCGTCCCCGTCCCGTAAACCCAACCCTAGCCCGAACCCTAAACCTAACCCTTACCCGAAGCCTTACCCTCACCCGTCCCCTAATCCTAACCCGTACGCTAACACTAACCCGTGCCCTCACACGTACGCTAACCCTAAACCGTTGTCGTACCCTCACCCAGATGCTAAACCGTCCCCGTCCCCTTACCCTAACCCTACCCCGATCCCTAACCCTAACCCTTACCCGAAGCCTTGCCCTCACCCGTCCCCTAATCCTAACCCGTACGCTAACACTAACCAGTGCCCTCACATGTATGCTCACCCTAAACCGTTGTCGTACTCTCACCCGGACCCTAAACCGTCCCCGTCCCCTAACCGTAAACCTAGCCCGAACCCTAACCCTTCCCCTTCCCCGAAGCCTTACCCTCACCCGTCCCCTTATCCTAAGCCGTACGCTAACACTAACCCGTGCCCTCACACGTACGCTCACCCTAAACCGTTGTCGTACCCTCACCCGGACCCTAAACCGTCCCCGTCCCCTAACCCTAACCCTAGCCTGAACCCTATCCCTTACCCAAAGCCTTACCCTCACCCGTCCCCTAATCCTAACACGTACGCTAACACTAACCCGTGCCCTCACACGTACGCTCACCCTAAACCGTTGTCGTACCCTCACCCGAAACCTAAACCGTCCCCGTCCCCTAACCCTAGCCCGAACCCTAACCCTAAACCTTACCCGAAGCCTTACCCTCACCCATCCCCTAATCCTAACCCGTACGCTAACACTAACCCATGCCTTCACACGTACGCTCACCCTAAACCGTTGTCGTACCCTCACCCGGACCTAAACCGTCCCCGTCCCCTAACCCTAACCCTAGCCCGAACCCTAACCCTAACACTTACCCGAAGCCTTACCCTCACCCGTCCCCTAATCCTAACCCGTACGCTAACAGTAACCCGTGCCCTCACACGTATGCTCACCCTAAAACGTTGTAGTACCCTCACCCGGACCCTAAACCGTCCCCGTCCCCTAACTCTAAACCTAGCCCGAACACTAACCCTTACCCTTCCCCGAAGCCTTACCCTCACCCGTCCCCTTATCCTAAGCCGTACGCTAACACTAACCCGTGCCCTCACACGTACGCTCACCCTAAACTGTTGTCGTACCCTCACCCGGACCCTAAACCATCCCCGTCCCCTAACCCTAACCCTAGCCCGAACCCTAAACCTTGCCTGAAGCCTTACCCTCACTCATCCCCTAATCCTAACCCGTACGCTAACACTAACCCGTGCCCTCACACGTACGCTCACCCTAAACCGTTGTCGTACCCTCACCCGGACCCTAAACCGTCCCCGTCCCCTAACCGTAACCCTAGCCTGAACCCTAACCCTTACCCGAAGCCTTACCCTCACCCGTCCCCTAATCCTAACCCGTACGCTAACACTAACCCGTGCCCTCAAACGTACGCTCACCGTAAACCGTTGTACCCTCACCCGGACCCTAAACCGTCCCCATCCCCTAACCCTAACCCTAGCCCGAACCCTAACCCTAACCCTTACCCGAAGCCTTACCCTCACCCGTCCCCTAATCCTAACCCGTACGCTAACACTAACCCGTGCCCTCACACGTACGCTCACCCTAAACCGTTGTCGTACCCTCACCCGGAAGCTAAACCGTCCCCGTCCCCTAACCCTAACCCTAGCCCGAACCCTAACCCTTACCCTTACCCGAAGCCTTACCCTCACCCGTCCCCTAATCCTAAGCCGTACGATAACACTAACCCGTGCCCTCACACGTAAGCTCACCCTAAACCGTGTTGTACCCTCACCCGGACCCTAAACCGTGCCCGTCCCCTAAACCTAACCCTAGCCCGATACCTAACCCTTACCCTTACCCGAAGCCTTACCCTCACCCGTCCCCTAATCCTAAGCCGTACGATAACACTAACCCGTGCCCTCACACGTAAGCTCACCCGAAACCGTGTCGTACCCTCACCCGGACCCTAAACCGTGCCCGTCCCCTAACCCTAACCCTAGCCCGATCCCTAACCCTAACCCTTACCCGAAGCCTTACCCTCACCCGTTCCCTAATCCTAAGCCGTACGCTAACACTAACCCGTGCCCTCACACGTACGCTCACCCTAAACCGTTGTCGTGCCCTCACCCGGACCCTAAACCGTCCCCGTCCCCTAACCCTAACCCGAACCCTAACCCTAACCCTTACCCGAAGCCTTACCCTCACCCGTCCCCTAATCCTAAACCGTACGCTAACACTAACCCGTGCCCTCACACGTACGCTCACCCTAAACCGTTGTCGTACCCTCACCAGGAAGCTAAACCGTCCCCGTCCCCTAACCCTAACCCTAGCCCGAACCCTAACCCTTACCCTTACCCGAAGCCTTACCCTCACCCGTCCCCTAATCCTAAGCCGTACGATAACACTAACCCGTGCCCTCACACGTACGCTCACCCTAAACCGTGTCGTACCCTCACCCGGACCCTAAACCGTGCCCGTTCCCTAACCCTAAACCTAGCCCGATCCCTAACCCTAACACTTACCCGAAGCCTTACCCTCACCCGTCCCCTAATCGTAAGCCGTACGCTAACACTAACCCGTGCCCTCACACGTACGCTCACCCTAAACCGTTGTCGTACCCTCACCCGGACGCTAAACCGTCCCCGTCCCCTAACCCTAACCCTATCCCGAACCCTAACCTTAACCTTTACCCGAAGCCTTACCCTCACCCGTCCCCTAATCCTAAGCCGTACGCTAACACTAAACCGTGACCTCACACGTACGCTCACCCTAAACAGTTGTCGTACCCTCACCCGGACCCTAAACCGTCCCCGTCCCCTACCCTAACCCTAGCCCGAACCCTAACCCTAACCCTTACCCGTAGCCTTACCCTCACCCGTCCCCTAATCCTAACCTGTACGCTAACACTAACCCGTGCCCTCACACATACGCTCACCCTAAACCATTGTCATACCCTCACCCGGACCCTAAACCGTCCCCGTCCCCTAACCCTAACCTTAGCCCGAACCCTAACCCTTACCCTTACCCAAAGCCTTACCCTCACCCGTCCCCTAATCCTAAGGCGTACGATAACACTAACCCGTGCCCTCACACGTACGCTCACCCTAAACCGTTCTCGTACCCTCACCCGGACCCTAAACTCTTCCCGTCCCCTAACCCTAACCCTAGCCCGAACCCTAAGCCTAACCCTTACCCGAAGCCTTACTCTCACCCGTCCCCTAATCCTAACCCGTACGCTAACACTAACCCGTGCCCTCACACGTACGTTCACCCTAAACCGTGGTCGTACCCTCACCCGGACCCTAAACCGTCCCCGTCCCGTAAACCCAACCCTAGCCCGAACCCTAAACCTAACCCTTACCCGAAGCCTTACCCTCACCCGTCCCCTAATCCTAACCCGTACGCTAACACTAACCCGTGCCCTCACACGTACGCTAACCCTAAACCGTTGTCGTACCCTCACCCAGATGCTAAACCGTCCCCGTCCCCTTACCCTAACCCTACCCCGATCCCTAACCCTAACCCTTACCCGAAGCCTTGCCCTCACCCGTCCCCTAATCCTAACCCGTACGCTAACACTAACCAGTGCCCTCACATGTATGCTCACCCTAAACCGTTGTCGTACTCTCACCCGGACCCTAAACCGTCCCCGTCCCCTAACCGTAAACCTAGCCCGAACCCTAACCCTTCCCCTTCCCCGAAGCCTTACCCTCACCCGTCCCCTTATCCTAAGCCGTACGCTAACACTAACCCGTGCCCTCACACGTACGCTCACCCTAAACCGTTGTCGTACCCTCACCCGGACCCTAAACCGTCCCCGTCCCCTAACCCTAACCCTAGCCTGAACCCTATCCCTTACCCAAAGCCTTACCCTCACCCGTCCCCTAATCCTAACACGTACGCTAACACTAACCCGTGCCCTCACACGTACGCTCACCCTAAACCGTTGTCGTACCCTCACCCGAAACCTAAACCGTCCCCGTCCCCTAACCCTAGCCCGAACCCTAACCCTAAACCTTACCCGAAGCCTTACCCTCACCCATCCCCTAATCCTAACCCGTACGCTAACACTAACCCATGCCTTCACACGTACGCTCACCCTAAACCGTTGTCGTACCCTCACCCGGACCTAAACCGTCCCCGTCCCCTAACCCTAACCCTAGCCCGAACCCTAACCCTAACACTTACCCGAAGCCTTACCCTCACCCGTCCCCTAATCCTAACCCGTACGCTAACAGTAACCCGTGCCCTCACACGTATGCTCACCCTAAAACGTTGTAGTACCCTCACCCGGACCCTAAACCGTCCCCGTCCCCTAACTCTAAACCTAGCCCGAACACTAACCCTTACCCTTCCCCGAAGCCTTACCCTCACCCGTCCCCTTATCCTAAGCCGTACGCTAACACTAACCCGTGCCCTCACACGTACGCTCACCCTAAACTGTTGTCGTACCCTCACCCGGACCCTAAACCATCCCCGTCCCCTAACCCTAACCCTAGCCCGAACCCTAAACCTTGCCTGAAGCCTTACCCTCACTCATCCCCTAATCCTAACCCGTACGCTAACACTAACCCGTGCCCTCACACGTACGCTCACCCTAAACCGTTGTCGTACCCTCACCCGGACCCTAAACCGTCCCCGTCCCCTAACCGTAACCCTAGCCTGAACCCTAACCCTTACCCGAAGCCTTACCCTCACCCGTCCCCTAATCCTAACCCGTACGCTAACACTAACCCGTGCCCTCAAACGTACGCTCACCGTAAACCGTTGTACCCTCACCCGGACCCTAAACCGTCCCCATCCCCTAACCCTAACCCTAGCCCGAAACCTAACCCTAACCCTTACCCGAAGCCTTACCCTCACCCGTCCCCTAATCCTAACCCGTACGCTAACACTAACCCGTGCCCTCACACGTACGCTCACCCTAAACCGTTGTCGTACCCTCACCCGGAAGCTAAACCGTCCCCGTCCCCTAACCCTAACCCTAGCCCGAACCCTAACCCTTACCCTTACCCGAAGCCTTACCCTCACCCGTCCCCTAATCCTAAGCCGTACGATAACACTAACCCGTGCCCTCACACGTAAGCTCACCCTAAACCGTGTTGTACCCTCACCCGGACCCTAAACCGTGCCCGTCCCCTAAACCTAACCCTAGCCCGATACCTAACCCTTACCCTTACCCGAAGCCTTACCCTCACCCGTCCCCTAATCCTAAGCCGTACGATAACACTAACCCGTGCCCTCACACGTAAGCTCACCCTAAACCGTGTCGTACCCTCACCCGGACCCTAAACCGTGCCCGTCCCCTAACCCTAACCCTAGCCCGATCCCTAACCCTAACCCTTACCCGAAGCCTTACCCTCACCCGTTCCCTAATCCTAAGCCGTACGCTAACACTAACCCGTGCCCTCACACATACGCTCACCCTAAACCGTTGTCGTGCCCTCACCCGGACCCTAAACCGTCCCCGTCCCCTAACCCTAACCCGAACCCTAACCCTAACCCTTACCCGAAGCCTTACCCTCACCCGTCCCCTAATCCTAAACCGTACGCTAACACTAACCCGTGCCCTCACACGTACGCTCACCCTAAACCGTTGTCGTACCCTCACCAGGAAGCTAAACCGTCCCCGTCCCCTAACCCTAACCCTAGCCCGAACCCTAACCCTTACCCTTACCCGAAGCCTTACCCTCACCCGTCCCCTAATCCTAAGCCGTACGATAACACTAACCCGTGCCCTCACACGTACGCTCACCCTAAACCGTGTCGTACCCTCACCCGGACCCTAAACCGTGCCCGTTCCCTAACCCTAACCCTAGCCCGATCCCTAACCCTAACACTTACCCGAAGCCTTACCCTCACCCGTCCCCTAATCCTAACCCGTACGCTAACACTAACCCGTGCCCTCACACGTACGCTCACCCTAAACCGTTGTCATACCCTCACCCGGAAGCTAAACCGTCCCCGTCCCCTAACCCTAACCCTAGCCCGAACCCTAACCCTTACCCTTACCCGAAGCCTTACCCTCACCCGTCCCCTAATCCTAAGCCGTACGATAACACTAACCCGTGCCCTCACACGTTAGCTCACCCTAAACCGTGTCGTACCCTCACCCGGACCCTAAACCGTGCCCGTCCCCTAACCCTAACCCTAGCCCGATACCTAACCCTTACCCTTACCCGAAGCCTTACCCTCACCCGTCCCCTAATCCTAAGCCGTACGATAACACTAACCCGTGCCCTCACATGTAAGCTCACCCTAAACCGTGTCGTACCCTCACCCGGACCCTAATCCGTGCCCGTCCCCTAACCCTAACCCTAGCCCGATCCCTAACCCTAACCCTTACCCGAAGCCTTACCCTCACCCGTTCCCTAATCCTAAGCCGTACGCTAACACTAACCCGTGCCCTCACACGTACGCTCACCCTAAACCGTTGTCGTACCCTCACCCGGACCCTAAACCGTCCCCGTCCCCTAACCCTAACCCGAACCCTAACCCTAACCCTTACCCGAAGCCTTACCCTCACCCGTCCCCTAATCCTAACCCGTACGCTAACACTAACCCGTGCTCTCACACGTACGCTCACCCTAAACCGTTGTCGTACCCTCACCAGGAAGCTAAACCGTCCCCGTCCCCTAACCCTAACCCTAGCCCGAACCCTAACCCTTACCGTTACCCGAAGCCTTACCCTCACCCGTCCCCTAATCCTAAGCCGTACGATAACACTAACCCGTGCCCTCACACGTACGCTCACCCTAAACCGTGTCGTACCCTCACCCGGACCCTAAACCGTGCCCGTTCCCTAACCCTAAACCTAGCCCGATCCCTAACCCTAACACTTACCCGAAGCCTTACCCTCACCCGTCCCCTAATCGTAAGCCGTACGCTAACACTAACCCGTGCCCTCACACGTACGCTCACCCTAAACCGTTGTCGTACCCTCACCCGGACCCTAAACAGTCCCCGTCCCCTAACCCTAACCCTAGCCCGAACCATAACCCTAAACCTTACCCGAAGCCTTACCGTCACCCGTCCCCTAATCCTAACCCGTACGCTAACACTAACCCGTGCCCTCACACGTACGCTCACCCTAAACCGTTGTCGTACCCTGACCCAGACCCTAAACCGTCCCCGTCCCCTAACCCTAACCCTAGCCCGAACGCTAACCATAACACTTACCCGAAACCTTACCCTCACCCGTCCCCTAATCCTAACCCTTACGCCAACACTAACCCGTTCCCTCACACGTATGCTCACCCTACACCGTTGTCATACCCTCACCCGGACCCTAAACCGTCCCCGTCCCCTAACCCTAAACCTAGCCCGAACCCTAACCCTTCCCCTTCCCCGAAGCCTTACCCTCACCCGTCCCCTTATCCTAAGCCGTACGCTAACACTAACCCGTGCCCTCACACGTACGCTCACCCTAAACCGTTGTCGTACCCTCACCCGGACCCTAAACCGTCCCCGTCCCCTAACCCTAACCCTAGCCTGAACCCTATCCCTTACCCAAAGCCTTACCCTCACCCGTCCCCTAATCCTAACCCGTACGCTAACACTAACCCGTGCCCTCACACGTACACTCACCCTAAACCGTTGTCGTACCCTCACCCGAAACCTAAACCGTCCCCGTCCCCTAACCCTAGCCCGAACCCTAACCCTAACCCTTACCCGAAGCCTTACCCTCACCCATCCCCTAATCCTAACCCGTACGCTAACACTAACCCGTGCCCTCACACGTACGCTCACCCTAAACCGTTGTCGTACCCTCACCCGGACCCTAAACCGTCCCCGTCCCCTAACCCTAACCCTAGCCCGAACACTAACCCTAACACTTACCCGAAGCCTTACCCTCACCCGTCCCCTAATCCTAACCCGTACGCTAACACTAACCCGTGCCCTCACACGTATGCTCACCCTAAAACGTTGTAGTACCCTCACCCGGACCCTAAACCGTCCCCGTCCCCTAACTCTAAACCTAGCCCGAACCCTAACCCTTACCCTTCCCCGTAGCCTTACCCTCACCCGTCCCCTTATCCTAAGCCGTACGCTAACACTAACCCGTGCCCTCACACGTACGCTCACCCTAAACTGTTGTCGTACCCTCACCCGGACCCTAAACCATCCCCGTCCCCTAACCCTAACCCTAGCCCGAACCCTAACCCTTACCTGAAGCCTTACCCTCACCCGTCCCCTAATCCTAACCCGTACGCTAACACTAACCCGTGCCCTCACACGTACGCTCACCCTAAACCATTGTCGTACCCTCACGCGGACCCTAAACCGTCCCCGTCCCCTAATCGTAACCCTAGCCTGAACCCTAACCCTTACCCGAAGCCTTACCCTCACCCGTCCCCTAATCCTAACCCGTACGCTAACACTAACCCGTGCCCTCACACGTACGCTCACCCTAAACCGTTGTCGTACCCTCACCCGGAAGCTAAACCGTCCCCGTCCCCTAACCCTAACCCTAGCCCGAACCCTAACCCTTACCCTTACCTGAAGCCTTACCCTCACCCGTCCCCTAATCCTAAGCCGTACGATAACACTAACCCGTGCCCTCACACGAAAGCTCACCCTAAACCGTGTCGTACCCTCACCCGGACCCTAAACTGTGCCCGTCCCCTAACCCTAACCCTAGCCCGATACCTAACCCTTACCCTTACCCGAAGCCTTACCCTCACCCGTCCCCTAATCCTAAGCCGTACGATAACACTAACCCGTGCCCTCACACGTAAGCTCACCCTAAACCGTGTCGTACCCTCACCCGGACCCTAAACCGTGCCCGTCCCCTAACCCTAACCCTAGCCCGAACCCTAACCCTAACCCTTACCCGAAGCCTTACCCTCACCCGTCCCCTAATCCTAAGCCGTACGCTAACTCTAACCCGTGCCCTCACACGTATGCTCACCCTAAACCGTTGTCGTACCCTCACCCGGACCCTAAAGCGTCCCCGTCCCCTAACCGCAACCCTAGCCCGAACCCTAACCCTAACCCTTACCCGAAGCCTTACCCTCACCCGTCCCCTACTCCTAAGCCGCACGTTAACACTAACCCGTGCCCTCACACGTATGCTCACCCTAAACCGTTGTCGTACCCTCACCCGGAGCCTAAACCGTCCCCGTCCCCTAACCCTAACCCTAGCCCGAACCCTAACCCTAACCCGAAGCCTTACCCTCACCCGTCCCCTACTCCTAAGCCGTACGCTAACACTAATCCGTGCCCTCACACGTACGCTCACCCTAAATCGTTGTCGTACCCTCACCCGGACCCTAAACTGTCCCCGTCCCCTAACCCTAACCCGAACCCTAACCGTAACCCTTACCCGAAGCCTTACCCTCACCCGTCCCCTAATCCTAACCCGTACGCTAACACTAACCCGTGCCCTCACACGTACGCTCACCCTAAACCGTTGTCGTACCCTCAACCGGACCCTAAACCGTCCCCGTCCCCTAACCCTAACCCTAACCCTCTAACCCTAACCCTAATCCTAACCCTAACCCTAACCCTCTAACCCTAACCCTTACCCTAACCGTACCCTAACCCTAACCCTAACCCTAAACCATCCCCATCCCCTAAACCTAAACCTAACCCTAACACTTACCCGAAGCCTTACCCTAACCCGTCCCCTAATCCTAACCCGTTTGCTAAACTAACCCGTGCCCTCACACCTACGCTCACCCTAAACCGTTGTCGTACCCTAGCCTGTACCCTAAACCATCCCCGTCCCCTAATCCTAACCCTAACCCTAAACCTAACCCTAACCCTTACCCGAAGCCTTACCCTAACCCGTCCCCTAATCCTAACCCATATGCTAACACTAACCCATGCCCTCACAGGTACGCTCACCCTGATCCGTTTTCGTACCCTAACCTGTACCGTAAACCGTCCCCGTCCCCTAATCCTAACCCTAACCCTTACCCGAAGCCTTACCCTAACCCGTCCCCTAATCCTAACCCATACGCTAACACTAACCCATGCCCTCACAGGTACGCTCACCCTGAACCGTTTTCGTACCCTAACCTGTACCGTAAACCGTCCCCGTCCCCTAACCCTAAACCTAACCCTTACCCGAAGACTTACCGTAACCCGTCCCCTAATCCTATGTGGGAGGATCCCACATGCCACAGAGCGGCTGCACCCGTGAGCCGTTGCCGCTGAGCCTGCACATCCGGAGCCTGTACTCCGCAGCGGGAGAGGCCACAACAGTGAGAGGCCTGTGTCCCGCAAAAAAAAAAAAAAAAAAAAAAAAAAAAAAAAAAAAAAAAAATTAAATACAAAGAAAGCATGTTAAAAGCAGCAAGGGAAAAACAGCAAATAACACACAAGGGAATCCCCATAAGGTTAACAGCTGATCTTTCAGCAGAAACTCTGCAAGCCAGAAGGGACAGGCAGGACATGTTTAAAGTGATGAAGGAGAAAAACCTACAACCAAAATTACTCTACCCAGCAAGGATCTCATTCAGATTTGATGGAGAAATTAAAACCTTTACAGACCAGCAAAAGCTGAGAGAGTTCAGCACCACAAAACCAGCTTTACAAGAAATGCTAAAGGATCTTTTCTAGGCAAGAAACACAAGAGAAGGAAAAGACCTATAATAACAAACCCAAAACAATTAAGAAAATGGGAAGAGGAACATACATATCGATAATTACCTTAAATGTAAATGGATTAAATGCTCCCACCAAAAGACACAGACTGGCTGAATGGATACAAAAACAAGACCCATATATATGCTGTCTACAAGAGACCCACTTCAGACCTAGAGACACATACAGACTGAAAGTGAGGGGATGGAAAAAGATATTCCATACAAATGGAAACCAAAAGAAAGCTGGAGTAGCAATTCTCATACCAGACAAAATAGACTTTAAAATAAAGACTATTAGAATAGACAAACAAGGACACTACAAACAAGGACACAAGGATAATGGTCAAGGCATTGATCCAAGAAGATATTATAACAACTATAAATATTTATGCACCCAACATAGGAGCACCTCAGTACATACGGCAAATACTAACAGCCATAAAAGGGGAAATCGACAGTAACACGTTCATAGTAGGGGACTTTAACACCCCACTTTCACCAATGGACAGATCATCCAAAATGAAAATAAATAAGGAAACACAAGCTTTAAATGATACATTAAACAAGATGGACTTAATTGATATTTATAGGACATTCCATCCATAAACAACAGAATACATATTTTTCTCAAGTGCTCATGGAACATTCTCCAGGATAGATCATATCTTGGGTCACAAGTCAAGCCTTGGTAAATTTAAGAAAATTGAAATTGTACCAAGTATCTTTTCCGACCACAATGCTCTGAGACTAGACATCAGTTACAGGAAAAGATCTGTAAAAAGTACAAACACATGGAGGCTAAATAATACACTACTTAGTAACACAGTGATCACTGAAGAAATCAAAGAGGAAATTAAAAATACCTAGAAACAAATGACAATGGAGACACAATGACCCCAAACCTATGGGATGCAGCAAAAGCAGTTCTAACAGGGAAGTTTATAGCAATACAGTCCTACCTTAAGAAACAGGAAACACCTCAAATAAACAAACTAACCTTGCACCCAGAGCAATTAGAGAAAGAAGAACAAACAACCCCCAAAGTTAGCAAAAGGAAAGAAATCATAAAGATCAGATCAGAAATAAATTAAAAAGAAATGAAGGAAATGATAGCAAAGATCAATAAAACTAAAAGCTGGTTCTTTGAGAAGATAAACAAAATTGATAAACCATTAGCCAGACTCATCAAGATAAAAAGGGAGAAGACTCAAATCAATAGAATTAGAAATGAAAAAGGAGAAGTAACAACTGACACTGCAGAAATACAAAAGATCATGAGAGATTACTACAAGCAACTCTATACCAATAATATGGACAATCTGGAAGAAATGGACAAATTCTTAGAAATGCACAACCTGCCAAGACTGAATCAGGAAGAAATAGAAAATATGAACAGACCAATCACAAGCACTGAAATTGAAACTGTGATTAAAAATCTTCCAACAGACAAAAGCCCAGGACCAGATGGCTTCACAGGTGAATTCTATCAAACATTTAGAGAAGAGCTGACACCTATCCTTCTCAAACTCTTCCAAAATATAGCAGAGGGAGGAACACTCCCAAACACATTCTACAAGGCCACCATCACCGTGATACCAAAACCAGTCAAGGATGTCACAAAGAAAGAAAACTACAGGCCAATATCACTGATGAACATAGATGCAAAAATCCTCAACAAAATCCTAGCAAACAGAATCCAACAGCACATTAAAAGGATCATACACCATGATCAAGTGGGGTTTATTCCAGGAATGCAAGGATTCTTCAATATACGCAAATCAATCAATGTAATACACCATATTAACAAATTGAAGGAGAAAAACCATATGGTCATCTCAATAGATGCAGACAAAGCTTTCGACAAAATTCAACACCCATTTATGATAAAACCCCTCCAAAAAGTAGGCATAGAAGGAACTTTCCTCAACATAATAAAGGCCATATATGGCAAACCCACAGCCAACATCGTCCTCAATGGTGAAAAACTGAAAGCATTTCCACTAAGATCAGGAACAAGACAAGGTTGCCCACTCTCACCACTCTTATTCAACATAGTTTTGGAAGTTTTAGGCACAGCAATGAGAGAAGAAAAGGAAATAAAAGGAATCCAAATCGGAAAAGAAGAAGTAAAGCTGTCACTGTTTGCAGATGACATGATACTATACATAGAGAATCCTAAAGATGCTACCAGAAAACTACTAGAGCTAATCAATGAATTTGGTAAAGTAGCAGGAGACAATATTAATGCACAGAAATCTCTGGCATTCCTATACACTAATGATGAAAAATCTGAAAGTGAAATCAAGAAAACACTCCCATTTACCACTGCAACAAAAAGAATAAAATATCTAGGAATAGACCTACCTAAGGAGACAAAAGACCTGTATGCAGAAAATTATAAGACACTGATGAAAGAAATTAAGGATGATACAAAGAGATGGAGAGATATACCATGTTCTTGGATTGGAAGAATCAACATTGTGAAAATGACTCTACTACCCAAATCAATCTACAGATTCAATGCAATCCCTATCAAACTACCACTGGCATTTTTCACAGAACTAGAACAAAAAATTTCACAATTTGTATGGAAACACAAACGACCCCGAATAACAAAAGCAATCTTGAGAATGAAAAACGGAGCTGGAGGAATCAGGCTCCCTGACTTCAGACTATACTACAAAGCTACAGTAATCGAGACAGTATGGTACTGGCACAAAAACAGAAATATAGATCAATGGAACAAGATAGAAAGCCCAGAGATAAACCCACACACATATGGTCACCTTATCTTTGATAAAGGGGGCAGGAATGTACAGTGGAGAAAGGACAGCCTCTTCAATAAGTGGTACTGAGAAAATTGGACAGGTACATTTAAAAGTATAAGTTTAGATCACTCCCTAACACCATACACAAAAATAAGCTCAAAATGGATTAAAGACCTACATGTAAGGCCAGAAACGATCAAACTCTTAGAGGAAAACATAGGCAGAACACTCTATGACATAAATCACAGCAAGATCCTTTTTGACCCACCTCATAGAGAAATGGAATTAAAAACAAAAATAAACAAATGGGACCTAATGAAACTTCAAAGCTTTTGCACAGCAAAGGAAACCATAAACAAGACAAAAAGACAACCCTCAGAATGGGAGAAAATATCTGCAAATGAAGCAACTGACAAAGGATTAATCTCCAAAATTTACAAGCAGCTCATGCAGCTCAATAACAAAAAACCAAACAACCCAATCCAAAAATGGGCAGAAGACCTAAATAGACATTTCTCCAAAGAAGATATACAGAGTGCCAACAAACACATGAAAGAATGCTCAACATCATTAATCATTAGAGAAATGCAAATCAAAACTACAATGAGATATCATCTCACACCAGTCAGAATGGCCATCATCAAGAAATCTAGAAATAATAAATGCTGGAGAGGGTGTGGAGAAAAGGGAACACTCTTGCACTGCTGGTGGGAATGTGAATTGGTACAGCCACTATGGAGAACAGTATGGAGGTTCCTTAAAAAACTACAAATAGAACTACCATATGACCCAGCAATCCCACTACTGGGTATATACCCTGAGAAAACCATAATTCAAAAAGACTCATGTACCAAAATGTTCATTGCAGCTCTATTTACAATAGCCAGGAGATGGAAACAACCTAAGTGTCCATTATCAGATGTATGGGTAAAGAAGATGTGGCACATATATACAATGGAATATTACTCAGCCATAAAAAGAAACGAAACTGAGCTATTTGTAATGAGGTGGATGGACCTAGAGTCTGTCATACAGAGTGAAGTAAGTCAGAAAGAGAAAGACAAATACCGTATGCTAACACATATATATGGAATTTAAGAAAAAAAAAGAAATGTCATGAAGAACCTAGGGGTAAGACAGGAATAAAGACACAGACCTACTAGAGAATGGACTTGAGGATATGGGGAGGGGGAAGGGTAAGCTGTGACAAAGCGAGAGAGAGGCATGGACATATATACACTACCAAACGTAAGGTAGATAGCTAGTGGGAAGCAGCCGCATAGCACAGGGAGATCAGCTCGGTGGTTTGTGACCGCCTGGAGGGGTGGGATAGGGAGGGTGGGAGAGAGGGAGACGCAAGAGGGAAGAGATATGTGAACATATGTATATGTATAACTGATTCACTTTGTTATAAAGCAGAAACTAACACACCATTGTAAAGCAATTATACTCCAATAAAGATGTAAAAAAAAAAAAAAGAAAGCAAGGACTGGAACAGATATCTGTACCCCATATTCATAGCAACATTATTCACAATAGCCAAAAGGTGGAGGCAACACAACACATCCTTCAACAGATGAATGGATAAGTACAGTGTAGTATATAAACAATGGAATATGATTCAACCTTTAAAACTAAGGTAATTCTCACACATGCTACAATGTGGATGAACCTTGAAGTCATTATGCTAAGTGAAACCAGCCAGACACAAAAGGACAAACGTTCTATGATTCCACTAGTATGAGGTATGCAGATAAGTCAAATTCAAAGACAAAGTAGAATAAGGTTGCCAGGGGTTGAGGGGAGTTAGTGTTTAATGGCTACAGATTCACATGGGGAAAATACAGTTCTGGAGATGGATGGTGAGGATATTTTTACAACAATGTGAATGTACTTAAGGCCACAGAACTATATACTTACAAATGGTTGAAATGGGGCTTTCCTCGTGCCACAGTGGTTAAGAATCTGCCTGCCAATTGCAGGACACACGGGTTCAAGCACTGGTCCTGGAACATCCTGCATGCCGCAGAGCAACTAAGCTCGTGAGCCACAGCTACTGAGCCCTCGTGCCACAACTACTGAAACCCGTGCGCCTAGAGCCCGTGCTCCGTAACAACAGAAGCCACCGCAATGAGGAGCCTGCACACGGCAATGAAGAGTAGCCCCCGCTGGCCGCAACTAGAGAAAGCCTGCGTGCAGCAGCAAAGACCCGACACAGCCAAAAAATAGAAAATAAAATAAAATAATTTTTTAAAAAGGTTTTAAAAAATGGTTTAAATGGCAAATGTTATGTGTTTTTAATCACAATGGAAAAAATGAATGAAATAATGTTCAATGTTACAATGCGGATAAACACTGAAAACATCCCAAGTGAAAGAAGCCATACAGAAAACCACCCAGATCATGCTCATCTTGTACACTTTCAATCCAGCAAGGTTTTTAACGTGAAGAAAAGCCCCAGTGATGGTTCCAAGAAGAGAAAACTGGATTCGAATAGAAAATTACATTTCCACAAAGCTGGGGCAGCTGGTGAAAGTTGAAGCGGGTCTGTGGATAGGATTATAATGTGGAAACCTTAATTATTCCTCACTTTGGGGTTATGTGCTGGTTCCCTGGGAGAGTGGCCCTCCCACTCTCACAGGGTAAAAACAAACTGGAGTATTTTTTGAAGGTGGAAAACTTTATACTGCTATTTAAAGTTTTTTATACACTTGAAATTTACTAGAAAATAAAGTACTTATCAAAACAACAACATCATACCACGCCAGAAATACAGACATCAAACGCTGTTATAGAGGCCGAGCCCTACCCAGATCCAGTTCACCCACAGTGGGGACTCTAATCACCCTTGTAGGAGTCCACATACTACAAGAGGCACCATGGGAAGACTGTATTCGGAGCCACTATGTCTTGGGTGCTGTGGATGACCTGGATGTAGATGAAACAGTGGGATTTCTGAATTCTAGTTTTCCACATTCAACCACCAAAAAACTGTTACAACTAACAAATGAATTCAGTAAAGCTGCAGGATACAAAAAAAAAATCAATGCACAAAAATCATTTGTGATTCCATACACTGATAATGAACCATCATAAAAAGAATTTTAAAAAAAATCCCGGGCTTCCCTGGTGGCGCAGTGGTTGAGAGTCCGCCTGCTGATGCAGGGGACGCGGGTTCGTGCCCCGGTCCGGGAAAATCCCACATACCGCGGAGCGGCTGGGCCCGTGAGCCATGGCCGCTGAGCCTGCGCGTCTGGAGCCTGTGCTCCGCAACGGGAGAGGCCACAACAGTGAGAGGCCCGCATACCGCAAAAAAAAAAAAGAATACTGTGAAAATATGCATTCTAAGGTGGGACTTCCCTGGCCGTCCAGGGGTTGGGACTCTGCGCTCCCACTGCAGGGGGCGGAGGTTCGATCCCTGGTTGGGGAACTAAGATCCCGCATCCTGCATGCTACATGGTGTGGCCCCCAATTTTTTTTAATTTAAAAAGAATATACATTCTAGCCAAATTAATGTACACATTCAATGCAGTCGTTACCAAAAGTCCAATGACATGTTCCATAGAAACAGAACAAACAATCTTAAGATGTGTGTGGAACCACAAAGGACCCAGAAGAGCCAAAGCGACCCTGAGGAAGGAGAACGGGCTGGAGGCATCTCCCTCCCTGATTTCACACTACATTACGAAGCTACAGTCCCCCAAAAGTGTGGAATTGGCACAAAAACGGGCACACAGACCAGAGGAACAGAGCAGAGAACCCAGGAATCAACCTACAGGCATGTGGTCAGTTAATTCACAAGAAAGGAGCCAAGAACATACACCAGGGAAAGGACAGTCCCGTCAATAAACGGTGCTGGGAAAACCAGACGCCACACGCCAAAGACCAACACTGCACTCTGTCTACACCACACACAGAAGGGGCCAAAAACCCAGTTTTCCACATCAAGCCCTTCCTCTCCTGGGTCCTCTGAAGACAGACACCCTCAGCGGTCAGCCACGCACAGGAACCTTCTGCCCATTTTTCCTCACCTTCTCCCTCAGCGGCATCACCTCCCAGCAGGTCCTGAGGAGACCAGGCTCCTGTCAGCATGAACTGGACCCCCCAGTGTCCCAAGCTGAAGCCCCAGTGGGTCCTGAGGAGACTTGGCTTCTGTTAGTGTGGACTCGACCCCAGCTTGTCCCGAAGCCCGGCCATCAGTGTGGACTCAGCCCCACGTGTTCCAGAAGCCAAAGTCTCAGCAGGTCCTGAGGAGACAGGGCTCCTCTCCGCATAAACATGAACAGCATGATCCGAACAGACATTCCTCCAAAAATGATATACAGATAGTAAAAGTCATACAGAAACAAGCTCTGCATCATATACCATTAGGGAACTACAAATTAAAATCATGAGCTATCACAGCACACCTATTAGGACTGCTAAGCTCCAAAACTATGACAATACCAATTGCTAGAGGGTGAGGAGCAAAAGGAACTCTCCCTCATAGCTGGGGGGATGCATGTGCAGCCACTTTGTAAGACAATTTGGCAGATTTTCCAAAGCTAAACAAGTCTCACGTTGGGATCCAACAATCATACTTCTATATTTAGGCAACTACTTTGAAAATCTATGTCCAAATGCAAACAAGGATGCAATTATGCACAGCAGCACTTCCATAATGGCTAAAAACTTGAAGAAATCAGGATATCCTTCAAAAGATGAATGCATAAGCAAAATGGGGTACATCCATGTCAAGGCGAGTAGAATATGCCACCCCAAAATATGTCTCTCTGGCATAAGGATTATTGGTCTGCTTTAAAAAACAAAACAAAACAAAACAAAACGGCTTCCCTGGTGGCTCAGTTGTTAAGCGTCCGCCTGCTGATTCAGGGGACACAGGTTCGAGCCCTGGTCCGGGAAGGTCCCACATGCCTCAGAGCAACTAAGCCTGTGAGCCACAACTACTGAGCCTGCGCTCTAGAGCCCACGAGACACAACTACTGAGCCCGTGTGCCACAACTACTGAAGCCCGCACGCCTAGAGCTTGTGCTCCGCGACAAGAAAAGCCACCACAATGAGAAGCCCGCGCACCGCAATGAAGAGTAGCCCCTGCTCGCCATAACCAGAGAAAAGCCTGCACGCAGCAGCGAAGACCCAATGCAGCCAAAAATAAAATAAATTTTAAAACAAATCTCAGAAAACTGAGATTGCCGTTTTATGAAGGACATTTACAACAGAGAAATCTCCATTTATAAGGGTATGTCCCTCTTTGCACCAAAAATAGAAGGATAATTAAATCTTAAGTATCTCTTTTCAATGGGGAAGTCCTGACTTAAATGTGCAAACAGTCATACCCTTGTTTACTGTGCTTTGCATGATAACCTGCCATAACTGGCCTCCCCCCGCTTCCCCAGCATCTTTTTTCTGTTTTTAGCTGAAGACGGTATTTAAGGGGATGGTTTTGGTCATTTCAGGGAGTGACTCAGTTTTCCGTGGTATCCCCCCTGTATTCAGAAGGTATACATGTTATTAAACTTCTGCTTTTCTCCTGGTAATCTGTCTTTTATTACAGGGGCAGGGGGCGTCTCAACCAAAAACCTAGAAAAGTAGGGGGAAAATTGTTTTTCCTCCCATACACGTGCAGTGGAATACTACTCAGCAGAAAGGAATGCACCACCAACCTATGGAAAGACATGGATAAATCTTCAGTATATACTGCTAAGTGAAAGAATCCGGTCTGCGGAGGCTGCACACAGTATGACCCCATTGATGACATCCCGGGAAAGGCAAAGCTACGTAGATGATAAGCAGATCATGGGGTGGGGGTTTGAAGTAGTCCATGTGATACTCTAGGGTGGATACCTGTCACTATGCATTTGTCTAAGCCCACAGATGTGCATAGCCCAGGGGGCCAATCATAATCTATTCAAATTTAGTTATTTAGGATGTAGGCGTGTTGCAGGATGGAATACATAATGTGACAGAGTCTAAATGTATTAGAAATATATGGAAACAACTCACTGTAGGGGATGGGATAAAAGCTGCTGACCTAAGTCACCTTTGGAAATGAATGGAATCTGCAGACTAAAGGCAAAATGGACCGTATATAAACAGTGGGCTTTATTCTACGAAGTTCTTTCCAGGGTGTAGTAGCCAACAATTCTGAAACCTCTGCACATGTAACCTGGAAAGGAGCAATGCACAGATAAATGGCAGATGGTGGGAGCCAGGGAGCCAGCCACAGCCTTGCTGTGGGAGTGGGAGGTTACAGATAAGCAAGGGGAGAGCCTCTGCCCTCGTAATCCTGGATCTGGGCTTCCTGGGAGGATGTGGACTGACCGGGGGAAACACACAGACCTTCATGCTGGGAAGACCCTGCAGACACAGGAATTTCACACCCCATCTTTCCACCCATACCTTCTGGAAACATTCAGCCCTCCATTATCAGTCAATTGCAGCGTTTAAGACATTCTCACCCCCAGGCAGATAAAGGAGCATGAGGGTCTTGCTTACCCCTAAGCTGTCCCAGAATCCAGGCCCTGGGGGTGGAGCCAGGTTGGGGGTTCCTGGGCCTCTGACCAGCAGGTGAGAGGAGGGAGGAACACTGGTTCTGAGGACAGAGGTTCCCCCAAGTCTGTGAGCCCAGGAGCCCCAATGGGATTCATTCCCAGTGCGGACTTGGGTGGGGCCTGCAGTGGTTCTCTGTTCTCCCTGGGCCCTTTGATGAAGCCATGGCAGCACTGGGCCCAGACGTCTCCTGTTGGTGTCTCAAACTCTGACACAGCGGTTTTACAAAGGAACAGGAGAATGGAGCTGAGCCCCTGACGGCCACTCCTTTCTGTCTGAGTTGCTTCCACCAGGACCGCAGTCACCTGCACATAGTCTGCTGTGACCTACCTGCCCCCACTGGCCTTTTCTCTCCCTCCCTGCGATGATTCCCGTGACATTTCCAGCCTGGATCCCTCTCCCAGGCCAGACGTCTCTGTCCAGCCACTGCATCCCCATCTCACCTTGGGGGCTAACAGGCCCCTCAGAGGACTGGGCCCACAGCTCCCCACACCCAGGAGCAGCCCCACCTTCCCAGGTTGTCGAGCCCAGGCACCGGGTGTAACCGAGCAGGACCCTACGGGGCCTTCCCAGGACAGACCCCTCCCCGACATCCTCTGCTGTAGGTCCTCTCTGAAGTACCTGGATAACAGTGTCTGACGCACGCTTCCTCCACTGCCAAGTGGAAGAAATTAACTACTTGATGATCATGAACAGGTAGCCCCGGAGCTTCTGGCGCCTAAGAATTTATAATGTTTACCGCCTGTTACCTCACCATCAACCAGAGAATTGTGCACCAGCTGATCACATACCCTGCGACTCCCCTCCTTCACCCGGCCTTTAAAATTGCTTTGCTGAAATCCTTCAGGGTGTTTGGGGTTTTAGAGCACAAGCCACCTGGCCTCCTTGTATTGGCACTTGTACAATTAAGGCTCGACCTTCCTTCACCGCACCCGGTGTTAGTAGACTGGCTTTACTGCACTCGGGCAAGCGAACCCAAGTTTTGTTCAGTAACACTGGCGTCTCCCAGGCTCCCACCCTCCTTGTGCCCCAGTGACTGTCATCTGCTCCTCCAGTCTTGTTGCAGCAAAAGTAGAAATGAAGTTTTCCTTCCCCTGAGAACAAGGAAAACAAAGGGAACAGTGAACAGACTAGAGTAGAAACATAACCTGGCCTGAAAGAGTTCATCACTCCTTGTTTCACTTTGTCACTCATTTGTAGTAACTAGATTTGTACTTTACAAGACTAACCTCACTCCATGACACTATGTAATTTACCTTCGGCATCCATCACCCCTGACTCTGTGTGAGTTACATCCCCTGCCTCTCACTCCCTAACCTTATCATGTTCAGCACTTACATTCTACACGCCCCTCCTAACAAATCACCCCCTATAGCTTTTGCATTTCAGAAACGAGGTCACCGCCGATAAACCAGAGGCAAACGGACGCAATTACCAGACTGCTGGACCCCAATTACCAGGCGGCCTGATGCCAGCTATGACTGTTTTGAAATAATGCAAAGGAAAGGAGGAATGCAAGACGTTCACTACTTTTATCCTTATCCTATACCCCGACTGCGAGAGCCCCACATATAAAATCTTCCCTGATTCTCAAGGAGCGGGCGGGTGCCCAGTTCTTGAGTCGCTAGCCGGCTGTGTCTTCCCTGCTGCCTGACAGAAAAATAAAGCCATCTCTCTCTTCCTCCAAAACCCGTCTCTGTATTTCTGTTCGGCCTTGGTGCACAGGGAAGCCGAGATTTCGACAACAGTCTGTGGCCAGTTCCCACACTAATTCCCCTCTATGCCCACAGCCCTGGCCCAAGCCCGATCTTGTGCCTGGTTCCCCCATCAGGCCTGACAAAGCTCCCTGCCCGCACGGTGCGTCTCACATCCCACCCCAACCTGGTCTTTCTGAAGCATAAACGAGACTGACTCTCTCCCGCCTGTAATCCCCCAAATGTTTCCCCACTTTCGCTAGGGTATCTGGCGGGAGAGACATCTGCCAAGGCCCTGAGAGTCCCCGGCATCCCCACTAGGCTGCTGGCTCCTGAGTTCCCTGACAATGAGCACCTCAGCAGGCCGGGTGACACGGCAGGAAACCCCAGAACTGCTCACCTCAGGACTGGGCCGGCACTGCCACAGCCTGATCAGAGACAGCAGAGAAGGGTTCCCCGGCTGGGACGCAAACTGCACGAGTGGCCTCTCCTTGAGCCATTACATCAGCTCGTGTGACTTGAGGGAAGGAAGGACTGAGGCACACCTGGTTCCTAAGGAGGATGGTATAGGCTCAGTCACATCCCCCCAAATTCACATGCTGAATTCCTAACCCCCAGGACCCCAGGATGTGGCTGTATTTGGAGATGGGATTTTTAAAGAGGTGATCAAGGTAAAAATGAGGTCTGTAGGGTGGATCCTAATCCAATAAGATTGATGTCCTACAAGAAGAGATTAGGACACAGATAGGCACAGGGGGAGACCGTGTGAGGACCTGGGGAGAAGACGGCTGTCTAAGCACCAAGGAGAGAGGCCTCAGGAGAAGCCAGCGTGCACACGCCTTGATCTCAGCATCCAGGACTGGGAGACAGGTCTGTTATTCAAGCTGCCCTGTCTGTGCTATTTGTTACGGCGGTCCTGAGTAGACTCACACGCAGGGTTAACTCAGGGCTCAGACTGGACAAAGCCCACTCTCCATCCCCCTGTACGTGGGTTACAGGAAGCCCAGGAACTGAGGAGGGGGTCCCTGAGGGGAGGCACAAGATAGAAGATGCTAGGCATTAACATGGCTGCATTCATGTTAAACGTGCCTGAAGTCCAATCCCACGAGATGGTTTTGTCCTGTATGTACATCGGCACCTTCAGTCTGAACTGCAGATCTTTGGCTTCACCAGCTCCACTGAGAGCATTAGCTTCCCTGCTGTGGACCGTCTCCTATAGGATTTCCAGAACCACAAAGCATCGAAGCTGCACAGGACCCAGTGTCTGTGCGCTACCGCCCAGGTGACCGTCACAACAGGGCCGTGCAGCTGCCCATCAGAACCCATTTCCCTTTTTCCTGTTCACAGCTACCCTGCACCTCCCAGCCTTCCCACCCCTTCCAGCGGGGGCGTAGTGTCTCGTGTTACCAAGGGAAATGGGTGGAGGTGGTGAGGGCCTTGGCCAGCCTGCATCCTAGGACGGAGGGCATGATGCCCCCCTGGTCACCGCACCCTGCTGGTTGGAGCCCTCACCTGGAAGCAGGGAGGAGAAGCAAGGGGGACAGAGCCTGGGCCCTGACACCCACCTGCCCTGGACTCTCACAAGAAGGGGACAGACACATCTTGAGCTCCAGCCCAGTTTTGGGAGACACTTTGTTCCAGCAACAAACTTTGCCTTAAAAGCCAAGGTGCTTTACAGACCCCTCCCCAGCTGTCACAGAAAGTCAGGCTTCATCTCATCACACTTTTCTCAAACCCCAGCTCACGGTGAGACCACCTCTCAGGTGATGGTGCTTCAGAGCAGCCCCTTTAAAAGATCCCTGGAGTTCAGCTCTCCCAGCCCTGCCTTCAGTTTAAGGGAGAAATTTCCTTGACAAACCTGCTCAGTTTCCTTGACAACCAAGCTTCGCAATCTCCCAAGCTCTTCTCCTTCACACATTCCTATTCCAGGCTGGATGAGCCTAAAGAGACAATGCTGTCATCACGTGCCAGAGAGTGACTCCTCCAAGCCCGTAGTTATTGGTCACATGATGCTACTGATGATGAAATCCCAGGAGAGCCAGCTTTGCAATATAACCATTTCTGGACTCGGCACTGGGTCCCTTTCCACGGACAGAGTGGAGTGGCTGTTTCCATGGACCTCATGGTAGAAGAGCTCACCTAATGCAGCCAGGACTTCATCCCTTCCAGGTGATTCCAGAGTGATTCCTTCCAGAGTGATTCCTTCCAGAGTGATTCCTCACTCTGCCCAGACCCCACCCACATGGCTGCTGTCTGTGCCAGTCTATATGGGACCTTGGTAATCTCCTAAAATGAGGGTTATTTTATACACAGGCAATGGGTTGAATGCGGGCCCCAAAAGATGTGCCCCCCCGCCCAGAACACGTGAACAGGACCATATCTGGGAAAAGGGTCTTTCTATATGTAGTTAAGGATCTCGAGGTGAGGTCATCTTGGGTTAGGGTGGCCCTCAATCCAATTGAGAGAGTCCTTATGAGAGACAAAACAGGAGAGACTCAGACACAGAGGAGAAGCCACGTGAAGACAGAGGCAGAGACGGGAGGGATGCAGCCACAAGCCTGGGGACGCCTGGAGACCCCAGAAGCTGGAAAAGGCAGGAAGAACCCTATCCTGGAGCCTCTGGAGGGACTTCGGTCCTACAACACCTTGATCTCAGATGTCTGGTCTCCAGGACTGGGGGAGGATGAATTCCTGTTGTCTTAAGCCACCCAACCCAGCTTGTGGTCATTTGTTACAGAAGACACAGAACAGTCACACCGACCCTGCTCTGTAGGATCCTGGATTGCGGGTCTCATTAAAGGCCAACAGAGGCTGGATTGCAGAACCCTTAGAGTCAGCATTGGGCCCAAGAAATCCTAAAGCAGTGGCTGGACACCAGAACGTTGAGGGGTCAGTTGGAAGCCCATCCCTAAGGGTGCCGGCTGCAAACGGCCTCCCCAGGTGTTTACGCCTGTACCTGTTGGGATAAGTATTTCCAAGCTGACTCAGGAGCTTTGATGACACGGTTCATGTTGCTAATTAAGAACCCACTAGTTACACAGATGGGCCCTTGCTCCAGTGGTAAACAATTCTGAAGTTGGTCAGAGGTGGGGTCTTTCTCACGGGCAGCCAGCAGCCCCCCGCAAGGAGTGTCCTCATTGGAAAGCTGGGGGACCGTGGGGAGGCATCTCTGAATAAACAAACGTGAGCTGAGCCCCAGGCCAACTGCTGCTGAACTTTTCCAACCCTTCCCAGGTAAAACACCTGAATGTGTGCAAGGACCTTACAGGTTGCAGGAAAGGGCTCGGAGCCACATCCCAGTCACAGCACACAGGCACCTGCAGTTGGTGCCTGCAGGCCAGGCGGGATGGTCATGGCCCCGGGCGCTCTTCTGGAAGCTTTCCACTTCCCTACATGAGCTACCCCTCCTGTCCCGCCCCCCACTGCTTTTATCCTTCCTCACCTCTGCCTGAGAAGAACTTCCAGCGGCAGGTATGGGCAACAGATCCTCTTCCTTAGTATGTGGAAGCCTGGCAACTCCTGCAGAAGGTCCAGCAGAGCCCCACTCAGATGAGGCCACCCACAAGGCCACGGCCCCTCACGCTCTCCCACCATCCCAGCTCTGCGGCTGCTGGTGGGGCAGAGAATATGGCGTCAGGCACAGCTGCAGGGGCTCTTGCTGCCTGGAGGGGCTATTAATATAGCCCTCAACCCAGGCACACCTGGGGAGGGCTGGCCGGCCGGTTCAGGCTGCCCACGTCAGCCAATCCTCACCCCTCAGGGGCTCACAGTTGCAGAAATGGGCCTTGCTGCACCGGCCAGGTCCAAGGACAGGTGTGGGATCCTGAGGGTCAGGGTGGACATTGGGTTGCAGCTCTGGCTTGTTTCCTAATTATTTTATCTGGCCCATGAGTGAGAGGCAACTTCAAGGAGACCCCTCTCCTCATGAGAGGAACCCAGGAGTCAGGGAGAGGAGGGGTGGTGGGTGGAGACAGAGGCACAGTTCCCCAGCTGCAGTGGAAGCCTCTGGAAGACTCGGTGGAGAGGGTCTGCACAGAGTGACGCCCAGGGTCACAGACCTGTCGGAGCTGCTGTTTGTTAGTTCAGGTCCTGCTCTGAGGTGCTCAGGGTCAGCTCTGACCAACAGGCGGGCTGGGGGTGCTCTGCAATGAGGGCTATGTGCAGGGTTGCTGGGTGCCGAGCCCTGCTGGGTGCCTGCCCAGGTGAGCTCTGTATCCTGGGAGGAACCTGCCCATGAGAGCCCTGTGGGCTGCTGGGTGTTTGTCCAAGTGAACCCTTTATCCTGGGAGGAGCCTGATCACAAGAGCCCCTTGCGCTGGGAGGGGCATGTGAATGGGCGTCCTTTCTGTGCAGCCAGCACAGAGTAACTTAGCAACGCCCCTGTGGGCAGCCCTGGGATGAGGTGAGAACCACGAGACGCTGCGGGGCCCCCTGAACCCCAAGCTGGGCTCATCAGAGAGATGAGGTCAGTAGGCGGGTGCTGACCTCTGTGCTGTGTGAGGGAGGCCCCATGGATACTTCTTGTTTCTTCCACCTGACACCAAAGAGGCCTCCCCAGGACAGAGTGGACAGCTTGCCTGGGGCAGGTGGGAGCTCCTGATGACCCTGCAGGGGACATGGGAGGGAAGGACCAGGAGGGGAATGGACGCCCAGGCAGAGCCATGGGGCTCGGAGCCCGAGGGGGCCTTTCTGGGTCTGAGCTGGGAGTGGACGGGCAGGAGGTGAATCTGAGCCAGGGAAGCTGCCCTGGTGACGTGAGGCTGAAACCGCTTCAGAGTGACGAGCCTCCCAGGTGACCCCCAAAACGAGATTGAGATGAATCCCATTAAAGGAAGGTTTTGTAACATGAATCTCGCTGAAGGGAGGGTTTGCAAAGTAAATCCCGCTAAGAGGAGGCTCTGTGAGCTGGTCCCGGGAGGGGGGTGAAGGGAACAAGTGTGGAACCTGCTGGAGCAGGCAGTCCCCCTGGGCGGGCAGCGGGTGCAGACCCCGTTCCGTGGTCCCACAGCTGTGCTTCCGGCTGGATTACTTGGCTTCTCGGAGCCTCAGCTTCCTAGTCTGCTCGTGGGGTGATGGCAGCACGGATGGACTAGTAATTTGCTCAGAACAGGGTAGAAAGAGGTCTTGTGGAAATCTCGCAGAACACCATCTGCAGGTGAATCACGGATCTGTCTTTAGGGTCAGGAGAGCAAATCCAAGCATATTTCCAGCAGAACCTGGGATGGTCTCGGTCTGGTGGATCCTCCTGTTTTCTGAATCATGGAGAGGGAAGACTCTAGTGGACACTGACAGGTCCATCCCACACCTGAAAGCGTCTAGACCTCAAGACCCAGAAGCCCCCAGGCCCTGTGTCTGGGCCTCTGAGAGGCGGGAGGGACAGGCCGGCCTCCTCACCTGCCCCCTTCCTGCCAGAATACGTGGGGCCCAGGCCAACATCAGGGAGAAACAGGGATGGCAGGGGCGCATCCCATGCGGGAAGACGACACGTGGCAGCTTGTATATGTGACGTCCACACCAGTGGCGTGGGTTGGTGGGACGTGGACACTGTGAGGTACAGGTGGTGGGTCTGAGCGAGCAGGGGGTCCCCGTGGAGGGGGTGCATTGAGCTTTGCCTATGCCAGTCCTTGGACTCCACTGGCCTTCCCTCTCCTGGTCACCAGGCAGGAGGAGCTGAGCAGGGTTGGTGTAGTGACCATTCTCACCCTGTCGGTGCTTCAAGCTCTAGGTCGGGGAGCCTGTGGAGTGGGAGTCCAGCAGTACCCACCAGAGAGGCCTGGAGAGGATGGGCAGGAAGCACTGGTGTGGTTATCACCTGTGTGGAAGCTTAGGAGCCAGTGTCCGGCGGGAGCTCTTGCCCTGCACGTGGGTTTCATGTCCACAGCTCAGATCAGCTTCCAGTGGCTCAGTTTGTTTGCTAGACACAAAGCAAAGTCCTAATATCTAGTATGTCCACTGCCCATGAAAAAGTACGTCTGATCTGGTGCCAGGTGCTGCCTCTGGGCCCCTTCTGACTGGACGCCTGGCAGCCAGTGTCACCGTGTCATGATGCTGTGTCAGGTGGTATTGGGCATTGGGGGGTCCAGGCCCATGAAGGGCCACACTGTCCACGGAGCCGGTGTTGTGGCTGTAGGTGTGCCCTCCAGTCACTCGTGGGCAGAGACCACCGTCCCCGTATGGACGAGGAGACTGAGACAGGTGCTTGGGCTGACACCTGCGCTGGGGCCTGTGGCTGGCATGGAGAATGGTCAGCAGGGGGCGTGAGGTCAAGGAAGGCTCTCTGTGTGTTTACACGGAAGATGTGAACGTCAGTGCAGATGCAGAGCTGCCTGCAGACACTGCTACGAAAACCCCTGAATTCTTTCTTGAGAACATCAGGGGGTGGGCCTTCAGGCTACAGAGCCAACAGTGCCTTCTGCTTGCTCTTGTGGAGGAGTGGCAGCATAGGCAGGGGACCAGCCCACAAAAACCCAAAACAGCTCCCGGAACAGCTCCCGGAATGGCAAGGAGAAGAGGTTCTTCCATCTACTAGACGTGGAGGGAAGGGTTGGGGTCGGCAGGGCCACCCTCACCTTCGGGGACTTGCTGGGAGGCTCACAGGGCTCAGCACACACTAGTGTGCTCACAGCTGAGATGTGTCACGGTGCACAGTAGGGATGAACTGGGGCATCCGTGTGCCGGCTTCCTCCCGCCTGCTTCTTCCCACGAGGTTCACAAGAG
Organism: Grampus griseus; assembly: GCF_964374135.1. Lineage (NCBI taxonomy): Eukaryota > Metazoa > Chordata > Mammalia > Artiodactyla > Delphinidae > Grampus > Grampus griseus. The sequence continues at coordinate 42,243 of NC_139004.1, forward strand.
TGCCTCTTCCCCCAGCCACAAAGGGTAAAACCGTGACATTTCCCCCCAGGGAAGCTCATTAGAGACTTGGCCCACAGCTGGGGCTGGTCACATGGTGGTGTCTGCCCTCACCCTCCAAAATGCCAGTGCCCAGGAGGGGAGCTGGTGTTCAGCATGAACCACATGGTTTGTGCAAACAGCGTAGACGCAGAGGGCTGCCCCTAATCAGAGCGAGGGTTTGGATCAGGGCAGGGAGCTGCTCACCAGAGGGCAGGGAGTTGCTCACCAGCTGTATTAGCTTCCTATTACATAACAAATAACCACAAACAAAGGCTGAGGACAGCAGAAACCTGGAGACCCAGTCCTGGAGACCAGACGTCTGAGATCAAGATGTCCCAGAGCTGAGCTCCCACCAGAAGCTCCAGGGGAGGGTCCTTCCTGCCTCTTCTGGCTTCTGGGGGCTCCAGGTGTCCCTGGGCTTGTGGACGCATCTCTCCAGTCCCTCCCTCCGTCTTCACGAGGCTTCTCCTCTGTGTCTCCTCTCCTATCTCTTAAGGACAAGGTCACTGGATTTAGGGCCACCCTCATCCAGGATGACCTCATCTCGAGATCCTTAATTATATCTGCAAAACTCATATTTCCAAATACGGTCCCATTCCCAGGTTCCAGGGGTCAGGACATGGACATAACTTTTGGGGGGCCCCCGTTCAACCAACTACTGCAGCCCAGTTCCCAGACACCAGCTAAGGGCCATCCTTGCTGACTGACCTTCCTCAGGACAGCAGTCAGGCTAGAGACATTGTCTTTCTGCATGGAGGTGTCTTTTGTTTCAACTCAGTGGGTGTTGGGAGGGGATGCTGCTGGCTGACTTCCCTGTCTTTCCTAGGACCATGACGAGGTGTTCTCCCTGGGGGTGTGGGGGCATCATCAGGGCTCCCTGTACAGCCTCTACACTGACTGCCTGAAAGGCCAGGTCATCATCAGGCCGGGTGAGAAAGTCTCTGATGATGGAGAACACAGCTGCCCTTGCCTGGTGAGCCAGGGCCTGATGTCCACCTTGTGGTCAGTCATGCCTCCCTACATCCTAGGACAGGGTCACACATGTGTATACAGCAGGATGCACAGCAGTGCATGCAGCAGGCCTGATGCCTACTTCTGCCCTGAAGGTAAGGGATTAGTGATGGTGGAACCTCCCTGCACGACATGGGGCTGACCCCGGGAAGGATGTTGAGGTGAAGCATTTTGGGAGCATCTGGAAGGAGCCTTCACCTGTCAGCACAGGTGGATTAAGGACACCACCTGAGGATGAGCAGGTGGGGGAGCCCAGGGAGGGTCCTGGGTCAGCCCTGAGGCCAGACAAGGGGTGTGGAGCTGGGGGTGATGTTGGTGAAGAGGAGGGGCCCAGTTCCGCCACCTCAGGTCCAGCCTGACCCTGGCCCAGAAGAGAAGGGAAGCCAAGTCCCCACTGCTGAAAACACCAGTGTAATTGTAAGATATTCACCCTCATCTTCACTGCGGGGAGAAACCCACAAACTTAATTGAAAAGAGTGTTGGTGTTGAGGTGGGAAAGTGTGGGCACTTGGAGCCTAGAAAGGAGGGTTTCCTGTGGTGAACAAGGCCACAGGGAGACGGGCACAGACAGGGATGGACGTGGTTAGGGGCTGGGCATGGGATGGGGGGCAGGGATGGACAGGTGCGTGGACAGCCAGTGTCCAGCACTGGAGCATGAGGTCCCATTCTGAGGTCTTGGGAAGTCCATGCATCTTCCTGGGGGCCTCTTGGGGGTGACAAATGCTGACGGTCAACACTAACATCATGGAAATATTTCTTTCATATAATTATATGCAGAAAATTTTACAGAAAGATACATACGGTATGAACATATTTGTTTTAAAAACCTCAACTACCAGAAATAGATTTGTATAAATACCTATATGTACATTGATGTGAATGCAAAGAATGGACTGAAAACATGGGCCTGGTTACATCTGAGCAGGGAAGTTGGTTTAGATGTGGTCAAAAGAGATCTTCACATCAATCAAGTTTTTTTTTTATTGTTTAAATGTTTTATCCCAGCATTGTTCATTATTTCTGCAACTGTAGAAATCAATAGAGTTTTTAAAAAAAATCTAAAACAGCAAGAAAATTGTGAAGCACGAAGTCTATGGGTTGTCCATGACAGAAACCCATGCAGCCAGGGCCCCTAGGCATGTCTATTCTAAACCGCACGTGAGGGGACTTCCCCGATGGCACATTGGTTAAGAATCCGCCTGCCGATGCAGGGGCCATGGGCTCGAGCCCTGGTCCGGGAAGATTCCACGTGCCGCGGAGCAGCTAAGCCCGTGCACCACAACTACTGAGCCTGCGCTCTAGAGCCCGCGAGCCAGAACTACTGAGCCCACATGCTGCAACTACGAAGCCCACGCACCTAGAGCCCGTGCTCCACAACAAGAGAAGCAACCTCAATGAGAAGCCCGTGCACCGCAACGAAGAGTAGCCCCCGCTCGCCACAACTAGAGAAAGCCCGCGCAGCAACAAAGACCTGAGGCAGCGAAAACACACAAAAATGTGTTATTAAACTGCATGTGACCCACGGGATCACAGCTGTGGATGCTGGAAAGGGCCTTAGAGATATGACCGGCTTCCTCAGCTCAGTAAAGGCATCTTTTAGAATAAATCACAAGATAGGGGTCTGTGGTAGGGAATAGGGAGTGTAGATTACAGAAACAAGGGTTCTCCAGAACCAGTGGAAATTCCGGTTCATTCATTTTTTTTTTCCAGTTCATTCTTAATTTTACTTTCATCTCAAAATGGCCTTGCCGCATTAAATATTTTAATAAAATCTAATGCAATATTGGGAAACCCTTCCAAATGCTCTTTATTCCCAAGTGATGGTTGGGCCTCTTCTCTTCCATCTCATAATACACCCTCTTTCCCCATACTCCTGAATTGTTCTCCCCCCTGGTCACCAAGAACCTTGCAGCCGTTCTAGCGACTACTTAGTCAGACTTCTAATTTCTACAGACTTCAGACTTTTAGGGACAATAAGAGCTTACTCCAAACTTCTTCTTTCCATAATTTAAAAAACAAAAAAGCAAACAAATGAAACACAACCTTCTCTGGACCCTAGTTTTTATTCTCCCTCCAGCCCCTTCCATCCTTTTACTTTACCGTGCTGTCTTTACCTTTCTTTTTAGACCAAGACCCTGAGGGGGAAATTCCTTACATCTCCATCACCCAATCACTTTTTTTTCTGGGCAGACTGCTGAACTTGGGGGATTTACTGCACCCAGGTTATACTCAGCCACAAATGACAATGGAACCCACCCAGGATGGCACAGGTCCAAGGCACTGGGCCATAGGCAATGGTTTCAGTCCCTGTTAGGGTAGCTCTCTAATCAGATGTGCTATTGACTAGGCAGAATCTGTTGATGAAGACAAGGTTTCACACATTGGTTGAGTGGGCCAAGTCCCAGCCAGCAGTTCAGTGTCCAGCACCTTGATTCCACGCTCCAGCTTTTATGCATTCACTGTACCACCCTCAGCCTGTTGTTTTGGATCCTTGCCCTGCCGTTTTTCTTTGAGCCCTTCAGCTGTCTCATATGCTTCTTCCTCCAATTCGCCCTCATGGCCCAGAGGGATCAGAGTGGAACTAGGGCTGTGGCACGCCATTCTCTCTTTCATTCCTGCAGATCCTGCTGGCACATTGGTTTGCATTGGTCAGTTCTCTCCAACAGCAAAGCCAATGACATTTGCATTAAAACATTTAAATATTCTGATTTACTTGCTGTTGGTCATACATTCCTTACTTCTCCTTCATCTCTGGTCTTTCCGTCCTATTACCCCTTTTTTCTAACAGTTTCTTAAATGACAATGTTCCTCATTTCTGTCCTATTTCTCTCCTTGTTTTTCTCCTCTTTTCTCCCTTCCTTTTCCCTGTCTTTTTCTTCCCTTTCCTTCTGTTTTCAGTCTTTGCACCTCCTCTTCATGGCCTCGTCCTCCCTTGAGGATGTACTCTTGAACTCATCTCCAGACCTCTCTCCCAGTCATTGCCTCCTGGACATCCCCACATCTGTGTCCCACAGGCGCGTTGGCTTCGTCCAAGACAGACTGTATAATTCTCCCTCTAAATTTACTTATCCTTCCTGCCTCCCCAAAAAGTATTCATCCCAGCTCTATACTTTTGCATCATCCTTGTTTCTTCCTCTATTCTTACTCAATCTGATCATGCCAATCCCATCTGCTCACAGGCTAAAATCTTAACTCTTGGCATATCACACAAGGAATCCATGATCTGAAACTGCCAGCCTCTGTCCAGCCTCATCTCTGACTGTCTGCATTGCCTGCACACGTGCACCTACACACTGGAAAGTCTTTACGGCTCTGCGTTTGGTGCCTTTGCTCAAGCTGCCCTCTTTGAAGGAATCCTCTCCTCCCATTTGCCCACATGTCTTTCAAGATTCAGCTGAAGTCTCTGTGACACCCCCATTAAACTATTCTTCTTTTCACAGGTAGAATGTACAGCTTCCTTTTTATATTTCCTCTGTGCTCTGGGCACGCTTTTTTTTTACTGCAACAAAAAAGACGTTTATATGTCTTAATTGTTAAATGATAAGGCCCTTGGAGACAAATTCAGCACAGTATTAGTCACACAGCAGGCACTCGATGAATGTTTATTGCATGAATAAGTGAATGAATGAATGACAATAACTAACTAACTAAACTAGGGAATACTCCTGCTACAAAGGCAAAAATCAGTTTTTGTTTCTCAGTGGCCATCCAAAAACCCATAGTATCACTGCCTGGATGTGGGAGTGGACACTTGGGGGATATAAGAGAAAAGTCACGATTTTCATTGTATTGTCCCATCTTCAAGCGGGAAAATTTCTGAAAGAGTACCAAGTTGTTCAGTACTATGAATGTATTGGAAGTCCAGAAATGAGAAAGATGAGCATGTATGTCCATGGTCCCTTAGGATTTCATGTAGGCGCACAGAAAGGATGGGGGCGATCTAGACTAGAATGAGCAATATCTCTTTTAAAAAGAGGTGAGCAAGCAAAACAGCAAAACAACTGCTAACGTTCCTCAGTGTCTAAAAACTTCAACGATCTTCACAAATACTAGCAATATTTCTATGCAATTTTCAAATGCTGTTTCAGTTTTCAATTTCAAACATAATTTCACTGTAGCTCCACATACAACAGGCGCTAAATACAAGAAGGGCTCATTTATGCGGTGTTAGAAGCAGAATGAGGAGGACACAGATCTTCTTAGATCTAACAGTGAGGTCAGGAGAGCAACTCATTTCAGGGGATCAGGAGATCTAGGCACTCAGAACATAGGAGTTGGCAGAGGCCTTACTCATCATCTAGCCTACCTAACCCCCTATCCAATATCCTCTGTGATGTCATTCAGGCTCTGCCAGGACATGAACAATAATGGGGAGCAGATTATCTTCCACGGGAATAGATGGGGAAGCATTCCAGGTGAGGGAAAGAAAGGTATATCCAGAGAAATGCCAGGGTGGTAGCTACGGGCCTGTAGAAGGTAGCTTCTGTGAGAAGATGTGCTCACATCTGGACATGTTGAGTGTGAGAGGATATCAGTAAATTCATAGGCAGCTGGCCTGTGGATGGGCACCGTGCTACATCTGAGTATAAGTGACAGATTAGACCCCTGTAGGGAGAGATCCATATAGAAGCAGGAATTGGAGCCATGGGGCAAATGTTCTACAGAAGTTTATTTTTAAATCAACTTTTCAGTAAGAAAAAATCCAAAAGGTGCGCCAAAAGAAAGTACTTGGGTACTTGGACTAGTGTACTTGAAACAGTCTCCTGTTTTAAAGGTGAATGGGTCTGTAATTTATTTTTACTGTGTAGGTCAATATAAAAAATCTGCTTTGCAAGGGCATAAGGCCTCTTAGCATAAATAAAATACAAGAAAATATGAAATATATAATGTGATCGACTGGCTTAGAATGCAATCAAATTCATACACAGTACTGAGACACCTGGCTGAACTGTGTTTCAATTTCCACATTTCTTTCATTTCCTTTATGAAAGCTACACTAAGAAAAAAAAGCTCCCCTGAGTATTCTTATGATACCTTTGGTGAGTGAAACAGTAATCTCAGCAAAGTTCAGTCTTGGTATCAGAAAGGAAAATTTCAGGGTTTTGTTTTTTGTGTTTTTTTGGCGAGGGAAGACTAACTGTCATTCAACATCAAAGACACAATATTTACTAGACTTATTTTTATTGAGAAAATTGTCATTTATGGTTTAAGATATTATGCTATGATCTGCTGAAGTATCGTGTGGTTCTAGCATATTATGAATGAAATTCCAGACAAAGGTGGAATATTTACTAGGAAAAAGGTCAACATTTAACAGTCCCTGAGAATGTACATTGAATGTTGTACATCTATATAGACCTAAATTAAAAATGCAAAGGTGACGTAATAAATAATATGGGCTTTTCTACTAACAATTGATCAATTTTAAAGGATATTAAAGTTTATATATATGCTAGTCTGTTGAGGAAAATTGAGATTCAACATTGTCTTATAAAGATAATCTACTATGGTTACTTTATTTATTTATTTATTTTTAACATCTTTATTGGGGTATAATTGCTTTACAATGGTGTGCTAGTTTCTGCTTTATAACAAAGTGAATCAGTTATACATATACATATGTTCCCATTATCTCTTCCCTCTTGCGTCTCCCTCCCTCCCACCCTCCCTATCCGACCCCCCTAGGCGGTCACAGAGCACCGAGCCGATACCCCTGTGCCATGCGGCTGCTTCCCACTAGCTATCTACCTTACGTTTGTTAGTGTGTACATGTCCATGCCTCTCTCTCACCCCGTCACAGCTCGCCCTTCCGCCTCCCCGTATCCTCAAGTCCGTTCTCCAGTAGGTCTGCGTCTTTATTCCTGTCTTACCCCAGGTTCTTCGTGATACGGTTACTTTCTTATATTTATAAAATACTTTCGTTGGGAAGAAAGCCCTTAGTTACATTGATAGCCCCATGAGGGTCTATACAGTCCTTCAGCACTTAGGTCATCACATCAGATCAGCAAGGTGACAATGAACAGGCTAGTCACTGCAAAGTTAGGGGATTAGACCAAACCTCGGGGGCAAACAGATGGCAACCTGAAGTGGGCATCCTAGTTTTCTACAACAAAACCCTCTAACAAATACATTTCCTGTGATAAATATCCATGGTCTCAAGGTGGAACAATGAACAAAAACCCCAACCCCTTCAACATTATCTAAAAGATTTTGCCCTATCTAAACAAACCGATAAACGCATTTTGTAATGACAACGTACAAAATAAGTATAGATTTAACTTAAAATTTATTGTAAAGGATATGTAAATATTTGCTAGACTTATCTTTCTAAGCACAGGCTAATGGTTAGTTAAGTACTTGACAATCTCAAAGCAACTGCTCCCTCTAAGGTCCCTGTTATTGAAGTTTGAGGCATCAAACCTCGTCCTAATTTTTAACCAAGGCTGAATTCAAGATATCAGAACCTTATAATTTTCTAAATCCTCTTAATGATGTAGAGAGGTTTATTTGGACATGAACATTCCATCAGACAGTGCTTCAACTATTTAGCCTAATATCAGGTAACATTCTCCAACAATAGCAATATTAATAAGAGGGCGAGAGGACACTTTTGGAGGTAACATGTATGTAATGGCACAGACTGATGACAGCCACGGATGTATACTTATACCAAACTCATCAAGTTGTTTACATTAAATATGTACAGCTTTTTGTACGTCAATCATACCTCAATAAAGTGTTTTCTTAAAAAAAGAACTGTTAGAAGAGGAGTAGGCTGCTTGGAAGGTAATGAGGTTTGCTTCAGTGGAAGTGACAGATGGCCTTCCTCAAAGGCAGAGAAGAGGATGTCTATATCCCATCCAATTAAAACTTTAGAAAGTGCAGGCCATAGACGCTGGCGAGGGACCTTGGCCTTACTTCCAGATGCTGGTGACTCAGAAATCCTACCACTGCTCCCCTTCACCCCTGCAGGCCTTTTGTAATTGGGTACCATTGAAACTGCATTTAGGGAAAATTACAGTGTGTATCTCTTAGCCACTTAATTCATAGAATGGGCACAAGGCAGTAGCAATGTTGATCAAGACACGGATGTAGCACTGATTCCAGCCTGTCCTCCCAACTTAGGCCTTACCTACTCCTTCCTGGTGGCACAGGTATGCATAGAGAATCTATTGGTGACGGAGGAACCATCTCTCCTCACCAACCACCAGGTTTCCTTCTCAAAGTCAACTTCCTGCTTCCAGGAGAGGCTGCCTGAAGCTCACCTCCTCTGCACTCTCACCTGAAGAATCAGTTAAAGAGGATGGGGGGCTTCCCTGGTGGCGCAGTGGTTGAGAATCTGCCTGCCAATGCAGGGGACACGGGTCCGAGCCCTGGTCTGGAAAGATCCCACGTGCCGCGGAGCAACTAGGCTCGTGAGCCACAACTACTGAGCCTGCGCATCTGGAGCTTGTGCTCTGCAACAAGAGAGGCCGCGATAGTGAGAGGCCCGCGCACCGTGATGAAGAGTGGCCCCCGCTCGCCGCAACTAGAGAAAGCCACGCACAGAAACGAAGACCCAACACAGCAAAAATAAATAAATAAATAAATAAATAAGCTTTCATTTGAAAAAATTAAAAAAAAAAAAAAGAGGAGTGGGCAGCCAGGGACCCAGACTCCGGAGAGAGGGGGAGAGCAGCGCTCTCTGTTTTCTTCTTGTTCCTCCCCAGGTGGCCCACAGCTGGAGGGCCGGCTGGGCAAACAGGTTCTGGACAACCTTCGGTGTAGCTCGGAGCCTCCTTATTGGCAATTACAAAGCAGTGGAGAGAAAGGTGTTTCCAAGAACTGAAGCTAAGAGGAACTGGGCAAGGGTAACTGGGAAAGATTAAGCAGAGGAGGCTGCTTCATGTGCCCTCTGCGACCTCTTTCCCCCACGGTGGTTCTGCAGAGGCAGCAGCTGCTATAATTGAGTCTACGCCATCAAGCAAGGTGAATTAGGGAGAGTACCGGTAGGGAAAGTACCTCCAAATCTCCCACACACGTTCTGCCACCTACCCATCAATGCGAACCTCTTCTAGTATCTTTTCTCTTTTTAGAGCTGGTCTTCCTGCAGTGACCTCAGCCTCATTCCAGTCATACTATTATTGTCGCCATTTACAGATGAGAAACGTTTCTGCGTTCCATAACGTTAGGGTATGCATTTAGAATATGGTCTGTCCTTTGAGAAACTTACCGTTTCCTTAAGAATTTTGTGCCAGATGTCTTCCTTTATTCTTCCAGACCCATTCTCCACCCTGACTGGTGCAGTGGAAGACAGACCAGAGTGGCCACACAATGGCCCCGCCCTCTGATTTCCTGTTGGGGTCAGCCTGCGGGGATCCTGGGGGAGACCAGAAGTGAAGAGGGAAAGAGCTTCCCTTCAGGCCCAGCCGTGTTTGTGCAGCCGTCATTGCCCACCTCTCTTCCTGGGTTCTGGGCTCTCAGTATACTTAGAAGTGGTAAGTGCTTCCCTGTCACAAGGGCAGGAGTAAACTCCACTTTTCTTTCTGGTTTCCCTATTCCCTGTCCACACTTTTAAATAGGCTCCTTTATTAAACCCTCCTTATATATTGTAATTTAAAAATATCCTAATCACTTGTTTTCTGCTAGAACCCTAAAAAAAAACCAGTCTTACTCACATAAAGCAGACAACTATTTAAGAGAAAAAAAAATGTTGGTAAGAACTGTAGATTTCAGAGATGGAAAAACTGATGTGGAACCTTGCTGTAAGACCTCAACCGACCCCAAAGGCCACCATGCACGGACATGTCATTCACGATCCAGGGGAAGCACCTAAAGCCTCCCTAAAGCCTCCTAACTAGGACTTAAGCCCAATATTAAGGAGTCTCTTCTCTAGCTGTGTCACTGCCTCTACCCTTGATGTTTTCTTTTCGAATGAAACCCTTCTACATAGATGCAAGATAGCAGTTGAAGTTAGTGCTACAGTGTGATGCAGTGAACCAGATATTTTCTTCTCTGAGTAGAGGGTACCTGAAGTCTCTAGGAGTTCTTGTGTACCTGGGATGAAGATGCCAAATGGTATGGCAGGATGGGAGGCAGAGAAAGGCAAGTGCAGGTCTAGAAGGCAAACATGGGTGTGGAGTCTTCTCCAACCACTCCAATGTGTTCTCCTTACTGGGCTTAGTGCTTGACCTTGCTTTTCAAAAAGACAAGCTAAGGACAAAAGTGGAAACAAACTAAACGTCTAACCATTATGACCCAGCAGCACAGTGAGGTGTGCAGGGTCTTGTGAAAACTGTGTAGAACCATGGGAACTGTTTATGATACAGTGTTAAATGGATCAAGCAGAACCCTAACATATGCCATGGTTACAACTCTGAAAAGTGTATATGAACAGAGATTCTAGAAAGATAAAACCGAACAAAGAAAATAGGATTATGGGTACTATTTTTTGTCTTTTATGTCTTTGTTGGAAGAGGTAGTCCTCTGTGGGCCTCTTGCCCCCTTAAACACCTTTCTGGGAATGCCAGGGTACAAGGCCCTGACTGTCCCTTTAGCCATTTCTCAGCGTTGTTTGTATAGCTGGTAACCTTGAGAGATGTAACAATGTTCCCCAGACAAAGAGCAGGCTTGCTTACTACTTGCTATAAAAGCAGTGGATTCCCTAAACTGTGTTCCTCAGCTGTGATGCAAACCACTGTGCGTGTAGCATCTAGTCCAGCCCATTGTATCACCTGCATGGGAACCGAGGGCAAAGGGAACTGACTCAAGCTGCTTGCTGTGCTGTGAGTGATACAGTCCTTTGTCTCTGGCCCAGAAGTCTCAAGTCTTCTGCCAACATCCATGAAACAGTAGTAACGGGTTGATTTACACAGCTTATAAGGAGGGTAACATCCAATCTCAGACCAATAGTCTTTAATATTATCACAAAATCAATTTGTAATTATTTCTTTAATATTTCTCTTTCCCACCAAACTATGGATTTTAGGAGATAAGATTTGCGTCTGTCCTTTTCACAACTGTTTTCCCAATGCTGAAAGTTTGTAAAAGCTTCAACAAACATTTGTTGGCCGATGGTTTGAAGTAGCAGAGGTGTCTAAGAAGCAAGTTCTGAAAATGAATTCAAACCCAAATATGGGGTTTGAAGGTTGGAATGACATTTTGCAATCATATATCCCTATTGTTCAGCAACAATTAAAGCACCATGATTTACTGAGTAGCAGACGCCAGGCCCTCTTCTGGGTGAGTTTCCAAAGCTATCACATTTAAATGCTCACACCCTCCATTTTCCAGACACCACCTTGTGTATCGTCAACCCTAAAGGAAAGCCGACAGGAACAGCGAGCGAAGGCTGACCTTCCTGAGGAGCTACTGTGCACCACACACTCTTCTTGGCTCATTAGGTGTGCAAACTTGTGTACCATCGCATCTATTCTGTGAGCACATACCTTTATTGTCCCAGTTTTACAGTTGGAGAAATCGTGGGACAGAGTGGTAACTGACCCGCCCACAGTCAACCTGCTGCTGAATGGTCAAGCTGCAGGCCGAGCGCACAGTCACTGGGCTCATTTTCTCAGAGACAAGAGAGTGAAGCGAGTGGGTGTGAGTTCCTTTGTGGAGGTCAGCCAGCTGATAAGCCACAAGCAATGTTGGAGCTGAACCCAAATCCGAGACCCAGTATCATAACCAACCCCAAAGAGCTTCCTTGACCTCTTCCTATGGTCTGAGGGCCCTTACAGTCCAGCCGCTGCAGCCTTCTGGTGACTCTTGCCAACTCTGCCTGCCTGGTGGCTGCTAACGGATTTGCCTCCCTCTGGCCCATGGCCTCAGACAAACTTTAGACAGAATCCCTGGACGTGTCCACAGGGTCGGTTGTTGCAGCATGAAAGAGGTCAGAGTTCTCACACTGGTATTCCCGAATCTGAGGGCAAGATTTGGAGATGGGGGCTCTGAGCCCCTGCAGCTGTGTGATTCTGAGTCAGTCACACTCTCCTCAGAGCGTCCTCATCATCGACAGGCCTGGGTCAGGTGGACTCTGAAGTCCTTCACTCTGCTTCTCACACATCATCTGTTGCACCATTTCCTCACAGCGCACATTTGTGACTCCCTTTGGAGGGCCTGTGCTTTTTCCGTCCCCATCAGACCCACTAAGTGATGCTTCCTTACCCTCAGTTCCTTTCTGCTGCCCTTGACTACGCTAGGCCCCCCTGGCTTTCTCAGTAAGTTGCATATCAAAATTGTCCTACCCTATATTTTCTTCCCACAGGGCAGGAAAGTTTTGATATCTGTCCTTATACTTGCAAGGATACTTGCATTTGACCATATAAGTTGGAATTTTGGCTCTCCAGTTAATATTTCATTTCTTCCAGGAAATCTAATGCCTCGACTCTCTTAAACTATCTTTGTTGTAAAAGGCTTATATTCCCAAATATATTCATTCTTCCAGATCAGAAATAAGTCCGCTGATATACATGATATTGACCTTGGAAGTACCAATGCTTTATCTGTGTGTGGTGTTCAGGAGACTGAACGAATTCGCTAGCATGTCATCATTTATTAAGTGAATGAACATTGATTTATTGAACACTTACTTCCTATGTGCCAGGCACTGTGCCTAGGTGCCAAGAAGACGCAATGAACAAGGAAGGAAGGATATACTCAAGTGGTTTATTGTCTAGAGGGAAAGACAGACATGTACAAATTATTATATATTCCATGCCACAACACATCAACACACATGAGCAAGTGATAAACCATGTGGGGAGACCCAGGAAAGCTTTACAAAGGAGGTGACACCTGTTCTGAAAGCTTCATCTGAATTTCAGCCCACAGACCATGTTCAGTGACTACTTTTCCCCACAGCTCTGGGCAGGACTTGACACAAAGATAGGTCAGTTAATGTGGGTGAAGCCGTAACAAGTTTCTCCATTACTTTTGAGTGGCCAAGGGTCCTCTAGAGGGAGCCAGATGACTGTGGGAAAGGAACAAGCTTTGCGACATCTCTTATTTTTTTTTTTTAAGATTTTTATATCACTTTTTCTGATTGAAGTATAATTGACTTAAAATATTTTATTAGCTTCAGGTATGCAACGTAGTGATTGATATTTTTATGCATTATGAAATTATCACCACTACAAGCCTATTTATCATCTGTTATCATACAAAGTTATTACAATATTATTGATTATATTCTCTATGCTGTACATTATATCCTTATGAGTTGTTTTTATTATAACTGGAAGTTTGTACCTATTAATCCCCTGTACCCATTTAGCACAGCTCCCCAGCAACCACTAGTTTGTTGTCTGTTCTCTGAGTCTGTTTCTGTTTTGTTTATTTAGTTTTTTTAGATTCCACATATAAGAAAAATCATACAATATTTGTCTTTCTCTGTCTGACTTATTTCACTTAGCGTATTACTGTCTAAGTCTTCCATCTATGTGTGTCCCCAATGGCAAGATTTCATTCTTTGTTATGGCTAAGTAATATTCCATGTTATATATACAAATATATATATATATATATTTATATATATAATACCTATATGCATCTCACGTCTTCTTTATCCACTCATCTATTAATGGACACTTGGGTGGCTTCCATATCTTGGCTGTTGTAAATAGTGCTGCCGAGAACATCAGGACCCATAACCTTTTTGAATTAGAGTTCGGGGTTTTTTTTCAGGTAAATACCCAGATGTGGAATTGCTGGATCATATGGTAGTTCTGTCTTTAATTTTGAGGAAACTCCGTATGTTTTTCCATAGTGGCTGCACCAATTTACAATCCCACCAATAGGGCCTGAGGGTTCCCTTTTCTCCACATCCTGGCCAACACTTGTTATTTGTTATCTTTTTGATAACAGCCTTTCTGACAGGTGCGAGATGCTATCTCATTGTACTTCTGACTTGCATTTCCCTGATGATTAGTGACGTTGAGCATCTTTTCATGTGCCCATTTGCCATCTGTATGTCCTCTTTGGAAAAATGTCTGTTCAGATTCTCTGCACACTTTTTAGTTGGATTTTTTTTTTTTTTTGATGCTGAGTTGTATCAGTTCTTTGTATATTTTGGATATTAACCCCTCATTTGATGTATCATTTGTAAATATCTTTTCCCATTCGGTAGGTTGTAAGGCACCCTCTTTGATGTTTGTCCAACTCCTCGTTTGCAAAACATTTTTGTTTTAATCAGAGTTGTCCCCAACTCCAAATCATTCTGTATGTATTGTCAGTTATCCTATAAATCTGGATGTTTCTTCCTGAGCAACTTTGTAGCTTCCCTTCTTAATGTAAGAAATGAAACTGGATTTCCCGGTGGCACAGTGGGGAAGACTCGGCGCTCCCAATGCAGGGGGCCCGGGTTCGATCCCTGGTCAGGGAACTACATCCCACATGCATGATGCAACTAAGAGTTTGCATGCCACAACTAAGGAGCACAGCAGCCCGCCTGCTGCAGCTAAGACCCAACGCAACCAAATAAATAAGTAAATAAATAAATATTTTTTTAAAAAGAAATGAAACTGGAGTCTGCTAATAGTACTTGAGTGTAGGTAACAATTCTAGATCTTTCCATAAAATTTAACACAAGGGTCCTCATGGGGAGGTTCCTTTCTTTCTCGTTTGAATGTTGATTCTCGCATTGGCTTGGCCATATCTCTGAAGGTGGTTTTTTGTTTTTATGTTTCTTTTGAAGAAAAAACAAGTCTTTGAGGCTTGTCTGTGAATTCTTGTTACTTCAGAACATAGCTCTTTTTTTCTGCTTTTTTTAAAGGAAAAAAGGCAGAAATTTATTCTCTCACAGCTCTAGAGGCCAGAAGTGTGAGATCAAGGCATCAGCAGGGCTGGCTCATTGGGAGCGCTCCTTGTGGCTGGCTGACAGTCGTCGGTATACCTGGTCCTTGCCTTCACCTTCACATGGATCCGCCTTGTGTGCCTGTCTGTCTCCAAATCTCCCTTTTTTAGGAGGACTGCAGTCATGTTGAACAAGGTCCAACCCTAGTGACTTCATTTTAACTGGGTAACCTCTGTAAAGATTCTGTCTCCAAATAAGTTTATATTTTGAGGTTCTGGACATTAAGACTTTAACACATGAATTTGAGGGGAACACAGTTCAACCCACAACAGTGCCCAAGCTAGAAATCTCAGACTTGGCTTTCAGTGTTCCCTCCCTTGCTCCCTAACCCCAATCTTTAGCCAAGTTTTGCTGTTTCTCTCCATGTCCACCCCTAGTCTGCACCTTCATATTCAGGTGACCTCTGCCCTCTGACTCATCTCCTCCAGCCAGTTCTCCCTTGCAAACCGCTGTGGTCCTAAAATCAACTGGTACCAGGTTTGTCACATTTTTTTGGTTTCTCAGGGACAGTGACTCTCTAGTATTAATTCATTTAATCCCCACACTAACAGCCCTTAAATGTGGATACTATTACTACTATTATCCACATTTAAGGGGTGTTAGTGTGTGGATTAAATGAATTAATACATGTATTATGCTTAGGTGCCAGGGACATAGTAAATATTCTACAAATGTCACCTACTATTATTGGGACTAAATCACAATTACTGCAGGACATGATTCCTAAGTCAAATTATTGCCTGAGGTAGCTCTGGGGGTGAAAGGATTACACAATTTTGTCTGTACTTTCTACCTTCTGAATTTTTAAGAAGTGGAGCGCCGTGGGGACATTCCCACTGACGAATGACTCCTTCACACAAGAGGGGCATGATTTCCCTAGAACGTTGTGCCTAGTCTTCCAGATCGGCTACCTCTCAGAGGGACACCTTGCACGTTTCAAAAAGTAACTTCCTTAACGCACATCTGCTTGGTTTTCCTTCCTCTCTCTCCTCTTTGTTTCCTTTTTTCATATTTAAACTTTTGAGCATATTAACAAGACCGAAAAATTTTCCCCAGTCCCTCTTTTAACTGCAACATGATTCAGCACACTTCTGATCATTCTTTTATTCTGGATATGTGGTTTTTCTTGACCTTTTTTAAGGACCTAGTTCTATGTACTTGTCCTATGTGACTTACCGTGATGCCAGAAATAGACTGTGATTAATTACACTGTTGCTTTTTTTTTTTTTCTGAAACCACAGTCACATTAATGGGTATTTGTCATTTGACATCTATGAGGTACATTTTGTGGTTATTAATCTGAAGCCAGGATTCAAGGGAAGTACAATTCTCTTAAGAAGTTTATTTGGATGTTGAAAGAGTGCGTTTAGGACCACAAAGCAGTTCAGAGATAAAACTGGGATTTGATTGCTAAAGAATTAATGCATTGAATTTCATGCAAGAACAAAATATCAGCAACGAGAAGGTGGCCCAGTTACTCTGTTGTGGTGGAATTAAGACGCGTATGTTACCAGAAATCACACTCTCCTTCCGTACTCTCTGGGGTAGATGCTTAGCTGAGGATTTCTGGGATGGCCCAGTTACTCTGTTGTGGTGGAATTAAGACGCGTATGTATCAGAAATCACACTCTCCTTCTGTACTCTCTGGGGTAGATGCTTAGCTGAGGCTTTCTGGGATGCAGTATCATGTGATGAGAAGAGTTGTGATGGGTAATGGCAGGTGACTGCTTTGTAGCACTGTTTTCTTCTAGAAGGGAGGTAGGGATCTTAATGGGAGAAAGAAACAAAAAGGACTAAAAGGTAATAGCTCCTAGAAAATATGAAGGTGGAACCAAGAACTAGAGGAATTAACGTTGTTAAGGGTTATAGTAGCTTGTGATGTCATTACATAATAAAATATAAGAAAAGTCATGATGTCTGTAAATACCTAATATCTGAAATAATTTAGCAAAACTAAAATAAATAGATGAGAACAATAAAGATGGAGGACTCCCACTATCTGATTCCAAGAATTCCTATAAAGCTACAGTAATTAAGATAGTGTGGTGTTGATCTAAAGATAGATAAGTAGATCAATGGATTAGAATAGAGAGTCCATCCAGAAATAGAACTATACAAATATAGTCAGTTGACAATTGACAAAGGTGCATAAACAGTTGATGGAGAAAGAAGAGTCTTTTCAGCACACAGTGTTGGGATAATTTACATCCATATACAAAAAGATGAGCCTCGACCCATATCTCATACCCAATGCCAAAGCTAACCCAGAATGGATCATAGACCTAGGAATAAAACATAAACTATAAAACTTCATGAAGAAGATATACCAACTTTCAACATTTTGGTATATGTCTTTGTAGTATTCTATTCATATAAAATCATATCAGACTGTATATACTATGTTTGTAACCAGTTTTTTGTCACTTAACATTATATAATTAACATTCTTCCATTTTACTAGAAGGCTCCTCTTGCCTCTTCATTGAAGGCCATCCTCTGGTTCTAGGACAGAGGAAAGCTATGAAGCAGGCAATTCGTTAAGAACTTGGGCTCCTACAGTGGAATCCAGAAACACACTTGGTGGCCCAGCTCATCCATCCTGTAGGGTGGCCTCAGAATGAAGAACACAAACCTTTTCCAGTGACAAAACTCAGAACTGTGCTGGAAAATCATGTACCACACAAAGAATCCTGAAATTAAAATACCTGAAAAGAGAGGTGTTCTCCATAAGTTACCTGCTGTAGCTGTGGGGGCACGCAGATGACTTGCTCAATGTCAGTAACTGACACTGAGAGTATTTGGCCTTTTTCCTCTGGGTCAACTGCTTGTGTTTTCCAGACCACAACACTCTGCAGTGTCTGTGTCTATGCCTGTTAAGATCTTAAAAAAATCCCAAGCCACATAAATTGTAATAAACCAAGACATTTTGAATTCTACCCTTTAAGTTTGTGATCACATGTAAAAATCATGTCCTGGGTGTGGGTTGGTTGATAGTGATGAATTCATTGTAGGAAATGGTCATATGACTTCCTTCTGGAGGAGAGGCCTCTGGGGGAGGGAGTGCTTTGGCCCAAGTCCAGGGGACACAGGTATATTTAGCCTCTTACAACCATGAGCTGCTGGGGTTGAGTCAGACCAGTTCTACTCCTCTGTGAGGTCCTCAGGCATCACTTGGTGTATAGAGTAGATTCTATTCTCTGTCTCAGTTTCTCCATGTGAATGTAAGACCCACTCCATAGGAGCAGAGGCTGGACCACATCTGTTTTTTTCACCTCTGTATTCCAAGCATCAAACAAAGTGCTGGCATCTGATGGGTAAGAAATTAAAACTGTGTAGGATGGATGGATAGATGGATGGGCAGATGGATGGATGAGTGGATGGATGAGTGGTTGGATGGGTGGATGGATGGGTAGATGGGTGGGTGGATGGGTGGATGGATAGATGGATGGATGGATAGATAGATGGATGGATGGAAGAATGGATGGATGGATGGAAGAATGGATGGATGGATGGATGAGTGGATGGATGAGTGGCTGGATGGGTGGCTGGCTGGATGGATGGGCAGATGGATGGATGAGTGTCTGGATGGGTGGATGGATGGATAGGATGACACGGTACTGATTTGTTGATCCTGTAGTTCAGTTTGAGTGCTTTATTGAAGTCATGTACCCGGGTGTCACACACCCCAAACATCAGCCTTCAGTTTAGGCAGTTTCCTCTCAGTCATGAGAGGAACAAGGTAATGAACACTCCTTTGATTTCTCTCTACTCCTTGTAAAACCCCTCAGGTTGCTCACTAAGTACATCAACAACAACGGAGATTTGGCACAATCCTTGCAGCCCCTCCCCTCCTGGCCAGGGACTTCCAGCATGGCAGGATTTGTCTTCCAAGCCACCTGCATTTGCTCATTAGGGCCACACATGTGTGTCCCTTCTGTCAGGTGTCCAGCACAGGCCAACCACATTCAGCCCTTTGGTAATGTGATTCAGCCCATCTGTGACGATGCTGTCACCCACTCACCTCAGGTGCCCAAGCAGGCACACTCCTCCCTTGTAGACTGTGGGTCTGTGCCATTCTGTAGCTGCCAGTTTGCTTCCTTTCTCACATAGAGAAAAATTGATAAAGGGTCCTAGGCGAAAGCAAAGAAAGTAAGCTTTGGGGTCATTTTACGACAGGCATAGTAACTTGAAGTCAGGCTCCTACTGGGCTTTTTAAAAGTTGAAACCCATACAGGACTCCCATTACAATCTTGGCATATCCCTTAGGGCTGCCCTTCAAGGAACCCACATTATCAGGAACTATCGGGCAACAATCTAGAGATACTTGCTTTTTGTTCACCTCGGTAGAAGTTTATTAAGGGCTGAATGTGGCAGGTACCATGAATTCTTGCTTAAAGAGAATTTACAACTTGGTTAGGATAAAAGGTGATATGATTCGAGAAGAAGGCAAAATACACTCAGAAGGTGAACTCTACACCCTCCTAGTCCAAGAGGGGAGGAGTATCTTTCTCTGCCTTCAGGTAGAGAGTCATAAAGCAACACCTAAAGTTAATCTATTAAAAAAGAGAAAGTTTAAAAATTTTTTAAATGGAGTGACATCACACAGACAACTTATATCCATTCAAATATAAGTTGGAAACTGTTAATAAAATGAATCGGAACCACCTCCTAAAAAAATAAATAAATAAAACCTTCAGGGATTTAGGTTTCAGTTTCAACTATCTGAAATTTAGTTGCAAATTTAGGGGTAAATAACAAAAGCTCTCTAAACAGAAAAACAGATGCAACAGGGTTTATGCACCCTACGTAAGCGAGCTCCACCTTCGTCCGGTTGAAAGAAGCATAACACTCCTGCTTACTAGACAAAAACTAGTTAACAGAAGATATTTCAAGCAGAAATAATGCTGCCAGAGATGGAGTCTCTGCATTTAAAAAAGAGACAGCTGAAAGTGAAGAATTATATAAACTATTTTGTAATGTCAGGCACAGGAACTCAAAAGGCAGAATAGTCTTAAGACATTTTACTATTCAAGCAACCAGGCTTACAATTTCATGGCTCCTCAAACAAAGTACAACACACTTCAAATGTTACCTGATTTTCTAATGTGATATTCTATATATAACAGTAAGCTAGATGTTGGGAACACTGAGTAATTTCTTTTAGATATGATGGTATAAATAAAAATTCTATTTTCAGATCAGCCCCTAAGAGTAAATGACCTCCATAATACAACTGCAATATTTATAAATTGCAGTAAACATAACAGAAAACAATTCTAGAGCCACTGTTTTGTTTTGCTTTTTTTTAAACACGTGAAAGCCATATGGTAATACTAAAATAAGCCCATAGTTTGCAACTCTCCCCAAACCACTGGTCTGGTCCAGAGCCCAGGCCCATTTGGTGGAGATTGAATCGCCCTTAGGACCAGTGCTTTTGCTTGATTTCCCACACAGACCACTGGAATCCAAAACAGGTAGAAATATGGATTGGGAATGTTTCATATGAAAGGATGCAGTGAGGGTTAGTACTTGCCTCAGTAAGGCCAGAAGAGAGCTGATTTGTCACCAGAACAGGTTAAGGACATTCTCCTCAATTTGCTGCATCTATTCTTTACGAAACCACTGAGGGCAGGGTCAGACCCCCTTGTATCCCCAGCACCTACTGAATGGCACATGGTAGACAGTAAATGTATTCTGAGCACATGAAACAATGAATGGAGGTAGATATCCTTTCCCAAAGAAAAGCAGCCACTGAAAGAGGAAGAGTCACCCTAGCCTAGGGATGGGGATCTAGGTCCCCACTGCCTACTCCCAGAATGTCCAAACTCAGGGGCTGGAGGCCAGAAAGCCAGGCACAGAGTGGCATCTGGAGCCACTGGGAACCCCAGCACCCCATGTAGCAGGAATTTCTAGGGAAGCAACAGCTAATAAGGAAGGGAGAGGAGAAGTATCCAGAATACTCAGTGTCAACTGGTGGTGGCATGAGAAAGAGAAAAGGTACCAGCAGCCAGAGGTGAACTCATTTAGGTAAGAGACCTGCTAAAATGAATGTTCCTACTAGAAAATCTCTCAAGCCATAGGAAAAACAATTAAACTGTGTTTAGTTCCCTCTGAGAAACAAAAGAATATTCAATGCACTTTAGAAAGAATGCCAAAAAATGCATTAAAATTTAAAAGAATTCATTATTTTTCATGAATTGAAAGAATGTTCCATTATTTGCAAAATGCACTGATGTGCTAGATAAATGAGAATTATTTCTCCCAGGCTGAAAGCTATTTTAACAGCTGATTAGAGTTCTGTTTTTTAAAAAAAGTGTGACTCAATAGGATAAATCTTCCAGTCCAGTCTAATGTTAGAATATGTCTATACATGGCTTTTGAATGTCTCGAGTTTCAGATTCATAAACAATGAAAATGATCTTCAGCTACACCCACCACAGGAAAACAGCTGTAATAACCAAAGGTAAAGGACTGTGTAATACATGGAACCAAAATGAATACAGCTGAAAGTAAGTTCTGCTTTTTAGATTTAGTTCATTGTTAAATAGCTTGTCAGACTAGCAGGAGAAAGTAGATAATTCAATAGCAAGGAAGACTGAAGTAGTATGTTTCAAAATGATCCATTAGTCATCCAGATAGATCATGCTATTCCCAATCCTTTGTTGGAATCCCATCTGAGCGTCATGGTTCTAGGAACTATAGGAATTCCAGTCACTGATTATTCCTCAACAGATCAAACACAGCAGAAAAATGGCAGACTGCAACAACAACAAAAAAAAAAATCAACAAAGGCTAAAATCCTTAACAGAAGAAGCTCCTAAAAGTCAATATGAAAAACAAAAACAACTCAATTTTTTTAAATGACAAAGGATATGAGTAGCCAATTCACATAAGAATTATAAATGGCTAATAAGTATTTTAAAAGATTTTCAAGCCCCTGAAGATCAGGAATACACATATCTGACAAGATAGCATTTCCGGGCTTCCCTGGTGGCGCAGTGGTTGAGAGCCTGCCTACCGATGCAGGGGACACGGGTTCGTGCCCCGGTCCGGGAGGGTCCCACATGCCACGGAGCGGCTGTGCCCGTGAGCCATGGCCACTGAGCCTGCGCGTCCAGAGCCTGTGCTCCGCAACGGGAGAGGACACAACAGTGAGAGGCCCGCGTACCGCAAAAAAAAAAAAAAAAAAAAGATAGCATTTCCAGTTATTAGGTGAGCAAAAATTAAAAAGATTGCTAATATCCACTTTTGTGGAGAACGTAGGGCATTGTTTTCTAAGCATGATCTGAGGACCGTCTGCATGAGAATCATTTGATGGGTTTATTAAAAGGCAAATCACCGAAACCTGGAAACAACCCAGATTTCCTTCGAGTGCTGAGCTGACAAACTGTGTCAGGGGACACTACTAGGGAACACTACTCAGCAATGAAAAGGAACGAGCTATCGATAGGCAACAACTTGGGTGAGTCTCAATGGCATTACTCCAAATGAAAGAAGACAGTCTCAAAAGGTTACATACTGTGTGATTCCAGACTCAAAAGGAAAAAAATTGATAGTGGCAGAGAAAAGACTAGTGCTCAGCAGGGGTTTGCAGTGGGGAGGCTGTGAGTACAGCTCCATAGCATGAGGGAGCTTGCTGGGGTGTTGGAACGCTTCTGTAACCCAGTTGTGCTGGTCACACAAATCTACTACCTGTGTACAATTCATAGAACTGTACATGCCACCTCCCCAAGACTCAAACTTAACTGTGTGGAAATTGAAAAAAAACTGACAAAAATATGTATGGAGCCCACCTCAGACCTAACGATCCAATCCCTGGGCAGGTGGGGTTGGGCCTGTGAGCTTTTCCTAACAAGCTCCCGGTGACTCTCACGGACAGCAAGTTTTGAGAGTCACCAGCCCTCATAGTTATTCATACGAGTGTGAATGTGTGCCACGTTCTAGAGGACAACTAGGGATATCTGTCACAATGTGGACTATGCACATGCCTTCACTCAGCAATCCATGCTTTAGGAATTTACTGCGTGGATACACTCACAAGAGTCTGCAAAAGCATGTACAGACATAGTTACTGCGGCTACACACTAGCGAAAATTGAGAACAACTTAGTCTTCCACCAACAGGAAATAGCAAGATAAATCATGCTACAGCCATATAGTGCATTAGTAAGCATGCAGTGGAGAAAGAGAATGCGCCTTTATTTCACGTACGTATTTACATTCTAATACATCTGGGAGGAATCCTCCAGACGTCAGTGAACACGCTGCAGCCCCAGGGAGGGGCTTTACCTGCACTCACCCTACCCACTGAAAAATGAGAATGAGTTGCCGCATATGAAGCTGGATGTGCAGTTCCTTCTGAAGAATCGGAAGGCCTGGCAGCTGGTGTGGCTCACACACTCTGCCCTTTCCCTCAGCACCGTTCTCCGTGTGTGTTATCAGGTACAGGAGACCTTGAGGTATGACGTACCTAATGAACCAAATTTTGTGTTTGCTTTTTTGTATGTGTCCCTGGGTGAATTGAAATTGATATGAAAGGTCTAACAGAAAGATACAAATTAAATCAAATTTAATGTTTTTATTATTATTCTGGGGCACCTTCTCTCTGATGAGGCTTTACACACGTGTCTAATTCTCACAACAGCCTTAGGGTGGATTTTGTTATTCCCCTATACAAATGAGGAAACCATGGGACAGGGAGGTTAAGTCACTTGCCCAAGGCTCCCTGCCCACCCATGTCTTTGTCCCCTTGGGCTCCGCCTACCTTTCCAAGTAGGTTCTGAATCGACAAACCAACCCATAAAAATAAAATTCAGCCAATATATAAGCATATTTCCATAATTTCACGTTCATTAAACAAATATTGATTGAATGTACACTCTGCAACAGAAACTATCAGTTCAAACATTATTTCAATTTGAAGTATTCGAGGTGAACAGCGTCCATTCTGTTTTCTGCGCCTCCCTGGCTACATCCCCGAGTGAGCTCTGGAAGAGTTCTTCTCCATGTCCATAGCCCTCATCCTTCTGATTGGACCACGATTCTGATGGTTAGTTCCCTTGCTTACCAGTTGTGGAGCCTTTTGGATATCACTCCTTCTTACGTGAATGTTTGCTTTGTAACTCTTCCCTGATATGCATCACATCTCCCTTCCTCCTTCATCTCTACTGCTAAGCTGTGTCTTGTTTTCAAAGCATATGTGACTCTTGAAGTTCCTTCTGTCTGAATTGACCTTCTTTACTACTCCCTTGATCTCTCTAACAGCCTCAAGCTTCTGGTCACAGCCTCTGAAAGCCTTCCCTGCCCAGCCACCTGGCACTCTTGGTGGTCACCTCTGCCATGGACTCCTCTGCAACTGCTGTGAGTTTCCTGAGGGTGGCCTTACCTCTGTGTATCTTCCACAGGGGGCACAATACCTGTCACCCACTGTGTGCCTAGCACATGCTGCTTGACCCAGCTGGAGACTGACCAGATGAACAGCACTTACAACGGACTGGCCATTGGGGAACACCTCTGATTTAGTTGTTGTCAGAGCCCAGACCCCGTGATGCCGTCTCTCACCAGGCAGTCGCAGGAGTGGCCAAACTTGAACCCGATGGGAGGAAGCGCAGTCCCGGAGAGGCTTTCACAGCTCCACCACCTCCTGGCTTCAACGGCCTGACTGTTAACACAGTTTGGGGCTTGCCCCAGAAGTTGTTTCAGACAGACCGGGTACTAGCCCCACCCCCACCCGAAAGCCCTAACACCCCGTCCAGTCACCACTCCAGGAAGAAGGGGCTAATAAACATTCAAGTCTAGAGTCAGAAGTTCAATGTTGATGTTGTGAGATTGTTGTTTTCATCCACAAAACATCTCTGTGTTCTGCAAAGCCCATGAAAACAAGCACCCGGAGGAAGCAGTGGTGTGGCCCTCACTGCCCACCTCTCCTCCTGCCACCTGCCCAGCATTGGTCATGTATCCCTCGTTGCCCTGAAGGAATTTTCTGAAATAGAACACCCTCTCATTGCCTCAAATTCAATGTGTCTAAACACAAAACTCGGTCTTCCCACTCGAAACGCACTCACTACTGCCTCCAGTCTCCAGTCTTCCTGGCTTGGACCTCTGGCATAATCTCTCACTCGTTGCCCCCTGAGCCTTCCTCTCTCCTGTGCGATTAGCCACTAGGTCATTGTACTGATGAGAGGCTACCTTCTCTGCAGCTCTTTTACATTTGTGTTTCTCTCTCATTTCCTCAGCCACCAGCAAGTCCAGACTCCCCTTTTCCTCCTATGTTTTCTGACCAGCAATGTCTACGGGCAAGGCAGGGCTCAGATGCCACCTCCAGGATTTTCCATTATTCTCTGAGCCTCTGGATTCACTATATTTCACTTCATGAGATGTCTCTAACCTGAGCTCCATCCTTCCCGCAGCTCCAGGACCTGGCATCTGGGTGCTCATGTGGAAGGGTTATCTGCTTCTAGAAAGGGAGGGAGGGAGGGATTATTCCACTAGAATACTCACTGATGTCCTTGTTTCATGTTTTGACCCCAGCTGAACCCAAGAGTTCTCAACTTTGTGGGGGTCTGATGTAAGCTATGGAATCCCTCCTCCAAAAGATGAATAAACCCACAAAATGATGGGTTTATTTAGGGACTCATAGGCCTCCTGAAGCCTATCCATAATCTCCAGGTTAGAAAGCCCTGCTTCATCCTTGCGCCCAACTGAGAATGTTACCGTCAAATTAATCTTCCCAAAGTATGTCAAGAATCTATATCAGAAAAGTGCTATCAAGCAGAGCAGAACCTCTGTGGCTTGGCCCTCGTGGCGCTTTACTAACTGGCTATGCTTCTGCCCATCCGTATGTATTTCCTACTCCCCAGGGTATAATCGGGCTGTTGATACCAGAGAGAAGTGTGTCATGCTCAGAAGTGACCAGCACTCTACAGCAGCTTTCTGAGCTGAACAGCCACCAGCAGTGCCACATACTGTCTTCTGGGACGGTGAGGCCACATTTGCTGTGCGGTCTGGCCAGAAGCCTATGGGCATATCTACACAAGGTCTCACCTCCACCCATCAACTTTCTTCCTCCCTCCAGCTCGTATGCTGTTCCCTTTACTCAACATGTGGTTCTTGGCTGGGACAGTTGTGCCCCAGGGCACACGTAGCAGTGCCTGGAGGCATTTTTGGTTGTCACAACTGCGGAATGGGAGCTGCTGGCATCTAAAGGGTAGAGGGCAGGGGTGCTGCTTCATACCCTACAGCGCACAGGACGACCCCACAGCACAGAACCTTCAGGCCCCAAACGTCGACAGATCTGAGGCTGAGAAGTCCTGGTCTCCAAGGATCTCTCCACCAACAGTCAATCCTGAAACTTCCTCAAGTCCCACCGCCTCACTGAAATTTCCCAGGTCCCTCAAGTCTACCAGGATCTTTCCTTCCTTAGACCCTAGCCTGCTTAGCATCTCCCCAACCTGCACAAATTAGCACTTGACACTTATATAAGTGTTGCCGAATCTTGCATTTGTTTCATCCCATATCCTCAATTAGGTTACAGGATCATTAAGGACAGTGATGTTTATTTTTCTATAGGTATGAGCATAAGGTAAATATGGAATAAATACTTGTTCACCCAAGTAGTTCCCTGAGCACAGAATGAAAAATAAACTTAAATTCTAAGCTTAATTAAGCCAGTGCTTAAATTTACTGGCTCCTCTGAAGGATGCCAGGGTATGGAAGCAAAGGAATCGTGTTTAAATATAAAAGGGAAGTTCTAGAATTTCCACAGAATTTAAACTCTTCTTATGCTGAGGAATATACCTGGAAATGGAAGTCAAGTATCAGCTAGAGTCACAACTGTCCTTTGAAATTTAAATAAAATTTGACTCAACCCTTCAACAATGGGGAAAATCAGCATTTTTCCTGCCCAGGAACTCTTTGGGAAGTTCTGTGTGCAGAAGTCCCTTCTTCTGCTGAGACGCCCTCACTCTTCACCCCCGTGGCTGCCTGGGCGCTCAGCTCCTGTTCCCATCTCCTGAAATCTCCCACAGAGGACATTTATGTGTGCAGAAGCCTTTAGGGATGGTTAGAGGGACAGGGTGGAAAATGAAATCGTAGAAAGCACTATTTTTTTTCAGACAGCCCTATTTTTGGAAGTCCCTCAGTAAACCCAGTCCAGGAGTTTCCCACAGACCCCCCTTTTGCTCCAAACTTCAGTCTCTTGCTGTGTTGCTCTGTGCCTTCTCTGCCTTCTTCCCTTTTCCGAAGACCCTCTGAACCACTTCTGCAAAGCAGCCAACAGTTCCTGCACCCCAAGCCGGCTAGGCTGGCCTTACCCTAAGCAAAGACAGTTATCTTCCTAAAAAACCCGCCCGCCTTCTGTTCCTTCCTCTGCACAGACGTAACCTTGAGTCCAGTGAACAGAAGCATCTGCAGAGAACGCAGAGCTCCGCAGGGAAGGGCAGGTGCGTGGGCTGCCCTGTGGAGCGGGGACATTGCTGGTATAGCTCTCACCACTTCGCTGTGTGTCACAGTGGTTTTCTTGCTATCCAGATCTTGGAGGGCTGGGGACACCTTTAAAGCCCCGTGTGCCAGCCGGTCACCAGGCTGGCTGGGCCCCTCAGAACCAGCCAGCACGCCTCTGGCCGCACCCTTCCACCAGGTAAACGCAGATAGAGGCCTCGCTCACAATAAAGAAACACAGGTAAACACGCCATTTGGGCTGGACTTGCTTTTGCTGATGCACAAAAAGTGCTATAAGGTCCTTGACTCTTATTTTGTAAGTGATACAAGCTCATTATAACCTCACTGGGAGACATGATCTCTGTGAATATTTTAGTGCATTTCCTGCTCTGAGAAGCGTCCTTAGGGAATAAGACAAACGACTGGGTCAGTTTTACCCAAGGAAAAGGCCCGTCTTATTTTACAGGGGCAGAAACCCCTTCTGACCTGCTCCTGGGAAGTGTCACATAGCACCCTTAAGTTAATATGGATATCCCCTGCGGAAACTCAGAGGCTTTCTTAGTTCTCTTGCCCCTTAGAATTACTTGAATTGTTCGATAAATATTTATTGAGTGCAAACTGTTGTTACCAGACACACGTCTAGGTGACGGGGATGCACTGGAGCAGACAGATCTCTACTCATGTGGCTCTTCCTCGTGGGAGGAGACAGAGGAGGTGGGCACTCCCCTCATTTCTCTGGGCCTCAGTCTCCTTCCTGAGCAAATAAGGGAGGTTGGACCAGAAATTAAACATCTTCAGAACTTGGGAAACTCATTTGACAATGCCTGTGTGTTTTAAGAGAGAAAATTTCTTCAAGGTTTCTTTTTTTTATCTTTTAAAATTATAATGAGCTCTGCATTTTATTTCCTGACGTGTCCAGGTGTTTTAAAACATGAAAACAATGCTTAAAATGATTTATCATGGAGTAAAAATTGTACTCTGGGAAAACATACCTTGATTATCCAATGACTGACACACCTACTCAGAAAGACACTCCACCTTGAGAAGCAGGACTCTTCCTACTCTGGTGGAACATGGGAGCACTTTCTACTGACATTTTCTGGACAGCCAGTGCAGAAAGCAAGACATCCAGAAGCATGGTGCTTGAGGTGGGCAGAAGAAACCACTGAGTGGGAACACATTTTCAGAAAAGGGAAGCTGAAGGCAAACTTCCCAGTTGTGCCACTGATGGGGCCTGAGGTCTGAGCCCTGTTGCTTCAGTTCTTGACAGATGAAATGACTTAATGCATGTTTTGAAGCTCCCAGACGCTTTCTATGACCTGACGTAATCCTCACAGTTACTCCGTGAGATGGAGAGCTTGGTCCCTTTTTTACAGATCTGAAAACACAATCAAAGAGGAAGGGCAACTTGCTTAAGGTCATGCAAGTAGGGGACTCAGACAATGCCCCCAATACCAAATTGGTCACTTCTTCCCTGTACTATATACACCCCGTCTCTGGACCTAAAATCCCTGTAAATTACTTAAAAGTGCAGACATGCTCCACTGGTCACAAAGTGGCTTTGTGCTTTGCTCACTATCAGGTACCAATGACATTAAGCAAGGTGCCTAATGGAAGCCCAAAGGCTGGCTGGGAATGAGCTGACTGGCTGACCACATCTTCCTTGCGCTAGTTTGCCCCCAGGTGAGGAGCCTGAACCCAGGTTCCACAGCGGTGGTGAAGGGCCTCCCTGCCTGTGTCTCCTAGGCACCCACATCTACCAGCAGGCTCTGGTAGCAGCCTGGCTAGTCTCAGTTGACCTGGCCCATTCACTGAGCCCTTTTCAGAGTAGCCATTATGTGTGAACTCTGCTGGGAGTCCTCTAGGAAGAAGAAAGACTTCTTAGAAGAACTTCTTTAGAAGCTGAGTTCTAAAGAAACCTCCAGTGTTCTTCATCAGGCGAGGACTGTTCTCTGCCTAAGAGATCAAGCGGCGGCTGCTGGGGCGGGGGAGGAGGGGAGGCGCATCGAGGGTCTCCAGCAGGGAGCTTTGGCGGGGTCTTCTCAGCGCTCTCTTCTTCCTGCCCTCCCCTAGGTGAAAGCAGCTTCGGTCTCCTACCCTGTAAAGTGAGAACAACAATAACCGACTTCAATGGTGTTTTCCTTCGAATTTTGAGAATTGAGCCTGACTGTCTTTAGCATTATTCTCCTCTACTCATGTGCCTAGTTTGAAATCTGAATCAACAGTTCTCAGAATAATTCAGGTTTGGGTGTGCGTGGAAGGGGGAGGGGTGGGGCCTGGTCAATGGTTTAGAACTTTGCGGAAAGGTTGGAGATGTCACACTGACTGTCAGCAGAGGTGTGTGAGAAGCTCAACCACAGAGCTGTCCTGGGAGGGCAGGGCTGGGTGAGGTGAGGCTCATCAGAGGTGGTGATGAGGAGAGACTTCAGGAACACAGGAAAAGAAGGAGAGCAGGAGGGAATTTCTTTTTGGCCTACAAGGGAACTTGTCTCTGAGGAAGGGGAAAGCACAAAATTGACCACTGAGTAAGCAGTTACATCGCATACCAATTTTCACATACTGGTGAGATCAGTAAAAAGAGAAAGGGAAGGAGACCACATATATCATGAAACTAAGCCATAAATAATGAAAGTACCAGTTACTCCCTAGGAGTATCTGTTTCTAACTGACTTTTTGTTAGATGGGGCAGGTATAAGCAAAAATAGCAAGACCAAAGCAGCAGTTATTTTCTGTGGATAATAAGTGAACATGAAAGGATATTTCCTACACTGATGTATGTGATGGGCCACGTGCCAGCTGAGGTCTCCCTATCCCTGAGAGATGTTTCATGGCTCCATCCCTTTATCCCACATTCTGTGGGAAGCCCACTGTCCCCTTTGGGACACAGGGACTCTCCTGGGCACTACTGGGTCCCCTTTCTGCACTCCCTGAGCTCACAATCTCCCTTGGCTCTCGGTTCCCACAACTGTCCTTGTCCCTCTCCTCTGCACAGATCCAACGTGGAACTTATTCCTTTTGTGTGAATCCCACACCCCCAAACCAAAGCCCATGATATTAGGTGTGTTGCAAAATGTTGCAGGTTCAGTGTGAGAGGGACTGTCAGTAGATGTGCACAGACACCAGGCTGCTGCTGTCTTCACCTTTCCCGCCAGCCTGTTTCCGGGACCCTTGCCCTCAGGCTAGCCTCCTCGCGGACATTCCTCTCCCCACTTCTCCACTCTCTTGCCTCTCAAACTGGCTCCCCATTCAGCCCCTCCCTCAGCCTGAATTCAGCCCTTCCCTTTGCTCAGCCTCAACTTAGGCCTTCCCTTTGCTCATGAAGAACTCAGTGACCCTGCGAAAATGAATGCTTTTATCCTTCAGTAACATGGAAGGATGTGCGGACCCTTTGAAGATTTCAGGTTTTCGTTTTCTTTCTCCTCCACCAGTGTCTCTAAATGCAGGGGAAAAGTATAGAGGTTTTCCCATGGGTGATATCCTTTGTGTCCCGTCTTCCTAGAATGCAGCGCATAGAAAACAAGCATGAGTTTTGAACAGCCAACATTTTTCCTGTTTCTTCAGTAAGTGAAAATGAGTACTACTGAATAATGCACTGTCATATTACTTGTCCCTAAAGTGACACTTGCTGCGCCATACTCACCTAAATGTGCTGTAGAGGCCTTTCCTCATTCTGCCTTCTCAACCCCAGACCCTATTTCCACAGTGCCTCTCCCCGCCCTCCACCGCAGGCAGCGGTCTCCTCCTCTCTCTTCCACATCACCAGAATCCCATCCTGCCAACTCCAAGATGAACACCTGACCTCCCGTGCTGGACCTGCTGTTTATTTTCTTAGTACTCTTTGTAATTATTTCACACAACTTTGTCTTCTCTCCTTAATTTTAAATGGACTACTTAAGGCTTCAAGAATTTCAAGCCTTGAGGTCATCTAAATACATACACCAGCAGTGATGTGTCCTTGGTTATATAGTCCCATCAGTCTAAGTGTCTGTCTCCTGCACAATGATAATGAAAATAGTACCTTCTTCAGAAGTGATGCTGTGAGGATGAAATGAGATTATGCTTCAAAGGGCTACGCACAGTGTTGCCACATGAGAATGTCAGCTTTTATTATGCTGCGGATAACGATCAAGACGGAAGGCGTGAGCAAGACGAAGAAGATGAAGATAATGTGACCAAGTCAGTGAAATAACTGATTGGTCAAGCAAGGGAGACACACCAGCCCAGGAAGTTACCCGAATTATTGTGGACCAGAAAGAAGCCAGGTTGCTAGCTTGACTCCGTAGCTCTTCAGCCTGTGATGGCATGTTTTGCAGACAATATGGTTCTTGGGAGATTGTTCTAGCTACCACAAACAGCACAGTGTGTCCCCTCTGCAAAGACCACTCTTGGCCAGTAGTAAGAATAGAAAGTGATGACAACGATCAGTCCGCTGGCCAGCTGGGATGGAAGGGGAATTCTTCCACAGATCATTGTAATTCCCCAAACTGAAAACTTGACCAAGTAGCCAGAAGGTTCACAAGGGGCCTCTGCTTGTCAACCCATGGCAGTCTGGTGGGTTTCAGGCAGGGTATCAGTATGAGCTTTCTGCAGCGCAGGCTGGCATGTTGCTTCTGTCCTGACTCAAGGACCTACTCATGACAGTCTGACTCACCAGCACCTCTTCCTGCAGCTTCTCTATACAAGACTCTCTCCCCCAAGGGCTAACGAATGATAAAACTCAGAACCAACAGTTATTAAACATGTACTAGGTGTCAAGAGCTGTGTTATTCTAGCAGCATAACAGCCTTATGAGGTGCCTACACCCCCTTTTTACGGAGGAGAAGACTGGGCTGTGATGTCTGGGTGAGTCTCCCCAGATTACAGTTTGTAGCGAAATGCAGACCTGAGCTCCTTGGCTCCAAAGTCCACATTCTTAACTGTTGGACAAAGAGACTGAGCACATCTCAGCCCATGTAATTTAGGGTTATGGTCAGTATCATAGTTAACAGGTTAAGTAAGTGCATATCTGGTATGATTTGAAAGGCAGTAAATGGCTATTTAAAACAAACAAGCAAAAGCAACAACTAAAATATCATCTGTATTTCCTGAAATTCTTATATTGCTCACCTCTTTAGATCAACACCCTAAGACTCTATCTACTAGGGAAAGAAATGTGATCTATTAAACAGACGCTATGTGTCAGGTAACTGCCAGGGATCCTGGGCGATTCTTGGGCACATTAAAGTTTGAGAACCTCGCCCTAGAGCATGTCTCCATTCTCTCCGCTTCACCCGTCTCCCCTTGTAGATGACTCAGAACTCTCTGTTCCTGAGCTCAACACCGCTCTTCTGGTAATCTGACAGTATCTGCACCCAGCTGTCCCTTTGGCACTCAGTGGCCTCAAAGTCAGACTTTTTTTTTTTAATAAATGTATTCATTCTATTTATTTCATTTTTGGCTGTGTTGGGTCTTCATTGCAAGTGGGCTTTCTCTAGTTGCGGCGAGCGGTGGCTATTCTTGGTTGCAGTGCACGGGCTTCTCATTGGGTGGCTTCTCTTGTTGTGGAGCACGGGCTCTAGGCACGTGAGCTTCAGTAGTTGTGGCTCGTGGGCTCTAGAGCGTGGGCTCAGTAGTTGTGGCTCACAGGCTTAGTTGCTCCGCGGCATGTGGGACCTTCCCGGACCAGGGCTCAAACCCGTGTCCCCTGCATTAGCAGGCGGATTCTTAACCACTGCGCCACCAGGGAAGGCCCAGACTTTTTAAAAAATCCTCTCTGACTTCTCCATTCTAGTCAGCGTTGACACCATTTCTTTACTACCCAGGCTGGAAAACTCAGTCTCCCTGGATTCTCCCTTTAACTTGAGAGAACCAACTGAGTCCTATAGATTCTGCCTTGTACGCTCCTTGGAACCTCCTTCCTCTGCTTCCCTCTCCTGTGGCTTTGTCCCTGTTCAGGAGCTGTTTGTTCTCCACCCCACCCACCACCACCAGGACTGGAGGAATGGCCTATGCTGAGAGCCGCTGCCCCAACTCCTGTCTCTCCCCACCACCGCCCCTGTGCACACCACCACAACTCGGACCACATCATTGCTGTCAAGGCTTCCCACCAGCAGATGCTGTCACTGAAGGTCATCCACAGGGCGGCTCTAACCTGCCTCGGTGCCGCTTCTCCAGCTCCCAGGCAAGCCCTGGCTCTTGCTGCCCGACCACAGCCCCTAAAGTTCTCTCCTTTGGAGTGCTCTTGCCGTCTCTCCACATAAACGCTCCGGAGTTTTTATTAAGACCCTTTCAAAGGCACACTTTCTCCAGGGCTTTTGCTGGTGGCTTCTGCCGCTCCGTCCTAGGAAAGAACTTGAGGACAGGACATGTGAGCCTCGATCCCGACCCAGTGCTTAGCAGCTGGGTGGTCACAGAGAAACCAGCCCTGCAGAATGGGATTGAAATGGATAGGTAGGTAAGATGTGGAATAATGGGAACCAGCCTATCTTAAGCACCAGAAAGACAGTGTTTGAATCTAAGCCCAGCCCATGTTTAGCCACGTGGCCATAGTCGAATTGCCTGGACTTTGATTCTTTATAATTTGATTTTCTCACCAGCAAAAATGAGAATAAGTATCTCTTTTAGAGAAGTTCTGTGAAGATGAGAATTAACAAATGCAAAGTGCTGCATACGTGACCCTCGACAACGGTGTTTTTATTGTTAGTATGCCTCCTGTCCAACAAGCGTTGCACACAGTTACTGTGATTATTGCTCTCAGCCCTTTGCAGCTCCCTGGAAGCCTTATCTTTCCTTGCCATGTTTTCTACTTATTTTAAGATTGCCTTTCCCTTGACTAAACTTGGAACTTCCTAGAAGAGAGACTGCTTCTTACTTATTTTTGTATCTGTCATAGAAGCTAGCAACATGCCTGGCACACAGAAGTAGCACAGGTATGTGGGATTTGGTTAAATCTGAGGAGAAAGGAGCCCCAGGTAGGCATGGAGGGTGGGAGGGGGTGTCCTTTGAGGCACAGCAGTGGGGACCTCAGGGACAGCTGGGGGCAGCCTGAAAACAGCAACAGCAGAGAGACCCAGGGCAGCCGGGGTCATGGGTTTTCAGAATCTGGCAACTTCACAGTCTGCCTCCTGGGGACGATAAGAGGCGTGTGCTGCTGTGCAGTGTGATGTTCATGAAGGAACAGAACCTTCAGTCACCCAAGCTTGGGTTCAAATTTGGGTTCTGCACTTAACTAGCTCCCTCAGGCTCCGTTCACTCCTCCATAAGGCCAAATAAGAATAAGATGATGAGCTCCAGAGGGTTTTAAGAAGACGGATTCTCGGCCAAGTGCCTTGAATAACAATTTTCATCTTTCAATGTGATGACTGAGAAATGTGAAGGAAAATGGCCAAAGGGCAGGATTAGCTTAATCGCTAATCCTGTAGAAACTCCACCACATTACACCATCTCTTTGGTTGTAGGAAACCCCCCTCTTGGTCCCTGCCCTCCCATGGGCGAGTAACACAAATGCCAACTACTGGAAGTGATGCTCTACATCATGTGTCATAACCACCTGCGTCCAGGGTGGGCACATTGGGGTGGAGGCACACCGGGTGAGGGAGTACAGGCACATGGGCTGTCATCCACGCTACTTAGAGCCCAAAAGGAGCTGAGAAGGCCAACAGTGGTCAGGTTATTGCCAACATCATGCTGAAGGAAGCTTCAAATCCTGGCTTGTCTGACTTCAAAACCAGGCTCTCTTCTTGAGGCCACGACATCTCAGAAATGAAGAAGACATAGTCCCAGTTCTCAGGAAGTTCACAGTCTAAGCCCAGATTTGGAGAAGAAATGAACTGATTGATTGATATGATCAGAAGGAAGAAACATCACACGCCCTTAACAACCAAAAATTAAAACTAAAAAAGCCCCAAACTCTTTACTGACCAACTTCCTCCTACACTCCCCTGCACTTTTATCTTCCCTTCTAAGCAGAGGACCAGGGCAAAGACCAGACAACAACCTCTCCTCTTGTCTGTTTTCTGACATCTGTACTTTTGGAGGGAGGTGCTGCTTCCTGAATTAACGTTCCAGAATCAGAGCAACTTGAGCCGTGAGATTTCTAAATCCCATCCCATGAAGCACCAAGTGTGTGTGGCGCTGTTTGGCGCAGAAATCTGACCCCTAAAGGAAAATGCCCTTTAGCAGCAGCATTCATGCTGAAGGGAGGCTGGGGCGCCTCACTGCCCTGAGGGACCGAAAAGGGGCAGGAAAGCTGGTCGAAGATTCCCCTGGGGGAGAGTGTTGACCTGAGAGAAGGTGACGACTTTTTTGAAGGCCCTTAAGCTCCTCGAGGGGTTACGTTCTGAGGGTTTACCTTGGAAGAGAAGAACAGGCTGGAAGAAATAGGGGAAATATATGCTTACGTGGAGGCATATAACAGACTATAGACCCAGAAGCAGCCTTGGAGATTTAGTCAGTCCAACCCTCTCATCTTACACACAACTTGACTAAGACCCAGAGAGGTGAAGGAGCATGCCTAAGGCCACACAGCCAGCTAATGGCAGGAACCAAAGTTTCTTAGCAGCAATTCAACACTCTTCCACCACGTCAAGCTGCAGAACAATACCTTACAGCCTTGGTGGGAAGTGGGGAGGCCAAAGCAGCTGTGCAAACCCCCAACCCTCCTCACAGGCTCTGAGTCCATCCTTTCCCAGCCTGGAGTAATAAACTGACGTGTCAACATCTTTGAGGAGACAATCCATATGCTGTTTGTTTTCCATGTCTTCCCAGCCCCACTTCCGTCCTGTCAAGCACCACACCTTGCAGGGAAAGTGAAGCAGGTGCTGAGGGCATGGGCCACTTGCTGGGCTCAGTATGGTGAGCTAACTGAGCAAATGTAAAATAAAAGAATAAATCAATGAATCGTCTATATTTTCTTTTTTACAACCTAAATCAATATCTTCCCTAATTAATAAAAAATGAGTGAGTTTTAAAAATATAGATACAAGAAAAAAGTATTTCACATCTGCTCACTCTTATATATAACTTTTTTCACATATTCAGACTGTATACATCCGAATATCCTTAAATATTATTTTATACATTTGTTCACATAAGCCCTGTACTTTAGTTATATTTATTCCTAAGTATTTTTCCCTGTTTAAAAAAATTTCAAACCCACAGAAAAGACAAAGGAACACCTAATCTACCTTTCACCCTAGATCTGTCAATTGTTAACCGTTTGTCATATTTGTATTCCCTATCTCTTTCTCTGACAAACCGTCTGAAAGTATGTTGCACAAATCAGATCACTTTACCCCTAAAAGCTTTTGCACGTACTATCTAAGAACAAGGACATTCTCCTACATAACCACAATAGCATTGTCGCAGCCAAGAAATGTAACATATAAAGACATATACGTTTTTTCGTGTGGTTTAATTTGGAGCAGCACGTGTTGAAGAAATCTGGAAAAATTTGATGCTACTTCTACCAGATTGACTTGAAGCAGCAAAGTCTCAATTTTGCATTAATGCCAGTCTGGGTTCTGCCATAACCTCCGCCACCTTGCCCACCCCCTGCAGATGTTGACCTTTTCACACCTTAGGCACAGGGACTCTAAAGAAATAGGTTCAGGGGAGGCTGCATCCTTTCTCATGCAGGGGCTGGCTTTTAGGCTTCTCAGCCAGAGTCATGAAATATCAGTATTAGACTAGCTTTAGAGGTGTCTGGGAATCTTGCTGATTTGAAAACATATATAGCTTATTTCCATTTCATGGAAGCCTCTTGTTTTCAGTCAGACGGAGCAGAGCATCGTGCAGATGTATTTTTCACTTTAATGTGATGCACTTACTTACTCTGCCTTCTGAGGTGACGTTTCTAATCGAGGGTGCTAGCAAGGCGCCCAAGTTCCTGTAAATGCTCCCACAGGCTCCAAGTAGCTGGCTGTGTGAAACTACAGCTGAGTGGCAAGGGAAGGCACAGTGACACAAAGAGAAGAGAAGTAACGAGTATTCCAAGAAGCACACCCAAAGGGTTAAATTTGAAAAGAGCCGCAGGAAACGTGAAACAAGGGCTGGTCTTCATGGAGAGACTAGAAACTTCTAAAAAAATTTAACAAAGTTGCCAAAGACACAAAGAAGCAACTTGCAACCTCTAGCAGGGCCCTTAGAACACTTCTAACTCTGAGCTTCCTTAAAATGGATAGCTATGGTGACTTTAAAATAAATAATATCCTGCCTTTGAGGGCGGAGATGCTCAATTAAGGGATTAAGGAACATTTGAGAGTGTACTGCTAGGTCGGCCACTAGCTTTTTGCTGCAACGAAGTCCTCAATTTCAGTTATTTAAACATGTAGAGTGGCATCTGGGGAGAGAATACACTTTCTGATAAGAAAGGAAACTTATTTTTTTTGAAACTGGTTAAAGATTGTCGAGTTTGTAATTCCCAGAGCTGAAAGAGCTATATTACTAAAGGAAGTGAAGACTCTGTGGTCCCATATTTGTAAGATGACTAACAATAACAAGAAAAAAATGAATGAATTCACATGCATATTAACAGATATGAAACTTCTACTTTGGCTTCTTTCCTAAAGATTGTTTTTATTTGTCCCAATATTTTCCTCAAAAGAAAAAAAATGTAAGTGGGTTGTGAAGATAGATAGTTGGCATCTGTTAGGGTGGAAACTATCGTAGCGTATTTTGTAATGGTCAGAACAGAAACATCAAACGACGCAAACAAGCTAAAAGCTTTGCATCAATGCCCATACTGCAGGTTCACTTTTTAAGCAGATAAGCAAAGTTTTAAGAACTTTGAAACATACTAGATCTGTTGAGGATGGCAATCTAAACCGTTGTGCTTTTCTAAAGAATAAAATGTACATTGGCCTCAGGAGGTGAACGTGTGCTTCTGAGATTCTCTTTCTGTAATGTGAAGAGTCAGTGTTCGTTTTCTTTTATCTGATGGTGGAAAATGTCATAATGATACATCCAGTTATATATTCTGCTGCCTCTTTTTCTTTCTTCTATTTGTCTGAGATCACACGTTTGACTTTCCATGTCCCTGCGTGGTCCAGGGAGTGGAAATTCCGAGAGGTCTTACGTGGGGAGTCCCCTTCCCTCCCGCCCCTCACACCCGAAGGCAGAGCAATGGAGGTATCTGAAGTCTGACAAGCTTGGCTCTAAAAAGGGACACTTTTTTTTTTTTTTTTTTTTTGCGGTACGCGAGCCTCCCACCGCTGTGGCCTCTCCCGCTGCGGAGCACAGGTTCCGGACGTGCAGCAGCCATGGCTCACGGGCCCAGCCGCTCCGCGGCATGTGGGACCCTCCCGGACCGGGGCACGAACCCGTGTCCCCTGCATCGGTAGGCGGACTCTCAACCACTGCGCCACCAGGGAAGCGCTAAAAAGGGACACTTTTTATCCCATGCATTTTCTTATAAATGTGAGAGTATCATTTATTTTGGGTGAAAGCCTGCACAAAAGTGGTTTAGTAAAAAGCACATTAGAATTAAGCTGCTTCCGCTTTCATGCTTATAGTTTCATTCCTAATTTATAGCTGTCAGAATTGAAGCTCCTGGGTTTTGCAACAATGACAGTAACAAAATCCTCTCCCACTTCTCTGTGTATTTGCTGATGAATTTGGGGAAGAGGGGTTTGGGTTTGACTGGTCCTCCCAGCCTGTGCTTTGCGCAGCCTCTCCACAGCCAAACACAACATCCAGTTACCAGAACAAACTTATGTCCCTACTTCAGACATAGACTCCCTTTGTTATTGTTCATTACAGCAGGTGACGATTCTCTTGGAAGTAATTTTAGAGGAAGTCTTCCAGCCCATATGGCCCTAGTTCAGCTTATGTGGCAATTCACTCGTGTAATCTTACATGGTTTTGTCAGTGTGGCCTGTCTCCACAGTAATGTTTTAGCTTCCTGGATCTCATTTCGTCTGTCTCTCCACTTGCAGTGTGGGAGAATGATGGCTTAACCACAGTCCAGGGTCCAGAAGGCTTGTGAAGCCCTCGTGCGCAGTCTAGCTGGGAGCGGCATGGCTGGGGAGGGGTGCTGAGCGCCAGACTCAAGGCTGCATGTCTCGTTTTC
The DNA here is from genome assembly GCF_964374135.1 of Grampus griseus. Lineage (NCBI taxonomy): Eukaryota > Metazoa > Chordata > Mammalia > Artiodactyla > Delphinidae > Grampus > Grampus griseus. The sequence goes on from NC_139004.1 coordinate 81,607, forward strand.
AGGAAGCAGATCTGCTTTCTTCCGCGTGCAACCAGCCTGATCACGTGGGGCGGGGCGACCACGTGTCAGGCCCAGAAGCGTGCGCTCATTGAAGCCCGACAACAACCCTGGGAGGTAGATCAGATGACCATCCCTTTCCAGAAGAGGAAGACCAGGCCCGCGAGGGCTCACAGTGATGGCGTAGCGTTGGAAACCTCTTTGCAGTACAGCATGGCAGGGGGTGGGGAAGTGGGCGCCCTCAGGAAGCCCTGCCAGTGCCATGGTTGAAAAGCTACCACCTGCCTTGGGCATCAGGCAAACAAAATACCTCATCCCTGCTTTGCGAGTTTTTATCTGAGTGGCTTCATCAAAGTTGCTTAACCCTGACCCTCATCTCTTTCATATGTAAAACAGGGGTCAGAAAATTTACCCCACATTTACCATGTGAAAGCAATTAACTGAGGGCCAGTTCTGCCATAGGTGCTCAGCACATGTCAGCTGTGTTCTGCTCACGCCTGCACCCTTCCACCCTCAATGCCCCAGTGACTTCACTCACCGTGCTGCCGCCTGCCTCACTGCCCGTCCTGCCAGCCCAGCCGGAGCTACACCAGCTGCCCTCCTGCTGGCAGAGCATGTCAGGGGTGAAAAAGAGTGTTTTCTAAGGGATGTGATGTGCAAATTTCCCAGGCACTGATTTCTCTTTTAGCTCTATTTACCCCAGTTGGAATTTAATAGCTCCTGAGTGGCGCTTATTCCCAGGGACTAGGTTGTCCTGAATAAGAACTGCGGGAGGCCTGGACAGGAAAGCATGATGTTTCGGAGCTCCACCTGTGACACCCTCTGGAAACATCTAAAGGGCTTGAGAGCGTGGCAGAAGAGCCATTCCTCCAAGAATTACTTGCAAACATTCTTCCAACTATGTGCTGGACAGTCTTTAAAATGAAAACTAATTCTTGCTTTACATATGCCCGTTTTGTGCCAGGCACTACATGAGGCTCTTCACCTACCTTACTGCTAATTTCTACACCAGCTCTATGAAGTAGGTATTACTATATCCATTATAGAGATGAAGAAACTAAGCAGAAGTAGAAATAGATTTAGAAAGTGACAGAAGCAAGCTTCAAGTCTGGGGCGCTCTGGATGCATGTAACCTTACCCTTCCCGCTCCATCTTTGGTTCTCACCTGCATTGGCTGCACCCCTGTTCCACCTCTCTGGCTTGGGCAGAAAACCAAACCCCCTAATCCCAACTCTGTAAATTCACCCCAATGATCTGAGCATTTATGCCTCACTACAAGGGATCACTCCTCCTTCTCTTCAAAGAGTAACTACCGCCTGGCCAGGCCGGAGTACCACTCTCTGCCCCCACCATCCTGGGCTCCAAGTCACCTTTGCCTTCTCTGCTCCACCTCTGTCCCTTGACCCTCCAGCCCCAGGTCTCTCGACTCCATTAGTGCACTGGCCCCCAAACCCCCTGTCCGGGCGGATGCAGCCTCAGGCCGGGAAGTAACTTCATGAAGGATGTGACTCACCTTGCAGAGCCCCCGAGACAGCATGTAACCTCCTTTAAGGGCACTGCTCTGACCCTGCATCTCCACTGGCCTCAGGCGAGAGGCAGCATTTCGTGCGCTTAGGGCTCAGGCTCTGCCCTCACAGGGGCCTGGGCGCGTAGCCAAGCCCCACGTGGCTGGGAAACCTGGGCTTTAATCAGCCATTACACTCTTTGTGAAATGGGAATAAAGTCTCCCAGCAGAGTCCTTAGGAGGATCAGATTAAAAAAAGAGAGAACCCTTATTTGACGTCCCTCCCATTACTGAAAGGCGAATAGGTGGCAGTTGTCGTCCATTTGTCTGCGTTCTTCTGGAGCGGCGCAGGCGGCCACGATGCCACGTCCGTCCGCGGCGGCCGTGGGGACAACAATTAGCTGTCTCTGGGGACACAGCTGGGACGATTGGGTTCTCCCGGTTTCTCTCAGATGTCTTCACTCCAGACCCCCAGCTCCCTTTCGACCAAAGGTAAGCATTTTTCTGAAGGAGCGGTCAGTCTGCAGACTTCGAGTGAAGAGAAGTCCTTTCGGACCCTGGGCTGGAGACCCCGGCACGGCACCCAACCCTCTGCAGCAGGGACCGGGTCTGCAGCACCTCCCACCTAGGAGTCACTCTGCTCACATGCGCAGTGACTTCTACCCCGGCTGGGCCAAACATCACAGGTGAAAGGCAAGGCCTCTCACAAGACTGCTCTCACTTCTGATGCCAACCACGAGCTCCAGGGTCCCCAGGCCACCTGCACCTCTGACCAACAAGCTATAAATTCAGAGGTTCCCACAAGCCCTCAGGCTTGATCATTCACTGGATGATTCACAGAAGTCAGGAAAATGGTACATGCATGATTATAGTTTCATTATAAAGGATACAAATCAGGACCAGACAAAGAACCTGGGGTCCTGAGTGCAAAGCTTCTGTGCCCTCCTCTCCCCGTGTCCTCAGGAAGTGTCACCCTCCAGGCACATCAATGTGTTCACCAAGCAGGAAGCTCCACTGAGCCTTGGGGTCACGAGTTTATTGGGGTTTCATTCCACAGGCATGATCGATAGAATCACTGGCCATGAGGTTGAGTCAATCTCCAGCCTCCTTCCCTCCCCAGAGGTTGGGCCGACCTCACGTGGCTCAAAGCCTTGATCTTCTAATGACATCATTCGTCTTCCCAGTATGGCCAGCCCCCATTCTGAAGTACCTAGGGCCCACCAGGAGTCACTTCATCAGCATAGACTATCAGGGCTTACCATGAACAGCAAAGTTACTCCAGTCACTGGGGAAATTCCAGCGATTTTGGGGGTCCCACCCAGGAACTTGGACAAAGGCCAGTTGGATTCTTTATTAGGCAGGGGTATGTGTATCTACTTGCATGAGCCTTCACACACATGCACATGTATGTGTCCTCTGTCATCCAGAGGATAAAACCGTATCTCCTTAACATGCCCCACAAAGTCCTTCATTATCTGGCCCCACTCCTCCTTCCCAGCTCTCCCTCCGGCTGCACAGAGCTCCTCACTCTTCCCGGGACACCAGCCCTTCCACTAATTCCCAGGTGCACGTCTCATCCTCGCTGCCTGACGTGAGGCTCCTTCATGGCCAGAGAAGGAGCCTCATGTCCATGGCCCTCCCCAGAGAAGCCCTCCCCAGGGAAGCTCTCCCCAGCTCCTTCCAGCAAGGCTGATTGTTCAGTCTTTGGTGTAGCCAAAGCTCTCTGATCATATTTCTGTAATCATAATTAACATGATTACTTTTCTATTTAATTTAATAGTTTTCCCCACTTGATTTTTAAGCCTGTGTATACATTAAATGGTGTTTTTGGCTACAAGTAATAGAAAAATCTGGCTTACATCACAAGGACTTTTCTAGTTTACTTAATAAGTCTAGAGATAGCTGAATCCAAAGTGTTTCAGCCACTCAGTGATGCTGTTGAGAACCGGGTTCTCTCTGTCCTTCTACTCTGCCTCCCCTGGAGAGCTGGGCTATCTGCCGAGTGTTCATCACCTAATGCGGAGAGATGGCAGCTGCCACAGTTGCAGGCATCATGTCTTCACAGTTGTCCTAAGCAGGAAGGGAGGGGAGGAACAAGGGACTTGCTCCTCCTGCACTTCTCTCCCTCAGGAAGTAAAATAGTTTTAAGTAGCCCCCAGCACACTTCCTCTTATATCTCATTGGTCAACACTGGGTCACAAGCTCTCTCCTAGACCAGACCCTGGCAAGGGGAATACATTGCTACAGTTTATTTGAGCTGTCATGTGTTCCCTAAGCACAAATGAGGTTGTTTTAGGAAGGAAGATGGTGGGAATGGCTGGGGAGGGGTGGTCCTTTGACTTGGAGTAGTTGTAGAATGTGTCCTTAGACAAGAGAAAGGCAGTCAAGGGTATGAGGAAAGGAAGGAAGGAAGCAAGGAAGGAAAAGGGAAACAAGCAAGCAGGCAACGGTAGGAAGGGGGAGAAAGGAAACAAGACAGAAATATTTAACCAAAACAAAACGAAAAAAGGCAAGGTTCTAGCTTGTAGAAATTTTTAAAACTCAATTTATATTACAACTAAACCATATTATCATCACTTACTATGGCTTAATAGTTTTCAAACTTTTTGAAGCAAACTAACTTCTATGTCAAATAAATAAAATCTTGGGTTTTTTATTTTTAAAATTTTTATCATTATTATTTTTTTTAATTCTATGGGTCAATATAAGATAAAGGTAACCTATTTTCCATCTGGAAGTGACTTGCACCACACACTTTTTGGCTTATTCCTGGTTTGCTCTTGGGAAAAAATGCTCCTTCCCTTTTTAGAGTGAAGATAAGCACTTTCTTTGGAGATTGACAGGGAGACAAAGCAGAATTAAATAATAAACTTCTGCAAATTTCAAATTTAGTTTTTCTCAAAGGACCAATTTCTCCCAGTCCCTCAACTTGTGGTGTCCTTGTTGAAGCCCTCCCTAGACTCTCAGGCAGTGCTGGTGGAACCTCAGCAGCCGTGCTCTGGATGAGCCCTCCTTCCATGATGCCTGCACTGGCAGAAGGGCAAGACAGAAGATGCACATTGGAAGTTGTGCCCCAGAAGCAAAGGACAAAGGTGCATGATTTCATCCCTCGTCACAAGGTCTAGAAGGAGAGAGGGGCTCAGCCAGGCGGTGGGTGCTGATGTGTGGACCGACTCTCACCTTCCTGCTGCCAGATGGGTCCAGATCAGTTTTAATGGTTTTGAAAAGAAACTCACCTGGTGTATGTGGTTTGGATTCATTCTTCAGGTGTACGTGCTCCCCAAGGTCAAATTGAAACCCTCGAACCAGTGCCTCTTAAGAGGCTGACCCTTGTAAGTTATGCAATGTGTGCTCAGACTCCCATCACCTGAGACAGGTGGATTCTCAGAGCCCAACAGGACCCACCTCCCAGCCAGCGACCCCCTGGAGTCCTGAGCTGACAAGAGAGACTTGTGTCCAGCACTGACTCAGAATGAAGGCATCTTGGACCCCAAAATAAACTCCCTTTACTCTAGACCCTGCCCCCTTAATCACATTTCCAGTACACAAAGATGATGTAAATCCTTCAAATTTATACCCAGATGAAATCATTATATCTAAATATATATATATATATATATATATATATATATATATATATATATATACACAGTATGTATGTCCACACATATGTTTTTAAGTGTGTGTGTGTATATATACGATTCCGAGTCTTGCTTTTTCACTTAATGATATGACTTGCAGAATTTTCCATATGATCATATTTAGACCTACCTCATCCTGTTTAATAGCTGCAAAATATTCCATGGTATGTATATGCTACAATTTATCTAGTCTTCTATTTAGGAAATAGGAGGTTTCCTCTCCTTCCCTCTTTTTTGTTTTTTTAGCCTTACAAATAATACTGCAATAAGCAGCCTTAGACATAGATATCGATAGATAGATAGATGATAGATAGAGATGATACCTATTTACTTAAAAACACATGTCCATGGGGTATATAGATTTGCCTGGAAAAGAATATATGACTTTTAAATTTTGACAGGAGGGCTTCCCTGGTGGCGCAGTGGTTGAGAGTCTGCCTGCCGATGCAGGGGACGCGGTTCGTGCCCCAGTCCGGGAAGATCCCACGTGCCACAGAGCGGCTGGGCCCGTGAGCCATGGCCGCTGAGCCTGCGCGTCCGGAGCCTGTGCTCCGCAACGGGAGAGGCCACGACAGTGAGAGGCCCGCGTACCGCAGGAAAAAAAAAAAAAAATTTTTGACAGGAATTGCCCACCAAAATTATTGCACAAATTTACCTTCCCACCAGCACTGCAGGAGACTTCCAGGTAAACCTCACCAGAACAGGACTTTATCAAATGTTATTTGGTGCCGTAGTTAAATAGACGGCCGTGCGCATTGCACTGTTACCTTGATTTGCATGCCTTTAATTATGAGCGTAACTGAGAAATCTCTTTGGTGGCTATTTACATCTTTACTGTCACGCACTGGATGTTGATATATTATTTTTCCATAGAATTATTCACTTTTCTTTTTTTTTTACTAATATAACAGAGCTCTTTGTACAGTAAGGAAAGAAGCCTGTGGTCCATCATGTTGCAAAATTTCCCCAGTATATTGTTTATCTTTTGGCTTTGTGTATTTTTTATGTAAAAGTTTAAAACAATTTTTGCAAGATTAATCAATATTTTTCTTTATTACTTCTGGCCTTCCTTTATCAAGATGATTTTTGAGATCAACCATCTTTTCTTAGAACTTACAGTTATAACTAATTTTAACGTATCACACAGCTTTTAAAAGATGACTGTTAATTCATAATCTCAGTGATTCCTGGGTGATGTTCCTGTGAAAGCTTTGGCACTTGTAAATGCACTTTTGTCCTACGTGACCTTTTCTCAAGGAAGACAAACTCATTAGCTGCTTGTCCTTCCCATCGTATTGGTGTGTGAGAAGATGAGTTTTGAGGACGCTGAATGCTGGTTAAACAATTATATGAACATTCATGGTAACAGCTGCCAGGTTTCCTGATTTTTTAACTGTGAAAGATTCCTGGGCTGTTAGAGCCCTAATTTAATCTACAATTTACCTTATTCAACGGTAGTGCCATTTATTTTTGTTTAATTAGAGTGATATTTCTTTTGATGAAATACTTTGAAAGAGTGGCCTTCGGGACACGCTGAGCACGTTCAGTACTTGTGTCTATGGTGGGGTTGGCTGGGAGGAGGAAGGAGGGGGATGGGGCTTGGGTAAGCCAGCAGTATTTTCCATTCAGATTCTTCTCTGATGCCCCGGGGCCGTGCTTCCCTTCCTTTTGGAGTATAACTTGTGGTTCTGGTGCCTTTAGGGAATGGGTCAAGTCATGCTAAAGGTTGCTGTGGTGGGAATGCATATCGCATATCAAATGGGAAATTGTTCTTCAATCACTCACACCAATGCTGCGTTATTTTTTTCATTTACTTTTCAGTAATTTCAATACTTATGTAATGAACATGTATTAATTTTACTTTTTAAAAGAACAATGGATGTGGGAAAAAATTAAATAACAATAATGTAGAAATTTAACTCTTGTTGGGTGAACAGAGAAGATTCCTGAGTTCATTCACTTTGAAACAAATGTGGGAGGGTGAGAATACACGAGCTGATAAGGGGCCCTAAAGATCAGCTGGCGATCAGATGTCCACGTGACAACAGAGGCAGAGACTGGAGTGATGCAGCTAGAAGCCGAGGGATGGCAAGGATGGCCAGCCACCACCAGGAGATGGGAGAGAAGGAGACACGGCCTTGCCAACACCTTGAGTTTGGACTTCTGGCTTCCAGAGTGTGAGACAATAAATTTCTGTTCCTTTAATCGACCCAGTTTGTGGTAATTTGCTATGGTAGCCCTGGAAGCTAATACAGATACTGAGGCTCATTAAGTAGAAAGTATGACCAAATCCACTCAGCCAGGATTCACACTGAGGTGTCCCTGATTCCAAAAAAGTGATGTTTTTTCTGTGCTCCACACTGCCCTTCTAAGGCCAAGTGAGTGGTGGAGGTGACCTCACGGTGCACCCCTCAACCCCACTGCGCTGGCAAAGACAGAGTGGAAAGAGGCGGGAGGATAAACCTCTCCCAGGGGTGTTACTTCTGCTCTGAGCTCGGCAATCATGCAAGCAGGTTTTCTCAAAGCAATAGCTACCACATAGAATAATCACAACTCCACAGTTCAGCTAAGGAATAGTTACCTTAGGGATACAAATCAAGTTAGAAAAGGCTTAATAATAATAGTAATAGTGGCAGGAGAATAGCTCAGGTGAAGGGCTTTGCAAACATCAGAGCATAAGTGACTTTCTTAAAGACACACAACAGAGAAGTGGGGTTCTGAGTTTTAACCCTATGAACTGACTCTACACCAAGTGCTGCCCTAGTAGAAAGTTGTCGTAAAGGACGAGCATGCAAGAGAGCTTTGAGGGTGTAATTAGGTCACTTCCGCTAGGGCTTCCAGACAAAAGTCTCACTAACAGCTCCTGGGGAAGATGCATTTGTCCTTTCAGACTCTTGGCCCAGGAATCTTTTTTTTTAATTTTTACTTTTTATTGGAGCATATTTGATTAACAGTGTTGTTAGTTTCAGGTGTGCAGCAAAGTGATTCAGTTATACATATATGTGTATCTATTCCTTTTCAAATTCTTTTCCCATTTCAGCTATTACAGAATACCAAGCAGAGTTCCCTGTGCTGTCGTTGTTGGTTATCTATTTTAAATATAGCAGCGTGTACATGTCAATCCCAAACTCCCCATCTGTCCCTCCCCCGACCCTTCCCCCCAGAAGAAACTGGATGTGGCAAATTGGAGGCTTGCCTGGGGGCCCCTAGCCTTCAGGGAGGAGGGAGGGTGGGACTGAGAGACACAAGGGAGGAAGGAGGCTCCTCTCCTCTCCCTCCCGGCCTCTCCACATGCATATTAAAAGTAGTCCATAAAATCTCTTCCTTTCAAAATATCTGGGTTTGTCGTTTTGTACCAATTACCCCAATCTTTTCTTTTCTCCTCCTCTTCCCTGTTCCTCTAAAGCTTAAAGTCACATAAACAGATGGCACTGGATGAAAGTAGTGCTGGGCGTGGGAGGGAGACGCCGTGGGCAGAGGGACCAGTGCCGACAGAGGGTGCTTGTGCGTGGAGGAGCTGCATCCTCACGGATTGTCCTGATGTAGCTTTTCAGTGTGTCAGGAGTTGTTCCCAAATCCCGTGTCAGAAATTCATCACATCTTATTAAAAGGACTATCTTATTCGTATACTCTCTTTTCTTTTCCCACAGTGAACACAGAGGAGCCTAAAGAGAATTTAAACTCAGGTTTAAATCAAAACTCGTATCAGTGAACATAAATATTTTCCCATTCAAAAAAGAAAAGGGAAAAAAAGGTTTTGGAAACTTCCTTGGTGACTTCATTTTCCTTCACTTGTTGTGCTCTCTCTTCTCTCTCTCAAGGCCTCTTTCCATTTTTTCAGACATCACAAAGCAGAAAAGAAACTTATCTGACATAGACTCATCCAGGACGAGGAGCCCACCACACACCGAAGGCTGTCAGGGTGAATGTGGTTAATCATTTCACAGAGAGAAACCTCTTTCTGGGGAGAGCAGAGAGAGAAGAGGTTGAATTTTTTGCTCACTTGGAATTGACAAAGTAAAATTGCAGAACTGGGGTCTGTAAGACCAAGAGGGACAGAGAAATAATGAAACAACAGCTGCTAGAACATCTCACCAGCCTGTGTCTTTCACAGCCCCGCTGCCCTCTCTTCATGCTCCTGGAAAGCCAGGTCTCTGGGGCATTTTATCTGGGATGCTGATAGGGGAAAAGTAGGGTTCTAGGAAGAACTATTAAAACAATCAGGAGTTTTGGATTTCTGACCTCAAACCTGTGTGGACAATAAATAGAACTTTCTATATCCAAAAACAATTTCTTCTTCCGTGTCCATTTTGCCTGTTGGGAGAAACTTGTTTTCAGGCAAGTCAGGCCCTCACCCCCTCCCACCCCCAGGATTGTCTTCAAATACAAAAGCAAAGCTCTCTTTCTACAGCCCTGTCCACCTCTGGAACACTCCGGTGTGCAGGCAGTCCCTCTACTGATGGCTGCTGGTGCCACACTGGGCACCCAGAGACCTAGAGAGCTTCCTTGGGCCATCTTCCCAGGTGCACCATTTCTATTTTTGCTTTCTTGGTAACTCCCTTTCATCCTCTCGACCCCCAGTAACACTGTTCCACAAGTCACCTAGGACTTCGGAGGAAAGTATTCTGTGACACAAAATGCAGTGAAAACTCTACACTAATGTTGTTTTTTGATCCTGTAAAGAGAAGGAAAACCCCTAAGTTGCTGCCAGCCTATCTGATTTTTTGTCTTCTTTCGTGTTACTTCAGGACTCCAAAACATCAACTAAAAATCAGAGTCTTGTCACAGAACAAAAGTAAAATGCCACTTTCCCCATGATGTGGATAAGCAAACACGTACACACCAGTTCTCAGGGCTGGGCATGCTGCGGCACCGGGCAAGTCTCATCCACTAATGGTAGAAATATAGACGGTGTACAGCCTCGCGGTGAGTAACCTGGCAGCAGGCGCCTAAACACCTTACGCATTTGGAACACGGACCAACTCTACTCGGAAAAATGTTAACTACATGTTAAAAGTGACTCATATACCCAAAAATGTGTGTGCACCATATTTATTAAAGTACTGCTTAAATAGTGAATAACTTGAAAACATTTAAAACTCCAAACATGGACTCACTATATATTTCAGGGGGTTTTCATGCAATGGAGAAAGTATACGGCCATTAAAACTTGTTGTAGCTGAATATTTAACCACATTAAAACCGTCACTGATGCATTAGAAAGCTCAGATTACGAAATAAGATTTATAGTATGTTTTTATAGAAACTTACATTTATATTATGTAACATGAATAGAACAAAGACCAAAAACCCCTAAAAGCTGAAATGTTATCATTAGTGTTCCTAGATTATGGGCAATTCAAATTTTTTTCTTTTTCTAAAATGCTCACGATGTATTTTCTATACCTGTATAGTTTATAATTAGAACTTTTTAAAAGAAATTCACTGGATGAACGAGACAATACTTTTTAATATTTTGTTCTTTCCATCAAAATGTTCTCTCCAGCATAAAGCCCAATAGAAGGCAGCACAGTGCTCAGTCCCTCATACTTCATACAAGCTTGAAGAAGAAACTTCACAGAAATGAAAACTACTGTGTTTCACACACCTGTTCTAAACTGGAGGCTAAAGATAACAGCTCCTGCTGAATTCAAAGCAAATTTACGAAAAACAAAAACAGTCTCCTCAAAAAACAAACAAAAAACCCCACCACCTACCACCTACTCTTTCAGTGAACACTAAATTCACTTTCTAGTTGATTGTCCAATTCCTCCCTATTATTTTTCCTGTAAAATGAGCCACTAAATTCATGATCACTCAAACCAGACAGCTCTTACTGATCATTAGCAACACTGAAGTCCAAGAATGTAGAAATTGCACAAACCTGAGACCAAATCTGCAAAGGACAACCGAGAGGATGATCTAACAAAAGGAATTGCATATATAAAGGAGTGGTATTTATAGTACCTATATATATATACTTTTTTCTTTAATATTCTTTATGATAATATATATATATACATAAAAGAAAAAAATTATAGTTGGAAAGTCTCTTAGTAAATAAAAGGGAGCTCTTACTATATATCACTACATTACTATTAATTAATTTTAACTTTTGAAAGAATGTACTTCCTGGAACTAAAAAACCACTGATGGTGAAAATGGAAACAACTGTTGAAATAATACATTTATTTGACTTGACTGTGTGCAGCCTCTTTGCTCTCTTCCCCTGCCACACTCCAGAACACCAGTATCTCCCAGAGAGGAGCTTCTACACAAGTCTGGTGCCCCAGTTCTTATGTCTGGTGCCCAACTTTTTGCAGCTGCCACGCAGAAGACACCCCTGATCACCTGGCTCTAGAGGCCAGGGGGGCTTAAGTTCCTGGGTTCCATTGAGACTGTCACAATTGGAGGGCCAGTATTTGGCAGACTACTGCTCCCAGGGCACTGCAAACACAGCAGGCTGAAACACACCTCAGTCTTTCTGAGAAGGAGGCCTATTTGCCTGTCCAGAAGCTTCAGCTTGAGGGGCAGGCTTCTGGCGTGCAGCACTTACAGGGGCCAAAAAGATGCTCCCAAGAAATGGAGGCTGGTGGAGGCAATCTTCATGCTTGGCCTCTGCCTTGCCCCAGCTCACCAGTATCTCACAGAAAGGAGTTTATACCCTTCTCCGGCACCTTGATTTTTGTGGTTACTGCCAGGGGACACCTCTACATCTCCTGGCTTTGATGACTAGCATGGCTTATGCTTACAGGTCCCTCAAGACTGTAACCAGCAGCAAAAGAATACTTAAATAACTACCACCCCCAGGGCACAGCAAGAGGCAACAGACCAAGGAGCTCAGTCTTTCTGGAAAGAGGCCTATTAGCTAATCATCATAGCTGCAGCTTGAGGGGCTTCTGATTAAGCACACATCTAAGGGCGGACTGTAAACCTTTCCTGATACCTCTGAGGGTGGGCACTGTGTTCATGCTATCCCTCTGTTGCATGTCAGAGAGCCAGCATTTCTTGAAGGGGAGCTCTTACACATGTCTGGTACCCCAGGTTTTATGTCTGGTACCCTGGCTTTTGCAGCTGCCATTCAGGAGACACTCCTTTGCCTGACTCTGGTGTCTGGGGGGCTTGCATTCTTGGCTCCCACAGGACTGTAACACCTAGAGGGAATGTTCTCAGAAGGCTACACCACCAGGGTTCTTATACATGTACAGGGCACTGCACAGAGGGCAAAATGAAACACACTCCCAAACTTTTTGTGAAAGAGGCCTACTTGCTTGTCTTGGAGTGTCAGCCTTAGAGGCAACCTTCAGGTTTGGTACATCTAGAGGTCTATGGATGTGCTCGCAGGGAACATAGTCTGGAGGATGCCATCTTTGTGCTCTCCCTCTGCCTCACTACAGCTCACCAGTATCACCCAGAAGTGAGTTTTTATGCTCATCTGGAGCCCCAGTTTTTGCAAACTGCTGCCCAGGGAACAACTCCAGATCAACTGGCTTTGGGGGCCAGCAAGGCTTACACATGTGGTCCCACAGGACTGTATATATTTGCATTATTTAAAAGCTGTTACCTGAGGGTCTGGCTTCCAATCAGCCTGAATCTAAGTGCTGACTGAGATCCTCCCCTTTGGGACACTGAGTGGTCTTGGCACACCTTCAACTACTAGGAGTTATTAAAAATAAAATAGGTTGCTTCAACAACCACAAAGGTTCGAGAGACATCCAAGGCCATGATTGAATGATAAGGTTCTCCTACACAAGGCCAACCCTTCAAGATTGGGAGAAGTGGCTGTTTTATCTAATGTGTAGAAACTAACACAGAGAGTCAAGCAAAATGAAGAAACAGAGGAATATATCCCAAATGAAAGAACAAGATAAAACCTTAGAAATACAGCTTAATGAAACAGACATAAACGATTTACTTGATAAAGAGTTCAAAGTAATGGTCATAAAAATGCTCACCAAACTTGGGAGAAGAATGGATGAACACAGTGAGAACTTCAACAAAGAGATAGAAAATATAAGAAAGTTCCAAATAGAAGTCACAGAACTGAAGAATACAATAACTACACGAAAAAAGACACCAGATGGATTCAACAACAGACTAGATGAAGCAGAAGAAAGGATCAGTGAACTCAAAGACAGGACAAAGGAACTCACCCAATCAAAGCAGCAAAAATAAAAAAGAATGGAAAAAATAAAAAAAGTGAAGAAAGCTTAAGAGACTTAAGGGACAACATCAAGCAGACTAACATTTGCATTGCAGAAGTACCAGAATGAGAAGAGGGAGAAAGGGGTAGAAAACTTCTTTAAAGAAATAATGGCTGAAAACTTTCCTAACATGGGGAAAGAAACAGAAATCCAGATCCAAGAAGCCCAGAGATTTCCGAAAAAGATGAACCCGAAGAGACCCACACCATTACACATTATAATTAAAATGTTGAGAACTGAGGCTCAAAGAAGTGAAGTTGTCCCTATCACAAGGTTAAGTAACCAGATAATATCAGAGCCAGGGCCAGAATCTAGGTCTTCTCATTTCTAGTAGAGAAGTCTTCACCTCCACCACATTCTCCTAGATCACATCTCAGAATAGTGACACAACTTCCACTCCCTAGAAATGTTTGCCCTCTACATTGTGTAGGCACTTGAGGTTCTTGACTAACTACTGCTGCCCAGAAAAGGAAGTGGAGTGACTCAGTGAGCAAGCCCGTTGCAGCTCAGGGTGTTGGAGTGCTGAGGAGACTCCGTGGGGATAACTTCTCTCTGTACCTTGAGTTATCACTATCATCATTTCAGCATCCAGTTCAGTGACTACACTCATTTCTTTGGACAATATTATGAACAATGGCTTATAACTGTTTATTATTTTAAAATCCATCTATTGATCTATCCTCGTTGATTTTACAATCCCATTTTTCCTATTTCTCTGTGCCCTTTGACCGGGAGTTTAAAAATAATATTAGAGACAGACAAGTTATTCTTATACTTGAACCAATTCCAAGAACAGTGTTTTCCAGAGCAGTGAATCAGGAGGGGTTGCTTTGGCCTGAGTAGAGGTAGAGGAGCATTATTACGGCCTCGGACTGGGTCTAGTGCAAGCATCTCCTCTGATTAAGCACAGGCATCCTCTGAGATGCAATTAAAGGCACTATTGCCTTGGTGGCTCCTTTACATATAAAAATTTTTTTAAATTATTTTACGGCTGTATTGATACAATGACAAAATCCAGGTTGGAGTCATCATTATATCCTCACTATTATTATATTTATTGTTTCTTCTGATTTTAAAAGAAATTAAAATTAATTATTTTTGAGGGTAGCATGGGCCCTGGGCCCCATGTCTCCCGTGCCTGTTGGAAGAGTGGGCCCTGATCAGACTTAGATGGGCTGAGGCAAATCCTGCTCCTGTTGCATACTCTTCGTGGTATCATGAGTTCCCCAAACCCCTGTTTCTTTTTCTCTAAAATGGGGATGATCATCAATCTTCTACCCAGGGCTGCTGTGAGGATAGAAGGAAATAATACATATAAAAGGAATATCCACCCCCATCTCTCCATCTCCTCCCTTTCCTGGGAGACTGATCTGCAGCATGTGTCCTGGATTTCTCCCTTCTGTAATAACAGACAAACCACTGGTCAGTGGCATAGCCATTAGCAGAATCTAGTTTTCTAGATATCAGCTCATTTTTCTCCCTCTGCTCTTGTCAACACGTTCAGAACATTGCTAAAACTTTCCCATGATGATGATTTCCAAATGATTTCATATCTCCCCATTTGTGCACAAACACAAGCTAACCTCATGTATAGAATAATTCACCTTGAGCATCTTTTTAAAAATTAGCTAAAAAACAGAGTTACTTCAACCACAGGAGACAGAGGAGGAATAACGTCCAATTAATGGTGAAAATATCATTCATTGATTCAAATTATTTGCTTTATCCTTTTACGTGTCAGGCACCAGAACAGTCTTATAAGCCAACACATTGGTATCTTCAGAACCAAAATTCACTGTGAAAATAGACAAAGCATTTTTTTACAGTTACTTTTGGTACCTCAAAATCTTTGAGACAAATGCTCTAAAGCGTCATGTGATAGGCAATCGTATGGCTTTTCCAATAAAGGAAGTGTGACAGTTTTTACTCATGTAGGATAATAGGCATTACAAAACTGGCAGTAATGACTCCAGAGTTTCTAGTATAATTACCAAACTCTGGTGCAGTGGTTCTAAACCATTAGTTCTTAAGGCACAGACTTCCAAATCAGAAAAATTTTGGTAGTATTTGTGAAGGGTATAAAAGATAAAGAATGAATTTAAAAAATGAGCACAGAATTATTTATAGTGGAGAAAAGTAAGGAAGTAAAAACACCCAACAGAAGGGATTAGTTAACAATCATGGCCTATCCATATGATGGCCTATCCTATCCATATGATGGAACGTTATAATATGGATTAAATTTTGGGGAATGGGATAGTGCTCATATCATGCAGAGAAAAAGCTGAATAAAAAACAATAGTGATAGTATGATGCTCTCTAAATGGCACACACACAAAAAATGGTGAAAATAACCAAGATTGATGCATTCTGTAGTATCCTGAGGCCTGCCTTCCTCAGCTATTCATTTGTCATGAACAGTTGTGAAAGATTCTGAAGTGGGGGAAAAAGTGGGGGAATATATGGTGCAAATGATTCTTTTTCATATAAATGCGATTTAATTGTGTCCCTATTGCAAAGCAATTGATCATTGCCCTATGGAAGAACAATTTTAAGACTATTTGTAAATTCATTTTATAGTTCCTTATTCCCTCCCTATATGGTTCTCAGAATTCTCCCTTGAACTGGTTGTAACATCTTACTGCTTCCCTTATTTAATTAATGAGTACAATAAAACCTTTGATACATGTTCATTTTATATTTGTATTAGAGTCTGATTTTACCTTTTTGTAAAATTTTTCTTTGACATATTTCATCACCAATGATGAGATAACTCTTCCCTCCTTTATACAACCTCATCACCATCTGACATGAACCAAAGCCTAAAACCAGGTCTTTAAATCATTGGCCCATGATGGGTCTAGATTATCTGACAGAAGGAAAAGATATCAAGTAAAACAGATGTTATAAGATGAACAACTTCACTATGAAAAGTCTGGAAACCCAATCTCTGGTTACTGGTTTGAGATCATCAGATATGCATACTCTCCTTTGATACATTTTAAATGTATGTGTTGTGCTAGGCTGAACTACAAGAAATTTCTATCTTACAGGTTAAAATTGTCAAATATCAGCATATTCAAACCATTCAATCTAATCTAATATATATATATATAATATATGTATATATACACATACATACAGCATAGATTTATACAGAGTAAAACCCTAAATGATAATGGAATTTTCTGGGCTAATTTAGGAATAAGCAGAGAACTGCACTTCTTTGTGTTTCTCTGTTTCTTTAAGCTCTTATTTGTGAAACTTTCTGTGAAATGTCAAGAGGAGAAGCAGTGCAGTATTGTAAGAAACTTATTAATCCAGGAATGAAAAGACTTTTAGTCTAACTCTTGCTCTAAACTGTACTCATTCCATTAGCAAACATCACCTTAGAAAACTCTTCTTTGTTGATGAAGGATCTTGCACTTTATCTGGAGTACCATTTTGACAATCTGTTTTTCCTGACGATCTGGAATGAACAGGAAGTAAAGTAGAGTTGGAGCTTGAAATTCTCTGTTTTACTTTTGGCTGGTAAGCGTCAAGTTTTGAAGAAAAGCAATTCTTGATATGAAATTGTTTTTCTGATTGACTTCTTTCTACCAAAGGGGAGAGCAGCAAACACAAAGCCTGACTGAGATTCCTTTAGCAGAGCTTCAGTGATTCTGAGTTTGACTCTCCTATATTTTCATTCTACAGAGCACATCCCTCCCACACAAACTCACACTCTCCCATATCCATCATGGTGAGTGTGCCACTCATGAAGATAATGGCTCAGGCATGCAGGAGTAGGACAATGCCCTGCCCATGACACCACATGTGCTCTTGGTGCCAGTTACGGCAAAGACTTGCGTTGAGTCATCTTCAAGTTCTCACCTTCTCCTCGGCAGTGCATGTGACCTTCAAGCACAGGTCTTAGAAAAATGACCAGGATGATGGAGAGACAAAAGAGAAAGGGTACACACTTTTTTATATAATAGCTTTATTGAGATATTATTCATATACCATAAAACTCAACCTTTTTAAGTATCAGATTCAGTGATTTTAATGCATTCAAAGCATTGTATAATCATAGCCACTAATTTAGAACATTTTTATCATCCCTCCCCCCAAAATCTCTCTTACTCATTAGTAGTCAACTCCCTATTTTCCTCTCCCCCAGCCCCTGGCAACCAGTAACCTACTTTCCACGTCTACGGGTTTGCCCATTCTACACATTTTATATAAAAGACTCATACCATACGTGGCCTTTTTTGTCTGTCCTCTTTCACTTACCATGTTTTCAAGGTTCATCCACGTTGTAGTATGTATGAGCACTTCATTCTTTTTATGGCTGAATGATATTTCATTGTATGAATCTATACCACATTTTGTTTACCAACTGATGGATATTTGAAACTTTTCTACTCTTTGGCTAGTATAAAAATGGTGCTACTGTGAACATTTATATACAAGTTTTTGTGTAGATGTATGTTTTCATTTCTCTTTTTTTTAATTGAAGTATAGTTGATTTACAACGTTGTGCCACCCTCTGCTGCACAGCAAAGTGACTCAGTTATACACATATAGACATTCTTTTTTTATATTCTTTTCCATTACGGTTTGTTACAGGATAATGAGTATAGTTCCCTGTGCTATACATTAGGACCTTGTTGTTTACCCATCATTTCTCTTGAGTATATATCTAGGAGTGGAATTTCTAGGTCGTATGAGAACTCTGTATTTAATATTGTGAAGAACTGCCAACTGTTCTCCAAAGTGGCTGCATCACTTTATATTCCTATAAATAAAACAAGAGTGTTCCAATTTCTCCACATCTTTGCCAACACTTGTTATTATTTGTCTCCTTGATTATAGTCATCCTAATGGGTGCAAAGTAGTATCTCATTGTGGCTCTGATTTTCGTTTCCCTAATGGCTAATGATTTTGAGCATCTTTTCATGTGCTTATTGGTCATTTATACATTTTGTTTGAAGAAATGTCTCTTCAGATCCTTTGCCTTTTTTTTTTTTTTTTTTCCTGCGGTACGCAGGCCTGTCACTGTTGTGGCCTCTCCCGTTGCAGAGCACAGGCTCCGGACATGCAGGCTCAGTGGCCATGGCTCACGGGCCCAGCCGCTCCATGGCATGTGGGATCCTCCCGGACTGGGGCACGAACCTCTGTCCCCTGCATCGGCAGGTGGACTCTCAACCACTGCGCCACCAGGGAAGCCCCTTTTGCCCCTTTTTTAAAAAAACAGGTTATTTTTCTCCTTATTATTAAGTTGTAAAAGTTCTATATTTATTATGAACACAAGTCCCACGTAAGACGTACGGTTTTGCAGATATTGTTTGCGTTTTATGAGTGGTCTGTTCACTTTCTTGATGGTGCCTTTTGCAGAACAAAAGTTTTAAAATTTGATCAAGTACAATTCATCTACTTTTTCTTTTGTCACTTGTGACTTGGTTTTGTATCTAGGAAGGCTTTGCCCTATTCAAGGGTATAAAGATGTACTCTTATAATTTCTCCCGAGTGTTATAGTTTTAGCTCTTACATTAAGGTTTATGACCCACAAAGAGTTAATATTTGTATATAAGGAAGGAGACCAACTTCATTCTTTGGTATGTGGATGACCAGTTCTCTCAACACTACTTGTTGAAAAGATTTCCCCATTAAATTGTCTTGGCGCCCTTGCCAAAAATCAATTGACCACAAATGTGAGGGTTTATTTATGGACTCTAAATTCTTTTCCATTGACCTATATATTTATCCTTATGCCAGTACCACACTGTCTTGCTTTCTGTTGTTTTGTAGGCTTTGAAATCGGAAGGACGACCCTCTTCTAACTTTGTTCTTACTTTACAAGATTGTTCTGGCTATTCTGTATCCCTTGATTTCCATATGCGTTTTCTGCCAAAAAAAAAAAAAAAAAAGCCAGCTGGGATTTTGATAGGATTTTGATTTGCATTGAATCTGTAGATCAATTTGGGGAGTATTTTCATCTTAACAATAAATATTAGGTATTCCAATCTATGAACATGGAATGTCTTTCCATTAATTTAGGTCTTCTTTAATTTTTTTGATGATGTTCTGTAGCTTTCACTATACAGGTCTTACATTTCCCGTGTTAAATTTATCCCTAAGCATTTTAATCTTTTTGAGACTATTGTAAATTGAACCATTTTCCTAATTTCATTTTCAGATTGTTCATTGCTAGTGTATAAACTCAATTATCTTCTGTACATTGATCTTGTACCCTGCAATCTGGATGAATTCGTTTATTAGTTCTACTATTTTATTTTGTGGCTTGCTTCAGATTTCTGTATATAAGATCGCGTCATCTGCGAATGAAGAGGGTTTTAATTCTCTCTTTACAGTCTGGATGTCTTCTTCTCATTCTTGTATAATTGCCCTGACTCAATCCTCCACTACAATGTTGAATAGAAGTGAAGAGAGTGGACATTCTTGTCCTGTTTCTGATTTTCGGGGAAAACTTTCAGTCTTTTACTATATAGTGTGATGTTAACTGTGAATTTTTTATAGAAACTCTTTATCACATTGAGAAAATTCCATTATATTCTTAGGTTTTTGGATGCTTTTATTATGAAAGGGTGTTGAATTTTGTAAAATTCTTTTTCTCCATCTATTGAGATGACCGTGTAGCTTTGTTAATTATTCATTATGGTGTATCACGTTGATTGCTTTTACAATGTCAAACCAACCTTAGATTCGTTGGCTAAATCTTATTTGAATTAATCCTCTTTATATGTTTCTGGACTCAGTTTGTTAGTATTTTGTTGAGGACTTTGTGTCTATATTTTTAAGGGATTATTGGTCTATAGTTTTTTTTTAAATTTTTATTGGAGTATAGTTGCTTTATGATATTGTGTCAGTTTATACTGTATAGCAACGTGAATCAGCTATATGTATACATATATCCCCTCTTTTTTGGATTTCCTTCTCATTTAGGTCACCACAGAGCACTGAGTAGAGGTCCCTGTGCTAAACAGTAGGTTTTCGTTAGTTATCTTACACATAGTAATGTATATCTGTCAATCCCAATCCCCCAGTTCATCCCATCCTCCCTCCCCCCTTGGTATCCATACTTTTGTTCTCTATGTCTGTGTCTCCATTTCTGCTTTGTAAATAAGATCGCCTATACCAATTTTTTCAGATTCCACATATAGACATTAATATATGATATCTGTTTTTCTCTTTCTGACTTCCTTAACTGTGTAACAGTCTCTAGGTCCATCCATGTCTCTATAAATGACCCAATTTCATTCCTTTTTATGGCTGAGTAACATTCCATTGTATATATGTACCACGTCTTCTTTATCCATTCCTCTGTTGATGGACATTTAGGTTGCTTCCATGTTCTGGCTATTTTAAATAGTGGTCTGTAGTTTTGTTTTCTTTTCTTGTGGTGTTTTCATCAGGTTTGGGTACCAGTGTAATGCTAGCTTCATGGAATAACTTGGAAAGTGTTCCTTCATGTTCTGTATTTTGAAAAAGTTTGTGATGAATTGAAGTTAGTTATGCTTTAAACATTTGGTAGAATTCATCAGTGAAGCCATGAGAGTCTGAGCTTTTATTTGTAGGAAGCTTTTTGAAGACTAATTCAATCTCTTTACTTGTTACATGTCTATTCAGATTTTCTGTCAGTTTTGGTAATTTGTTTCTGGTACACACATGTTAAAAGAAAAAACTTAATTTGAAACTTCTTTCCCTCCCTCTCATCTACCTTGTTAATTCATCTCCCTGACAGTCACTGTAGAAAAAAATGAGAAAGAAAAAAATACTATCTGTTTACATATTGCAGATTCCTTTAGATTTTGCTGCCCATGGTTTCTCTTCATATACATGGTCTCCTTCTAGCTACTGCTCCTTGTCTTGAAAACTACTCAACTACAGAGAAACATAAAAAGTCGGGGGGAGGGTGATGAGGTGGGGGAGAGACTGCCCCAGTAAGATTTAAGTCCATTTTGCTTGGCCACGTGGATGAAAAGTTAGGCACACCGAATTTCACTAATGCCCCCATGTGGGCATCATAAAGCTCTTACAGTGAGTAACTGTTAACACAGGTGTGATGATTCATAACTTCAGCAGAAATGAGAACATGAAATCCTATATTTCCTTCCTCCTTAGGATTGTTCAGAGGGAGAGAATACTGTTTCTTCTAGGAAAGGAAATTGCAAGTTTCTTTCCTTGCTTTCTGAATCAAATCTTAACATTTATTGATGGAGAACCACTTCCACAAAGAATGAGGTAAAAAAGATTACAATTCTCATATTAATTCCAAGGTGATTTAACAAAGAGGCATCAATACTGTTGTTATTAGAAGGAGATGAATTATTTTCCCCTCAATGTACTTTAAAAAACAAAAACTAAACACCACACCACCAACAAATACCCCTTCAACTTGTATTCAGACTGCAGTGAGAAAAATTACTTTAGCGAAGTTAGCATTTTCCTAGTATTGCCCCATCTTGGATTCGAGCTTTTAAATGATCATGGGCAGTGCCTTTTCTTCTGAGAGGTTTAACAGCCTTTTCTGCTGGCCATTCCCTCCAACTCTACCTGCACGGTAATATTTTATTTTATTTTATTTACCAAGAAGTAAATGTTACAGTCTTGGGGACTAGACTGCACAGAAATTATCTAGCAGTTGTGTCCACTGAAGGGTTTCACTGCACCTGAATTTGCCCTAAACACTCCCCACCACCGCACGGCTATTAGGTCACGAAAGGAAGACCAGCAGCTTCTCCATGACCTGGACCCTGGCTTATGGTTTTACAGTTAACTGTGTGCAACCCTGGAATAATCATTTACACTCAACTGTATAGTTTCTCTTACATTTTCTTAAAGCTGCTGTTCTTTACCTTTATAAAAATAATGCTGATTCAAATTGATTGCCAGTCTTTTCATTTACTTATAAACTTGTTATTTTGAAATAATTTCAGACTTGCAGAAAAGTTGCAGAACTAGCAGAAAGGACCCCCGTATTTCCTTCACCAGGTGTCCCCAGGTGGTAGTATTTTACCAGATTTCTTTTGCCTATGTTAATGTTTTTAAAACAGCAGTGATCTCAAGGGGGGATTATGGAATGTGTGTTCCCATTTCATCAGGGCCAGGCAATCAACTATCAATAAAATGTAAAACATTAACGAGGCAGCTTTGTTGCTATCAAAACTCATCTCCAACTTTCTTACTCAGTTTTTTTCTTGTTTTCCTTCTTAGTTTGTTTGCTTCTGGAGCCCTGTTTCAGAAAGTCTTAGAACATACTTTCTTGTCCATTTAATAAACATTGCAGGACCTGAAAAAGTCTGTCCTCAATTATTTCAAAACTGAAACTAAAGCAAGTTTTAGCATGTCAATCTGATATTGTAAGCTACACACAGGAAGCCCACGTTTGTCATAGAGTGTCTTAGTTCTGAATGGTAAGCGAGGCATTTTTTTTTTTTTTTTTTTTTGCGGTACGCGGGCCTCTCACTGTTGTGGCCTCTCCCGTTGCGGAGCACAGGCTCCGGACGCGCAGGCTCAGCGGCCATGGCTCACGGGCCCAGCCGCTCCGCGGCATGTGGGATCCTCCTGGACCGGGGCACGAACCCGCGTCCCCTGCATCGGCAGGCGGACTCTCAACCACTGCGCCACCAGGGAAGCCCTAGCAAGGCATTATTGCTTCTTATAAAGTAGTCTATAAAGTAAGGCTCACACTCATTTATCAGCATGTATAGCTGAACTCAGATATTAAACAAATTAAAGAGACCTTTATTTTCTACCTGACAGTGACAAAGTAAGTGTCACAACAGGTAGAATAATAACAAAACAAAAATATTTAATATGTCATAAGATGTTTATTTTCTAGTTTGAGAGAAACAAGGACATTATTTTGACGCTATAATTACTCTTTTCCACTTTTTTCTTGTCCATGGATCTTATCTGCACAGACTTAGATTATTCATAATCCTTGGTTCATGACACACCCACCATTGGTCCATATCTGGCTCTTTTATTAATTTACTTACTTATTTATTTTTAATAATATAAAAACACCCATGAACGCACTACCCATCATCACCAACACGCAAGCCAGTACTTTGGCAATAATTTGGTCCTAGTGCTCTGGCCCTCTCCCATTTTGTATCTGTGCTTCTCCCCACCCAGAATTTAGGACTGTAGCCACCATCCTAAATTCTTTGTTTATCATTCCCTTGCCTTTCTTTTTAATGTGAATTTTTTTCTTTGCTTCTCTTGATTAGCAGATCAACTTATTTTGTTTATTTTTAAGTCCTTCCCAGGTTTCACTCAGATATGCCTTTCACATAATTGTATTTGAGAGAATGTTTCTGTTCATCAGTGTTGGGGTAATCAATTCTTCATTTATTCTTATGACTGGCAAGGGCGGGGAAAAACCCCATCTCACTGGACAATAAAAACAAGAAGTTGTTCCGTGAGTTGTCTTAGTTACCTCATGCTGAGTCTTCTCATGACACGCCAGCTTTGGGGGGCTTCTCCTCCACTCATTGAATAGTACCTGTGGCTAGCCAAGTTCTGTGATGACTGACACTGTGAGTTTCCTTTTCAAGAGTTTTTCTATATGATGGCTGACTTATGAACCCACACTGAGGAAGTTTTAAGCAAGGGAGGCTGACTTTAGGGGCGTTTGGCTGTATTATCCATTGAGGTCAATGGAAGTTGGTTCCACAGGAAGGGAAAATTACAGAGTAGTACGAAGAGTACTGGCTTCAGAGCTTGGAGACATGAATTGTAGTTTCGGTTCTGCTGCAAACTAGCTGTGTGACCTTGGGCGAGTGGTTTTGACCTCTCTGGGCCCCAGCTTCCTCTTCTGTAGAATAAATACTTAAACCAAATAATTTCTAAGGGTCCTTTCAGAGGAGGAACCTGCAGAAAGAGTGGTTAAGTAGGCTGCTGAGGGTTCCAAGGCTCTTCCTTCACGCATTTAGTTGTAGAGTCAACATTCAATCCCTTGAGCTCCTACAATGTGCCAGGGATACAGGGATGAATAAAACACTTATGGCTCCTGGCCCAGGAACTCAGAGTCCTGCCACACTGGGAAGTATTGTAAAATGTATTTTTCAGTCTGACTTACTAAACGAAGATCTGCTTATGGACAGGACACCACGTTAAGACTCTTGAATGTAAGCAACAGAAGCACACTGGGCACTAACTTAAGCAAAAGGGGAGGTTTATTTTAAGAACACAGGGGTATGGAGTGTTTCATGAAATCATAAGCAGAAATACAACTGGGATTCAGTAAAAGACCAGAGACATTAGCTTGTTTGTAAGGGGCACCCAGGAAACCATCTCTCTCCATCTTTATCTCCAATTCTCCTGTCAGCTTTCTTCATTCTTCATTTTTTCAGTAGCTGTCACTTGGCAGAAAATAGCTTTGACAATTACACTGTTTTATATGGAGGGAGACATACTCTTTTCCTCTTGGTCTCAATTCCGAATTCCTAGGAAACAACTGGGATTGGCCCATTTCGCGTCAGCCACTCCACCCTCCCAATCCAATCTACTGTGGCCAAGTTGAGGTGGAGGTTAGGGAGGTTATGTCACACCAATATGGCCTCTAGCTTTTCCACTACAAGGATGGGGTGTGGGAGACATGCCTGGGAAAGGCACTCTGGCCTCCAACTCTGACAGAGGCCCATGATCAATACTGGCTCACTCATGTCTCCATTCTAGGCTCCAGCCCAGAACGGGCACTCAGTATATGCTTTTTTGGGGGGGAAAGGGTATAGTTGCTTTAAAATGTTGTGTTAGGTTCTGTTGTACAACGAAGTGAATCAGCTGTATGTATACATATATCCCCTCTCTCTTGGACCTCCCTCCTACCACCCCCCATCCCATCCATCTAGGTCACCACAGAGCATCAATAAATGCACAAATGAATACTATCAACTAAAAGTGAAATTTTAAGGAAAGACTCAGCAAGAGAACCCCATTTTGGGCTTTAAAATGACAGTAAAAGAATACTAGCCCAAAAGAACAAGTCATACATTTCTGAAATAGATGTTCCTAGAAGGCAGTGAAACTTGACACTAGACACAGTGCATATAGAATCATGTACTAATCCATGCGATGGAAAGAAAGGTCGATTATGACCCTTAGGATGAATGTGTATTTTCTTATAAGGCGTCAAACAAAAAGGAAGTGGTAATAGAATGATATCTTTTTTGGGATTTCAGTGACTTCGAGGTCTTTCTCAAAGCTCCTCACATTCCTTTAAAAATAGACACCAGAAAAGAATGGCCAAGGTAGACAGGGAAGCCCCTTTGCAGTTCACCTTCTAGTGGTCATGACCTTAAAGTCTAACGAAAGCTTCGAATGAAGACCTGTGGCACTTTAGAGCTGAAATGAGGCTAACACGACATCTCATTCTTTGCCCTGAATCTATAGAAGAGACTCAACTATTCACTGCCAGCTAGAGGCGGTGACCCAGCTTGGTGTTCTGGAGAGCCACAGTCTTTAGCTGTCACTAACGTTATGTGTGTACAATACTTAACATCTGTCCTGCCACTCAGACTGAAGAGGCGAACCAAGAGCAAAGGCATAGACTAGGACCGCTAACAATTGAGCTATTACTGACGCAGTAAAGCGAAGTCTGGCCCTCACCTGGATGCGCTCAGAGCTAAGCATTGTGTTTGCGCCCAGTTACTTGCTATGTATCACCTAATTTAGTGCTATTATGATGGTGTTTTGACCTGATTTGTGCCTGAGTATTCGCATCCTCCCGGGCCTGTCTAGCAAATGCTGTCAAAGCCGGGCCCGAGCCCTGCTGGCCCCTGTGTAGGTGCCCAAAGGAGGGTTACAGGTCAGCATTTATACAGTCAGCCAGCTGGGCAGCGTATGAACACGCTGTGGTAGGCGAGCTGTAATACTGTATGTTACGTTATATTTATTTTTTATAGATAGAAAGATATAGATATGTATGTATAGATATATATATTTACATAACATATTTATATAAATGTATATATTAAATATATAGATATACAGCTTGCGACAAGGGTATCTTTTCCCTAGATTTTATCTATTTTGTATCTCATGGGACTTTTTTAAGGGAAGGAATATTCGGCAATTTTATTATTAAAAATGTAAAGCTGATCACGTTAAGTTAATTTAAAGTTTTAACTTAGATCTAAAGTTCCTTGGGGAAAAAAGCTCATGAAAAATGTTTCAGCATCAGAATTCCACTTGTATCATTTAAGAACAATATACCCATTTACAAAGCCGACATGTTTCCTCTAAAGCACTGCAGGTGCTCTAGGAAAACATGCTTCCTGGAGAAGTGATTTCCTTTGAAAATGCATTTCATTTGACTGTGACTGTTATTGGTTGGCTAATGACGAGAAGCCTCCCATTGGTGAGGTAATTCTAAATCTGATGCTGTCACCATAGGGGAAAGAATTTCCCCTATGAGAAATTTCTAATTTCTTGCTAAGAGGAAGGAAGTCAGTGCCTGGGACAGATAATCACTTCCCTGAAAGAATAACATCTCTTGATAAGTTGAACTTTTTAAGCTTAAAAATTAATTTTTTAATGCTTAAAAATTGAAACTATTGCTATAATTGATAAAGTGGATACAAATTAAAGATTACATGTGTAAGGTAAGCATGGAAAATAATTTTTATGGAAATAGAATTTCTCGGATATTCCTCAGGTCAGAAGAAGGTGTGGACCAGGTCTTTTGAAAGCAACCCAGAAAATGTTCTATATCTCATACTGGTGGAGGTTAAAGGAATATCTACATATAAAAGGGCAACAATATTATGTGCTTTACTGTATGTAATTTATACCTCATTTAAAAAGGCCAGGCAAACTAGCAAGGCAGCTAGAGAGCAGTGCAGAGAGCTTCTCTCCACACTTGCTATCAGCTCTAACCATGCCCTTCTCTGCTCCTGGCTCTGAACCAGCCAGATACTCTACTCAGCTTTGACAAGTTGCCTGAGGGCGACGGAGAAGTGGTCTGCACTGCTCCGGCTTCCATTTTGTTGTTGGGGAGGAATGATCGTTACCCACTCCTGATTCGACTCCTCCCCCACCTGCTGGAATTTGGAAGGGGAGCCAGATGGTGTGCAGCCCCTTCTGCCTCTTTCCTCAGCATGAGATGCTCATGGGAAGCCCACGTTTGCCATGGCTCCTCCATGCTGCAAGTCCTGCAGAGACAGACCTGCCACGAGGGGAGGACTCTGACATTACCTGTGACTGGGTTGGGAAGCCCATGCTTGCCTGTAAATATAAGTTATTTCTTCATTAATATATCAACTCATCTACCTTATTTCTTAATTGGTTCAAACCTCAGGTGGGAATGAAATGCGACGATCGTTAGGTTCCCACAAAGACCCTAACAATTGCCTTCCAGGCAAGAATAGATAAAAAGCTCCCTGCTTCTCTGAAACTAAAACTGGCATACCTGATTTAAGCCTTGCTAAAGCCTTGTAGAATTATTATATAAGAGTATCAGCTGACTTTTATTTGTTAACTTTTAAATATCTTTCATTTTGAGGAAAATTAAATCTATTATTTTTGATGTTTGAGAATGAATTAATGACACACAGACACAGAAGCCAGATGTGGATCAACATATTGGCTTTGCTACTGGTGAGGTTAGATTAAAAATCTTGGCTTGCACCCAAGGCCCAAATGGTCTTCAAGTTACCACCCACCCACAGGCAAAACAGCTGTAAGCCTCCCCCAGCAAGGGCAGCACCTGGCTCCTTGGGCTCGCCCCAGGAGGGGACGAGGACAGGTGCATCCTGTGGCCAGGCTGTTTTAAAAAATGTTGAGAGAGAGAGACAGAGCACCAAGGGGAGGGAGGAGGGGGAGAAGAGAACTGTATGTTGACCCTGATCCGTAGTGGGTAGCATCAGTAGTTAGCCTTGCTGAAGAGTTAGAGAAGGGAAAAAGAAGAGAGGGAAAAGGTTCTTTCCAATACTTCTGAAAAGTTGGGTTGAGGCGGGAGCAGGTGGGGTCAGGGAGATGTCCCCCTGTGATGGATGACTCCAGTAGGTCCCCGAGAATGTTACTGTGAGCCAAAACTGAAACTAGGCTTTGCCTAACAGGCCTTTGCTTGTAATGCACCAAAACTTGAGAGCCCAGCAAAAGTTTTAAATATCATTTAAAAAAGACTGTGCATGCATTTAAATCCCACCTCCCCAACAAATACTCTGCCACCAGCACTATAGCCTCACTGAAAGAGGTCATGAGCCCAGATCAAGTCTCAGGCCAGCCTGGGAACCAGCAAAGATCACGGGACTAGAGACTCAATGTCCCTCTGTGGGCATAGGGAGTGTCCCTCTCTTCCTCTCCCCTTCCCTTTGCCTGCTGCATACCCTGATGCTTCTTTTGATTTGAGGAATTTTCCCTGCTGCTTGTCTCTAACATCCAAATTCGTAGTTAGGAAGCTGAAGGTAGAAGAGTTCCATTCCAATAAGTGTTGGAATTCTCTCAGCAGTGACCTATTGAGTACTTACTATGTGCTATTCTAGGTGCCAGATACACTACCAAACAAAATGGTTTATATTCTAGTGGAAGGAAGCAGCAGTGAACAAGTGATTAATTTTTGGAGATAATTTTGCTTGTGTGTGTTTGCCTTTTACATGCTTTCACATAAACCAGTACATTAATAAGACATATTTCAGTTACTTCAAAGACAGTCATTGAGACAGTTCTTTGAGGAGTGATTATTGTAAGAAGGCATGATGACAAATCACAGACACCAACACAGATACACAAAATTGATTTATTGACCATTCAGGCTGTGCAACAAACACTTTCATTTGAAAGCTTACTATATTGCAGGAAGTATATTAAAACCAAAACCTGATTCCTTTTTAATTGTGGACAATAAACCTTGAACTCACATCTCCGCTTTGTTTTAAACAGATATCCAAAAAGCAATAGTAAAAGCTTTTGGCCTTTTCTTTTTTCTTTCAAATAAAGACAAGTTTGAGAGGCAGATTTTCAAACTTATTCTTTAACCAAGTCACTTTATTGGTCTGTGCCCAGTGACAATTGTTTCTTGGAGCCCACATCCTCGGGCTGCCTATGCCTTTGCCCTTACTGGCTCTTTATAAACAACCATTTATTTATTTTGCAATCCAAAGAAAAGACACTTTTGTCAGATTGCAGCCTGTTGTCTGTATGTAGACTTATAGACTCAGCATGGGAGGAGCCTGAGACACCATGAAGTCCAATCTTGCCTGCAACATAGCTGAGAGATGGTCATCTATTTGGTGGCTACAGGGCCCCAGTGAGCACATGCACTTCTGAGAAGGAACAACTATTCAATTGTTGTCCAGATGTGATTGTTAGAAAGTTCCCTCATATATTGTGATACACCACATTAACAAATTGAAGAATAAAACCATATGATCATCTCAATAAATGCAGAAAAAGCATTTGACAAAATTCAACATCCATTTTTGATAAAAACTCTCCAGAAAGTGGGTATAGAGGGAACATACCTCAACATAATAAAGACCATGGATGACAAGCCCTTCACTAACATCATACTCAATGGTGAAAAGCTGAAAGCATTTCCTCTAAGATCACGAATAAGAAAAGTATGCCCAGTCTCACCACTTTTGTTCAACATAGTATTGGAAGTCCTAGACACAGCCATCAGACAAGAAAAACAAATAAAAGGCATCCAAATTGGAAAGGAAGAAGTAAAACTGTCACTGTTTGCAGATGACATGACACTACACATATAAAATCCTAAAGATACCATCAAACAGCTACTAAGGCTCATCAATGAATTCAATAAAGTTGCAGGATACAAAACTAATAAACAGAAATCTGTTGTATTTCTGTACACTAACAATGAACTATCAGAGAAATTAAGGAAACCATCCCATTTGTCATCACATCAAAAAGAATAAAATACCTAGGAATAAACCTATGTAAGGAAGTAAAAGACCTATACTCAGAAAACTATAGGACACTGATGAAAGAAATTGAAGACAACACAAACAGGTGGAAAGATATACCATGTTCATGGATTAGAAGAATTAATATTGTTAAAATGACCATACTATCCAAGGCAATCTACAGATTCAATGCAATACCCATGACATTTTTCACAAAACTAGAACAACTAATTTAAAAATTTGTATGGAAACACAAAAGACCCCAAATAGCCAAACCAATTTTAAGAAAAAAGAACAGAGATGGAGGAATTACACTCCTTGACTTCAGACTATACTACAAAGCTACAGTAATCAAAACAGTATGGTACTGGCACAAAAAAGACACATAGATCAATGGAACAGAATAGAGAGCCCAGAAATAAACCCACCCACTTATGGTCAATTAACCTATGACAAAGGAGGCAAGAATACACAATGGAGAAAAGACAGTCTCTTCAATACGTGGTACTGGGACAACTTGATAGCTACCTGTAAAAGAGTGAAATTAGAACATTATCTAACACCACATACAAAAATAAACTCAAAATGGAATAAAGACCTAAATGTTAGACTGGAAACCATAAAACTCTTAGAAGAAAACATAAGCAGAACAGTCTTTGACATAAATCATAGCAATATTTTCTTAGATCAGTCTCCCAAGGCAAAAGAAATAAAAGCAAAAATAAACAAATGGGACCTAATCAAATTTGAAAGCTTTTGCACAGCAAAGGAAACCATTGACAAAATGAAAAGACAACTTACTGAATGGGAGAAAAATTTGCAAATGGTATGGATAAGAGGTTAATATTCAAAATATATTAACAGCACATACAACTCAGCATCAAAAACGCAAACAACCCAGTCAGAAAGTGGGCAGAATACCTGAATAGACATTTTTCCAAAGAAGACATACAAATGCCAACAGGCACATGAAAAGATGCTCAACATCACTATGCATCAGTGAAATGCAAATCAAACCACAGTGAGATATCACCTCCCACCTGTCAGAATAACTATTATCAAAAAAGCAAGAAACGAGTGTTGCTAAAGATGTGGAGAAAAGGGTACCCTTGTGCACTGTTAGTGGGAATGTAAATTTGTCCAGCCACTATGCAAAACAGTATAGAGGTTCTTCAAAGAACTAAAAATAGAACGCCCATATAACCCATTAATTCAACTTCTGGGTATATATCCAAATAAATCAAAATAGCTTATTCAAAAAGATACATGTACCCCTATGTTCATTGCAACACTATTTACAATAGTCAAGATATGGAAGCAACCTGTGTCCATTGATAGATAAATGGATGAAGATGTGATGCGCGCGCACACACACACACACACACACACACACACACACACACAATGGAATATTACTCAGCCATAAAAAGGAATGAAATCTTGCCATTTGAGGCAACATGGATAGACCTGGAGGATACTATGCTAAGTGAAATAAGTCAGACAGGGAAAGGCAAACATCATGTGATTTCACTTATATGTGGAACCTAAAAAACAAAACAGGGGCTTCCCTGGTGCTGCAGTGGTTAAGAATCTGCCTGCCAATGGAGGGTTAAGGTTAGGGTTCAAGCCCTGGTCTGGGAAGATCCCACATACCACAGAGCAACTAAGCCCGTGCGCCACAACTACTGAGCCTGCACTCTACAGCCCGTGAGCCACAACTACTGAGCCCGTGTGCCTAGAGCCCATGCTCTGCAACAAGAGAAGCCACTGCAATAAGCAGCCCACACACCACAACAAAGAGCAGCCCCCACTCGCCACAACTAGAGAAAGCCTGCAGGCAGCAACAAAGACCCAACACAGCCAAAAATAAATAAAATAAATAAATTTTAAAAAATAAAAAAATAAACAAAACAAAACAGACTTATAGATACAGAGAACAAGCAGATGGTTGCCATAGGGGAGGGATATGTGGGGGACGATGAAAAAGATGAAAGGGATAAAGAGGTACAAACCTCCAGCTACAAAAAAAAAATAAGGCTTTCCATAAACTTTGTATAAAATAGATACATAATAAGGACCTCCTGTATAGCACTACAGGAGGGAACTCTACTCAATACTCTGTAATGACCTATATGGGAAAAGAATCTTAAAAAGAGTGGATATATGTGTATGTATAACTGATTCACCTTTCTATACAGTAGAAACAAACACAATATTGTAAATCAACTATACTCCAATAAAAAATTTAAAAAAATTTTTCCCAAAGGAAAAATAAAAAGTTACAGAGATGTAACATACAACATAGGATATAATATTGTAAAAACTTTGGTGACATGTGGTAATTAGATTATTGTAGTGATCATTTCATAATGTATAAAAATATTGAATCACTATGTTGCTATGTTGTACACCTGAAACTACTATAATGTTGTATGTTAATTGTAATTCAATAAATAAATCCAACAAATATAAAAATAAAGAATTAGATTTAATGATTAATTACAAGAACTTACAGAGTTTGGCAAAGCTGTTATACTCATGGTTACAATTTACTACAGCAAAGGATACAGATTAAAATCAAAAAGAAAAAGGCACATAGGGCAGAATGCAGGAGACCAGGCACAAGCTTCAAGGTGTCCCCTCCCACTGGAGTCTTTTTGATAACATTTAATTCTTCCAACAATGATGTGTGACAACATGCAGAAAGTGTTGCCAACCAGGTAAGCTCACCCAAGGCTTTATGTCAAGGGTTTTTATCCAGCGTCAGTCATGTAGACATGGCTGACTCTGTGGCTGAATTTGCTCTCCATTAAGGCCCAACCATAAATCAGGGTATCAGCATAAACTCTCTGGTGTGGCCTCAGGTACTCTTAACTGACAGGGCTTAGAGGCTATCTCCTGGGAGCCCAGCAGGAGCCTGACCTTCCTTTGGAAACTACAAGTCTGTATGACCCAGACCTGTTGAGTTAACCATTTACTGCACAGAAGGTAATCTTCTATTTCAAAACTTTTGCTTTGATCCATTTTAGTTAATTAAAACAAATCGTAAATTCAAAAGAAACAAAATGGTATACAATGAAAAGTATTCCTCTCACCTCTACTCAGCTTCCCTCCGAAAAACAACCTGTGTTCTCAAATTCTTGTATGTAATTCCAGTTATAATTTAGTTGCCTATGCATATATAAGCAAATATATGTTGTATGTTTGAAACCTCTACTACAAATAGCAGCTGAGAATTGTGAGTGGAAAAATGACACATTAACCACCAGGTGTTTTCTTTTTTTTTCTTTTGAGGCCACTGTTTCTTCTTCTCCTCCTTTCTTATTGTGGAAAATTTATACAACATGAAATTTATCATTTAAAATATTTTTAGGTGTACAATTCAGCGGTATTGATTACATTCACAATGTTCTGCCACCATTATCACTGTTTCCAAAACTTTTTCAATCACCCCCAAACAGAAACCTTGTACCCAGGAAGCTATAACTCCTCATTGCTTCCCCACCGCCACCCAGCCCTTGATAACCTCTTATTTCTATCTCTGTGTATTTGCCTATTCTAGATATTGCAAATAAGAGTAATCATGTGATATTTTTGTCCTTTAGTGTCTGGCTTATTGCATTTAGCATATTGTTTTCAAGGTTCATCTGTGTTGTAGCGTGAAGCAGAACTTCATTCCTTTATATGCCCAAATAATATTCTATTGAATGTATATACCACATTTTATGTATCCATTCATCTATTTGTGGATAATTGAATGGTTTCTACCTTTTGACTATTGTAAATAATGCTGCAGTAAACATTGGCACAAAGTATCTGTTTGAGTTCCTATTTTCAATTCTTTTGGGTATATACCTAGGACTGGAATTCCTGAGTAATGTGGTAATTCTACGTTTAACCTTTTGAGGAGCCACCAAACTGTTTTCCACAACGGCTGAACCATTTTAAATTACCATCAGCAATTTCTAATTCTAATTCTAATTTCTCCACATTCTTGCCAACACTTATAATTTTCTATTGTTTTAGTTATAGTCATCCTGGTAGGTGTAAAGTGGTATCATTTTGATTTTGATTTGCATTTCTCTAATCATTCAATGATGTTGAGAATCTTTTCATGTGCTTATTGGCTGGTTGTATATCTTCTTTGGAGAAATGTCTATTCAAGCCCTTTACCCATTTTATCTATTCTTCAATTTGTCTTTGTGTTGTTGAGTTGTAGGAGTTCTCTATATATTCTGGATATCAATCCCTTATCAAATATATGATTTGCAAATATTTTTCTCGCATTCTGTAGGGTGTCTTCCACTTTCTTGATAATCTCCTTTGATGTATAAATTTTAAAATTTTGATAGTCAATTTATCTATTTTTTTCTTTTGTTGACTGAGCTTTTGGTGTCTTATCTGAGTATTCATTAACAAATTCAAGGTTATGAACATTTATTCCTATGTTTTCTTCTAAGAGTTATATTATTTTAGCCCTATTATATTATATTATTATAATTATATAATATTATTATATATTATATTGTTATATAATTATATATAATATATACATATATAATAATTATATAATATTATTATTTTAATTATATAATATTATATTTAGGTCATGACCCATTTTGAGTTAATTTTTATATATGGTGTAAGGTAGGGGTCCAACTTCATTCTTTTGCATATGGAAATTCAATTGTCCTTGCACCATTTGTTGATGAGATGATTTCTTCCCCTATTGAATGGAGTTGGTACCCATGTCAAAAATCAAGTAGCCATAGATGTATGGGTTTATTTCCAGCCCCTTGATTCTATTCCATTTGTCTATATATCTATTCCTCTGCCAGTATCACATTGTTTTGACCAGTGTAGCTTTGCAGTCAATTCTGAAATCAGGAAGTGTGAGTTTTCCAACTTTGTTTTACTTTTTCAAGATTATTTGTCTATTTGGGGCCCCTTGTAATTCCCTATGATTCTGAGGATCAACTTTTCCATTTCTGCAGAAAAGGTTATTGGTATTTTGAAAAGGACTTCATTGAATCTGTAGATTGTTATGAGTAGTATTAACATATTAACAACATTAAATCTTCCAGCCCATAAGTATGGGATGCCTTTCCACTTATTTTTGTCTTCTTTAATTTCTTTAAGCAATATTTTATAGTTTTCAGTGTAAAATCTTTCCTGGTTAAATTTATTCCTAGGTATTTATTATTTTAGATGCTAATGTAAATAAAATTGACTTTTAAATGTCCTTTTTGATTGTTCACTGTTGGCGTACAGAAACACAACTGAATTTTTGTGTGTTGACCTTGCAACCTACAACTTCACTGCATTTGTTTTCTTGTGGATTCTTTAGGAGTCTGTATATATAGAATCATGTCCTCTGCAAATGCAGATAGTTTTCCTTCTTCCTTTCCAATCTGGATGCCTTTTGTTTCTTTTTATTGTCTAATTGCTCTAGCTAGAACATTCAGTACAATTTTGAATAGCAGGAGTGGAAATGGGCATGCTTGTCTTGTTTCTGATCTTAGGGGAAAGGTTTTAGTCTTTCACAATTGAGTAATATATTAACTGTGGGTTTTTAATAAATGACTTTTATCATGTTTAGGAAGTTTTCTTCTATTCCTAGTTTCTTAGTGATTTTTCAACCATGAAAGGGTGTTGAATTTTGTCAAATGCCTTTTCTGCATCAATCTAGATGATCATATGTTCCCCCTTCCTTCTTTTAATGTGATCAATCTATTACGTTGATTGCTTTTCTTATTTTGAAACACCTTTGCATTCCTGGCATAAATCCCACTTGGTCATGGTGTATTGTCCTTTTAATATGCCATTGCATTCCATTTGCTAATATTCTGTTGAGGATTTTTCCATCTATGTTCATAAAAGATATTGGTTTATAATTTTTCTTTCTTGTAATGTCTTCTGACTTTGACGTCAGGGTGATTCTGGTCTCATGGAATGAGTTAGGAAGTATTCTCTCCTTTTCTATATTTTGGGAAGAGTTGATAAAGGATTGATTGTTAGTTCTTCTTTAAGTGTTTTGTAGAATTCACAAGTGAAGCCATCTGGTCCTGGACATTTCATTGTTTGGAGATTTGGAGATTGCTGATTAAATCTATTTACTTATTACAGATCTGTTGAGATTTTCTATTTCTTCTTCAGTCAATTTGTCCATTTTATCTGGGTTATCTAATTTGTTGGTTACAATTGTTCAAAGTATCCCCTTATAATCTTGTTATTTCTATAAAATACATGTCCCCATTTTTATTTTTTTTAATTTTTTTACATCTTAATTGGAGTATAATTGCTTTACAATGGTGTGTTAGTTTCTGCTTTATAACAAAGTGAATCAGTTATACATATACATATGTTCCCATATCTCTTCCCTCTTGTGTCTCCCTCCCTCCCACCCTCCCTATCCCACGCCTCCAAGTGGTCACAAAGCACCGAGCTGATCTCCCTGTGCTATACGGCTGCTTCCCACTACCTGTCTACCTTACGTTTGGTAGTGTATATATGTCCATGACTCTCTCTCGCTTTGTCACAGCTTACCCTTCCCCCTCCCCATATCCTCAAGTCCATTCTCTAGTAGGTCTGTGTCTTTATTCC
This sequence comes from Grampus griseus, assembly GCF_964374135.1. Classification (NCBI taxonomy): domain Eukaryota; kingdom Metazoa; phylum Chordata; class Mammalia; order Artiodactyla; family Delphinidae; genus Grampus; species Grampus griseus. Next base: position 118,433 of record NC_139004.1, read on the forward strand.
TGTCTTACCCCTAGGTTCCTCATGACATTTTTTTTTCTTAAATTCCATATATATGTGTTAGCATACAGTATTTGTCTTTCTCTTTCTGACTTACTTCACTCTGTATGACAGACTCTAGGTCCATCCACCTCATTACAAATAGCTCAATTTCGTTTCTTTTTATGGCTGAGTAATATTCCATTGTATATATGTGCCACATCTTCTTTATCCATTCATCCGATTATGGACAGTTAGGTTGCTTCCATCTCTGGGCTATTGTAAATAGAGCTGCAATGAACATTTTGGTACATGAGTCTTTTTGAATTATGGTTTTCTCAGGGTATATGCCCAGTAGTGGGATTGCTGGGTCATATGGTAGTTCTATTTGTAGTTTTTTAAGGAACCTCCATACTGTTCTCCACAGTGGCTGTATCAATTTACATTCCCACCAGCAGTGCAAGAGGGTTCCCTTTTCTCCACACCCTCTCCAGCATTTATTATTTCTAGATTTCTTGATGATGGCCATTCTGACTGGTGTGAGATGATATCTCATTGTAGTTTTGATTTGCATTTCTCTAATGATTAATGATGTTGAGCATTCTTTCATGTGTTTGTTGGCACTCTGTATATCTTCTTTGGAGAAATGTCTATTTAGGTCTTCTGCCCATTTTTGGATTGGGTTGTTTGTTTTTTTGTTATTGAGCTGCATGAGCTGCTTGTAAATTTTGGAGATTAATCCTTTGTCAGTTGCTTCATTTGCAAATATTTTCTCCCACTCTGAGGGTTGTCTTTTGGTCTTGTTTATGGTTTCCTTTGCTGTGCAAAAGCTTTGAAGTTTCATTAGGTCCCATTTGTTTATTTTTGTTTTTATTTCCACTTCTCTAGGAGGTGGGTCAAAAGGATCTTGCTGTGATTTATGTCATAGAGTGTTCTGCCTATGTTTTCCTCTAAGAGTTTGATCGTTTCTGGCCTTACATTTAGGTCTTTAATCCATTTTGAGCTTATTTTTGTGTATGGTGTTAGGGAGTGATCTAATCTCATACTTTTAAATGTACCTGTCCAGTTCTCCCAGCACCACTTATTGAAGAGGCTGTCCTTTCTCCACTGTACATTCCTGCCTCCTTTATCAAAGATAAGGTGACCATATGTGCATGGGTTTATCTCTGGGCTTTCTATCCTGCTCCATTGATCTTTCTGTTTTTGTGCCAGTACCATGCTGTCTTGATTACTGTAGCTTTGTAGTATAGTCTGAAGTCAGGGAGCCTGATTCCTCTGGCTCCGTTTTTCGTTCTCAAGATTGCTTTGGCTATTCGGGGTCTTTTATGTTTCCGTACAAATTGTGAAAGTTTTTGTTCTAGTTCTGTGAAAAATGTCAGTGGTAGTTTGATAGGGATTGCATTGAATCTGTAGATTGCTTTGGGTAGTAGAGTCATTTTCACAATGTTGATTCTTCCAATCCAAGAACATGGTATATCTCTCCATCTCTTTGTATCATCTTTAATTTCTTTCATCCGTGTCTTATAATTTTCTGCATACAGGTCTGTTGTCTCCTTAGGTAGGTTTATTCCTAGATATTTTATTCTTTTTATTGCAATGGTAAATGGGAGTGTTTTCTTGATTTCACTTTCAGATTTTTCATCATTAGTGTATAGGAATGGCAGAGATTTCTGTGCATTAATTTTGCATCCTGCTACTTAACCAAATTCATTGATTAGCCATAGTAGTTTTCTGGTAGCATCTTTAGGATTCTCTATGTATAGTATCATGTCATCTGCAAACAGTGACAGCTTTACTTCTTGTTTTCCGATTTGAATTCCTTTTATTTCCTTTTCTTCTCTGATTGCTGTGGCTAAAACTTCCAAAACTATGTTGAATAAGAGTGGTGAGAGTGGGCAACCTTGTCTTGTTCCTGATCTTAGTGGAAATGCTTTGAGTTTTTCACCATTGAGGATGATGTTGGCTGTGGGTTTGTCATATATGGCCTTTATTATGTTGAGGAAAGTTCCCTCTATGCCTACTTTCTGCAGGGTTTATATCATAAATAGGTGTTGAATTTTGTCAAAAGCTTTCTCTGCATCTATTGAGATGATCATATGGTTTTTCTCCTTCCCCACTTTTATTTTTTATTTTACTTCTTTGTGTTGTCTCTTTTTTCTTTGTCAGTATAGCTAAAAGCTTGTCAATTTTGTTATTTTTTCAAAAAAACAATTTTTGGTCTTGTTGACTTTCTATTTTTCTATTCTTTATTTCATTTATCTCCACTCTAATATTTATTATTTTCTTCCTTCTTTTAGTTTTGCAGAAGGATGTGTAGTTTTCCCTCTCTCTCTCTCTTTTTCATAGATCCTCCAGGTGTAAAGTTAGGTTATTGATTTAGAATCTTTTTTCTGTTTTAATGTAGATATTTACAGCTATAAGTTTCCCCTTGAGCATTGCTTTTGCTGCATCCCATGAGTTTTCATTTTTCTTCATCTCTAAGTATTTTCTAATTTCCCTTGTGGTTTCTTCTTTGAGCCATTTGTTGTTTAAGAGCATGTTGTTTAATTTCCACATATTTGTGACCAATTTTCCTTCTGCTTTTTGTTTCTAACTTATTCCACTGAGATTGGAGAAGATACTTTGTATTATTTCAATCTTTTAAAATTTACTGAGACAGTTTGTGCCCTAATATATGTTCTATCCTTGGGAATGTTCCATGTGTACTTAAAAAGAATGTGTATTCTGATGTTGTTGGGTGGGGTGTTCTGCATATCTCTGTTAGATGTAGGTTTATAGTGTTATTTGAGTCCTCTATTTCTTATTGATATTCTTTCTCTATGTCCTACCCATTATTGAAAATGATATATTGAAATCTTCAACTATTATTATAGAAATATTTTTCCCTTCAATTCTGTCACTGTTTGCTTCATATATTTTGACTCTGCTGTTTTATGCACATATATTTATAATTATTAGATATTTTTCGTGAATCTACCCCTATACTCGTGCCAACACAGTGCTATCAAACTTTCATCTCTGCCAATATGCTTGGTTTATTTGAACTTTTCTTATTATGAGTGCAATTGAGCATCTTTTTATGTGCTAAAAGTCATTTGTTTTTTCTTTTCTATAAACCCTCTGCTCATATTCTTAGCTCATTTTTCTGCTACTTAAATATTACTGACATACATATATATATACATATACATATATATGTGTATATATAAAATCACAATATATTGCAGTAATTAGTCCTTTGTTTCAATGTGATTTGTTAATATCCATTTACTCAGTGTATCATTTGTTCTTTGACTCTGCTTATGATGGCTTTTGCTATGCAGAAATGTTTGACTTTCGTGTATCTAAATTTATTAATATTTTCTGAGTTTAGTATAATAGTTAGTCAGGGATACTTCACTCAACGGTAGTGTAAAAAATTTTTTTTTCTTTAGCTTTTAGTTTCTTTAGTTGTTTTGTTTTGTTTTGTTTTGTACCTTCTGGTTTCATTTTTTTTCAAACTTATTATTAAATAAGTTCCTTTGGGAATGTATGCTGGTGCAAAGTGTAAGGTATGGATTCATACTTATTTATTTTTCCAGATGGCTTTCCAATTATCCCAGACTATGTATTGACAACAAGTTTTTATGTGACTTAGCTTTAACAATCTGCTGTTCTCCCTGATCAGGCAGATTTCTACTCACCACAGCATTACTTAAGAAAAGCCCACCTAAGAATGTAACTCTGTCCTATATTTTGCTACCAAATCTGTCCATGGTAGAAAAGGCATCTATGGATCCCTAAGGTAGATAATTTGTCACCAAGTCAATATTCCTGTTTGTTCTACTCTGACCTGTTCCGGTTTAGTAAATGGGCTTTCTGTAGTCAAGACTCCATCTGTACCCCATATCAGGACCATATCTTTATTTTGTACAGATTTGAGTGGGCCACTGCCTTGAAAACTTGTTTAGTACCCTTATTTCCTTCATGACTGAGAAATGGAGGCCTATTATAACTTGTAGTGAGAATACTCTAAGGCCAACCATTTATCAGATGATCTGTACCTCTGAATGTTGTTTCCTCAGACTTTCTATTGTGAAGCTCCATGGAGAAAGTATTTGCAAATCACACATCTGCTAAAAACAAACAAACAAACAAACACCTTGTTTCGTTCCTTTTTATGGCTAATATTCCACTGTATATATGTACCATATCTTCTTTATCCATTCATCTGTTGATGGACATTTAGGTTGCTTCCATGTCCTGGCTATTGTAAATAGTGCCGTGATAAACATTGGGGTGCACGGTCTTTTAGAATTATGGTTTTCTCAGGGTATATGCCCAGTGGTGGGATTGCTGGGTCATATGCTAGTTCTATTTTCCATTTTTTAAGGAACCTCCATACTGTTCTCCACAGTGGCTGTATCAATTTGCATTCCCACCAACAGTGCAAGTGGGTTCCCTTTGTTACAAAGTGAAGTAAGTCAGAAAGAGAAAAACAAATATTAATGCATATATGTGGAATCTAGAAAAATGGCACAGATGAACCTATTTGCAGGGCAGGAATAGAGACGCAGATTTAGAGAACAGACGTGTGGACAAGGGGTGTAGGAAGGGGAGGTGGGATAAATTGGGAGAGTGGGATTGACATATATACACTACCATGTGTAAAACAGACGGCTAGTGGGAACCTGCTGTATGGAGCAGGAACTCAGCTTGGTGCTCTGTGGTGATGTAGGTGGGCGGGATGGGGGGTGGCAGGTCCAAGAGGGAGGGGATATAGGTGTACATACAGCTGATTCACTTCGTTGTACAGCAGAAACTAACACAACATTGTAAAGCAACTATACCCCAATTAAGAAAAAAAAAAAAACACCTTGTATCTGGAATACATAAATAATTCTCAAAGCCCAATAATAAGACAATAAACTACCCTATCAAAATGTTCAATTTGTATAGACATTTTAACAAAGCAGATAAACATATAGAAAATAAGCACAGGAAAACATGTTCAGTATCATATGTCATTAAGGAATGAGATACCACTTCACATCTATTAGAATGTCTAAAATTACAGAGAGTGACCAAAGTAGGTGTTGGTAAAAATGTGGAACAACTGGACCTCTCATACACTTTTGGTGGGAATGTAAGTCAAACATATTCAAACGTACACCTACCATACAATATAGCCATGTTTATACAAAGATTATACATAAATATTTATGACAGCTTTATGTGTAATAGCCATAACCTGAAAACAATCTAAATGTCCACCAACAGGTGAATGGATAAACAACTTTGGTATATCCATACAGTTGAATAGTACTCAATAATAGAAAGGAAATCAATAATGACACATGCAACAATATGGATGAATCTCAAAATAACTGTGCAAAGTGAAGGCAGACAGACCAAAAAAGTGTACAAACTCATGATTCTATAAAATTCTAGAAGGTACTAACTAATCTTTAGTGACAGAAAGCAGGTCAGTGGTTGCCTGGGGATGGAAGGTATACAGAGAGGGGAATGAGAGAGAAATTACTAAAAGGTTCATGAAGAAACTTTTGGGGATGATGGATAAATTTATTTACTCACTTGATTGTGGCAATGGTTTCAGAGGCAAAACAACAAATTATACAGTTCAAACGTGTACAATTTATTGTATATCAATTACGCCTATGTCAATAAAGTTGTAAAAGATAGGTATATAAGCTGAGAATTGCTATTTGAGTCTGTATGCAATAAGCAAGTCACAGGAAGGTTTTGAGAGAAAGGTGATGCCCATAGTGCTATATGTAAAATTATAACTGAATTGATGAAACTGATATTTATGGAAACATTTTTTCAAATTATTACTCCCTAGAATGAGCTATGTGGTACTAGGTTAGAGTTAGAGACATCAGAATGAGCTCATGTTTAGGTTAACACAGACATAGATGGACAGATAAAGAAATTATAGATATTTGTGTATACATGGGTTAGTGTATGTATGTGTATATATATATATATATACACATATATATACCATATATGTCCTAACTCTGTCTACTAAGAGGGCATAGAAGCAGTGGGACCATAGTAGCAATGAGCATACTCAGATCTTCATTTCTAACAACACCATTCTCTGATAAAAGGAACAAGGGCTCTTTGGAGAAAAGGCTAAGTCTGTGGCAGGGAAAATACAAGGTGAGACTGGAGCATCTAGTAGTGCCAGCAGTAAAGGAAGTACTCAAGAAACAAAATGATTCAATCATGTCAAAGGGACACAAGAGCCAAGTTGAAAGAGCTCCGAATGGCAAAATTTGGAAAACTCTGAGCAACAAAATAAATAACATAGTATTGAACTATAAACATCCATGAGTCCATACTGATATAAGTAAGTGGTTGAATGAGTGAATAAATGAAGAAAGAAAGAAAGAAAGGGATCTTATATATAAAAGAATGACAAATAATTTATGTAGATACTTTGCCTTCCAAGAGGTATTGCTTAATCCTTCCTCCCTGCCCCAGACTCCTCTTGAGTATGGGCTCTGCTTGATGACTTGCTTCCAAGGAGAATAAGGACAAGGTAGGGGTAACTTTACAGTAAGGATACCTGGAAAACACTACTTCAGCCAGGTGGTCAAGGTTACCATCACTGGTAAGTCTCATTGATAACATGTAACCCTAATATGATCAGAATGGTACTTCACCTCTGTGGTCTTCCTTCCAAAAACCCATAACCATAGTCTAACCATGAGCAAACATCAGACAAACCCAAACTGAGGAACATTTCTACAAATATCTCACTAATACTCCTCAAAACTTTCAAGGTTATCAAAAACAAAAAAAGGGCTTCCCTGGTGGCGCAGTGGTTGAGAGTCCACCTGCCGATGCAGGGGACGCGGGTTCGTGCCCCGGTCCAGGAGGATCCCACATGCCGCGGAGCGGCTGGGCCCGTGAGCCATGGCCACTGAGCCTGCGCGTCCGGAGCCTGTGCTCCACAATGGGAGAGGCCACAACAGTGAGAGGCCTGCGTACCGAAAAAAAAAAAAAAAAAGCAGTGACTATAACAGAAAAGAAGCCATCTCACAGATATAGAGAACAAACTAGTGGTTACCAGAGGGGAGAGGGAAGAGGGGAGGGGCAATATAGGGTTAGGGGATTAAGAGGTACAAACTATTGGCATAAAATAAGCTACAAGGATATATTGTACAACACAGGGAATATAGTTATACATGGAGTATAACCTTTAAAAATTGTGAAACACTATGTTGTACACCTGTAACATATAATATTGTACATCAATTATACGTCAATAAAAATTAAATAGATAGAGAGATAAAAGACAATGGGGAAAGACAGAGCAAGTTTCTGCCCTTTCTTTGCAACTTTTCTATAAATCTAAACCTATTCTAAAATAAAATGTTTATTTTAAAAAGTATTATCCACCTTATTCTGATCTTTAGGCAGACTATTACAAACCAAACCAAACCAAACAAACAAAAACAAAGTAAAAACTATGGCCAAGATCAACTTTGTTCATCTCAAAGTGATATCTCATGAGAAAAGAAGAGAAAGTCCTCCTATTCCAAATCTAACACTTGGCTCTGGGTGTTACTGACTAAATTCCCAACGTTTTATAGCTGAAATCTGAGGTCTTAGTATTCCCAACCTGATAAATGAAGTTCCATAAAGGAAATCATTAGTGGGCTAACAGGGGTCTAGTGAACTTGTTGAAGGTCCGCAGAGAAGCAGATTATGTTGATGGCTTCTTCCAGTTGGGGAGAGAAGCCTTAGAAGAAAGGTGCTGGAAGGCTTTATCCAAGGACAGAGGGTGAGGGGATGATCTCCACTATCAGAAATAAAGGCTGAGAACACAAGTCTTTGAAGTTCCCTGTTGTCGTATTTTAAGTCTCCCTGAAATATCATGAATTTCCTGTATCCTCCAGCTGGGTTAGATCCCCTACTCGGCTTTCAAAACACATTAAATATCCCATTTTGGCACCTGTGATTATTTAGTTAGTATTTCTTTCCCTAGCCAGATGGTAAACTCCATGAAGGTCATGTCTCTGCCTGTATCCTTCCCCACTCCCCTCAACCCACTCTGACCTTGTGCCTTGAACTCAATAAATATTTTGTATTAGTTTCTGTCCTAATATTACCACAAACTTAATAACTTAAAACAACACAAATTAATTAGCTTACAGTTCTGTAGGTCAGAAATCTGACATGGTTCTCACTAGAAAAAAATCAATGTATTAGAAAGTCTACATTCCTTTCTGGAGGTTGTAGAGGAAATCCGTTTCCTCCTAATTTGGCTTGCTGGCAGAATCCAGTTGCTTGCAGTTGTAGGATGCAGGCTCACGTTTTCTTGCTGACTGTAATCTGAGAGCTATTCCTGGCTTCTAGAGGCCATGGGGTTCCTGGGCTCTTGTCCCCCCTCCTCCATCTTTAAAGAAATGGCACTTTTCACACTGCATCTTTCCAACTCACTCTTCTTTTGTCATCGTCCACTTTTAAGGGTTGAGCCAGGATAATCTCCCCATCTCAGGGTTCTTAACCTTAATCATATCTGCAAAGCCCGTTCTGCCATTTGAGGTAAGATATTCACAGACACCAGGGATTAGCCTGTGGACATGTCTGGGGGGAGAGCATTTTTCTGCCTACCACCACGTTTGTTGAATGAGTCAAATTATAGAGTGAAAAGTTTTGTTTTAATACACTACAGGAACTTCGTAAGTTTTGTAATTTCTTTACATTCATTATTTGTTGTTACCTCATTTCATTTTTTCTGTAGTGATTAGTTTTGTTATGATTGGCAGTGACACTGTAAAAAACAAAAGAAGAAAGTGTTCCACTTTAGAAAATCAAATCATAAAAGCACTTACTAAGCACTAAGATGTCCCAGGGACTCTGCTAAGTGCTTCAGATGCATTACATCCTTTGATTCTCACAAACCGTAGAAACTTAATACAGGTATTATGTCCTCATTTTGCAGATGAGGAAGCCAAGTTTAAAATATTTAATAAACCTCCCAAGTTTATACAGCTCATCACTAGTGGAGGAACTGGAATTCAAAACCAGTTCTGACGAAGTCCAGAGCAGAAGTAGCTACCCAAGGAGCAACTCTGCCTAGCAAGGAAGAGGGTAATACAGGAAACCCTAGCATTAGCCCTTAGCTGAGTTTCAGAGTTAAAAAATCCCAAGAGTTGGAAAGGATGGTGTCTAACTACCAACAGAAAGAAAAGAAAAATGAATTATTTGTGGCCTGAGCAAAGGAAAAAATAAGAACAAGTAGGACAAGGCTGAAACTAGGGGTGGATGAGAGGAGCTGATCTGAGTGCGGGAAGGGATCCAGGAACTGACTTCTGTCACTCTACTGAAATTGTATATGTATAAAATTTATTTGTGTCATCTTTAAATCTTCTCAGCATTTCCCCCAACAGCGTTATTGAGATACAATTTATTGCCATAATATTCACCCTTTTAAAGTGTAAAATTCAATGGATTTTAGTATATATATTCAGACAATTGTGCAACCATCATCACAATCTAATTTCAGAATATTTCTAATTACCTAAAAGAAACTCAGTACCCACCAGCCGTCAGTCCTCATTCCCGCTCCTCAACCTGAGGCAACCACTAAGTTATTTTTGGTCTGTATAGATTTGCCTATTCTGGACATTTCATGTGAATTGAATCATGCAATATTTATCCTTTTGTTTCTGGTTTCTTTCACTGTGCACAATGTCTTCAAGATTCATCCATGTTACAGCATATATCAGAATTTCATTTCATTTTAAAGCTAAATATCATTCGAGTGCATAATATACCACATTTTGTTTACCCATTCATCTGTTGGTGGACATTTGTGTTGTTTCCACCTTTTGGCTATTGGGAATAATGCTGCTATGAACATGGATGTACAAATATCTGTTCAAGTCCCTGATTTCAATCCCCTCGTGTACATACTCAGAAGTGGAATCCTGGATCATATGGTGATTCTGTGTTTAAATGTAATTACACAGAATGTAAAAGCGTCTGCACTATTTTACATTTTCACCGAAAGTGTTAAAGAGTTCCAGTTTCTCCACATTCCCACTAACACTTGTTGTTTTCTGTATTTTGGGGTTTTAAAATAATAGTCATCCTAGTGCTGTGACATGGTATCTCGTGATTTTGATGTGTATTTCCTTAATGATTAGTAATGTTGAACTTTATTGGCCATTTGTATATCTTCTTTGGAGAAATGTCTGTTCAAGACGTTTGCCCATTTTTGAATTGTGTTGTTTGTTTTTTATGGTTGTTGAGTTTTAGGCATTCTTTATATATTCTGGATAGTAATGCATTATCAGATATATGGTTTGCAAATATTTTCTCTCATTCTGTGGGTTGCCTTTTTACTGTATTGATAGTGTTTTATGCAAAGAGTTTTAAATTCTGATGGAATCCGATCTGTGTATTTTTTCTTTTGTTGCCTGTGATTTTGGTGTCATATCCAAGATATTCCAAATCTAATGTCATGAAATTTTGAGTTAATTTTGTATATGGTGTTGGGTAAGGGTCTAAATTCATTCTTTTGTATATGGATACCCAGTTTTCCCAGCACCATTTGTTGAAAATAACATCTTTTCCCTTGAATGGTTTGAGTATACTTGTCAAAAAACATTTGACCATATATTTGTGGGCTTATTTCTGAGCTCTCTGTCTCATCTATTGGTCTATGCATATGTCTTCATGCCAGTACCACACTGCTTTGACTTCTGTAAATTTGTATTGTGGTAAGTTTTTTTTTTTTTTTTTTTTTTTTTTTTTTGCGGTATGCGGGCCTCTCACTGCTGTGGCCTCTCCCGTTGCGGAGCACAGGCTCCAGACGCGCAGGCTCAGCGGCCATGGCTCACGGGGCCCAGTCGCTCCATGGCATGTGGGATCTTCCCAGACTGGGGCACGAACCCGTGTCCCCGGCATCAGCAGGCGGACCCTCAACCACTGCGCCACCTGTACAGGGAAGCCCTGTAGTAAGTTTTTAAATCAGGAAGTGTGAGTACTCCAAATTTGGTCTTTTCTTCTGGACTGTTGGGGCAATATAAAGTCCCTTTCAGATTCCATATGAATTTTAGTATGAATTTTTTATTTCTGCAAAAAATAATTGTTGATATTTTGGTAGGGATTGTATTGACTCTATAGACCCCTTTGGGGAGTAGTGACATCTTAAAAATATGACAATTGAACATGGGATGTAACTGTATTTATCTCTAATTTCTTTCAACAATGTTTTATAGTTTTCAGTACAAGTTTTTCACCTCCTTGGTTAACTCCTAAGTAGTTTATTATTTTCAATACTATTGTAAATGAAGTTTTTTTTCTTAATTTCCTTTTTGGGTTGTTTATTGTAAGTGTATAGAAAAGCAAATGGGTTTTGTGTGTTGATTTTGTATTCTGCAACTTGGCTGAAATTGCATATTAGTTCTAACAGTTTTTGCTTCTCTCTGTCTCTGTCTCTCTCTTTTGCTCTGTGTGTGTGTGTGTGTGTCTGTATGAAGTTTTGGGGGTTTTCTACATATAAAATTGTGCCATCTGTGAATAGATATGATTTTACTTTTTCCTTTCTAGTTTGAATATTTTTATTCATTTTCTTGCCTAATTGCTATGGTTATGTTATGGACTGAATGCTCCCCTGCCCCCACTGTCAAATTCATATGTTGAAGCCCTAATCCTCAAACTGCTGATATTTGGAAATGGATCCTTTGGGAGGTAACCTGGTCATGAGAGAGGAGTCCTCATGAATGAGATTCATACCCTTATTTTTTTAAAAAAAGAAAACACAAGAGAGATGATCTCTCTCTTTCAGCAAAGTGAGGGTACAGCAAGGGGGAGGCGATCAGCAAACCAAAAGTAGAGTTCTCACCAGGACCCATATTGCCTTTGATCTTAGCTTTCCCAGACTCCAGGACTGTGAGAAATAAATGTCTGTTGTTTAAGCCACCTGATTTGTGGCATTTTGTTACAGCAGCCCAAACTGACTAAAACAAGCTAGAACTTTCAATACTCTGTTGAATAGAAATGGCAAAAATTAACATTCTGGTCTTGTTTCTGATTTTAGAGGAAAAGCTCTCAGTCTTTCACCACTGAGTGTGATGTTAGCTGTGGGTTTTTCATATATAGCCTTTATTATGTTGAGTAGTTTTCTTCTATTTCTAGTTTGTTGAGTGTTTTTATCCATGAAAGGGCATTGGATTTTGTCAAATGCTTTTCCTGCATTAATTTAGATGATCATGTAATTTTTCCCTCTGCATTCTGTTAATAGGTGTATTTCACGATTGATTTTCGTATGTTGAAGCATCTTCACATTGCAGGAATAAATCCCACTTGGCCATGGTGTATAATCCTTTCAATATGCTCATGAATTCAGTTTGGGTATATTTTCTTGAAGGCTTTTGGATCAATAATTCATAAGGGACATTCATCTGTAGTTTTCTTTTCTTGTAGCGTTCTGTGGCTTTGGTATCAGGGCATTGCTAGCCTCTTAGAATAAGTTTAGAAGTATTCCCTTCTCTTGAATTTTTTGAGTTTGAGAAGGATTGCTGTTATTTCTTCTTTAAGTGTGTGGTAGAATGTACCAGTGATGCCATCTGCTCCTGGGCTCTTCTTTGTAGGGAGGTTTTTGATTACTGATTCAATCTCCTCACTAGTTACAGATCTATTCAGATTTTCTATTTCTTCATGATTCAGTCTTGGTGGGTTTTGTGTCTCTAGGATTTTGTCCATTTCATTTAGGTTATCCAATCTGTTGGTATATAGTTGTTTATGTGCCCTCTTATAATCTTTTGTATATCTGTAGATTTCGTAGTAATTTCCCCACTTTCATTTCTGACTTTAGTAATCTGAGTCTTTCTTTTTGCCTCAGTCCAGCTAGCTAAAGGTATGTCAATTTTGTTGATTTCTTTGAAGAACCAACTTCTGGCTTCATTGAATTTCTCCATTGTTTTTCTACCCTCTATTTTATTTATCTCTGTTCTAATCTTTATTATTTCCTTCCTTCTGCTAGCTTTGAGGTTAGTTTGTTCTTCTTTTTCTAGTTCCTTAAAGGATAAATTTAGATTGTTGATTTGATATCTTTCTTCTTTTTTAAAGTAAGCATTTACAGTTATAAATTTTCCTCTTTACAGTGCTTTCACTGCATCTTATCAATTTTGGTATGTTGTATTTTCATTTTTAATTCAATTCTAAGTATTTTCTAATTTCTTTTGTGATTTCTTCTTTGAACAAGAAAGAAGAAATCTTTCCTTGTTAAAGACTATACTTTTACATGATTACATATTTGTAAATTTTTTTAACATCTTTATTGGAGTATAATTGCTTTACAAGAGTGTGTTAGTTTCTGCTGTATAACAAAGTGAATCAGCTATACGTATACATATATCCCCATATCTCTTCCCTCTTGTGTCTCCCTCCCACCCTCCCTATCCCACCCCTCTAGGTGGACACAAAGCATCGAGCTGATCTCCCTGTGCTATGCGGTTGCTTCCCACTAGCTATCTATTTTACATTTTATAGTGTATATATGTCCATGCCACTCTCTCACTTCATCCCAGCTTACCCTTCCCCCTCCCCATGTCCTCAAGTCCATTCTCTACATCTGCACCTTTATTCCTGTCCTGCCCCTAGGTTCTTCAGAACCACTTTTTTTTTTAGATTCCATATATATGTGTTAGCATACAGTATTTGTTTTTCTCTTTCTGACTTACTTCACTCTGTATGACAGTCCCTAGGTCCATCACCTCACTACAAATAACAATTTTGTTTCTTTTTATGGCTGAGTAATATTCCATTGTATATATGTGCCACATCTTCTTTACCCATTCATCTGTTGATAGACAGAATTTTTTTTGTTTCCTTTCAGTTATTAATTTCTAACTTCAACTTGTGTTTAGAAAAGGTATTTTGTGTGATATCAATTTTTAAAAATCTATTGAGACTAGTTTTGTGGCCTAATGTATGGTCTATCCTACAGAATGCCATGTGCACTTGAGAAGAATGTGTATGCTGTTGTTGCTGGATGAAGTGTTCTGTGTATGTTTGTTAGATCTAGCTGGTTTGTTGTGTTGTTCAAGTCTTCTGTTTTCTTACTTACTTCTGTCTGGTTGTTCTATCCATTATTTTTTTTAAATAAATTTATTTATTTATTTATTGGTTGCATTGGGTCTTTGTTGCTACATGCAGGCTTCCTCTAGTTGCAGCGAGCAGGGGCTACTCTTCATTGCAGTGCACAGGCTTCTCATTGTGGTGGCTTCTCTTGTTGCAGAGCACAGACTCTAAAGGATGCGGGCTTCAGTAGTTGTTGCACACAGGCTCAGTACTTGTGGCTCACAGGTTCTAGAGAGCAGGCTCAGTAGTTGTGGTGCACAGGCTTAGTTGCTTCGTGGCATGTGGGATCTTCCTGGACCAGGGCTTGAACCTGTGTCCCCTGAATTTGGCAGGCAGATTCTTATCCACTGCACCACCAGGGAAGTCCCTGTTCTATTCATTATTGAAGGTGGGGTAATGAAATCTCCAACTATTATTGTAGAACTGTCTATATCTCCCTTAAATTCTGTCAGTTTTTGCTTCATATATATTTTGAGGGCCTGTTATTAGCTGTGTAAATATTTATAATGGTTATATAATCTTGCTGTACTGAAACTTATTAATATATAATGAGTTTTTTTATCTCTTACAGGCTTTTTAAAGTCTATTTTGTATGATATTAGTATAACCTCCCCAACTCTCTTGGTTATTATTTACATAGAATACCTTTTTCCATCTTTTCACCCTAAATCCTTTTGTGTCTTTGAATCTAAAGTGAATTCCTTGTAGGCAGCATATAGTTGGATTATTTTTAAAAATTCATTCTGCAAATCTCTGTCTTTTCATTTGAGAGTTTAATCCATTTACATTTAAACTACTGAGAAGGAGGGGCGTGCTTCTGTCATTTTGCTATTTGTTTTCTGTAGGGTTTATTGCTTCTTTGTCCTTCATTTCCTGCATTACTGTATTATTTTGTGTTTAATTGAAACATTTTCCTTCTCTTCTCATTTCCTTCTATGTACGTACTATAGCTATTTTCTTTGTGGTTACCATGGGGGTTATATTTAATATCTTAAAGTTATAACATTCTAATTTGAGGTTTACCAGTTTGAGTTTAATACCATACAAAATCTCTGCTCCTATACAGCTCTGTCCCCACCCTCTGTCAGTTACTGATGTCACAAATTACAAACTTGCACACTGTGTTTCCTAAAACAATGACTAGTAATTGTTTTTCTATGCATTTGTCTTTTAAAACTTGTAGAAAATAAAGAAGAGTTACAAACCAAAAATACAATAATACTAGTTTTTATAATGTCTATGTATTTACTTTTACTGGAAACATTTATTTCTTCAAATGGCTCTGAGTTCCTGTCTAGTATCCTTTTATTTCAACCTGAAGAATTTCCTTTAGCATTTCTTGCAAGAAGGTCAGATGCTAATGATTCCCCTCAGCTTTTGCTTATCTGAAAATTTCTTAATTTCTCCTTTATTTTTGAAGAAGAGTTTTGCTAAATGTAGAATTCTCAGTTGACAGTTTTCTTCTCTCAGCACTTTAATTATCTCAACCCAATGCCTTCTGGTCTCCAAGGCTTCTGGGTGTCATGTGTATGATGAATAACTTCTCTCTTCTACTTTCAAGATACTCTTTGTCTTTGTTTTTCAACAGTTTGAGTGTAACTTACCTCAGTGTGAATGTCTTTGAATTTATCCTGCTTGGAGTCCATTGAGCTTCTTGGATTTGAAGATTCATACCTTGCTTCAAATTTGGGAAGTTTTTAGTCGTTATTTCTTCAAATATCTCTCTGCACCTTTCTCTCTCTCCTCTTCTGGGACAATGCATATGTTCCTTTTCTTGATGATGTTCCACAGATCCCTTAGGCTCTATTCCTATTTCTTCAATCTTTTTCCTTTCTGTTCCTTAGACTTGATCATTTCGATTGTCCTTTCTTCAAGTCTATTGATTCTTTCTTCTGCCTGCTCAAATATGCTTTTGAATCCCTTTAGTGAGTTTTTCATTTCAGTTATACTTTTCAATTTCAGGATTTGTTTTTGTTCCTTTTATGCTTTCTGTGTCTTTATTGATATTTCTATTCTGTCCATACATTGTTTTCCTGATTTTGTCCATGTCTTCCTTTAGCTCTTTGAGCATCTTTAAGAAAGTTGCTTTAAAGACTTTGTCAAGTCTGGCATTTGGTCTTCCTCAGGAATCACTTCTATCCATATATTTTGTCTCTCTGCATGGGTCATACTTTCCTGTTACTTTGTATGCCTTATAATTTGTTGTTGTTATTGAAACCTGGACATTTGAATCTTATAATACGGTGACTCTGGAAATTAGACTCTCTCCATTCCCCAAGGTCTGCTGTTTTGTTTTGTTTTTTTCCCTATGAAGAAAGGCAGACAAACTTTTGAAATATTGGGAGCATCATATGCCATGCATTCTGACCTTTACATGTAACATTTTATTGCTGAAAACTATTTGTGAATGGAATGAGACCTTTCCCTTATGTTAAAAAATGTATAGTGTAATAAATCTTTGACATTTGCTAGATTATTTTGAGATCTTTTCCATTTCCCCAAGTTTGCAAATATCTTTCTGTCATAGCAGTTGAATTTCTTCTGAGGCCATCTCACAAAGAACAAAGCTTTTATCTATGTATGGTCATGAATAGAGTACAACACACCCTAAACGAAATTTGGATACTGATCAGTGGGTAAGCACACATATCAACTAAGTGACTTGGTACTACACATTATAAAGCAAAAATGATTCAAATTTGCCTCAGCAAAATTATACATGACCATATGTTAAAGACCTTTGACATCTCTCATGTTTAATCTTTAAATGCCGTGGTACAGATTTAGACCATAAGTAGCATTTATATTTTTCCTTTGTTCATTTTAGTTTTCTCTCTCTCTCCCTGCCTTCCTCCATCCTTCCCTCCATCCCTCTTTCTCTCTCTCATGGCAGAAAAAAGAAAATCTGAGCTGCTTATTTAGGACAGGTCTTGTCATTGTGCTTAATTTAAAAAGTCACCACAGCCTTAATAAAAATGATAGAATCCTTATATTCTGTACATAAAAACGACCACCAAGTACTTACCATGGGCAAGACACTGAGTTGTTTACATGTTTCTTTACCCTGCCCATGCAGTATAATCACCCAGGGAACTTTTTAAAACACAGATACCCAGGTCTAGGCTCAGACCTGCTGAACCAAAGGCAGGTAACCAGTGGATTCCTGGGCTCCTAGCTACACTAGCCACTTTCATACATGTCACTTAGTTCTCATAACTGTGCTAGGTGGTATCTTGTCACACACTATGCCTGAGATGACTGACTCACTTTAGCAACTTGCCCAGGGTTACATGGCTGTTGAGTGTAGCAAGATTTAAACTGAACTCTGTTTGATGCCATAGCCCATGTTCTTTCCACTGTGTGATAAGTTAACAAATGCTACAAAAATTTAATCTCTGTAGGTGTTTTTTTTTCTCTTTCCAGCGTTTCCCCTTGATATCCTTGGCTGTACTGTGTGTTTTATTTAAATGGAAAAATATATTAAGAATTTCCCTTTTGTAAGAACCTCTTTTATTTTTGTGGTTCCTATAATACCAGCTCCTCCTCCATTTCTCTAATTCTTTTTTGTTTGTTTTATTGAGATATAATTAACACATAACATTGTATTAGTTTTAGGTGTGCAACATAATAATCTGATATATGTATATATTGTGAAATGACATCACAATAAGCTTAGCTAACACATATCACCTCACATAGTTACAAATGTTTTCTTCTGTGATAAGAACTAATAAGATCGACTATCTTAGCAACTTTGAAATATACAGTATAGTATTATTAACTATAGTCACCATGCTGTTCATTATTATATCTGCAGAACTTATTTATCTCATAACTGAAAGTTTGTATCTTTTGACAACCCTCACCCACTTCTCCCACACCCACCCATTGCTTCTGGCAAATACCAATCTATTCTCATTTTCTCTGAGGTTTTTTTTTTTCCCCATATATAAGTGAGATCATACCGTATTTGTCTTTCTCTGCGTGACTTATTTCACTTAGCGTAATGCCCTCAAGTTCCATTCATGTTGTCACAAATGGCAGGATTTTTAATGGCTAAATAATATTCCATTATAGATATAGATCTATAAAATCACATTTTCTTTATTCATTGATCCATTAATGGACACTCAGATTGGTTCCCAGCCTAGGCTATTTTGAAAATGCTGCACTGAATATTGGGTGCAGCCATCTTTTTGAGATAGTGATATAGTGATTTCATTTCCTTCAGACATATACCAAGTAGTGGAATTGCTGGGTCATATGGTAGTCTTATTTTTAACTCTTTGAGGAACCTCCACACCATTTTCCACTGTGGTGTATCAGTTTACATTCCCACCGATGGTGAACAGGGATTCTTTTTCTTCACATCCTTGCCTGCATTTGTTATCTCTTATCTTTTTGATGACAGTCATACTAATATGTGTGAGATGATAAATCATTGTGGTTTTGATTTGCATTTATCTGATGATTAGTGATGTTAAGCATTTTTTCATGTACTTATTGGCCATCTGTATGTCTTCTTTGGAAAAATGTCTAGTTCTTTTGCCCACTTTGTAGTTCAGATTGTTTGTTTTTATGCTGTTGAGGTGTATGAGTTTTATATATTTGGATATTAACCCCTTATCAGATATATGATTTGCAAATATTTTATCCCATTCTGTATGTTACCTTTTTATTTAGGTGATGTTTTCCTTTGCTGTGCAGAAGCTTTTTAGTTTGATACAGTCGCATTTGTTTATTTTTGCTTTCATTGCCTTTGTTTTTGGTATCAAAACCAAAAATCTTTGTCAAGGTCTATGTCAAAGAGTTTACCCTCAATGTTTTCTCCTAGGAGTTGTATGGTTTCAGTTCTTATGTTCAAGTCTTTAATCCATTTTGAGCTGGTTTTTTGTGTGTATGGTATAAGATAAGGGTCCAGTTTCATTCTTTGGCATGTGGCTGTCCAGTTCTCCAAACACCACTTATTGAAGAGACCATCTTTTCCCCATTGTATATTCTTGACTCTTTCATCATAAATGAATTGACTATATGTGCGTGGGTTTCTTTTTTGGCTCTATATTCTGCTCCCTCGATCTATGTTTCTGTTTTTATGCCAAGTCTATACTATATTACAAAGCCATAGCTTTGTAATATAGTTTGAAATCAGGAAGTGTGATGCCTCCAGCTTTGTTCTTCTTTCTCAAGATGGCTTTGGCTATTTGGGGTCTTCTGTGGTTCTCTACAACTTCTAGAATTGTTTATTCTATTTCTTTAGGAAAAAAATGCCATTGAAATTTTGATAGGGATGACAATAAATCTGCAGATTGCTTTGAGTAGCACATGGACATTTTAACAATATTAATTCTTCCAACTTATGAGCACAGAATACCTTTCCATTTATTTGTGTCATCTTCAATTTCTTTTCTCCATGTCTTATAGTTTTCAGAATATAGGTCTTTCACCTTCCTGGTTAAATTTATTCCTACGTACTTAATTTTTTTTGATACAATTGTAAATGGCATTCTTCACTTCTCTTTCTGATAGTTCATTGCTAGTGTATAGAAATACAACTGACTTTTGTATATTGATTTTGTATCTTGCAACTTTACTTGTTTATTAGTTCTAACAGTGTTGGTAGAGTCTTTCAGGATTTTCTATGTATAATATTATGTCATCTGCAGATAGAGAGTTTTCCTTCTTTCTTTTTGATTTGGATGTCATTTATTTCTTTTTCTTCCTAGTTGCTCTGGCTAGGAATTCCAGTACTATGTTAAATAAAAGTGGCAAGAGGAGGCATCCTTGTCTTGTTCCTGAGCTTAGAGAAAAAGCTTTCAGCTTTTCATCATTGAGTATGATGTCAATAGAATCCTCCATATAGGTAAATAGTTTTGAGAGGGATAAACAGGCAACAGTAAAGGTTACCACTTCTGAAGTATTAGTGTAAAATCTCATTCATATGCTTCATATTTTTGGTAGAATCATCACTAGACATTTCTTGCATTAGCCCATTAACTTTAGTTCTCACCAAATAATATTTCAATGTTATTTGGAAAAACTTCTGCCACTACACTGTGTTGGCCATCATTATCACATAATAAAATCATGACCCAGTCATCTAGTCAGAATTTCAATTTTTAAGTTTCATCCATATTTACTTTTTTAGCGTTCACAGACATCACTTTGCTAAAGCTTCATCTAATAATTACCATTGCTCTAGAATAGTCTTCAATACACAGGGTTAGATGTCCAGGGTTAGGCCTTGTCTGCACTAAATGTCCCTGACTTCAGGGTCATAATTGATAAACCCAGGGGTGGGCATCTCACCTAACCTGGGCCAATCAAATTTTTTTCTCCCAGGGATTTAAAGTCTAGAAGTAAAAATGCAGATTTATATTAGGAGTTGTTGGAGGAGAGTCACATTATTGTATTATCTAGGGAAAAGCTTCACAAATCCCTCCTGCTCAGATCCTTGGAGACATGCTGGGAATTTCTCTTCTGACTATTGGTTGCTTTATTTTTCATTTGATTCTGTGAGATAACTCATTGTTCACTGCCTACTCAAGAACCCTCCCCTATTCTTCTTTGCTTAAAATCCCCAGATATTTCCCAAGATGGTCTCTCATGAGATGACTTATAATTGCTCTAAGACTTTCCAGACAATATAGTTCATCTTTGCCAGGTACTCTATTTTTTATACTTTCTTGCAACAAGTGTGGCCACATGACCCTGTTCTGATCAAAGATACACAAGAAAGTTTGAAGGAGAGATTCTGTAATAGCTCTCCCTCTGTTTTCTAACCTTGAAAGCAGACATAGTGCCTGGGACTGCAGCAACATCAGCAAGTCAAAACACTAAAGATGGTAGAGTAGAAAGATGAAAGAGGCCAGACCCTGATGGGCACCCAAACCTAATCTCACTGCCTCCAGACCCCATTCTATCACAGAAAAATAATTCCTATTGCTTTAACTCACTAGCAGTCAGGTTTTCTATTTGCAGCTTCAAAATTCTTAACTAATCTCTATGTACGGCAGGCAGAATACATCAAAGATGTCCATATCCTAATCCCCTGTGAATACACTGCCGCCCTACATGGCAAAATGCACTTTGCAGATGTGATTAAGGTTAGGAACCTTGAGACAGAGATATTATCCTGGCCCAGTCTAAACATCTGAATCCTTAAAAGTGAAGACAATGAAAAAGAGTGGTTCAGAGAAACGCAATGTGCAAAGGATTCAGGCTGCTAATGCTTTGAAGATGGAGAAAGCAATCTAGTGACCTCCAGAAGCTGGAAATGGCCCTCAACTTACAGCCAGCAAGAAAACATGGACATAGGTTTTACAACTGCAGGGACTGAATTCTGCCAGCAGACCAATGAGGAGGAACCAGATTCTCCTCTACAACCTCCAGAAAGGAAGGCAGCCTGCCAACACCTGGATTTTAGCCCAGTGAAACCCATGTCAGACCTCTAACCTGCAAAACTGTAAGCTAATAAATTTGTTTCATTTTAAGCCACCAAGTTTGTGGTAAATTGTTAAAGCAGCAAGAGAAAATTAATTAACATAATATTACCTCAGGAAATTCAATTTCTCTCCCCTAGAACTAGAAGAATTTTTGTAATTCAAGAATTCAGTTTTATAAAATTAAAACCGTATCTTCTCTGCATTAAAAGGAAACTATGCTTTCCCGAGACTCTCAGACATGTGCCTGGCTGTGCCCAGTATTATCATTTATTTGTTTTGGTTTAGTTTTTTTTGTTAGTCTATACTCTAAGAAGACATGGAAATTTCTATATTTCTCTCTGTTATTCTTCAGAATTATATCTGGAGTTGTGGTTCCTCTTTGTTGCTTCCTCCACCAACTTAGACAAACTCAGCCAAGCAGAGACAAATATTTAGATGTTCTTCTTTTAGCAGAATTAGAATCACAGTAGATGTCTAGAAATATAAGTGTGTGAAATAAAAAACAATAAGTTCTAATCTGTGATTCTATTAATCAGCTCAACGTATGGAAAAATTTTTAATATTATTAAAAATTAAAAACAATTCTATTATTTAAAAAATGGTTGTTAGAAATCCATGTGGGGTTGCTCTGTAATTATCTCTAATGAAATACAGTGTTGTAAGTAAGTGTGCACAGTACAGAAAGAATTCACATTGGAGTAGCAGTTAAGTGCTGGTGCCCTGAAGACACACACTTTCCACTTACTCAGCACATGATTATGGGGAGTTACCCTATTTTAACTTTAGTTTTTGGTCAGTTAAAACGGGAATCATAGAACCGTAAGCATTAATAATCCATACTAATGCTAAAAAATTATTTGTTGTGTATGTAAAATTCAAATTTAATTTTTTTTTTCTGATAACCCTACCCATACTTGAGCTGCCAAAGATATGCAGAATAATTTGACTCCATGGGAAGAGGGGAAGCCCAATCCTGGAGTCCCAGGCACACAGGACCCATCTGAGACTGCAGCTAGACCAGGACAACAAAGCATTCTCCCATTTCCCATCACAAAGATAGTGAGCGCCAAGGAACAAGCAACGGCCGTCTACCACTGGGAGGTGACATATTTACACAGAATTTTTTTTATTGTTTTTGTGAAATTCAGATTTAGCTCTAGCTTTACATGCTAAACCTGGTAACCCTAGTGTTGCAGTTCCCAGCCCTCTCCCAGTGGCAGGAGCCCTCCAAGGTACTGGTATGGGATCCTGGGCCAGGACTGTTTTATGTCCCTCCCCCAGAGATAGATCGTTTTTATTTTTAATCTTTCCTGAGACACAACACATGCTCCTTTGTGCATGTCCCTCTCCCAGGGACGTAGAGCTTTAGTCGCAAAGGGGAGACAGGCCTGGATGGGACTCGGATTTCCCTGCGCTGGCAGCACTCCCCTCGTCCACGTCTGCACCCCACAGGGGCTGCCTCCCACCTCCTACCCCCGGCCCCAGTCACACCGATAGGGATCTGATGAAAGTCTGTGGGGAAGAGGCTGTGAGTGGGCACAGACTCTCCTCATGTCACCTGGGGGCCTTTCACACTAGCTCGTACTTGGCCTCTAGCAATCTGTTACCAAAATTTTAGCTCTTACCTACTTGTATGGTGCCCGGTATCTTTTCCTGCTATCTTCTACCATGGGTGGGCAAGTGCTTGTATCCTCTCTATCCTTGAAAGGGCCTACGTTTCCTTGGACTTGGGGCTATTTAGTTTACCTGTGACCTCAGGTCTCTGATGGGTTCAAGAAAAGTTATAATTATATAGTTTATCTAGTCTTTACTTGTTAGAGTAGGAGCAACATTCCTTGTCTTCTGTATGTTTAGAATTCCTTGCCTTTCTATTTATGTCTTAAGTGAAATTTCAGTTAGGATATAACAAAGTACATAGTTTTTTTATTGCAATAAAGAAAATGCATGGTGCCTTATCTTTCTCATTATCCAAATATATATTAGGGGCATTTGTTTGGCCAACAGCATAACCAAACAGATGCTTTTGCAAGGGACTTTTAGGAGGACTGAGAGCCATTTCTCAAGGAGGCTGTCTCTCTTTTATACTACTTGGCACCTGAGGAATACCTGCTGACCATAATTAGGGTTGTCAGAACTACCAAGCCACTGAAGTTGAGGTGGATGATAAAATAAATTATTTCGAATTAAGATCTCATAAAACCATCTTTGGAGTCTCTTATTTAGAATACACAGGCACCTTTATTATCTTTACAAGTTTCGGCATTGCATAGTTTACTTCCTCATTATTTGTTGCCTATTAGAGCTAATTTGAAATGATACACTAGAAAGAGGCCTCCTGCGTGACATGTATAATTTGCTCTACCAGTGGGGTTTAAGAGTTGTTGCCTTTATCTGGCCCTTATTCCTATTATTATTTTCTATTGCTGACAACATAACTGGAATGTGATTTATGAGTAGCTTAGTCATCACGCTAGTGTTCAGTTGGAAAACTTGAGGCATACCATGTCCATATTTAATTCCATCCTCTTTGGGTCACTCTTTTGTTTCATTTTTGTAACTCCATCAGTTATTCCTGGAAGACTCTATTTTATTCATCTTTCACTATTACCTTCCTATCTCCCAATACCTATTTTAGTACTTTATGTAAAATTGGAACAATAATTGCTTATTTAAAAAATTACTGAAATAACACTCTTATAACTATGACCTAATCATGGTGGTATTTGCTTATCTCTCAGAACAAAGGTAGGAAAAATAGTCACTTTTTAGAGCAATCAAGATATTGTGATTTATGCTGTGAGATACAACACAATTTAAGTCATCATTGGGTTTTCTATATTTTCTGGAGTAATTTAGCTCTGTATTTTCTACCTGGATAACCCAGAGGTATCTGAAACTCGGCATGTCCAGACAATAATCATCGCTCTCCCACTAACCCTGTTCCTCCTCCTGTGCTCCCACCCTTGTGAATGGCGCTACCATCTATACAGTTACCAAAGCTAGAAACCTGGGGTAACCCTTTGCTCTTCCCCCTTTCCAATCTCCTGTATCCAATTAATCTTCAAGTCCTACGAATTCTCCCTCTTCCCTTTTCCCCAACCAGCCCTTCTCTCCATCCCCTCTGCCAATCTTTATTTAGGGCTCTCATTATTTTTCACCAGGCAATGGCCTTCTAAGTGATCTCCCCATCTTCAGTCTCACCTACTAAAATATGACATACTCCCAAAAGCCCTCAAGATGCTCATTCTAAAATCCAAATCCTGCAAAGGGTCCCCAACATCTCTGAGAGGGAGCCTAAACTTCCTGGCATGGCATATGAAGATGTCTTTAAACTGGCTCTGCCCCCCTTCCACTGATGTCTTGCCTCTCTCCACTTTGCATTCCATGTTGCCACCTTGGTAAACCACCTCAGGTCCCCAAAGGTGCCACAGTCTCTCTTGCCAACATGCCCCTGTGTCTGTAACATCCTCTTTCGGAATTGTCCTTTATTCAGGTTTCATCATCTGGCTGATGGCTATCAGGGATGCAACCTGGACTGGTGGCTTCTGAGCTAGGCAGGCTTGAGTATGGAAACTGGCTTAGCCATTTGCTCAACCTCTTTGAGCCTAATTCTCTTATCTGTAAAAAGGGGAAAATAATACCAACCTTCCTGGACTGCCAGGACGAACCAGAAATAATAAATAGAAAGGGTATGGTGGTAAAAACAACACCACACACAACTCATATTACGGTACAAGTAAGCTTCTAAGTACTTTATTCATATTAACTCATTTATTATTCCACACCCAGTTCAAGAGCCACCTCCTCCATGGAGCCCTTCTTTTCAAAACTTGATGAGATGTCTTTGCTGATCATTTTCTATTTGTCCCCCCGAATCCATTCTTACCCTTCTCTGTCCTGCAAGTGCCCTGGGAGAGTGTACATATGGAGCAAATCACTTGGGCTCCTTTGCCGGCCTCCAGGTAGGTTTATTTTTTAAGTGAGATAGAGAGCAGTTGGACAGAGAGGCTAGGGCATCTCTTCCCCATGGCTTCCCTACAAAGTCACGGTTCTGGCAGTGGCTGCTTCCTTCTCTGTATTAGTTTTCTAGAACTGCTGCCATAGCAAAGTACCACAGACTGGACAGACAACATCTCTTATTTCTTTTAACAGCAGAACATTATTGTCTCACAGTTCTGGAAGCTGTAAGTCCAAGACCAAGGTGTCAGCAGGGTTGGTTCCTCCTGAGGCCTCTCTCCTTGGTGTGTAGGCAGCGGTCTTCTCCCTGTGTCCTCATAAGATCTATCCCTCTGTGTGTGTCTGTGTCCTAATCGCCTCTTCCTTCTTAAGATAGGATGCTTATTTTTATAGAAAAGAAGAGCCAGCTAAGGCAGTTCTGAGTGCCCTCCTCTGAGTTCCAAAAAGCAAGTTTTACAAACTCAGCATATACCATATTCCATGGAAATCATTTATGTGTAAGTCCCTATTTCCAATGAACTTATAAATAAATGTGAGTTGAGTGTGGGGCAGCTTTGTTTTTATTTCTGTATCCTCAGCTTCTGGCACAATGCCTAGAACCTAGTAGGTTTTCAATAAATGTTGGTCGAATGAATAAAAATGTCACCTTAATGCTTGGAAATGGGGTTGCAGAAGGATGTCTAAGGCCGTGTTACCTGGGGAGCAGTAACTAGGCTGAGGGACAGTAGGCAGTGAGGGGGAGTTACGAGGAGAAAGAAGATGCTCAATTAAAGCATTTATGTACCCAAACCCTCCGCTTTGTGAAAATCTAACTGCTTTTAGGAAACTGTCCATTTTTCTTGAAATAAGTACTCTTTCAAGCATTGTGATCTCGTCAATTTAATACTATAAGGAAAATCTATTAGGCTCTCATGGTTACTCTGAGAGAGTTTCTAGGGAAAATATTCAAATTGAACCTAACACAACTATTGATTTGTTTTGGGGAAGATCAATATGCATTTTTCTTCAGGGAGAAATACTGACATTGACTTTTCTTTAGCCAGTACTTCCCTTCTGGAAAGTAGCAGCTGCTATAACTGTTAAGGAGAGACCAGTTCCTGCCACATAGAAGCAGCTGAAGACAGCCTGGCTCTGTCCAGCAATGGGAGACAACTGCTCCTTTTCAACATTTCACACCTGGAACTATTTGTAAATAAAGAGGAAGCTGCTTAAGTAAAAATTAAGTATTTTTTCTTATTTAAAGCTAATGTGTATTCCCCCAAAATACATCATAGATCTAGGGTAACCAGCTGTCCTGGATTGCCAAGGATTAAAGGGCTTCCTGGGACACAGGACTCCCAGTTCTAAAATGAGGGAAATCCTGGGCAAACTGGGACAAGATAGTAACACTCATGACAGATGCTTTATACTGAGTGAAGGGACCAAATTGTCCCCTCTTTTTTTTTTTTTTTTTTCTTTTTTTGCAGTACGCGGGCCTCTCACTGCTGTGGCCTCTCCCGTTGCGGAGCACAGGCTCCGGACGCGCAGGCTCAGTGGCCATGGCTCACGGGCCCAGCCGCTCCGCGGTGCGTGGGATCTTCCCGGACCGGGGCACAAACCCACGTCCCCTGCATCAGCAGGCGGACTCTCAACCACTGCGCCACCAGGGAAGCCCTGTCCCCTCTTTTTTATGTGATAACTAAACATTTTAGAAATAAGAAATTTCATAAAATTAAAAAGAACAGAAAGTGACGGATACAAACTAAAACCATATATTTTTTTAGGAAATAGGTAAAGAAGGCTAAGGGGTTATTATCTTGACTCAGTGAAACTTTACACTTAACAACCAGAAGGGAGCACGGTCTGTTTCAAGGTAGTTCTGCCTCTACCACATAGCAGACATTTTACCTCTGCAGCCCTGTCATAGCCAGATATGTAACTCTGGAGATCAGAATCAACACTTACACCGACTCTGAAGTCCTAGAGTTACTGTTACTCAAGGAAAAAAACCACACACATACCTTTATACCAAAAAGAAACTTCATACATGGCTTGAATAAAATAACCACAAAGCAGAGAGCTTCCTGCCCCGTTTGCTTGGTTGTTACGACTGCAACGAACATAGTGAGATTTTAAAAGCAAAGTTCCCCTTAAATTGTACATTTTTTTGTTATATTCAATATCTTGCAATAACCTATAATGAAAAATAATCTGAAAATGTGTAATATATATAACTGAATCACTTAGCTATACACATGAAACCAACACAACATTGTAAATGACTATACTTCAAAAAATTATACACATTTTTAGAAGCACTGCACTGAGGAAAGACGTCCACATACCACACTGTCTTATATATCAATTATCTCTCTCTCTAAGCAACCACTGCACTTGCCCTCGGGCTGCCTTACAAAACCTCGACAAGCAGGAGAGGAGACTGCTATTTAAAAGTCACAAAGTTTTCTATGTTTAGAGACAGATCTCACATCACCTTGAAGACAAACTGTGCCTTTGATAGGGTAAGCACCATCGTGGACCCTTTAATTACAAGAGACGTAAAGTAAGGACTCCCTTGTATTTTGAAGCAGAATGGGGAGAATCTGATGCCATTATAAAGCCAAATATAAATGTTTTTAGATTGAGACATTGCTCTAGTCTGTACAGTATGCAAGTTGTGTGTTGGTGAATCAGGGCGAGCATTGCCTCAGACCTTCCTGCCCTCTTTCAGGGGTTACTGGATGTATGAGAGGTGAAAGAGAAACACACCCTAACTTCCTGTGAACTGAATACACCTCGTGCTACCGTGGCTTGATCCTCCTTGCAGCAGTTGCTCCTGTGCTAGTGGCTGTCTATGCAGATCTGGAGTTGAAGCCCTGCATAGAAAGGACACACAGGTATGACAGAGATGGTAAAAAGTGCAGGCCAACAAGCACTGGAAAGGTGCCAGTCTTTGAACAGCAATACGCAGCTCTGAGTGAAATTGTCTTGTCTGGGTGGAGGCAGGTGGTCTCCTGCAGACCAAGAGATGGTCAGTGAGAAAACACAAACGCCCCGTCGTGTATAAGAAAGAAAATGATCCTGATCTATTGTTTAGCCTGAGTAGCACTTTATGTATAATGGTCTTTCTGTAATTCACAGGGTTTTAATGATGAATGACAAATCAAAATAATGATAAATATTAACAAATTGCCCAACAGAGTGTTGAACAATGACACCACTACGTCATATGAAATGGACTTCCCCTCTCACGACAAGTGAAATTTCTCTTGGGACATTCCATCCTCTGAGGAAACCCCCTTCTCCATCCAGCCCCCTACCCAGACACTTTTTAATGTCTTCAGATCTAGTTCAATTTCTGTTTCACATAAAAGGGGGAAAAAAAACAAACAAAACTAACCAACATGAAGCTCTTCAGTAGGAAAGAACTCTACAGTAACATTCCGCAGGTGCGGATCAGTCTCTCTAAGGGGAGCTGCCCCTGCCCAGCTGTTTCTCAGAGCTGGGGCTTCTCTTGCCATGTTCTCTCGTGTCTTCAGTTCAGGGCTGCCCCCAACCACCAAAGGCATTTGAAGAAGCAGAAGTACGCCTCCCAGAGGGCAGCTGGGCATGCAGGTGTGGTAAATGCAGACGGATCCTCTGGCCAGGGACACTCAGGGGCTATCCCACTCTCCACTAGATTGCAGGCCATGCAGTCACTTTGAATAGGGTTTTAGGAAGATCTGGAGACCGTGAAAACAGTCTGAATCACTTAGCTACACACATGAAACCAGCTAACATCACCTATTAGTGTACATTTGAGTGGTTATCAAGTGAGAGAAAGAGACGCACAGAGAAAGAAATCTCGTCCCTAAAAGATCTCACCCCTATGCGCCCACTGCACAAACAACACTGGCAGGGGCTGCATTTGCTCTCCAAGGGCTGCAGACATTTCTGACCATCATCAGGGAAGTACTTGGTGTGTCTCCTTGCACCCAGATGAGCTAGAATACAAAGTGAGGCCCAGGTTGTATCTTATGCCAGCCTTGTCACACACAGATGGAAAGGGCAATTATTCTACTGAACCTAAAATACATTCGTTGTTCAGATTTTGTCAGCTATTTTGGGCTGGGATCATCGACCATGAAAGGCTTCTGTTTTTTTCACCATGAAGGGTTTTAAAGGATCTGTTTGTTGTCTCAGGTAGACCTTCCTTAGTAGAGAGAGGGGGGTGCAGAGGTGGAGTCAAACCATTCCAGACAAGAAAAGGAACCATAGCCAACCTGCAAGATGATGTTCATAAGCCAGGACTGCTTTCCTCAAAGCTCAAAGAACAGCATGACGTCAAGGGCAGAATTACAGAACTGGGCTCTGCCAACCACAGCTATGGCTGCAAATCAAGAGGAAGGGCACAGCAACACATGCAAGCACTGTGTTCAATCTCCCTCCCTCTCTCTCTCTCTCTCTCTCCCCCCCCCGCCCCCCTCTCTCTCTCTCTCTCTCTCTCTCTCTCTCTCTCTGTCTTTCTGTCTCTCTCTCACCAGTATATACTGCATCAGTTTTAAAAACAAGGCACAGTAGGACTTTGGTCACTCCTAGATCACAGCCATCCCACATGGAAATTGCATTGCTCTAGAAAGGCAGGCTAAGTAGATACAGCATTGACAGAGTATCTGGCATATAAAGGGATGAATTATTTGTGAACCTTACATCTGGATAAATGCAACAATCTCCCAGTTGTGTTTTCTCTCCTTAATCAACAAACATCTGAAGGTTTCCCCACATAGTAGGGGCTATTTCAGGTGCTGGATACTAAGATTGATGACAACTTGTCCCTGCCCTCATGAAGCTTACAATTCTGGAAACTAGGTATACTGACAACACACAGGCATACGTGCTACAACCTGTAGGCTGACAGCAGTGTCACCTTCCTCCAGTCTTTAGGGACCCGGGCTCTGTCTTATTCCCCCTTTGCCTGATACTCTGCCTTACAATCTGCCTCACAGCTCCATTCCTCCACAACTGGGCAGGCCTTGCCCCTGCCAACCCAGCTGGGAGCTCTACATGTCAACGTAGTTGACTGATGCCCAACTACATGCCTGCTGGCGTCTCTCCACTTACCTCCTCCCAGACTCTCCACCACGTCTCTCTACCCTGCTTACCTACCTGGGTATTCGTTCCTCCTGCTGTTTTCCCCTGACGCCACACTCTCCAGTTGTCAGTGCTCTGAGATCCGCGGTCCCCAAACCTCTTAAGTGGAAGAAGGAAACCAAGTTCATGTTCAGGAGACTGCTTGGAGGCTGGAAATCAGTGGCCTTTCAAACGCTGAGGTCACTGAAGGGGCCATCCTTGTGCTCACACTGCTTGGCAAGGCCCCAAGCACTCAACTGGATACCCATTCTCCTTCTGGACAGTTCTGGAGAAGCAGAGAAAAATGTTTTGTGCTTTTGCTTCAGTAGTTATAGACTCTTTTTTTTTTTTTTTTTTTTTTTACTTATTTCCACAATTCATTAGGTTCTAGCTTTTTCTTTTAACTTTCAGTCATGTTTTGGCTAGATTAGCTCTTCACCTTAACCTCTTGTTCTTAAGTTGTTCTAATTTGACCGTGTGGCCTGAGGATTCTGCAGAGGGCTAACATCACCTATTAGTGTACATTTAAGTGGTTACCAAGTGAGAGAAAGAGAGAGGGCAAGAGGCACACAGAGAAAGAAATCTCGTCCCTAAAAGATCTCACCCCTATGCGCCCACTGCACAAACAACACTGGCAGGGGCTGCATTTGCTCTCCAAGGGCTGCAGACGTTTCTGACCATCATGACAGAGGGGTGCCACTGGCATCCAGTAGCAGAGGCCAGGGATACTGCTAAACATCGTACAATGCACAGGACAGCCCCACAAGAAAAAAAAAAAAAGATCTAGCCCCAAATGTCAGCAGTGCTGAGGCCGAGACACTCCAGATTGCAGTATGTTCAAAAGGCCAAGGAAGATTGCTTCACTACTTCCCACTTGGGCCAAGGTGGATCTCAATTCTCCGAATTATCAGCAACACCCGTAATGACCTGGCTGTGGCTCTAATGGCTGAACTTCTGCTTGTGGGCTTTTACACACTCCCACCTTAAAGTTCAAAGTTATTGCTCACTCAATACACCACTAACTGGTTATCCTTAACCACATGCGTATGGTCCCTGCTGGCCACGTGCCTGGTAACCATTCCGCGCTGTGCACACATGAAAGCTTTGTTTCTTTGGGAGTTGCTGCCAAAATGTGTGCTGTTGGCTGTGCTGAGACACAGGAAAACAGCAGGAAGAAAAGTAGAAGGAAAAATCTTACACGGAGTGAGATTCCACTAGGCTTATGATGCCTTAACAATTTTACGAATAAGAATGCAAGTGAATGGATTCTACTCTAAACGCGACTCTAAAGAGATTCTAAATAGATTCTACTCCAGCTTCCTCTAGGAGTCTTCTTCCCTCCCTTCTTTCCATTATCAGCAGCTATGAAGAATAAAAGAGGAAGACAGGAAGGAGCTTGGAAATGAGTATGTCACCTGTTCAGCATGAGAGCTGAACCTGAAAATCTCTGAGGTGGTGCTATGAAAATTAAAAGAGAAAACCAGGACATGTCAAAATGGATCAGACTTTCTCTTTTCCTTTTCTTTAGTCACAGAATTGCAACACATGACAATGATAATTTTGGGGTTATGATGCAGAGAGTTGGGGTTAGCTTCAAGGATAAGGTGGACGGGAGTGCAGGGAGATAGAGTCCCTTGTGGAAAACTTTCCCGACACACCCATGCACGCACAGACACACGTGCACACACACGCACAAAGACACAGACACACACACAAATACAGACACACAAACGCACACACCATAGCTGGTCCTGAGCTTAGGAGAGCTTGTTAAGCAGATGGTCTGAGCTAGAAAAATAAGTTTTTAAGAAATGAATAAGAGAAAGAAAATGTTCCAAATGGATGGCAGAAGAAAAACTGGGTGTGGCTCTGTCATTTATGGGCAGATACTAACTCAAGAATTGTTCATGTTTTCGAAAGTTCATCTGAACTGGAAGCAACGACAGCACAAGCAGAGGAGGGAAATAAAAGTCGTTCACTGATTGCTGGCTAGGACCTTTGAAAATTCACAGTCCAGTGCTCTATTTTAAGGAGGAAAAAAATGGTTCAGAAAAGCTGATCATCTTGCCCAATAGCACTCTGAGATTTAGGGACACAGGCTGGTCTTGGGATTCCCCAGGCAGCCCACTAACCATGCTGTGCTGTCTATAAGCAGGAAAGCAGTACAAGTAATGATGGTGAGGGGCAGAGGAGGTGGGCTGTCCAGGTGACTGGGAGGGGGAGGGAAAAGAGGAAGTGAAGGTGGTGGGGAAGGAACACCCCAGAAGCAAGGGATAGGAAGGGTCCTATCCTACCCACGGGGGACAATTTGGGTGCACACCAAGGGGGGCTTCCTACACGTGGGGCTCTGGTACCTGTTGTGGCCCAGAAGACATCAACAAGGAGGGAAATGACTAAGATGGAGTCTGCAAGTTCTTTTCAAAATGTCAGCCTTCCTTAGAGCCTCACTACTGTTTCCTCAGTCTTCTGGAATTTGTGAACTTATTCCACAAATATTTACTGAACACCTATTTTGTGCCAGGCCCTGTCCCTGGCCATGTGGCTGCAGCAGTGAATAAGACAGACAAGGTCCTTTTCCTCTGCAGGATGCTTTCCAGTGAGATAGATAGCAAATAAATAGGAGAATGTCCACTCATCTTAATTGCTATGAAGAAAACAATACAGGGTAATATGATGGTGACTGGAGAATCTCCTTTAGATCGGGTGGTCTGGAAAAGCCTCTTTGAGGAGGTGACATCTGGGCTGGGAGCTTGAAAGGAAGAGCCAGCTAGGGACTGAGACGGCTGGGTGGAGAGCACAGCCCACACAAAGGCTCAAGGCCATGGTCAAGAGATCAAGCGCCAAGGGTGGCACGTTCAAGGGACACACAGAAAGTCTGTGTGGCTGCGACTCGGGAAAGGAGGAGCAGATGAAATGAGGTCATCGGAGGTGAGCCCGGCCGTATCAGAATGAGGCATCCGTTCATTTAACAAATAATTATCAAGCACCCACGATGTGCAGGGCATTGCTGAGGGTATAAAAATGAAACGGCTAAACGCCTAGTTCAAGGATTCTGTCCGCCGGGAAGAAGTCAGTTTAGTAAGGGTGACAGAATACTTACACAATTCTGCTACAGGTTAGAAAGTGTTCCACTCCAGGCAGAACCACAACGCAGACATTACCGTGCTGCTTAGCAAGGAAAGGGGCTTTCCGGAAGCAATTGTATCAACATACCCATGCAACTACTAGAGCCAGTTTACAATCTGAAGGGGGCACACTGGCCGTCCAAAGTCACGGTATGACGTCTGACATCCGGACATCTGCTCCGCCAGGGTCGGGAGGTTAGGTCATCCCAGAGATGAGTCACCGAGCCCACCTTCTCCACCGGGTGAGCCTTCTCGCTCTTCGTGGGTGCGGCAGGGCCGTAGGAATCCCCCCGCCCGGACTAAATCGGTAGCACTCAGAAAACCCAGGCAGGGGAGCCTGCAAGACCAAGGCTTCGATTAGCACCTGATTCACCCAGGCAGTCAAGGCAGGGCGGCGACTGCCGGTAACAGGCCCCCAGTGGCCCCGGGGAAAGGCCTGCCGGAGTTTTGGTGACCCTGACCCCCGGGGAGCGACCCGTGACACGCCTCACTGGGTAGGGGCTGCGCCTGCGTGACCACCGGCCCCGCCCCGTCTCGGAACGCGCAGGGCGACGGCGGTCGGGGCGGGGGTGCGCGTGCGCCCTGGGCCCGGGCCCCCGAGTAGCCAGAATCCTGGAGGCCCCCGCTTCCAGGAGTCATGTCCCTGCACCCCGGTCCCCGGGAGACATAATCCCAGGGCCCCGGCCGGGCCCCTAGGAACCGCGTCCACAAGTCCCGGGGGCCGGCGTGGCAGGCGCCGGGCTCACTCCGGGAGGGGGCGGGCGCCGCGAGCCCCTTCCCGCAGGGGCGCCTGTGCCGCTGTCCGGCGGCCGGGGAGCCCGGGGGCCGCGGGGGACAGGAGCGCAGCGGACAGAGAGGCCTGGGCGCCGCCGGTCCGTGTTGCTGTTTACGCTGCGGGCGCGCAGTGCCCCCTGCCCGCCCTCCCGCTGCTCCCCCGCCCGCTCCAACATGCCCTCAGTGCGCCTGCCGCCGCGCCCCGGGCGCTAGACCGCGCGGCCGCCATGGGGAATGGGATGAACAAGGTAACGTGTCCCTCGTTCCTGCCCTCTGCCTCCACTCCTCAGCCTGCCTGCGCGGGGCTTTGCCGGCGAGGGGAGCCGTCCGCGCCCCGTCCGCGCCCCCGGGCCCCCGAGAGGCGGGGGCCGCCGCGTGCCTGCGTCTGCGAGGCCCCCGGGCCCCGCCGCTTCCGGCTTGTGGCTGAGAGCTAGCCGTGCCCTTTAGTGGCGCCGGCGCTTGTTCTGCCCCGACTTGGGCTGAGCTCGCAAGGATTGTGGTTTCTGCCTTTTCTCCCCTCCCCTTCACCCCCAGACTCGGCCCTTGAAGCCTCACCACCCACATCATTACTAAAGTGGAGTAGATAAGTGTCTTCTCTT
Source organism: Grampus griseus (assembly GCF_964374135.1). Taxonomy (NCBI): domain Eukaryota; kingdom Metazoa; phylum Chordata; class Mammalia; order Artiodactyla; family Delphinidae; genus Grampus; species Grampus griseus. Next base: position 153,503 of record NC_139004.1, read on the forward strand.
CCGTAATTTCCTCTTCCCAGATTTTTTTTTTCCGTGTACGCAGATAACTTTTTCTTGTGGACAGAAAAGTTGACAGAGGCCTAAATCCTGAGGTGCTTTTAATTCCCTGGGGGGCGGGGGGGGCGGGTGGTGAGAGCACAGATTCAGAGCTGATTTATCCGGATCGCGTGGTTTCTGCGCAGGGCGACCTGTGCCTTCTAGAATAGAAAACCCGGCTTGCTCTGCTCTCCGGCGCCCCAGACCCTTCTTCCGAGGCCGTGGGATGGTCTGTGCCTTTCCTGCCGGTGGAGGGGACCAGATTCCAGCTCTTACAGTTGAGAGTTGCTTGGGGTGTATTCATGTCAAACGCAAGGTTAAGGAGCTTTTGATCTGGTACTTCTGGTTTAAAGAAAAGACTTACAAAACTTTTTTTTTTTAAAGCCCTCATCTTCTCGGGTCTTTGAAATGGTCCTGGATCAGAGATTAGTCTCTGGTCTGTTTCTCTTCCCCGGTGTATTCCACTCACCAGCGTCTCCGCGCACTTTCAGCTTCCCTGCTGGGTGGGTATAAAGCTGATTTGTCAGCCCTGGGGTTCTTTCAGCTGGAGTGTTAGCAGTCCAGGCAGGTAGGAAAGGTACCCACTTAACTCTTCACCTGCCACGTCAAGTTCACTGTCATGGAGACTCAGTTTATATAAAAGGGGATTGTGTGGTTTAGGCCTGCGTACCGGAGGTTTTTTGGTAACCAGAATGGTATTCCTTGTGAGGGCTTTTTTGGTGGGAAGGGTGGGTGGAAAGAGACTCTCTTCCTTGGCTAAGTACTCGCAGTATGTATGTCCCCATTAGCACTGGAATCCGTCAGCACCACACGCTTCTGCTTTTTTAATGCAAACAGAACAATAAAGGGGCTTCTGCGAGTTTGTGGGCTCTGTTTGCCTTCCCATTAGTTGTGGTCACACCTCAGCTTTACTTTGTTTTTTTCCTACAGTTATTTCCCCTTGAGGTGTTCACTCTCCACCTCTTTCAGCATTAATTTGTAATATTTTTCTATTATAACTCAAAGAACGTGTTTAGGCATACAAATCATTGCCTAAGTGTTCAAAATTAATTGCAGGCTTTTCAGCAAAAGCAGTCATATTCATAGCATGATTTTTACCTTTCAAAGAAAGCACTACATTTCTTGATGATGTTATTCTCATGACCATCTTATATTGTACATAGAGCCACTATCTCCAATGTAGAGACGGGGAAACATCCATACAGACAGATTTAGAGACACCATTAAATCAACGAATTGTTATTGTGTACTTACCATTAGCCAGGTGCTGTACTGGTTGAGGGGGCTAGGAGAGGTGCAATGGTAAAAAACACAGACAGAGGTCTTTCACAGAACCTTCAGTATAGACCAGCAGTTGACCGATAGAAATATAATGTGAGCTATATATGTAACTTAAATTTTTCTAGTAGCCACATTAAAAAAGTAAAAAGAAACTAATTTTAATAATATATTTAACTGAAATATGTTGAGAATATTGTTGTTTCAACATTTAACCATGATAAAGTTACTCTTAGAATGGTTTGTATATAGTTTTTTGGGCTAAGTCTTCAAAGTCTGGTGTGTATTTGATACTTAAATCACATCTCATTTGGGATTAGCCACATTTTAAGTACTCAAAGCCACTGTGGCTAATGGCTACTGTATTACACAACACGGGTTGTGTGAGTGTGTGAGTGTGTGTGTGTGTGTGTGTGTGTGAGAAAGAGAGAGAAAACAAACACAAGGTGGGGAGGAGTGAGGGCTCCAGAGGATGACAGGCAATTTCCTGAGAGTCGGGTAACTAGATGTGATGAGCACAACCTAGAAGCAGCATTCAGTCCAGGCCAAGGATCATGCTGGAGAACAGATGTTTAAGCTGAGATCTGAAGAATTGCTCTAGGTTGCAGGGTTATTTAGTGGCGAAGTAGATTGCTGGAAGCGAGAAATTAAAAGCCTTAATTAGAATTTGCTCATGTGTTAGTGTGTGACTTGGAACTAGGCTTCATTTTTTCTGTTAAAAATTTTAAAAAAGAATGGTTGATTTGCAGACCTAGTGGAATTAGTATAAGGTGCTAGCCGTAGAAATGCTTTTCTAAGAACATTTATAGATAAAAACGCAGTGCCTTTGGAACTGAAAACTTTATTTGCCGTGTGTGTGTGCCCTGAGATGCCTGGGACAAGATTTATTTCCAGTCTCACAAAAGTCGGTCATCCTTGGCAAAAGGAAACTTATGAACTAAACAATGCAGCAGTTTTTGAATACAGCAGTTTTTATTTCTATTCTTTGTCCTCGTGGAGGATCTCCTCATCAATACGCCCCCAGTCTCCTGTGTGGCAGAATATCGTGCCCATCTCAGTTAGGTGTACACAGCGTGCTACTTGGAGAGTGTTAGGGGAAGAAACATCTGTGTTCTGGCCAATTAAAGATGATGAGGAGGGCTTCCCTGGTGGCGCAGTGGTTGAGAGTCCGCCTGCCGATGCAGGGGACATGGGTTCGTGCCCTGGTCCTGGAGGATCCCACAGGCCGCGGAGCAGCTGGGCCCGTGAGCCATGGCCGCTGAGCCTGCGCGTCCGGAGCCTGTGCTCCACAACGGGAGAGGCCACAGCAGTGAGAGGCCCGCGTACCACAAAAAAAAATAAATAAAAGATGGTGAGGAAACAGAGAATACAGCAGTTGTAATCTTTTTTTTTTTTTTTTGAGCCTCATACAATGTGCCTGCAGTTTATAAAATCTAAGCCTCACTATAGCCCTAGGAGTCAGTCTGTCTTATCTTACTCTCTGTGCTGATTAGGAAATGGAGACTCAGAAAGTAGCATGTCTAAGGTCCTAATGCTAGGAAGTGGCCGAACTGGGTTTTGAACCCAGTTCCCACTGATGTTGACGATAGTGGAAGTCTTTCTTTGAACTAGAATACCAGTTCATTCCAAGTGACTTCCGAAGACACTGAGAAAAGCTCCCCGGAGTCCCAAATTAGTTGCAAAATAGGAAAAGCCTTCTCCTCTCGCCCTTCATGTTTGATATTGATATAAGGAGGAGAGGGTTAAGTCAGGCAACTACAACTATTTTTTCATTGTTTTTTGTGCAGTTTCCAAATAGATCCTCTAAAGTGACCAAAATTATAGTCACTGATGAACTTACGGTGTGCCAAGGCCTGTTTTGAGACTTCACCACATGGAGTAACTCATTGAATCCCCACCACAACTCCACGAAGCAGGTGCTGCCATTTTCATCCCTGCTTTACAGATGACCTGGCCAGAGTCACCCACTGGGTGGGTGGCAGAGCCTGGACTCAAAGCCAGGTGGCCTAGCTCTTGGCGTCAGCAGGTTGCCCCGCCTTGCTGCTGAAGGCCAGTCTAGCAAGTGTCTCTAGTAGGATTAGGTCAAACTAAACAGGCTGCTGCAAGCAAATGTGTTTCTGTGGAGCCTTTGAAAATTCCTAGTTGAGTCGAAGTTTTCTCAAAGGTCTGACCCCCAAATCTTTTGGGGGAGGTCCTATAAAGAAAAGTCCTCATTCTCATCTTATTAGTCTTAAGTACTATAATAGCCCATTAAAAACAATCTAATCTCTCTGGCCAAGCATTCTATTAGAGAAATGTGCATGTTTTTATCTTGAGCAACCTGAACTGATGATCTAAAAGTGGGCTGAAGCATTACCATTCTAGGGCAGGTTGTGAGGACCCAGCGTTGGTTCAGTTCATCCAGCACACAGCTGCCCAGTCTGGCGGCCTTTTCGTTCCTCACTGCCCTGTTTCCCCTGAAAGCATCCTACCTGGTGGAAACAGATGCTGCCCAGTATTCCATGGGCAACTTGCTCATGGCAGCGGGAGGCAAACACTTAGCTTGTTGCATCACTTTTCTTTGAGAAGACCACTGTTGTGAAGGAGGGGGCAGAGCTGTCAGAAAGCCTGATCTGTGGTGTCTCCCACTCTGCTCCTGCATGGGTGTGTTCTTGAACAAGCCACTCTGTTTCTGAGCATCAATGTCTTTATTGCCCTTGATCCATAGGGATGGTGGTTTGCTTAACTAGTCTCCTTATTTGGCTCTAAAATGAGTATAATGTTACTTCCCCCAATTACTACCCAGATTCTTGGGAGAAGCAAATGAGAATGTATTAGAAGACATTTTTGCAAACTGTGAAGTACAAATATGCACTGCTATTAGTGTTCTTGGATTTTTCCCATCAACGGTGACAGCGAAGACATCTGCTTTAGATATGGTTGACCCCTGTTTTAGGATGACTTCTCTTCTTAGGAAGACAAGGGAGTACAGTTGAGAAAGGAGTATAGTCCAAGGGCAAAGAGCAAGGAGAATATGTCCCCCTAGGCATAGCCCGTTCCTCAACCTCTGCACTGTTGACACTTGGGGCTGGATCGTTCTTTGATGTGGACCCCAGTGGGGGCTTCATGGCGTTGTGGTGAACAACATACCAGCCTCCACCCGCTAGATGCCAGTAGCACTCTCCCCTCATGGTGACAACCAGAAATTTCTCTGGGCACTGCCAGATGTCCTCTGGAGGGTAAAACTACAGTTGAGAGCCACTGGCCTGGGGTTCTCCATTCACAATCTCCCGAGCCCTGTGTGATATGGAACTGAATCGTTATCAGAAGGTGGAATAAGGCTGAAAAGGTTGGGAAGCATGGTTTTAGTTTGGGAAGGGGCTGGAAGGTCAGACGTCCTCGTGCTGTTAGATGCTGCTGTTTCCACAACGGAGCAGCCGATGTGGCTACCTTCATAGCTCATTCGTCTGTCCATTCACCAGTTCATCAAATTAGGTTATGGAATTCCTGCTATTGTCAAGGCACCATGCTAGATCCTGTAGTGGGAAATAGCGTGAAAGATGAGACCCTGCCACCCAAACCGGTCGCAGGCAGCCTACAGAGGAGTCCTGCAGGAGGGAGCACGCCGCAGGCGGCGTGGCTGTGGGCCTGGCGGATGCAGGGTTCCATGCTGGTGGTTTCTGTCTTCTGCACACCACCCCTTGTATGTTTTTTCTTCTCAACATTACAGTTTTATTTCATTTTAAAGAAATAGATGCTTAAGGCACTGTTCTAAGTGCACGCAAGAGTATTCTCAGATTCTTCCTTTCATAAATGCAAACTGTTAAGTTCATGGCCAAATGGCATTAAGAAAGTCTGTGACATTTAGACCTTCAGGGAATCCACCAAAGTCTTCCCCGTCGCCCCTGGCTTTGAAGCCCACAGAGTCCTTTCTAACCTAGGAAGAATTAAGATGCCCCGCCCTGTGGCCGTGTACTGCTACCTGATCAGGCATTTGATCTTACATCTGTTTGGGGGGTGCCCTCGGATTCCATGGCATCCTGAAGTACTAAGAAAAATGTTTAAAAAATAAACTTAAAATATTTCCTGTCTTAGAAGCAATGTTGTTTTGTGCCCAAGTGCTTTTTTGTGGCGAAGGATTTGATTTTGTCCATGTGTCTGTGGTCAGTGTTAGGACAGTGTGGCTGTGAAGGAGGCTGACCAAGAGGAGCTGTCAGCCATGGGCAGGCCGGGTTTCTGCGGGATAACCTTCGTTATCTCTCCCAGACAGTGTTCTAGTAGAAAACAAGGATCATTTTTGACCAGCAGAATGTCAGAGAGTGTTTCCCTTTGTGGTGTGTTTCATCACCTTTTATTCAGTGATTATCGCTTCATGTGCCCATCTCTGGGCCTGGCTTTTGGGACACAGCAGGGAACAAGACAGACACAACCCCTGCTTTAAGGTCAATCAAAAAAGTAAGGAAACAAATGAAAAAAATTTAGGTACTGATCAACGTGATAAAGAAAATAAAACAGGGTAATGTGACAGAGGGTGCCAGGGAGTTTGATGGTCAGGGAAGATCTCCCTGGGAGCTGTTACCTCATGTGAGACCTGAGTGACAAGCAGCCACCCAGGTGGATGATGGGGCATGAACATCCTCAGCACAGGGAAAGAACAGTGGTTTCCAAGGCCCAAGGATGGTTGGGACCAATTCTCTGCTTTTCTTTTAGAGCCGTAGAACATTCCCACGTTGCATTTACAGACGTTTTCCTTGATCTATCCTTACTTCTCACTGTGTGGTGATAACTTCACTCCCCCTGTGTTCTTGCTTCTGGCTTGGGTTCAGACTTTCCATGAATTCACTGGTCAGCCGCTTTGTCCCAGATGCACACTCTGCCCTTCCCTGGCCTCCCCCATGGGCCAAGAGGAGCCATGAGCCTGCTGGGAAAATATTTCATTTCATTTTCTCTTTCTCTGCACTTAGGGCTTTACCAGCAACAGTAATACCAGGGGAGTCAACCAGTCAGATTTTTTGAGTTTTAAGTTTGAACTGAGGCTGACTGGTATAGAAATTTAAATATTTACGGGCTTTTTTTTCTCCTTGAAAACAAAAATGTAATTTCTCTGCCTGGCAATGGCCAGTTCTCCAGCCTTCCTGGATCTTGTTTTGTAATTTTATATGGAAGGAACTACAGAAACTGGGATTGAGCAATTTGCTTTCTATTTCCAGCCCCTGAATCTGTAGCTTATTCTCCTAGTCTGGAAAATGGAGTTAAAAGTTTACTGGCGCAACTCTGTCCTCTCCTTATAATTAAACTATTTAAGTGCATGTAAAGTGTGCATCTTACATGATTTTTGGTAAGTTGCCTCCTTGATTTTGCTAAGTTCAGACCTCTGTCCTTGCCAGCGCTCTGCCCCGGGGTCTCTTCTGGCAGCCGCTCTCCTTTAACACCAGCCCCAGAGCCACTGGCCCTGAACAGAAAACTTCCCAGAGCAGAAAGGGGTAAAGCTTGATCTCTCAGGCCTCACTCATCGTGGTTTTCCATCTTTCTCTTCCTTGCTTGGCCCCCTCCCACCTGACTCACGTTGTCTACTTGTTCATTCGTTTGTTGAAGAAACATTTACTTAAGTATCTACCAGTCAATGGAGAACCACTCAAGTTTAGAGAAAACATATTCACAAATACGATGCAGGCAGCAGTTAGAGGTCATAAACTAGATGTCTATGGGCCATGCTTAGCCTACAGATGTTTTATTTATCACAGTATTTAAGGTTTTAAAAAAATACAGTTGACAGTATTTGAAAATTGGGCTGTTTCCCATAAAACCCAGATGTTGGAACTGGGGATCCTGGCCTGCATCTCTGCATCATCACCTTGGCCAGGCATGGGGCGGAGGCTAAAGACAGAGAAACCTCCATCCTTGAAGGTCTTTCTCGCTGAGGTGTCGAATTCTGATAGCTACTTGGAGCCCTAAGGAGATTTTAGTGTGTTGAAGGAGGCTTGAGGAATCCTTTGGAGGGACCAGTCCAGAGGTAGGGAGGACTCTAAGAGCTGTTGCAGTAGGTCAGGCAGGAGCTGAGCAAAGGCACTGCACCAGGGCCCAGAGGCGCAGACTAACTGGGGATCTGTGGAGGAGTGGAAGCTAGTGCTGACTGAGGCAGGCGTGGTGTCCAGAGGAGGGAGGCGTCTCCTGTTGGCTCCTGGAGTGCCAGCGGGGCTGCCCTTGTAGGTGGGTGGGGCTTTGCTAGTCTGTGACTTGCTTGAAGGTCTGTGCAGTTCATTTGCATTTGTGCGTTTTTCTGGGTTGAACGGCCAACATCAGGGTCCCTGGTTGTAAGCAACAGAATCCAAATGTGACTCCTTTAGGTAGAATAGGTCAGAAGGCTGGGAAGTCTGGAGAACCAGATTTAGGCTACCTGCCAGGAGCAGATCCTAGAACTGGTCTGGTGAGAGCATTTCTGCGGCTGCCCCAAGATGCTACTGCTGCTGCCAGTGGGTCCTGCGTGTTCCACCTGCCCTACTGCAAGAGAGGATGCTCTGAGTTGTCTCTGGCTTCGTCTGGAGGAGCCGTGGAGACGTGTTGCACTTATGTCCCATGTCCCTGCTGTAGCAGGAAGGCAAATGGGAGTGGGGATCTTATGTAGGAAGAGCTGGGCTCTGCTTCCCACTAAGACTCCAGAGTGGGGATGGGGATTCTCCAAACACAGGAAAGGGCTTCAGAGGCTAGGAAACCAATAAAATAACTGTCAATTACAGGGTTTATAATTTTCAAACATACCCATGGGATGAGGGACCCCAAAGAGTGAGCATCTCTTCCCTGTTTAGAGAGAGTATTGGGAGCAGAGCAGGTGATGTTCCAAGGTGGAACCAGGAGGGGATATTGGGAAAATAGGGGTTATCTGGCCTGACTGCAGATTGAAGAGAAGTGGGGAATCCTTTAGAGGTAGGAAGCCACGTTGAAATTCTCAGCTCATTTTCAGTTTTGGCCTTCATTTTCTTGGGAAAGGGTTTGCCAACAAACATTTTGACCTAGAAAATGACCCAATGAGAATATGGCTTTCAGAAATTAATTTGATGAGACAGAGAAGTTCAGTGGCTACTGCTGTAGCCTGTGAGGTTCTGCACTGGGACCCTTGGCCTCACAACCAAGGGACAAGGGCTGTGATGGGACTTGGTAACTCATTGAGAGCTACCAAGGGGAGGGGTAGCTGGGAGGGGGCTCCACGTTTTTCATTCTGGGTGACGGGGAGAAGGTGACACCGTGAGGGGACAGGCGGGATCAATAGTGGGGGTGGGAGGATAATGGGGTGCAGGGTCTGGAAGACGCCCTGGAGGTGAGTTCCAAAGGATGGATTCAAGGAACATACAATCAGTTCGAGAGCAGTAGAGCCCAGAGATGAGCTAACCTCATGCCCCTGTTTTATTTTATTTGAAAATAATATGAAATATATTCACTTATGTTTAGTAGAGAAGGTAGTAGAAGTACAAAGAAGAAAAGCAAAAATGGGCCATAATCTTTTCCCCAAATAACCCCACTTGACTTTCTGGAAAAACTAAATTGAAGTAATGCATGTGCACGATACGTGAAAGTGCCAACGGAAATCTAGAAGTGGTCTTTCCAGACCTCCCAGCCCCCAGTGTCCCCTGCCAGAGGTGAGCACGATAAGGAAAGCATTCCTTTATATTTATCATGATCTTTCCCAGATACAGTAGATAAAAATACTTCTCTCTAACAGCCACACACACCTAGCATCTCAGTGGCACTTAACTTAGAGCCTGAACACTGGCAGCGGCTGCCCCTCCTCTGCCCCTTCCATCTCGCCTCCTTCACGCTTGCTCCCAGGAGAGACGGGCCTTCCTTCTCAGGGCTGGCTGTCTCCACCGCCCCCTGCCTGTCCTGCCTCTCTCCCAGCCCGCTTCTTTTGGACATCAGGGCCCCTGAGTGTCATCGCCTCCTGAAGGTCCTCGGGGACCCCAGAGTGGTCAAGGCGCCTCTTCCCTCCCTAGGCAAGCAACTCAGCAAGGGAATTGGGACACCAGCAGGGCCATGTCTCTCGGTCACACTGTATCCCGAGTGCCCAGAGGGTACCCGTGTGTGACAGGAACTCAGGAAACCATTCAGCCACTCTGATGCATTCTGCAACTTTGGGGAAGCAAACGTGCTCCATGATTGTGTTCTGGTCCATTGTAACTGTCAGCTGTATGAATTGGGAGACTGCTGTGGTCAGTGTTAGGAAAGAAAAATAATTTTGACACATTGGAAATGGCAAGGATGATTCTATTCAAGACCATTACAAGTGGGAGATGGAGCTCCACTCCCACTGCAACCGGGGCAGGTGAGGGAGTGGGTGGAAATCACTGATGGAGCTTGATCAGAGCCAAGGGTGGAGGAAGAGGGGCTTGACTGATACCAAGAGCGGGTGGGCGCTTGACACCTGGCTCTGCAGGGTTCTTGGCTAAATCTGGCCAAGGACCAGCCAGGTGGAGAAGACTCGAAGTTCGGTCAGGGAGGAAGTCTGTGTCCCCATCAGTCAAAGGAGCTGGGTGATGATTTTGCCCTTGAGTATCTAATGAAGATAGGAGAGACCCTAGAGAAGCGCAGATGACACGTGAAAAAGCTCTGTGCAGGCAAGAGCTGCCAGAGAGCATCAGTTCGAGGCGTCTCCCAGGTGCACTTGCATTGTTCTTACGTTGTTTTAAAACAGGAATGGTGAACTGTTTACTCCACCCTTCCTCCCAGGAGAATCCCAAAGACTGATTATGTTTCAAGAAAGACCTGTCAAGTGTTTTAGTTCCTTGGCAGTTTTCCATTTCCTGGTTCCAGGGCTAACCCTGCCCGCCTCAGTGCCGTGACTCTCTCAGTCCCCTGGGGCACTCTCCAAGCCAGTTTTGCCTCCCCGGGTATTGAGTCAGCCAGAGTGACCACATGTCTCCATGACGACGATGTCACTTCTGGATTTTGCCTTTTGTCCTAGATTATTAATAGTACCTCTTTTCACTCTCACAAGTGTCCTATTTTGGTCGATTAGTTCTTTGGTCCCCCATGACAGACGCTGACCCTGGACCCAGTACTGCTGTGTCCCAGTAGATCCCCACAGTGACTTTTTCGCAGGCAGCTGGTTGTCAGGAAGATGCTTGAAGGAATCCAAGCACGTGAAGGACGTTACTACCTGCTGCTTTCAGCTTTCTTAGTGGAAGTGGAAAAAAACAACAGAGAGTGTGAAGCAGATGGGGCTGAGAGGTGTGTGTGGCAGTGGTGCTGATGAGGGTGTCGCCAGGGCACCAGGGGTTGCACTGAAGTGTCCCCAAGGCCAGTGTGCTGTATGCACTTGGAAATCATATACGTGGTGTAGCTTCCAAAGCAGTGTCCATATTTGGATTTCAGAGGTTCCATACAGAGTATTGGCAGGACAGGAATTGGCTTCGTGTTTTGCAAAGTGGGGGTGCTTTAAGGTGAGAATTACAGTCACCCGTTTCCGTCTCAGGTCTACTGAATCATTCTGTGTGGAGCCTGGGGCTGGGGGCTTCCCAGAAACCTGAAGTTTTAATAGATTCCGCTGGTTCTGGTGGATAGGCGGGCTTGAGAACCACTGCCTTAGAAGTAGACGTTTTGCAGCAAATGTGTGTTCTTATTAACGTGCCCGTTTAGACAGTTCTTTCATTCATTTAGCAACTCTTTATTGAATGGTAATCACGGGCCAAGCCCTGGGCTGGGAGCTGGGTGTGCAGCCCAGCAGAGGGGACAGGCCTCCACCTAGTAACGTCCATGACAGCATCACTGCAAGGGGAAGACGGTGGGTGCTGAAGCAGGGCTCAGGACAGGCCTCCCCAGGGCATGGGTCGGAGCTGGGGCCTGAAGGATAGGGAGAGCGGGAGTAGAGCTGCTGCCTGGCTGCGGAACAGCATGTGCGAAGCCTCAGACTGCAGAGGGTGGGTTTGCTGGAGCTGAGAGAGGAGTGGGAGAGGGGGAAGCGGGGGGCGGGCAGGCAGGACGGGTGGAGGGGATGCTGGCAGCGCTTGGTGTGGGGCTGGACTCAGAAAGCCGGCGAGCACTGGCGAGCCCTGGAGACAAGGATGCTTGTCGTCCATGCTGTCCACCTGGGAAGGTGCTGGGAGGTGGGTGTGGTGGGCACAGGCCTGGGCTGCGCTCCCACCTCCTGGAGGGCCCCGCCTCGTGCCAGATGCCGTCAACCGCGGGCCTGTAACACTCGCGTCTGGTCTGTGTCTCCCCCTAGATCCTGCCTGGCCTGTATATCGGCAGCTTCAAAGGTGAGTTCTCCTTTTTTATTATTGTGGTAAAATATGTAAACTGTTAAATAGGCCATTTTAACCTCTTTTGAAGCGTGCAGGTCAGTGGCATTAAGTCCATTCACACCGTCGTGCAGCCGTCACCACCATCCGTCCACAGAACTCCCATTTTCCCAACTGAATCTGTCTCCATTGGACACTAACTCCCCATCCCCCACCCCAGCCCCTGGAAACCACACCCCTCCTTTCTGTCTATGAATCTGATGGCTCTGGGGAGCTCGTGTGAGTGGAGTCATGCCGTATTAGTCCTTTTGTGACTGACTTATTTCACTGGGCATAACACGGTTGATTCACTTCTGTAGCCTGCGTCAGAATTTCCTTCCTGTTTAGGCTGAACAACGTTCCAGTGTGTGGATGGACCACACTGTGTTTGTCCATCACCTGTGGACGGACACTTGGACGCCCCTGCTAGTGGTGAGTTCACTGTTTTAAAGCTTACCTTTAGGCTCTCACGCATGATGGAGTCCAGGTGTAGACGTCAGATCATCCAGAGTCTGCTCTGGACGTGACCACCACTGTGCTCTGGTCCTTGTACCCCGACACCTTGGCCAATGGCTGGCAGAGTGGCGTGGAGCCCTGCAGATTCCACCTTGACCTCTGACTTTTTTAACTCTGCACGCTTGCTGGAGCTCTGTTATCAAAAGAGGATGGCTAAAAGGCACATTTAGCAGCCATGTAACTTGTTTGTCATCTTTATCACTCTTATTTTCTAGTTATTAATAAATTTTCAGAAACCCATTTTTTAAATCACCTGGGGAAAACAAGTGGCAGTTTCATCTCTAGCAGATTATTCTTATCCTGTGTTGACTTTTCTGCTCACACACGTCTCTGCAGCTTGTTGAATGTTTGTTGATATGCTGTCTGCTACTGACCTTTTATTTTTAGCTCGTTTGTCTCAAAATGCTCTGTAGATGCAAAGGTGAGTAGCAACCCACGGAGCAAAGTGCGTGCGGAGGGGAGGGGCTGGTCCCCACCTTGTGAGGCGTTTGAGTGTGTGTGATGGGGAGCCCGGTCTCCCTCACGCTGGAGATGGACTGTGCGTCATCCATGGACTTGGCCCAGGACGTGTGCAGAAACAAGCCTCCTGTTTTGGTGGCGAGGGCCCTCCTCACCACGCCTCGCTCCCCAGACAAACAAGAACACACTCCTGTCTGTTTTCTGGTTGCTTAAATCTGTAAGCTCAGGTTCACATCGATTGTTAAAACAGTCTCAATGACTTCTCTGCATGATGTTCATTTCTTTTTCCCCCTGGGCTCCGAGGGCAGCTAACCGGCCTCAAAGAGAATTCAGCACAGTGAGCTGACAGCTGCTAATTGCTGCTAGAACATGTTAAAAATAGTCCTGGAGTTCCTAAATTAGTAAGCTCTGTAGTTCTGAAAAAGCAGCAGTGCTTTGTGGCAGGTAGGGGAGTGGTGCTAGAATGCATGAACATCTTTATGGTTATTTAGTGAATTATTATTAACGCTTTCATGGGGAGAGGGGAATGTCTTTGTTTTTGAAAACAACAGAATTTAAGATAAATTCTTGGAAGTAGAATTGCTGGGTGAATATTTTTACAAATCAGAAATTGTAATAAATACCAACCAAATTCAATACTCCTGCCAACAGTTTCCATCACGCTCACAGATGGTGCCAGGCTGCTGCTTGCCAGACCTCGGTTTGAGCAGCAAAGGACTAAGTTCTCCAAAGATTTCGTGCTCGGGGAGAGCTTGTGCACGTGCATGTGGGCTAGCTGATGACCCCACGGCCGACCTTCCAGCTGCATTCACACCGTTACCACGGTGCCCATGGCTCTAGACAGCCATCCACCAATAACATGTAGTCCTGAAGAATAAATGTCATCATTCCAATAGTGTTGGCTGAGCACTCATGCACGTAAATGGGTGGACAGAGCCTGTGCTTATGGGAAAGAGTAATCCGAAGGTGGCGTATGCATGCGGACGGATGGCGCTGCAAGAGAGTAGAAAGGAGCGCAGAGCAGAAGGGGCACGAGCGTCCCCAGGAGTCACTTCTGTTTTCTCTGGGGCCCAACAGTCAGTTTTCTCATCTGTGGTATCAAGGGTGGTTGTATTCGAAAACAATTTTATCCCCACACCACCTTTTTTGTTGTTGTTTATCTTAACCTGTGTTACAAAAGCATATTTATGGGGTGATGAAAATACTCTAAAGTTAGATTGTGGTGATGGTTGAACAATTCTGAATATACTAAAACCCATTGCATTGTACGCTTTAAAAGGGTGAATTTTATGGTATGTGAATTATCTCCGTAACACTGTTTTTTAAAAAAGGAAAACACGTATATTTAAGCAGTCTTTAAAATTCAAGTCCTGGGTGGAGTCAGAATCGGGAAGAGCCTGGCCTGGAGTGCCTTGCGGGGAGACCCCGCCCAGCTGCTCCGAACGCCTCGCTGCCCCGCCTTGTCTGGGCGCCAGCAGCTCCAGCTTGACCTTGTTTCACCGCTTGTCTAAAATGCACGTACTGGTGGGGACTGGAAAACCACACGTCGGTGAACACGTGGGGTCTGCCTGCCTGTGGGACCCTAAATAATTTGAGTTCCCGCCGAATTCAAAACTCACTGAAGCCCCGGCTTGGCGTAGCTGGCGGAGGGTCTGCCGGGCCGCGTCCTCTGTGATGGACGTGGAGGCGCTTGGGGTTGCTGCGGCAGTTAAGAGAGTTTTAAAGTAAAACCGACGTTTCAAAATTACTTTTAAAGATCATTCTCTTGACTCTAAAAATGTTACATGCTGATTGCAAAATGTTTAGAATGGTGTTTCTTAGTTTCTGCTTAATCACCAAGGCTTATTAGAAATGCAGATTCCCAGCCCTGCCATAGACCTTGAACTAAGTTGGAGCCCAGGAGTCTGCCTTTCTAAAAACAACCCAGGTAATTCATAGGCATGTTAAACTTCTACAACCACCTGTGTTGAATACACACAAAAAAACTGTAAAGAAAAAAAAATTAAAACACTTGTAATTCCACCTCTTCAAGATTATCACCGTTTGGGCTAATTTCTTAGAGCAGTTTTCCCCCACTGTGTGTGTTTGTCTTTATGTGTTTTAACAAATTGAGTTTATATTGTATTTGTAGTTTGGTACCTGCGCCCCCTCTCCCCCGCTAATACCGTATCCTGAGCATTTTCCCATGTCATTAATATTCTCCGGAAACATCATGATTAAACATTTGATCTTCAGTCCATTTTACCCTCTACCATTTTCAGAGGCTTGCCCCAGGCCAGAACAGGGGCAGAGGGGAAGCGGGCCCGCTTGGCTCTTGCTGGGCCCTGTTTTGTAGATTAGCAGAGGTTCCAACTTTCTTCTACAGGTATGATCACTGGAAGGGAATGTAATTTTGGTGTCTCCTTAGTGTCATATGCAGATAATTTAATAGCCAACTTATAACTTATGGACTATTTTGTTTGGAATTTCCAGAAAATGTTCCATTTTTAGTTTTGCCATAAAGTGAATGTAGATGTTATAAACCACAGTCTTATCTGCATCTGGAGCCATTCCCTGGTGTTTGACATTAGGGTTGATAAGTCTGGCAGATTCCTATATCTTATATAGTAAGTTGCTTTTTTGTATTTAATTTTAACTTAGATTACTAATCATTAAGAGGTAGTTAAAAAATATTTGAAACATCTTTCCTATTACATGTTTCACGTAAAATACTAACCTAAGGGTCTACAACTTAACAAGTGTCAACTACAAAGTGACTCCCTCTAAACAGTAACACTCATGATTATAAAGTTTATTAATCTAAATATATTTCAAGTTTTATATGACTACTTTTTAACAGAAGATGTGCCAATCAGAAATAAACTTAGTTATCTGCAGAATACCTAAAAGCAATAATCCTAGATTGCCTAAGTCTAGATTATTCTGGTCTAGTCAGTTATGAATTTTTAAGAGAGAAACATGCAAGTCATTTTGTGTTCTTTTGCCGGCTAAACTTAAGGAGTACTTCACTTGCAGAAAACATTAAAATGTCCTCCTCTTTCTTCTGTGACAGATGCCAGAGATGCAGAGCAGTTGAGCAAGAACCAGGTGACACACATTCTGTCTGTGCACGACAGCGCCAGGCCAGCACTGGAGGTGAGAGAACTGAGGTGCACGCGTGTCTGCACTGTGCTCCTGGGTCCAGGGGGCACTGACGAAGCAGCCATGTTCTCTGCAGCACTGCTGTGCCCCTGTGTCACCGGCCGTGTTAATCTTGCACTCAGGCCACGTCTGTGCCTGGTCCGTGGCGTGGCGGGAGGACGCCTTCTCTTCCTGATCGTCCTTCTGTTACGCTGCTAGCTACTTGGCTCTCTTGGCTGAATGCCAGAGGACAAGCTGATGCTGCGTTTCCCTTTGGACCTTAAGGACATTTAAAACCTGTTTTAGTTCCTTTCAAAATTATCTCCCGTTTTAGAATCCAGAAGAATTCGGGCTGCTCATTTCCTGATTTTTTCGCTCAATTATTTGCTAGGAAATAAAGGCAATGGAGGGTAAATTGACCCTGGAGATTTTCCGGGGCTTCTCTGCGCAGACTGTCAGTGCAGAAGCTGTTGTTGTGTTTTAGGTTTTAGAGTAAACAGGGTGTGTCTGCCTTCACACTAATTCCAAAAGCATCTTCAATTTTACCCTAATGGACGGTTTGAGCTGTTGGCTGGGAGCAAAATATATTTCTGTTTATTAGCCTTGACAGAGCCCAAACTACCTCTTTGTAGAAAATAATGCGAGTGTGGTTGTGATGTGTTTTTCTATTTTAGGGTTGGGTATTGGAGAGGGAGGTGTGGCTTGTTCTGAAAGAAATAATCCTAGTTCAATCAGTTTACACTTAAATTCATATTATGCGAGAGTAGGTAATATATTTTTATTTCAAATTTATCTATTTTACTTGTCCATTACAGCTGCCAGATTTCAGTCAGTTTCAAATAAATGAGGATATAGAGTAATAAGTGATTCTACTGACATCACCATACAGAGGACGGTGGGATGTGAACAAACCTCTGTTCCTTTCTCCAGATTTTTGAGCTTGCACTTCCCTTTGTTGTTTTAGCTCATGGGTTTTGTTAAGGTGCTATAACTTGTGCTGCAGCGTGATTTTATTGGAAACAACAGCAACAAAACATCATTTTTCTGGAGCCTAACATTTCCCTAGAAAATAGCTACTCCATTTTTCATATATCAACAGTAGTTTATATTAAACATATAGCCAAGCTATGGCCTAGATGATAAGTTAAACGTAAACTGGTCATGGTTTACTTCCTCTTAAATCACAAGATGAGGCTTGAGGTTTCCTTTATTTTAATAAATTGCATAGATGTCCTCCCCACCCTCGCCCTCTAGGCTGCCTCGCACCCTTGTGCCCTGGTCGGCACAACACGTTGTCAGGTAGGAACACGGCCCCAGAATCCGTCCACACTGTGCCTTCCGTCAGATACCAGATCTTCAGGCTCACAGAACGTCCTCCTTGCGGGAGTTCTGTGAGCCTTGCTGCCCTGCCCGACACTGGAGGTGCTTCTCTGATGGACGAGATCAGGTTTGCTTATCCTCTGAACCCTGGGGTGATGTGGTCAGTGGAGGGAAACAGGTCCGAGCCTCCAGGTACCAGATCTACTGCCTTTTCCCCACGGGACTGCTCTTATTTGGCAACATCCTGTTTCAGCCTTTGGGTGCTTTTATTACCTCTCTTGATAGTGAGTACTTTCCTGTGATTTCATTTTATTAAGGGTTAGACCTTCGTTTTATAGCCTGACATACTTTAACGTTGCCCCTCTTACTTTATTCATTTTTAACTTCACAAGTAATTCATGAATATATTCTTAGTTTAAAAATTAAAACGATAAATTCTCTGATTGCACAGGTGGGGAAAACTGAGGCGTCAAAAGTTATCTGATCGGGCGTGCTTGCCTTGAGTGGTTGGGGTCGAGGACGCTCTCCAGGGCCCCAGAAGCTCCGGACCTTTGTGTAGCCCTCTGCCTGATGCATGAAGGCAGTTGTCTCTCTTAAGTTTCAAACTCAGGTCCAGAAGCCATAATTTCACCCAGCCTGAGATGAGTCAGGGAAGTTACTTGTTTGCAGTCGGTAGGGAATTAATGGATAGATTTTATGTTTCAGCAGCTCCATGTTTTGCTGGCCCTGATCCTTGGATGGAAGTAGGGCAGGAATGAGGTGAGAGGGCAGGTGGTTTCAGGGCCCTGATAAAGGGTGGAGGGATAAGAGATAGGAGAGAAGGGAGCTGGCACCTCGTGCCCTTTCTGAGATCTTCAAAGCCATGCATGTTTATAGAACAGGCCCTAACCTTCTCTGGGCAGCCCTGGGCTGGGCTGGGCTGGGCTGGGCTGGAAGTGGGGAGGTAGTTACTATCCAAAATAGAAAGGTTTCAGTCCTGTCACATCCATGCGGGGGTTCTGTGAGCCTTGCTGCCCTGCACGGCACCGTAGGTGCTTCTCTGGTGGATGAGATCAGGTTTGCTTATCCTCTGAACGCTGTGGCAAGGTGGTCAGTGGAGGGAAAGCGGTCCAGGGCTCCAATTACTATCTTCTCTCCCAGGCCAGAGATTTTCCCAGAATGTTTCACTGCCTTGGTCCTCTTCTAGCATGACTGATGCTTCTGACTTTGCTAGCAGTACTAGTAGATATTGGCACATCAGCTTTGGAAAGGTTGTACCATTAGTACCCCCACTGGCAGTATATCAAAATACCTATTTCCCCAAACCATCACCAGCACAGAGTTTTGCTCTTCTTTACTTTTAATTAGCAGTATTTTTGTTTTGTTTTATTTTCTGTGAATGCCTTCCTCACACCGTCGAGTCCCCTGTCCAGACAATTCTTCCATTTGAAGGCAGGGAGCGGATGGTTTACTCTTGAGCTCCTGCCGCAGGCAGGGCCCTGGGACGGGTGCTAGAGATAAAGTGATGCCAGTGTCTGCCATGGTGAAGCCCTCAGTGAAAAAACAAAATACACACGGTAACTCTTTTATACATGTTACTAATAATTACCATCAGGCTCAGGGCAGGAACCGCTCAGAGAACAAGGGTCCTCCTTTACCACGTCAGTCTGGAGGCATTTGCGGTGCTGGGCTTTTGGCTGGGCCTTTGGAGACAACTGGGGATTTAGAAAATTTGGTTGGTACCGGTCTGGCTGGTAGAGTACCAGGATATGCCTTCTGGTGGGGCCCTGAGTCCACGGAATCACATCGGTCCTGCTCACCCCCATGGATCCTGGGGACCCAGCCTGGAGGATAGCAGTGTCCTGGTTCCTTTGTAGCATAACCAGACCTGGCGGCCTGCCCCCGTCACCTGCTAGCAGATGGCGGAGCCAGGGCAGAAATCATTGCCATGCAGATGAATTTCAAGTAGGAATTAAGCCGAAGTCTGTAATCATGGCATCTAGGGGGGGAAGTCCCTGCCTCCGATTCCACACTGAGGACCGGGTGGGGCAGTGGCCTGCGTTTGCTGAAAGTGTTTCTTTATTTGTGGGCTGTGTTTTCAGTGCCTACTGGTTGCTCCAGATTTGAGGGATGGTGAAAACTCCTGTCACAAAGACAGTGCTTTTTCAGTCAGAAACCCCGTGTTGTTTGTAGGTGCTGAGGAAGTAATATTGAGCAATGAAAGGTTTCTCCCTTCCTCTGAAAAAAGAACCAGAAGTCTATCTTTCTGATGTAAAAATTTCAGAGTTTGTTTCATCTTTCATGTTGGGTATTTAACCAGAGCACCTGCAGGAAACAACTATTTTTCACTATTAACAAAAATGCTTTAAAAAGTATTCTCATTCCTTCTCTGGGCTAATAACAGAAACAATTTAATGTTTAAGTGATTTACATTTTAGGATTAAATAGAAAACAAATCATTTATATACATATATTCAAATCAGGGCGTTGCATGCATGATGCCACAAGGATTTTCTGAGCTTGAGTTCGGCTTGCGTATTCTTCCCATTTTAAGTTGTGACTTTCGTATTTTGAACCGTTTAAGCGTTTGTTTCTGTTTTCAAGAACAGGATGTTTTCATAGGCCAGCATTTACTCCTGGTGATTCTGTTTTATATTTCCTTTAACACAAAAGACATCTTCTTGAGTTATCCAGACTCAGGATTTAATTTTGTTAGTTTTCTGTGTAGTTGACCACTTCTCCTGGTTCTGCCACTTACTGTTATTTATGTGTCTGTACATATAGGTGTGGATCTCCAAGAGATGCCCAGTCTGCTTGGACAGTGGTGCTGAGAGCCTGAGGGGCTCCTGTAGGGACCTCGTTCCCCTGCTGCATTTCTGTCTGGTGACCCAGCCCGTTTCTCACCCTCAAAATTTTTGTTGGCTTCCTAAATGTAAAACAAGCCCAGTCCAAGGTGTGAAATGGCATTTGAAGTTTGAGAAACTGTGCTTCTGTGTCCACTTCTTTCTTCCACCCTTCTTTTGCCCACCCAAGTCCTACCCTCCCTCAGACCTTGGCCCAGCTCCTTTTCTGAGAAGGACACTCCCAGTGACCTCCAACCTCAGGAATTCTTCTCTTTTTCCTATAATACTTATAGTTTGCACTCTTTGTCGGGCCCTGAATTGTGAGTGCTCTGTGACAGACCCTGCAGGCCGTCAAATGGCCGTCTGACCTCCGTCTGATGGCCTAGCTCCTCAGCTGGCCTCAGGCCACTGCGGGCAGTGGATTTCTGCCGCGTTGGACTTCCTGGTCTCCCCAGCACTCGGCCTGGATCTGGTTCTGCAGATGCTGACACACTCAGAGCCGAGTGCATTTAAGCTCCACTCCCAAGTGAGAAGCCATGTCTTCGGTCGTTTGTGGCTGACTTCAGGGTGTGAAAGAAGAGCAGTGTCAAGAATGGTATATTGACCACCGGTGATCTGTGAGGCCAGAGGTCTGTTAATGCAGCGTCGCCTCACTGCCCTCCCCCCACTGTCAGGAAGCCTGGGCAGGCGCAGATGTTCTGCCATACACAGCTGGAGTGGCCTCCAGTTCAGAATTCCCTCTTGCTAAGTTCCTGCAACCACGTGACTCTTCTGTGACTCTCTGGCTGACCTCTCAGCGGTGCTTCATCTGCCTTTGGTCTGCGTTGGAAGCCTGGTCCTACAAGGAAAGCACAGTCTAAGACACGGACAGTGGACGACCAATTAAAAGAAGACTGGCCGCAGCCAGGGCAGCTCGAGGTTGGGAAGGTTGGCTGAGACATCCTCTCGGATCTCGGGAGCTTGTGGCCGGATCATGAAAGGCTGGGAGGACTTTCCAGGCACCGGGGCCGTGTTCTGACTCATCAGGGAGACCTTGGTTACCTTGTCCTCCTCTGGAGGCTTCGTAGGCAGACCCAGCTCTGCCTTTCTGCCTACCTGGTGACCATTTCAGCTCAGCTCTTAGGACTCTGAGGCCCCTCCTGTCCATGACCTTCAAGTCACAGGGGCTATTGGCCACATTTCCCCTGGCACGAGGAAGAGAATTGCTGAAAGCCACATGCCTTGTCCTGTACACACAGGTGTAGGCAGGGAGGTTCACTGCAGGTCTGTTTGTAATGCAAAAAATTGGAGCCAACCCACATAGCCGGCAGAAGGGTACCTGTCAGCGGTGATACACCTGTGTGAAAGAGACACTGCAGCAGTTCAAACAGAAGAGGAAGGCTTACATGTGTGCACTGGAAAAGGTTGATTGCTAAGCAAAAGAAGCAAGTTGTAGAATAATATACACAATATGATCCCCTTTGTGTAAAATTGCATATCAATAATGTATCCCTGTATGTACATAAATAAGTGTGTAAGTGTACAGATAGGAGCTTGCAAGGACCGTATCAGACTCCTGGGAATGGTAAAGAGCAGTAGGATAGGAGAAGAGGGTGGAGAGGGTGAGTTTCACTTTTTTCTCTATTTATTTTCCACAGTGGGAGTATCCTCATAGTATCATTTTGAAGGAAGAGAGGTAGGGAAGGAAGGTAAGCAGGTGGCCACACTTGGTGTCTGGAGTGGTGACAGGTAGATTGCACTTGGGTGTCCAGGCTTGGCTGGAATGGGTTCTGTGTTTGGTACCAATGTTTCCCATGGATTCACATGTGAACGTGTGGCCTCAGACACACTGCATGCTTGTCATCCTCCTGGGTCAGTGGATGCAAAGCATCTCGTTTAGTCATCTTAATCTTCAAAGGGAAAAGAAAGCCCATGACACACCTCTCAACTGTGCACATTTTATTTTCAATATCAGTTATGTTGTACTTCTACTTGAACGTTTCAGTTAAATGAGTTTATATCCTTTTTTAGGATTCACAGATCCCCTAGTGATACAGCTTGAAGCACTGGGCAGGGTTTCCTGGTCAGATTGGTCGGTGTGGATGAGTTCTGTTACTCTACTGGCATTACAGAAACCACCACACTATCATAATTGCTGATGAGGTCCAGGGCCTTTGAAAGCAAATCGTTGTTCGACCTGGGATCGTTCTCAGGCTGACAGTTGTTTCCATCTCTCCGGTGAAGTCTCTGAGTATCGGCGGCACCTCCTGGGCCAAAAGTTTGCAGCTTTCATGTGTTGAGGCAAATTTCTTTGAAGCCAACCCCAGACTTAAATAGAAATGACTCAAATAGAAATGATTATGGTAGGTATCGAAAACTGTCTAGTAATCGCTCTTTCTCGAATCCAGCCGTGTCTGAGTTCCCCGTGTGTGGGCCGTCAAGCGCGAAGAAGGCGGCTCCCCTGGCTGCTGGCCTTCTGTGACAAATGGAATTCTGAAGCCAGAATTCCAGCGCAGATGAGCCAGAGGGGCTGAAACTGCCGAGGCCTGCGTTGGTTCCAGGCAGGAAAGCAGTGCTTCTTGTCTGTGAGTGAAAGAGGTGTGTTAACTTCCCTTTGCCCAGCTCCCTGGAGCTCCTGGTGTGGGCGCGCTCTCTAGTTCTCACACTTACTGACCAGCCTCCACCACGTAACTGAAGACTTTTGCAAAACACTCTTCTTCCTAGACTTTTCCTCTCAGTCAGGTTCCAGTTTCTTGAGCATCTCCTGCTGAGCTTCCATCTCCTCTCTCTTCTGCAGACGCCCCTGTGCGATCACGTCCTGTGCATGGGCGCCAAGCGCTGCTTCTGGAGGGGACTCTCCTAGCTCAGACCCCTCCCAGAGTCCTCAACAGGGAGTATGCTAGTGGCAGGATCTGCCAGGATTTCCAAACCGAGGTCTCAGGAGAAGCATGTGACACGTGGCCTCTCCCCTCTGCTCCAGCTGGAATGGCAGTATGCACTGACACACTGCGGCAGGATTGCCCGTAAGTGCTGGATGGTAGTTGGTCTGTTTATACAACGTCCTCATGCCCACGGACTGGGGGTTGGGGAAGACTTTGTGAAGAGGAGTGTTGAGGCAGCCTTGCAGGACTGGTATGTCCGCTTCAGTGGGGAGGTGTGTCTCACGTAGGACCAGCCCTTCCGGGCTGGTCAGGAAGGGGGAAATAAGGACACGTGTGGATGTCGTCTGGTTGCAGAGTGGAGAGGGTGGTCAGCGTGGGGGGTGAGGGGGGTGCCACGTTCAGTTCTCCTTTTGGCTAAATTGGGAGTTACTCCTTCAGATTCAGCAAATGTTAATTGAGCACCTACCTTGTAGCAGGGATTGGGGATAAAATGCAAAGAGGAGTACGCTGTGGCCCCACACTAAGAAGAGACAGGCAAGAAATCCTTAAACGGTGCGGAGCTGCGAGTGCACGTCAGAGCTGAGGGGCCCGGGGCACCGTCCCCGCTGGGTCAGCCAGGCCTCGCCACAGAGCGGGCAGTGTGGACTGACCCTCCAGGATAGGGGGGTCTGCTGGGGAGCGGGGGATGGATGCTGGGTGAGGGCGTGTGTGCAGGGCGCCGGGTGTGCAGAGCACAGGGCTCAGCGGGGCAGGAGCGCCAGGAGCCAGGCTGGAGGGGCAGAGGCGCCGGGAAGATTAGGAAAGGTTTATTCGTCAAGCCGAGGAGTCTGAGCTTCGTCTTGTGAGAAGCAGAGGCTCAGCAAAGACTTAGGAACAAAGTCAGGTGACTCCTTCACATTCCCTTTCCAAGATTCTGACCAGGGGTTGGGATGGAGGGAGGGAGACAGATACCAAGGAAACTGCTGGGAAGCTCTCACGGTAATCCTGGTCAGAAACCGTGAGGCCTGAACTGGGACGCCAGGAAGCAGAGGAGTCACCTGCACAAAGAGACACAGCAAGGTTAGAAATCAAAGGATGGGAAACGGGTCTCCAGCAAACATGAACCAAAAGAAAGGTGGCATAGTAATAGTCTTATCAGACAAAATAGAATTCTTGTGGGCACCTTATAAAACCCTAAGCAGATTTGCCATTTTCAGGTGCTCCTGTAATTCATTGCCAGGTAGGCACTGCCAGTGGGCCCTGTGCCTGCCACACCTGCAAGGGAAGTGGCCCAACCTGACTCCAGGAGCTGGGGGTGAAGCAACAGTACCAGCTGGTGCCGTCGCCTTGCTGCAGCCGAGGCCCTGCCTTCCCCTCTCTGTGCTCTGACTCCTGGGATGTTGCGGGAGTTTGTGTGTGTGCCGGGGCAGAGACTGGCAGAGGCCCCGGGTCTGGAGTGAGAAATTGTTTCTCTCCTCTCAGCTATCACCACGAGAGGAGCACAGGTGTGGTTCCAACATCGGTGACTGAGCAGGGCGTCTGCAGCCGCTCTGCTCTCTCTGCTAAGGGAAAACCACTGAATCCGCGGTGAGGGCGGAGGCTGGCTGACGGAGAGGACACGGGTGCGTCTGCATTCGGGGTGGGATGCCCCTCCTCTTGAGGGCCAACTGTGGACAGGCTTGGTGGCTTCCCAGACTTTGTCCCAACTAAAGGAGCGTCATCCACAGAACTACTGCCAGAGCCAGAGAAAGGAGAGGCCACCCCGCGTTGTCCCAGTGGCTGCAGAGGGACGCCGCCGTGACTTGTGCGATCACCTGAGGCGTCTCAGACAACAGAGTGGAGCCTGGGCTTCGGCTTGAGCGTTCCAGGCCTGGAAACTCTTCCTAACCAGAGTAGTTCAGAGGTCGTTGCCGACTGTACTGGCCTTCAGAGTCCTCAGGGCCTAGCGATGGTGGAGCTGGTCCGACCTGAACTTACCTGTGTAACCAGACCAGCCCCACGGAATCCAAGTGGAAGACACTCCCAGATCCCCAGATCAACCCAAAGGGACTGAATTCAAACGACCTTGTAGAACACCCCGACTCACGGCGAAGAACGATCTTCCCAAGTGTTTGCCTTTCTCCCACGCCCCCTCCCGTGTTCCTGTAACCTGACACTTCCCCACTTTTCCGCTGGAACCCTCTCCTGCTGCCACCCCTGCACTTGCAGTGGCGTCAAGACCAGTGGTTTCAACCAGTTGTCTTGACGTCCTGCCCACCCCCATGAAGGACCTCTGGCCTCCCCACACAGTTCTCCCCTCTGTGCCCACTGCGAGAGGATGCAGCTGTCAAAATAAAAATGGCCCGTCGGCTTGCTTTCAGCGGCAGCGTCTGGGAGGGAGGGCGGGCTTGGTGAAGCGTTGCCCTTCAAGGAAGGCCTGGGGCACTGAGCAGAGCGGAGTCAGTCTTAGAGCAGAGCAGGGAAGGCGCCCCTCCCCTGTAGTGCTGGAGGTTGGACCCCCACACTGGTATGTCGGCGACCCGCGCGCCGGGGAGATCCAGTGCAACCTGACCGTCCACACGTACCTGCCTTGGAGAGCACGCCCTTCCTCACGCCCAGGAGAAGCAGGAGTCATGGACTCACGCGCTGGCCTTTACCGCATCCTACCTGTGCGTGTCCGTACCCTGACCCCACCCACGCAGGACTGGCTATCTCGCAGGGCAGTGCCCTGCTCTGGGTCAGTGTTTGCTTCATTCTCGAAACACCATTTCTGGGGTCTGACCCCACCTGGAGGATGTGACGTTAGGCCCGAGGGACCTTGAATGCTGCTTAGAAAAAGCTCCTCAAGTGCCGAGGATTGTGCCCCAGTGGAATCTGCGGCGTTGGCCACTCGCCTGTAGGGAGGTCTCGTCCCATTGGGAGGGAGGGAGTCTGGACTCATTTGCTTGGCAACCCGCAAGAGGGACCACAGACAACATTCCAAACGCTGAGCTCCTTGCGGAGGAGGGGCTGGGCACCCTCCTGCACAGAGGCGAGGCCAGCCGGCAGTGCTCCCACGCATGAGCCCGGCCCTCCAAACCCCCGGGCGACACCTCTGCAGCCTGGTCTGTGCTGGTGACAACACACGCCTTGTTTCTTTGTTAGCACCTCCAGCCGCTCAGTGCTTCACAGGTGGAATCAAATCTCCTTTTTTAGAAAAGTCCTGTGTTGGAGAGAAATTCCTCTGTGCCTCTCTCCAGAGTGAGGAAGAGAGCCAGGCACAAGTGATGGTTTAGAATCAGGCAATCCCAAGGCCTGAGCCCCCGAGGCCTGATCCTCATATCCCGTGTGTGGAAGAGGAATGCGACGTGTGATTTACCTAATGAGCTCCAGGTTGTCACGGTGACCTCGGAGGCGTCACTGTCCGACCAGGGCTCAGCACACCTTCTGTCAAGGGCCAGATGATGAATATGTTTGGCTCTAGGACCCTGAGGTTTCCAGGCAGCACTCTGCCGCCCCCTCCCACCCGTGTCCTGAGAGAAGCTGCAGGCCACACGCAGATGAAGAGGCGGGCTGTGTCCGGACACACACGGGCCTGTTTGTCACCTCTGGACTTGGTGGCCAGGTGGCAGGGAGTGTAGCTGGGGTGCACCTCAGGGACTGAGCCAGCGGTTTCCAGGGGCCTGTGTTGGGAATGAAACTTGGGGCCACTGAGTCCCCAGTTTAATGCACTCCTGGAAATTTCTGAGCATCTGGCCAGCCTCCCCCTTAGTAATAGTTTTTCATTGTTAGTGAGATGGGCCCAGCATCCTGCTGAGATTTAGAGCTCATAGGACCCTGCAAATGGAGACATCGCCCTTTAACACGGCTTGGCCTGCCTGCCTGCCCTGGGCGGTGCTTCCTGCCAACTCTAGGGACCTCTGGCCCCCCTGGACACGGGACTCTCAGGGCACATTGGAATTTAATATTCTAAAGGTGGATCTCCCTTCCTTCACTTAGTGACCATGTATTGATGATCTCTGGAGAGAGAGGTGCCTAGGGTGCTGCAAGAAAGATGAGTGAGATGGGACCCAGGCATTGAAGGAAACTGGGGTCTAAGGGAGATACCCTCAAGTCAATTACCGTCCTCTGTGCTGGGGCCCCGGCACCCTTGGGGTCTAAAGGAGAGACTGACCCTCAAATCAGTTACTGTCCTTTGTGCTGGGGCCCCGGCACCCTGTGCGGCCCATTGGGTGCTGGGTGGCAGTTAGAGAAATCGCTGGAGTCAGCCTGGGACGGGGGTGCTTTCTGAGGAAGTGCCCCCCAGGACTCCTGAGGGAGAGAAGGACCCACAGGAGCCTGGGGAGGGGGAAGCAGGAAAGTGCAGGATGCCTGGGGGTCTCAGGCAGCAGGTGCCTGGGCTTGGTGAGCTGGAGGAAGGGGGGTCGTAACAGAGCCACAGAGCTTGGGACGGGGTCGTTTTACTTTGCAGACGGGGTGTTTCACCAGCCGAGACACACGATCAGATAAAAATCCACCTTTGTGTCTTTTACAGGCAAACTTGGTCCACTGCTGATCACTCCTGAGGAGTGTTTCATTCACGGTGACTTTCAACGTGGTCGTGTAGCATTAACACCCGTTAGGTTACACCGTAGAATTGCTCGATTTGGAGAGATTTTGCCGAAACTGCCCTGTTTTCACGAGTCACATCGGGCGCACCAGCAGGTCCTCAGACAGAACCCAGGTCGCGGAAGAGGGTTAGGTGGTTAGGCTGGCGTGACCTCCCCATCGCCCGCCCTCGCAGCCTGAGGGACTCCAGCGGACTGTGCCCGTGTTAGCAAAAGGAGTTAGAGCAAAAATAAGCCTTTGGGTTCTCCACCTGTTGACCTGACGAGTCAAATGTATGTCGTTTTTTGACTAACCTGAAAGAAGCCAGCAGGTGCTGGAGGGTTCTCATTTGCATTTTTTCTCACAAAATCAAACTGAGGGCTAAATCTTGTCTCTCCACTCTGACCTTCCCACCCCTCCCCTCCCCACCAAGCACCACAGAGTTCTTGGAAGTTGTTATTTGTGGTGGTGTTTCCTAAATTTAGCTGATGCAGGAAGAATCAGTGGCAAGTGGGGACGTTAAGAAAATGCATCTTCGGTTTAGAACCTGGATTTAAGACCTGTATCATGTGGCACAGCTAAGGGGCCGCAGTTAGCTTCTGGGGTGATTTTCTACAGTAGTTTCTTTGAGATTTTTGCTGCGGTATAAACAACCAAACAAGAGAGATGGCGGAGCCTCACCCTCGGGACCTTCCCTGTCTGGTGTTTTGTGCTGATTTCCAGCTCTTAGTCCGCAGACGCACATCGGGTTTTCCAGATGTAACCTCTTTATGGATATAACTTTGTACTGTACTTTTTCCTTTTAAAATGTTATTGGCTGGGTGAAAATTCTTACATCAAGGAGAAATACTAATCAAAGTGTATGTGCCAGGAGCTGGGCTTGGCTTCCACGTACATGAGCGATTTGGGCATCTTCCTGGGCTTTCTCTGCACTGAGCCTCTGCCAGGAGGGGCCCTGGAAACAGACAGTGAGGCTGTCAAACCTGGTATGTTTGTCCAAAAGCAATTCCAAGTCAGCAGTTGCCATCTGTTGGGTATGTGACCTTTAAGAGTGTGGCCAGACTAACTTTTTCAGAGTTTACCTACCTTTAGGTTTATATAAAAGTGCAGAAGTTGTCAAATTCATAGTGACAGAAAGTAGAAGGCTCGCAGGGGCTGGGGAGGGAGCTAGTGTTTAATGGGGACCGAGTTTCCAGTTGGGAGGATGACAAGGTTCTGAAGATGGGCGGCAGGGATGTGAATGTGAATGCATTAATGCCTGTGAGCTGTGTACTTGTTAAAATGGTTAAAATGGTGAATTCTATGGTATGTGTGTTTTACCACACCAGAAAAGTGGAGAGAGCGATTGTCTCAAGTGAGAAAGACTTTTTAAAAAGTAGTATATAAGCTGTGGTCCTGCTTCTGATCAGGTGTGAGACAGTTCGAATTGAATTCTTTTTTTATTTAACACTGTATTTCCAGTCCTATTTATTTATTTATTTTTTATTTTTGGCTGCGTTGGGTCTTCATTGCTTTGCGCAGGCTTTCTGTAGTTGTGGTGAGCAGGGGCTACTCTTCGTTGCCGTGCACGGGCTTCTCATTGCAGTGGCTTCTCTTGTTGCGGAG
Organism: Grampus griseus; assembly: GCF_964374135.1. NCBI lineage: Eukaryota > Metazoa > Chordata > Mammalia > Artiodactyla > Delphinidae > Grampus > Grampus griseus. Next base: position 182,294 of record NC_139004.1, read on the forward strand.
AACAGGCTCTAGGTGCACGGGCTTCAGTGGTTGCAGCACATGGGCTCGGTAGTTGCAGCGCGTGGGCTCAGTAGTTGTGGCGCACAGGCTCTAGGGTGCGGGGGCTCAGCAGTTGTGGTGCACGGCCTTAGTTGCTCTGCGGCATGTGGGATCTTCCCAGAACAGGGCTCGAACCCATGTCCCCTGCATTGGCAGGTGGATTCTTAACCACTGCGCCACCAGGGAAGTCGCCACATTTAATTCTCTTTAATTTTATGTTTCTTTTCTGGACTCAGAGTTTTTTGGGAATGTGGTGAAACTAGCTTTTCATGGGGTCTTCAGCTTACTTTCTCAAGCCGTGCAGTACAGCCCCCAAACATGCTGGTCAAAGGAAAAACGCAGTCTCTTCAGGGGTCCTCCCATGCACACCCAAGTTGCTGCTGGCACTGAACGGGATAAATGAGAAACCAAGATTTCTGATTATGTCGTTTCTGCCTGGATTTCCCGACTCTGGCCCCTTAAGTGAGCCCCTGCTTCTCCTACTGATGTTTCCTCTTAGGTTGTAAATAGGCAGGAAAGAGTTATTTTCTGTAACTGGTCTCATTAGCGTCCTGGGAGAGAGAAGACAGCTCTGAAGGTCTTGGCCTTTCCTTTGAAAAGTAGAATGTCAACTAGGTTCTTCAGAAGACTCTTACTTACGATGTTTCAGAAAGAAAAGAACAGTGAATTTTAGAAATTGTACTTGAAACAAGCGAGAGTTTGATTCCTTCACTAGTCCTGAAATCAGAACCTTGGCCCTGCTTTTCAAGTACTTGCCTACGTATCGTTTTAAGTGTAATCTTTAGTTTCAGACCCAAAGAAAGGCAAAAACCTTACTCTTGGTGGTTACTATGCTTGTTGAAACAGAAAACTGAAAATTATTAGAACTTTTGAGAATACGGACTTAGAAAGCTTTAACCTTTTGTTCAAGAAGAGCCTCTGGAATTTCTCAACTTTCTTTTCAGTCGAGTGATGACTGCCGCTTCTTTGAAAACCTAACAAAAACAAAAACTTCATCCAAAAAGCGCCCCTTGGCAAATCCCACCTAACTCTTACTTCTTTTCTGTATTTTCCTAATTTTTTTCCCACGCTGTGTCCCATTAGTGTGACATTATGTCACACTCATCGATGTGTCACTTGGTGTTGTGAAGATTTAGTGTATGCGTTTTTTGCCTTTTTTCCTCCCTCTGGTTCCCATTTCATCAGTATTGGTGCCATTCTCAGGACGTGTGAGGCCATTCAGAAGGTCATGTAGTCCAAAGAAATTGGCTGCTCTTTCTTTGTCCCTCGTGGAAACCATGGCCGTCTTAACTGAGCTTCTTTTTGTACTTCAGTGGGCACTCCTGGGCCAGCTCTCTAAGGTGAGAGTCTGTAACTCGACATTTATTAGCTCCATAAAAGTTTAATGTCAATTAGCTTTCCAACAATCACTTCTTTGAAGATCATGGAAATACTGAATTTTTACTTATTTAGTAAGAATTTTGTTTCAAAGAAGGTAACTGATTTTAGGGGTTTTAAAAAATACCAGCGGCAAATACGAAGGCGGAGATACCCCAGCAAGCGCTGTAGTAAAAGGGAGACCATGGCTGCTGTTTTTATTGCTTATGAAGTTTTCAGATTGCTCTAGAATTTTGTCCTATAATAAGACGTTCTTTATTTTTTTGCTAAACTTTCGGTAACTTAGCTAAACATCTGTCTCTCTGAACTCCAGCACTACAGAAAGGTCCTTTGTTTAGGTCCAGGTAGATGAAAAATTGTGTTCCACATCATATTAAAACATTTGCTGAGCCCAGTTCTTTAATAATTTTAAGTCTGTCCGGCTTTCTCATTAGCGTTGCGGTCCTTCACGCTGCCAGCACTCTTGCTGCTTTCTGAATTAGTAATTAACTGAATTGTACACATGTGCAGGCATCTGAAGCCTTCTTTCAGGCACCTTATGTTCTGCAGTCTGTGGCCTCCAAGAAAGATACTTTTTGTGCTTTGTTAATGACTAAGCCAGGATAAGTAGACGTTCTTGGGTGGTGAGCAACTGAACCTTTTCGACAGTTTTGACTCCTTTCTTCACTGTATTTGCATAGTTTGTTCCCTTCTTATTGTAGATCACGGTGAGCTGCTTCTTAGCTGTGTCCCGCTGGAGCGTGTGTGTGCGCGTGCCCCCAGCATGGCGTGCCTCTTGTTTCTGTGGTCACCAGAATAAGGCCTGGGCACGTCACAATATTTTTCTCCCCTTGTACTATTCTTACGATGTGATCTTCATGTTAACTGATTTTCACCTCGTTCTTATCATCCAGCAGACGTTTAGTAAGTGCCTGTGGTGTGCCAGGCATCATTCCAGGGAAGGTTCTTACTGCCGTTATTGTGTCTTTGAGAGAACATGATCTTATATTGTATATTTTCAGCGTCCTTCCTTTGCAGTAGGGGATCCCCAAACTTGTGGCCAGGAGACCCTTTGTTCCTCCTTAAATGCGTCACAGATGGGAAGCCATCATTGCCACGTGCCCGTCCCAGCTAGTGAGGCTGAGGGGACCGACATGGCCGAAAGGTGCTTCCTCACCCTCGGCAGGCACGGAGTGGGGACACCCCTTGCCACCTTCTCCCGGCTTGCTCCTGCTGTGTGGGGCTGGCCTCTTTCCCTTCGTACGTCAGGCACCACAGAGGGGAACGAGACCCCGTCCAGAGACCCCTGAAGCAGCAGAGCACCCCCCCCGACACCATGCTGGCGTTGATGGCGGACGCTCTCTATAAGCTGAGAGCCACTTACCCTCCCCTCCTCTCTTCCTTCTCTCCTTTTTTTCTCTCCTCCCGACATATGGGCTGGGCCGGCTCTGGATTCTGCAGGATTAAGGGGCTGTCGGTCGGAAAGCGGCAGGTGCTTTCCTCCCACATTAGAGGGACCCGCCTCAGCATCGCTGACTAGCAGCTTGCTCAGACTGACAGTCGCGGGAGAAGGGAAAGTGGAACCCTGAGAACCCTTCCCGTCCCTCTGGAAGGGTTGGTCTGAAGGAACTTGGGGGAAGTGTGTGGGAGGGAAGCATTTCACAAGCTTCTGGGCCTGATCCAGCCGACTCTCACTTCAGAGTAAAAGGAAAAAAGTAAATGAGTCATTTCAATGGCGGATCACAAGATGATCAGTGTGTGTCTACACCAGCAAGCCTGTTGGCCTCCATAAGGGGAGGCGTGAAATGACTCTTTTTAACAGTGTCGTTTCCTTTTCCATTTTCTTTCCCTTCATATCAGGGCTGTCAAACCTCTCTGGGTTTGGAGCTGCTTAGAACTTCAGGCAGCCGCTTCACTGTTTCCAGCAGAGCACGATGCCCAGAGTCCAGGGGACGGGGACGGAAGGAGACAGTGAGGTGACGAAGCGAAGCTTGAGTGAGGGACAGCCTGCTGCTTCACGTTCTTCTCCCAGCAGCTAACCCGTGGCGTGTTAGCACGTTTGGCCACGTGTGGAGTGTTCCGCTGTGGTTAAGTAGCAGTAAAACTCGTCTTCTTGGAGATCCACGGGAGCCTTTGTTAGAAGATGTCGTGACTGACTCAAAACTGAAAAATATATATACATATACGTGTATGTGTGTGTGAAATAAGCAGGAGAAACGATTTTTCTGACCTCTCATAATGGTGGGGGACAGGAAGGGGAATTGTGTCACTCAGATCTCAGTTGCAGACAACAGATTCCACTCTGAGGCACGTCAGCAGAAAGGGGCTTGTTAAGAGAGAGCCGAGGGCTATGATCTCCTCCGAAGAGCTGGAGAGACAGGCTGCCAACTGCAGCTCGAGGAACAATCCCCAGTGCACAGCATACAACTGCCCACTGTGACCTGCTGCCACGTCCGCCCAGCACTTCCCGCCTCAGCCGCCACCTGCACCTGTTGAGCAGGTGCTCTTTACCCATCTGACACTTCCCGTGTCCTGTTTCCAAATCTGCCTCAAGTAGGTGTGTCAGATGATGCAACCAGGTCCCGAGTCTGCACCCTAACAGCAAAGGAGGTTGAGAAACATAGTTTCTATAGCTTCTGTGTTGGAAAGTGGGATCCACAACGTGGAGGAGGACCACATGTTCCTCACAAGACTGCACTAGCAAGTACAACACAGAAATTCCGAATGATACGAGTTGAGTGTAACATTTTAATGATCAGCTGCAAAAAAATTGCAAATAATTCTAGAAATAATAATTTTATGCCTTCAACTGCTAAGGGACATGTGGTTGTCTGTACCATGATTCCACATATTTCTCCTTCTTTGACTCTCTTAGGTTGGTTACTTTTCTAGTTTCTGAAAATGTGTTCCCCGTTAATTATCTATGACCTGGTGGCTAGATTCTGTTAGATTAGGCCATCAAGAGGGGAAGGTTTAAAAGTGGTTTATTTAAGTCTTCATGAAGCCATTTTCCTTCGCAAAGTTTGCTGAGATTTCTAGACTTTGTTTTTTTACTTGACGTTGAAGACCTTTCGAAATACACTTTAAATCCCTCCAAAGAAGAGGCAACCAGGCTTTTAATAAAACTCAAAGTTGGCATGATTTTTTATAGTATGAATTTACATAAACATTTTTATAGATTTTTGTAGTGAACAATGTGAATTTCATCTTTTTTCAAATTGGGTCATTCTTTTAAAAAGTATTAGTTCGGCGTGTAAACTTTTACTCTCCTGAAAAGCAAGCAAAATAAATCAAATCGTTTCGAGTGTGTGAAGCTCCTACCATTGCATCAGTGAAACTGTAACTCTCCTCGTCCTAAGACTGTCGTATAACATGTCGTCATGATAAGGTTTTTACTATCAGTGCTTCCTTTTTGGCCATTCAGGATCTTAAGTGAAATAGCTTTAAAGAGTAGAGTATTTGAACAAGCATCAGAGATGACAGTTTTGAAACTTGTAGACACTTCCTGGGAAGGACTCAGTCATCTCGCTTCTTTGATAAACCCTGTCTAACCTACAAACGAGAGCATGAATATTTGTGTGCATGGTCATAGAAAATGACCAGGAACTTAGCTAAGAGTTTTCCTCCAGTTCCTTGGCAATAGAAGATGAGTGAAAAACTTCTCCTTTTTACTTTTTATTTTTTGACCTGAGTAAATAGTTCCTTTAAATACTTTTCTCCACAGAGTATCATCTTTTTATCTTATTTTATTTTTTATCATTCCACAGGGGGTTAAATACCTGTGCATTCCAGCAGCGGATTCACCATCTCAAAACCTGTAAGTTTTTTTCTGTATTATTTGGACATATTAAAGATAAAGGACTTAAAGCCATCAGAGCAGAGGGACCTCGATGCACAGCTGCCGCCCGGCCGCGATGGGGGAGGGCCAGGAGGTCAGCGCTGCTGGTTTGCCGGTCCTTCCCCTGTGCAGCTCTGACAGTGGGGTGTGTATGAAGAGCCTAATTTTGTACAGGGTGCCTCAAACCAAACCTTTAGCGTGTTCACCCTTTCCCTGGAAGCTGTTACACTTTGTCCAACAGAAACATAATACGAGCCACAGACACAAGCCACACACATGATTTTAGATATTCTAGGGGCCACATTAAAAAGTAGAAAAGAGACAGGTGACAATAATTTTAATAATACGTTTTATTTAACCCAATATACTCAAAATACTATCAACTCAACATGTGCTCAGCATTTTAAAAATGAGATATTTTATATCCTTTCATTCATACAAAGTCTTCAAAACCTGGTGCGCTTTTTATACTTATATCACATTCCATTCGGACCAGCTCCGTCTCAAGTGCCTAGCAGCCTCACGTGGCCAGTGGCCACCTGAGGGACAGCATCCTTGGAAAGCTGGTCTGAGTTGAGAGACCACGTTTTTCTGGTTAGGAGAGTCCTGCCCTCTCTTCCCCACAGCTGAATACATCTCCGGTGCCGCTTTAGCTCTGTGTGTCCCTCCAAAGAGAGATTCATAGTCGCTCTCCTTTCCAGATTCCCCACAGTCATACGAGACCTGTGGGACAGGGGTTGCAGACCAACGAGGTTACAGCTGTGACACCACACTCCTCGGTGTCTGGAGGTGATGTGGACTAGATGAAAGTTCTCCTGAGCCTGGATTTGAACCAGGCAGGCTGAGAGCCACAGGAGTCGAGGACGTGGCTGTTCAGTACGTCCAGCAACCCAGCCTCTGCCTCAGACTCACCTTTGCTGCCTGTTCTAGGGCAGACACAACAACCCTTCCAGAATGACATGTTGCTGCATTTCATCAGGGAAGAGGCTGTGGTGTTGGAGAATTTGGGAGTCCATGGGCTTGTCAGGATTGAGAACCTTCATGGTTCTCAAGCTTTATCGCCTGCAAGGCCTACATATCAGAAGTACAGACCATACAACTTTACCACTCTGAAGGTTGTCCAATACTGAGTGTTAGCCAACCTTGGTTTTTCACTGCTGGAGAGCAGAGAAATCACAGGTTATGCAATAATTTTGTGAGGTCTACCTGTTTGGAAAAACGGGAGGCTATAGTCAGATGGACTGATGGGGGAAAGAGTAAAGGTGAGGGCAGGGGCAGGAGGTGTAGAGTCAGACCAGGAAGGGGCAGGGGAGGCTGGATGCAGGGCCAAAACCTCCTACCCAAAGCCTGTGTTTCCACAACAGCTCTCCGTGTTTCACAGAAAAGGTCAGTCTTTAAGATCGAGGATGGTGAGGAAAGATTTTATAGGGTCACCAGGGAAACTGTAGTAGCCTAGATCTGGAAGGAGAAGAAGTATCAGAGAGCCTCCTTGGTTACTAGTCGTGTCGAGAAACAGAAGTGGTTGGAGGGCATGGTGTATACGGAAGGAAGCGAGCCACTGCCTGTCTCTCGAGGCCACGGCAGTCTTCTGCCCATGTTTTGGTGGCTGTTTTTAGAATGGTTGCTCTGCTCTTATCTCAAACCGAAATTCTAACATACTGTTGAACTTGTCGTACCTGATTGGCATCCTGACCCTCCGGAAGAATCTGACTGCAGCAGCCCGTGGGTGTTCGTGGTCAGGGCAGATGGCCACTCTGCTCGAACCGCCCCAGGATGCTTCAGCTTCGGTGGAGGCAGGCACTGTGCTCCACGTCTGGGGCAAGGACCCTAGCTCACCAGGTGAAGACAGCGCTCAGCGGTCCTGCCCTGTGCAGACAAGTGAGCGGTAGACCCAGACTGCTTAGAGATCTCAGGTTCAAAAGCAGCTCCCTCTGCCACGGGCCAGTCATTCCAACGCCCCTGAACTTCAGTTCTCTCATCTGCAAACGCCTGCCTCCAGGATCTGTGGAGATGAGACCATGTGTGTGGAAGTGTTTGCTGTGACCTCTGAGCACTTTTGAAAATAAGTGTGTTTTTACTCCAAGTGCGTTGGTGCGTCCTGAGAGTTACAGGTGCTCAGGAGGTCCACTGCGGATGCTGGGAAGGTGTGATCCAGGGAAGGACGGGGACAGAGGGTGCAGCAGCCGCTCCCCCGACTTCCGACGTCTCCTGGGTCTGTTCAGATCTTCTGGCAAAACCAGACCGAGCCCAGTCAGCCTGGGGCCAGAGGACTAGCTCATAAGATTGAACTTGTTCTCTGCTGTCCCAAGTGTGTACAGATGTCTTGTTACGATGTGTGGTTTGCCTTCTCACCCTTTCCTGGAATCGGGCCAAGAGTGTGGTCCAGCAGGTGGGTGCTGCGGCGTCTGTGCTCGGGGCTGGTGACAGGTCGAGCTGGGCAGTGGCCGTTGCTGCCGTCGTGAGTGAAGCCCTGCAGCAGCCTGACCTCGGGTTCAGTTGGAAAAGGGGGTCCAGACCATAACTCAGGGAAAGACGGTTGTGCTCATAGGCACACGCGTGATTCTTTAGGGAAACTTTTGTTTTTGGTCCATTAGTAACAGCAAAGCTTATACACAGGTAGGGATTTAGGTGCATAAATGTGCCCGATTCTATAAGTGTTTCTTGCTTTAGTGAAGTTACATAGGGGTCGTGAAGTTAAGCTTGGAATTCGAGGGTACTTCGTATGTTAAGAGACAGCCTATGAAATAGTTTGAGTTTCTCTACCTGTTACAGATACTTCATTGGAAAGCACAGCCTGCCTTTTAACCGCGAGCATGCATTCATTGTACGGTGAGACGGTTAGCGCTGGCAGGCAGAGCTCTTGACTTCTCTGTATCACCCACGTCGCTTTGGGTAGCTTGTATTTATTACTCACCAAGTAGTAGGCGCGTGTGCAGGCTGACCGTGAACCTCCAGCTTCTGTATCATCAACCGACGTAGATGGTCAGGAGGCAAATCCTCTTACTGCTCTGGAAGCCCAGTTAGAACCAGAGGCCCTTCAGTCTCGCAGCTTTTACTTCCTGGTGCCTGAGAGTTCCTATATTTAAGGACAAAAATAAATTCTAGAAAACTGTATTGCTTATTTTTTTAACTTAAAGATTTTAAAAAGTATTTCCAACTTTGGATATAATTTAAGGTTTGATAGCCTAACTCTTTCCCCACAAATCCCTATACCAGCAGGAATTCTTCTTGCTAATTATGCTTAGTAAGAGGGTTGTGACCTTTGGAGACTACCTGCGTTCGGTCACCGCAGACGCGCCAGAAAGGTCAGTTTTCTGTCTCGGCCGTACTCCTCACAAGTTCCCCTCTGATCTTCCAGGAATTTGAAATGCAGAACCCTGACCGGAGACAGCAGTAACACATCAGAATTTTAGCTTGGTCCCCACTACCACCCTGCCTCACAAAGTCAGGACACATGAAAGTTCAGGTTCTCACAGTGGTGACAACCCCACAGAACCCAGGCTGGTGCGTTCTGCGTGCTTTGCAGAATTGGAGGCATCGTCGGGTTTACATCAAATGCACACCCCTTCTGCCAGTGGCAGACGTGCAGTGGTTGAGTGAGCTGAGGCTTTGGAAATGTTTGCTTTTGCTTTCTGTCTGTGCTTCCCTGGGCAAGTCACTTGAACCTCACTTGTCTCCCCTGTGAAATACCTGTCTCACACGATTTCTGTAGCATTAGGTGAGGTAGTGCAAGTGTGTAAAAAGACACTAAGTGTCTCCAAAGAATCAGATTCCATATTCTGCCTCTTCAAGAAAGGAGTGTTAACGTGTCTTGAGAGTGAATGGTTGGAGGTATCGCAGCTTATTGTATTCATTCCTAGTTTAGTATTTATCAGGTTGGTGTTTGGATTTAGACACCATAAGGGAAGGGTTATCTTTTCTGTCTTCTCTGTGGAGCTGCAGCATCGCATCTTCGCAGCAGAAACTTGGTGACAACAGTGGCTTGAGGGTCGAGCAGGGTCTCAGGTTCCTGGGGTTTTCGTGGAGAGAAGAGGCACCAGAAATGCAGAGAGCTTACGTTAAACCCTCCTTGCTTTATTCCACCTCCCGTCTTTTTGTGTGTGTTTTCTTTAGTTTAGTCTTCTGTACTTCCAGCTCTCTTTTTCTCTCATTTACATTTTTCTTTACTTTTATTATTAAAAAGCAGTTTTGCAAGATCAGAGCTAAGTGGGCCCTGATGTGCTCTGTCCTGCTTCCAGACAAAGATGCACAAACACGACTCCTGAGGACTCTGCAGTCGCAGAAATGAGAAATATGTGGAAAACGTGTATTGCGTTTTTCATGAGACTCTTCACTTATTCAACTTAAAAACCTATTTTTTAGTCTTAGACTATGTCGTCCTTGCTTTTTTGGGGTGGAACTGTTCTTTGTAAAATGATGTTGTAGTAGATGGTAGAGAGGGGCTGTTTTTTTGCTTGTTTTTAAAATGACCTTATTTGGCAAAATGAAAAGTACAGTACACATATTCCCCGCAATTTTTCTTTAAACGTTGACGGTGCAGGAAATGTAAACGTTGCGGCAGCCTTGACATAAATGTGCTGAAGGCTGTGTGCAGTCTGCCCCGGGTGGGGACGTTTCCTTCCCGCTCACCTCGGGTGCAGTGAGAGCTGCCCGGTCAGCGCAGGGCCTGGCGGGCCGCACTGACTCTGCCCAGGAGGAAGCAGCTCTCTGACCTGAGCGCACCCTCCAGAGCCTGCACCCAGAGAGGACACTCCACCCATAGGCTTTTTTTTAAAACATTCTTTTCTGAGGGAAAAAACCCCAAGGGTGCTGGCCTTTCCTGGTCTTTTTCTCCTTTGCTTTCCTGTATACATACCGCACACACGTGCACACACACGTGCACACACACGTTCATACTCTCATGAGGGGCAGGAGAGGTGGCCTGGATCTTGTGGCTGTGCTGTCAGCGCAGCCTGGTCTGGCACTGCTGGCTTTGGGGTGAGCCCAGCTGCCCCCCGAGGTGCTGGGCCAGACCTCCCACAAGCAGAGTCCCTCCTCGCAGGACAGGACCGCCTCAGACCTCCCAACAGTGGGGACCACAGCCTCCAGGTCTTGCCGTCTTGGAGTGAGAAGAGATTGTCCAGACGCAAAGAGTGAGCGTCGTGTGGTGCGGCTTGGCTAGGTTCATCCAGCATCCTTTCCCGAAGGTCAGGGACACCCAGCTGGTCCTGCTTTGGGCGTCTGGATGGAGAGGGCGGGCTGGGACGCACTGCCCAGTGGGGAGGGCCAGCACAGACTGGGGAGGAGGAAGAAGGGGACAGTGGCACAGCTGCCGGGCTGTGTACCAGCCCCACGGAAGGGCGTCTCTCGCCCGGCCCCCGTGCTCTCGGCGATTGTCGGCAGCTCCACGCTGGCAGCCACGCGCACGTGTCGGCACGCGTCCTTTTGGACGCGCCCAGGTGGCTGTCCTCCGGCAGAGCTTGACCGCGTGTCTTTGTGTGGAAGTAAAGGTACAGCACGAAGAGCAGGAACAGGGAACCGGCGTTCAGGGGAAGCCTGTGGCGGATGTGCTTCCCTCTGGCCTTCTGCTTTGATCCAGCGTTGAGCAACGTGCGGCCCGGAGCCCCGGGTATTTCCCACTGTGGAGGAGGGGGTGTGATGGCCGGGCCAGGGCTTATGTCACGAGCTTCCCTGGAAATAACCTACCCCTAGAGCACTGAGCGCACCTGCCTTCTGGCTTTCCTTGGAAGAGGCACTTCCAGGAGTGTCTGTCCGGCTTGGTCTCGTGTCCGGTCTTGCCCATGAGTCAGGTTTCGAGGTGGGGCTCCGAGCGGGCCCTCCGTGGGCATCATTAAGCTCCTGGGCCGGAGCCCTTGTCCCAACACAGCGATGGGCAGGAGCCATCGGTGGGTTTTTCCTGGACTTGACGCCTGATGCAGACAGAGCCGAAAGAGGAGAGGCTGGGGGGAGACGCTCCTCACAGCTCCCTTGTCGGGGGCCCCTCGCACGCGCGCTCTGGGCTCCGGCCACTTTAGACGTCTCCCTGCTGAGCACAGCCCGCCTCAGTCTCTCGTGCTGAGGTGAGGCAAACCTGGCCCTTGAGCCCAGCACCACACCTTATTTAGGGCCTGGGTTTCGTCCTGCGTGTCATTTTGGACATGCAGGCGTGAAAGGCGGACAGAAGAGGTTCCCACCCTGGGGTTTCAGTAAAGGGGCTCACTTGTCGTCTCTGTAAGGTGTCGGTGGCCTCCCCAGGGCCGACAGGTCCCGGGGACAAGCCACCCGCCTGGCGTAGCCTCCACAGTGTGTTCCGAGGCCGTCCGTGCTCCCCACGCGCTCAGGCCGTCGTCTCTCGTTTCCTGCTTCGCTCTTCCTTTGCTTGGAGGGTGTTCTTCCCACCTGTCTCATCTCAGACACAGCTCTCCTGGGCCAGAAAGAGCCCCACAGAGCACAGGCTAGAGCACGGGCTGCAGGCGTGGAGAGGCCTCTTGGGAACCCTTGGATACTGCAGTGTGGCCAGCCTAGGGTACGGAGGCCACTAGCCTGCAGTTGAGATGAGCCTGGGTCCTGGGCGAACTGCCTAGCCCTGGACCTGCAGTCAAACCTGCCCACCCTCTGGCGTGTCTGCGTGGGATACCACGAGGCAGAGGGTGGACGGGCCGCCTGTAGCCACTCCTCGGCCACATGAGTGGCTCAGTGTCTTTAAAACCGTTGCACTTGTTAATATCAGGTAGCCAGTGCTTGGCTGTAAATAGCAGAATATCTGATTGACAGTGTTTTAAGTTATAAAGACATTGATTTACTTCACTCCCTGCCCAAGAAGCCTGGGGTGGGTGCTCCAGGTCTGGGCAGCAGCTCCTGGAGCCCCCTTCCACCCCGGAGGCCTGCCACCTGTGGTCGCAGAGCGGCTGACGCAACTCTGGGCATGAGCCACTTCCCAGTCCCCTGGCAGGAAGCCTGGGGCAGAGATGCCCTTCCTTTTATCAGGAGGGGCCCCCAGCCCACAGCCTCCCCTTTACTTCTCTGTGGCCGGAACTGGAGGGAAGACGGGCCTCCGAGGGACTGGGAACTGCTGCCCCGACAGCCTCAGGGTGACAGAAGAGACCCCCTCAGCCCCAGCACTTCCCAATCATCAGAAGAGTTCACCGCCAGCTCCGCCTGCTGAGAGACAGGATGGGCGGCGCTCCCCGCCCTGGACCGTCACTCCTGCCTGTGCACGGGCAGCCTCGCCTCCAGGGCCACACCCTCCGCCCCTCCCTGCTCTGCTGCCTGGCCTTCCTGGCTTCTGCCTCACAGCCCTGCTCCGAGGAGGTCTCCTCGGATTTCAGGATCACAGCAGGAATCTTTCCTTGCCTGTTTTACAACAGGTCGGTTGGGGGAGTAGCGTCGCGGCACCCTGCTTACTTTGTACGTTTACACCTGGAGCGTTTGCCCCTGGGAAAGTCAGCAGAAGCACCCCTTGCCCTGCTCTATAGTCAGGTTTCAGGTGAGAGTCTAGAGTCTGCGGGTGGGAGCCTGGCCCCTCCACACATGGCGGCATCAGGCCTGCCACTAGAGTTTCCTCTGTGCCAGCTGCCCTAATCTAGCCGGGCACCGGCACTTAGGTTGCTGAGTTTCCTCTGCAGTCGATAGCTGGCTGAGTTGGTTTGTCCCACCACCTGAATTTCCCCATTCTTACTGGATTCATTCACCCTGACATGAGACAGCAGACCTAGTTTGTGTGGCTGAGAACCACATTTTATTCAGCTCTGAATCTCTTGCATCTTAGCAGAGTCCCTGCTAAATAATCAGTACTCAGTAGGTGTTGTGACTTTAGTCCATGGGCATCTTTAGGTGTTTTGCTGCATTATAAGCCATTCAAAGGCAGGAGACATCGAAAAGCACGTCCTCTGTAGTTCCCCTCAGAGTACGTGTACTTAACCCACCTACCCATCTAGAACATGCTGGTGCACACAGCTGGGCAGGAACCAGGGACAGGGGAAGGGGGTCCTATAAAAGCCGAGGGTCAGGAGAAAAGATCATGGTTTCATCTTCATGCAGGACCTCAGAGTTTGCAAAGCACATTGTTATATGTTTCTTCGTCCCAGCCTGTGACACATAGCTCCCACTTTCTAAGTGAGGTTAAGGGAAGCCAGGTGATATTCCCGAAGTCCCATATCCAGTGAGGCCGAGCGGGACTGGAGCAGCAGTTCCCCTTCCCCGGCCTGGAGGACGGGCAGACAGGACCTATCCACAGACGGTCAGAAGTGAACTGGCTTTAGGGCTCAGGGAGCCCACACTGGGTGGGCACCTCCCTCGCCTGGGTGGCTGGTAAGCAGGTCACGGTACTGCTGAGTGTTGAGGGACCCAAACCGACCATGGGGCTGGGCAGGACCCACCCCCCAACAAGTCAGTGGCAACTGTGTGTTTCAGGGATCCCTTGCAGAGAACTTCTGACAATTCCAGCGGATGGGCTGCCCTCCCGGACCTCAGCGGTGTGGGTCGGATTCAAAGCCGAGGCCGTTCTAGCCCTGGTCGGTGGCTGGGGTCTGAAGCTGTGAACTCAAGACCTTTACAATAAACCTCAGTGGAGTTTTCTTTTCATCATGTGTTGAGTAAAGTACAGAGATGTCACGTCTCTCCTTTTTCCTCACCCCAGGACAAGACATTTCAAAGAAAGTATTCAATTCATCCACGAGTGCCGCCTGCGAGGTGAGGGCTGCCTTGTTCACTGGTACGTGTGCCCCTGCCGGATGACCCCTGGCCTGTTCTGCTTACCTCCCCCAAACGCCCAGTGCACACCCCACCTGACCCCACCTGCTTGTTAGTCGTCCTTTGCTTTTGTGCAAAGAGAAACGTACATTTTTTCTTTCCTTTTCACTTAGGATTTTCATTTTCTCAGTTAGGTTTCTGCAGGGACTGTTGAGGTCACGACACAGAAACTCCTTTTCCAGCCTTCCTCCGAGATCCCGACAGAGTATGGGCTCTGCCCGGTGCCCATTCAAAGCACTGCTTCTTGCTGGAGAGTTTAGATTGCACGTGTGGGTGTCACACCAAAATGACCATTTCTTCTCAGTTTATAGATTGGAGCTTTTACGTGTTTGGGGCTTACACTTTGCTTTAAAAAGAACTGAATAGACTCCTAGAATTGAGCAGTTCCTATGCAGCTCTCCACCTGCATTCAGCTGCCGTCTGCGTGGTACACACACACATACACCTGTGCACACATCGTGCAGAGAAAGCTTCTCTGAGACACAGAACTCAAGCACGGTGCCCCGCACCTGGCACGTCGCAAGCACTCAGGGAATGTGGGCCCTCGTTTCATCGCTGCCCATTTTCATTTTACTTTTAAAAAGAGCAGGACATGTGATAAACACAAAGTGCAGGTTTTGTGACATTTGCTTCAAAACGCTTTGCGGCGCAGAGCCGTTTCAAGGGGCTCTGGAGTCCTGTGCCTGGTGAGAGCATCTGCCCGGGTGCAGCCCAAGAGTATGTATGTTTTTTAACGCTCTCTCAGTTTTTCTGATACGCAGGAAGAACCGCTACTTGAGAGTGGTTTTTTACTGTTATTATTATTTATATTTGAATATGTGCAGGCCTGATGTTCTAGGAATTTGTATCTCATACAGTTGTGTCAATCTGAAGATAGGCTTTTCTAAAAATGAGAAATTTGCTAAACTTCCCCATCTTAAACCGTTGCTGAGCACTCCAAGTCTGACGCAGCACAACCTCTCTGTGACTGCCGCAATTTGCATGTGCATTTAAAATCGGCCCCTTACTCAGCCTGTGAGAGAAAATTGACCGTTATGGCCTGCAGAGCGTGCCCACGCTGGCACTCTGCTTATGTATGTGAAGAGGATCACAAAATATTTGGTAAGGGCTTCTGTGTTTAATGAGTTTTTTAAGTTATAGACTTGGCCCTTATATCCCTAAGAAAACCGGACTCTAAAAACGTGAAGCTGTCTGAACGGCTGCAGATTATAACTGGGTTTGTTGCTCAGATCCTGGACCCCTCCAGTCCCTGGATGTCCTTTAGTTACTTTATCTGTCCAGGGAAACGGGGACTATCTGAAGAGGAGCTCAGGAGCAATAGGGAATCAGACAGTGAAGTGTCCGGAGACACAGCCAGTAGAAAACCAATAAAAAAATGAGGCTACACAGGTAAAGGATGCCTGAGATTCTAGTGTCACAAAGGAGAGAGAGCTGGTATGTTCTGCGTAGTTTCCTAGTAACGTGCTGGCTTGCTGTGCACTCGCACTCCAGGGCAGGCAGGCTTCCGCAGTGAGCCTTCAGAGTCCCCGACCCTCCCTTGCCTGTGTGGTTCTTGGCCCTGCAGCCTGGCCGGCGTCTCCAGGAGTGTGACTCTGGTGGTCGCATACATCATGACGGTCACCGACTTCGGCTGGGAAGATGCCCTGCGCACTGTGCGTGCGGGGAGGTCCTGTGCAAACCCCAACCTGGGCTTCCAGAGGCAGCTGCAGGAGTTTGAGGAACACCAGGTCTGTCAGGTGAGCGTGCTCAGGGGCTGGGAACACACCTCCGTCTTTCCGTGCCCGCCTAGACTTGTGGAGGCTGGAAAGGCCCCCAGAGGTCGGCTGGTCCGAGGACACCCCTTCAGCCCCTCTGCAGTATCACTGGCCACTCGTCCACCAGCCGCTGCGGTCATTTCCTTTTCCCACTGTCCTCGGGCCCCATGTTAGTTTCTGTTTCTCTGCCTTGGGGTCAAGTACCGTTTCCTTGGTCAGGCTTGCTTTCACGTTCTCAGGCCAGAACCTGGAAGAAGCAGTCATTTCTCTTGCTAGACACTGGCTGGCCAGCCTCAGAGCTGACTGCCCGATGCCCCTTGGCCCCCTGTTCATAGGGGCAAACCTACACCATCAGGTAACAGGTGGGAGTGTAGGGGATGAGCTGTGTGACGTCCTGGTTTGTTTCACTTCTCCAGTTCCGCCAGTGGCTGAAGGAGGAGTACGGAGAGAGCCCTTTGCGGGATGCAGAAGAAGCCAGAGGCATTCTGGGTAAATACAAAGAGCAGGGGCGCGCGGAGCCCCCGCCTGGCGCCAGGCGCTGGGGTGGCCTCCCGGCCTCACCTCCTCTGGCCTACGGCAGCTGCACCACGGAGACCTAGCTGAGCCCTTGGCGCCCCTGCCCGCGGACAGGAAGGGGTGTCCCGGTGGATCCAGGCCCCCCCCGAGACCCCAGCAGCCCCACTCCCAGCTTCTGCGCCGCAGGCTGGGGAGTGTGCACGCGCGCGCTCGTGTGTGTGTGTGTGTGTGTGTGTGTGTGTGTGTGTGTGTGTGAGCGTGAGTGCTGGATGTGCGCGCTGCGGGAGCTGCCGTGAAAGCCACACTGCCGGCGTCGGCCTCACTGCCTTTCCCCGTGCGAGGTCTGCTGGAAGGCACTTGGAGGTGGCCGTGGAGGGCCCCCTGCTGCAGCCGGCCCTGCCCAGGCCAGCCCTGCCTTTCCGCGCCCTACTCGGTGGTGCCTGCCTGAACCGCCTGCCCTTGGGTCGTGTGGGGAGCACCCTAGACGCCCGCCCTCGGCCCCCGTCCAGCTTCCCCTCCTCCCAGCCCCCCGCTGCTCTCACCCTGGGGGCCTCGTCACAAGGCTTGCATGCACCTTTGGGATTTGGGAAGAAAGAGCGTCGTTAGGCACTGTCACGGTTTGCGCTTAAAAATACATTTAAAATGCCTGAGCACTTATTAAGCACCTTTGTGTCTGCTGTGGTTTTGGGATTTGATCTCAGCTACCTCATGAAATGGTTTTTGAAAAAGTGTTTTTCATTATTCCAATCAACTCTGCCTCATGGGTGAAAGCGTTTGGTCACGATGGCTTTTGAAGCCAACGGGAAAAGGATCGTATCATTGGGCCACTCGAAGCTTCTGATGCGGGCTTTGGGGGTGCCTTGTGGTGGGTAAAGCCGAAGTCAGGCCAAGCCGGGGGCCAGGCTCCACGCTCGTGCGGGCCGCAGATGTGCAGCAGGAAAGGAAAGCGCAGCCGCGGAGCTCCTCACCTACAGCCACAGCAGTTTGCTCTAAAGTAATGTTCTCCTTAAACCAAAAAGAAATGTAAATATGTTAACAGAAGTATTTAGGAGTCAGCTTGAAGGCTTAAATGCGGGTACAATGTGAACGCCTAGATCTGTTCCTGTAACCTGGAATGTTGTCCTAATATCGGTCGCCAGTAACGTTCTTTCTCCACAGCCACCCCAGGGATTCTGAAGTACTGGGCCTCTCTCAGAAGACCGTAATGTACCTGAAATATTGCAAAGCCAGAGTTTAGGTGCTGCCCAGAAGAAAAGCAGTCAGAGTTCATTTTTCAGTGTCCAGAAGTAATTTGTGAACGCACCTGTTTTCATTTTAAACAATACGTATGCAGTTGTGTCATCATATGTTGGGAACTACGCGTCCTCTTTGACAAGGGAAGGATTTTTGCCTAATTCCCCTGCTGTGGCTCCTTCTTCGCCCGTAGCCCTGCTGCCCCCAGGCCATCTCAGGGCCCTGCTGCCCCACCCGGTGACCGTGTGGTGATCGCGGTTGCCACTCCTGAGGGCCCTGCTGGGCACACCTGCCCCTGGGGACTGTCTCCTGGCCTGTTTCGTCCTGGGGTCTCGCCTCCACCACACGTGCATGCATCTGAGGTGAAGGGCAGCTGCACACGCTGCGCCTGCCCTTAGCTGGGGTGTGGATCCCACTTGCTCCCACGGGCGCCACGAGGCACGTTCGGAGGCTGCCCCTGGCAGTGATGCTGCTTTATTTTAAGGCCACTGCCATCCTCCAGAAGGAGAGTAGTGACGGCAGGAGACGTGAACTACGTTCCCTGGGAGAGAAAGCGAGTCCCCTGCTTGAGCAGAGGGGAGTCCGGGGGGTGCGCAGGGCCATCTCCCAACTCCAGTCTCAGCTTCAACGTGAAGGGCAGTAGCTGGTGTGAAGAGCAGTTTAAGTTGATTTCCCAGCGTTCTCTCGTCTAACTCACTCGGGGGGGGAAGAAGGAAGTGTAACGTTTTACTTAAAGGAGAGGTCTGGCGGGACCACGGGAGCTGAGGCGCACGGGCTCAGTGGCTGAAGGAGGCTTGACCTGTGTGCTGCGTCTGCAGCGCCTGGACGCTCCTGGCAAGGGCTCGGGGCAGGACACTTTGTGCCAAAACGGCCCCTGATGGGTGTGGGGTGACGGGCACCACAATGCTTGTTCTGACTTAACAGGCCTACCTGGGTGAAGAACAGGTGATCCAGGTGGAGGTGCCAGGCCTCGAGGCCCCGAGGTGTCTCCACTGCCCACCTGTGAGGGCGCGCCGGGGGGCGCGAGGAAACAGCACGAGGGACGACGGCCCCAACCCTGTGGGCTCCCCTACCCCTCGTGGCACCCACGACAATCACCCAGTAATCGGTGCTCTGCGGGTCACGGACTATCACCTTGAAGCCGTATAAACCCACAGAGAAGGTATTATTTCATTCACTTGAGGCTCAGAGAGGCCAAGAAACACACCGAAAACTAAAAACGTTAGTGCTGCTTTGCCTGAACCCAGGTTTTGATCTCAAATCAGTGTGCGATGCGAGAGGGAGGGGCAGAGTGCCCTGGGCTTTGCACTTCGAGGTTTGTGAGGCTGTAATGCCAGGGCCCCTGGGAGAGCCAGCACCACTGCTGTGCGCACGGCTGTCCGAGCCAAAGCCAGCACCGCTGCCATGAGCACGGCTGTCCGAGCCAAAGCCAGCACCGCTGCCGTGTGCACGGCTGTCCGAGCCAAAGCCAGCACCGCTGCCGTGTGCACGGCTGTCCGAGCCAAAGCCTCTGCCCGCTCCCCCCAGTCTCTCTGGGGGTTTTGTTTGGGGCCATGGTGGGTGGTGGCCAAAAGCACACGGACGTTTCCGTTAGATGGTATTGACCGTGCTTAGATGTTAGAGGCAGAGGCCCCTTCTCCGAGACCAGAGCAGGTGTTCGGGTCACATGGACGTGGGGACGGTGAACCCCCCCGTCCCAAGGGCCTTGCCTTGTTAGAGGAGGGGGTCGTAGCCCTGGCAGTTTCTTTAGGCTGTCTTTTCTGTGATGTTCTTTGAACACAGGTCTGTCCAGCCTGGGTCTCAGGATCGTGGCCCATGGTGGAAGAGACCTGCACTGCCTCTCTTCATTCAGTCATTTGCCAGTTTGCTTGAGAAATGCTTATTCATCCCAGCTGACACTCTGGGACTCAGGCAGGGTGCACAGACCCACCCCTGATTCTCAGAAAGACTAGCTTGGTGGGGTTGGCAGTTAGGAAAACTGGCGGTTACAGAGCCGGCCATAAGCACTGGTATAGGTGCCCCTGATGCTGTGTGTGGGGAAGGCACAGAGAGGCCATTCCAGTTTGGGTGAGAGAGGTCGTGTCCCAGGACGGCATCTCGGAGGAGGTGGTACCTAATCGGGGCCTGAAGCATGAGTGCTGGAGTTGGCTGGCACAGTGGGTGCGGGGGAGTCCAGGCAGGGGCCTGGCATGCGCGCAGGAGAGGCCACAGTCTCTCTGGGTGACCAGAGCAGGCACAGGGGTGGGCGCCGATGAGAGGTGCAGACAAAGCTGCAGAAACAGGCAAAGGCCCAGGCTTTCGCTCTCTGCTTGGCACAGTAACTGGTTTCCTTCTCACACCAGCCCTGGAGCTGACCAAGCTCAGAGGGCGGGTGCCCTGCAGCTTCCCGCAGTCTGGTCCCCAGGCGTGGAGCCTTGCAAGCGCGTGGACGCCGTTTTGCAGGCACGGAGTGGGGCTTGCCGAACGTGCTGGGCAAGCAGGCACCGTGATGGTGCGGGGGAAGGGGGCCCACGCTGGGGGCCTGTCAGGAGGCAGCAATCACGGCCATCCAGGCGACAGTCGTGGCGCCCAGAGCGGGCCTTTGGTGCGGAGGCGAAGGGGCTTGAGGGAGCCTGGGGAGGGGGAGGCCATTGCTCCCAGGACCAGAGCCCGTGAGGGGCTTGCTTCCCTGGCGATGGCTCTTCCCACACCGAGGTGGGGTGTGGACTCTGGCACGTTGAGGGCAGACTGAAGGGGCCGCTGGCCAGAGGCGTCCACGGGGCTCACGCCCTGCTGGCACCCAGCTTCGCGCACCGGGGGCTCAAGTCTGTCCACAGACCCGGAACAGACTCCCAGGCACCATACTTGCGACAATTCATGTCCAATCCAAATGTCCAATTTATTAATTTATTGTGAAAGATAAAACATTAGCTTTATGAAGACTAATTTTATCCCCTAACTAGGCTGTCTTTCATTGTCAGATTTTTGGAAGCCAACGTGCTGTACACCTTAACTTACACAATGTTATATGTCAGTTATATCTCAATAAAGCGGGAAAAGAAAAGGAGTAAAGCACCTTGTAAGTTAGTCCTGAGGTATCTCCCTACGCTCCTGGAAGCGGGGCTGAGACCTGGGGGCGGGGTGTCCTGACAGGCGTGTCCAGAGAGGCGTGCTGTTGCCATCGCGCCCTGGAGCACTTCTGCAGCCTGCAGCCTCCTATGTCCCCGTCCACGTTCTCAGCAGCCACCCTGGTCTGCGCTCCCTCTGCCTGAGCTGGTTCTCTGACTTAACTCACGTCTCTCAGAGCAACTTTGTGAACCTTGGGCTTCCCCCTGGAGATAGGTTCCCCCGGGGGCTTTTTTATGTATGGGGTGCTGATTCTCTCCAGCTTCCGTCTCAGCAGGGGACCCCACTTCCAACTTCTGGGGCTGCTTCCTGTTGCTGGTGCATGAGACAGCCTGCAGATTCCAGGGACCGCTGTGCATGCGTGTGTGTGCACACAGCTGTGTTCTGTTGTTTTTAAATTTTATTTTAGAGGACTCCTTGGCCTTCAGGGGAGCCACGTGGGCAACGTCAAGGGGCATTGGGACCTTAGGCAGCAGAACCTGGGCGCCCAGGGAAAGTCAGAGCTGGTCACGACAGGCTGCCCTGCACACCAGCATCTAGTCTTGAAAATAGGGAACATGCTAAGACTCAGTACCCTGTGATCTCACATTAGGTGACCCCTCCCATCCTGACCCTGCGTTATTAATAATTTTATCGAGAATGTGCTTTCAACACGCTTGTATTTATAGATGTACTTAAGAAGAAATCACCAAGACTTCGGAGGGAAGTTCCTCTTCCCTTTCCTTTTTATTGCCCAGAGAAAGGGAGGGAAAAAGAAACCAAAAAAAAAACGGCCTTTGACTTGTTCCCGGAGGCTTGAGAACGTTCACCGTCCCTTCTGAGGGTTTACTGGGGTCTCACTGGGCCCCCAGCTAGGACACCCAGGCTGTCAGGTGCTTGAATCTGGTGACAGCAGCTGCATTTCACCGGGACACTTTGCTCTCTTGCTTCCCCCCAGCTGCAACAGTGGGACGTGATTATCGCAGCCAGTATCAGAATTCGCGTTCTCTTCTGCAGCCTGGGCTCCGCCACCTCGCCGCGAGGCCGCGGGGCCGCTCTGGGCTCACTGTCGGGGAAGCGTTGCCATCCGCGGCTGCAGGGTGTGTGAAGGGCTCTGGCGGCCTTGACTGAGCACAGGCCGCCGGTGTTCTGATCCCGGCGGTGTGCTGCGTCTGTGGGGAAGGGATCGGACCTGAGAACATCCTTTATACCAAGGCCTGTGTAGGAAAACTAGATGGGGCAGGGGGGCTGGTTCTGGGGGAGGACAATCCCTTCTAGTATCGATAGTTCGGGACAGTTTTTGGAAACAACGCTGACCACGCCAAGTGCGTTTTGTGAGCTCGACCCAGGGAGACACATCAGCTTATGGGGGTCGGGGCCTGGCCCCCCGGACACTCTCACGATGAGCACGTGTGTGATGGGACCTTGACGTGTGTGTCCCTCCGGCCACAGAGAGGGACAGAGTCCACTTGCCCCCAGACGTGGCCAGACCAGCACAGACTGGAACCGTGCTTTCTGGCGAGCGGCCCTGCCTGTCAGTCGGCTCTGGGTTTCCCCAAGGCACTGATGGGAGCCTTTTTGGGAAATAATAATCGAAAGGCCTCCATGTGCCCCAGAGAAATGTCACCTGCTTTGCAAAGGGTGTGCCCTTCACGGCAAGAGGCCACGGGCGCCCAGCTTCCTCAGAGGGCATCCAGAGAGGCCCGTCCCGGCTCTGCCGGACGTTCCATTCCCCTTGGTGTGTGTGAAGCACGCGGATGCCAACAGGAACAGCAGGACGGTGTGAGATCAGGTGTGTCTCAGGTGTGCTGCGCGGTGGGCCATTCCCGCGGCACGAGAGCCCCTCCTGAGTCATCCGCTGCTGGGAGCTCGGAGCTGCGGGTACCGATGCGCAGCTCGGGGCAGAGGTGGTGCTGGGCCGGGAGAGGGCAGCCGAGGCCTGGGCCCGTGGCCAGGTGGCCTGGTAGAAGTCCACTGCGACCCCAGTTCCCTGGAACACCTTGGGAGCCCCCGAGGAGGCAGCCCACTCCGTGGGGACTTCTTCTCAGACCCGCCTGAAAGAAACTCCCTGGGAGGGGTGAGCGGGCTTGGCCGGCACCCTGTTGGGTGGCGCAGAGGTGTAGCCAGAGCCCACCTTGCAGCCCCCGGGGTGGCCCCTTATGGTCTAGGCAGGCCCCTTTGGCCCCCCTCCCCCCATCTGGAGGACAGGACAGGCAGCCTCTGGACGGCCAGCAGTCACTGGGCACTTAGTGTGTGATGTTCCCGAAAGTGCATCCTCTCGACAATCTTGTCACATAGGTTTTACTTTTATCCCCAGTTTTGAGATGAAGAAACTCTAGAAATTCTAGAGAACTTGACTGTTGTCCAGTCTCGGGCCAGGAAGTGGCAGAGTGAGGCCTGGAGTCCGAGCAGCCTGACCCACTGCGCTAAGGTCGCCGCTTCCTTGTAAACGCCAGCACCGCTGGGGCAATGCCAGGGGGTGCGGGCATCCACGCTGGAGTTCTCTCCTGAGGTCGGGGCCTCGTGGGGAGACAGGAGGAACACAGGTGAGGCACGAGGGAAGCCTTTCTTCTTTCCACCACATCCCCTTGCGTGGGCGCTGTGTCCACCATACGTGCCTCCACCGGGCCTTCCTGATACTCCCAGGGTGGCGGGCAGAGTCCTGGGGTGTCGTGGCGCCCCAGGAGGCCCTTTTCAGGAACACGGAATTGGACCAGAGTGGGGTTGGTGCTGGGAGCCCAGCACCCGAAGCAGATGGTGTTCTGTCCTTGAGGTGCAGCGTTACACAAGTTGAGGGGCTCCGGGGTGGGGGGGTTGTGCAGGAAGCCCAGGGATTTGCTGTTATTCAGCTCAGATAACTCAGTGGAGACTCATCAAGGACAGAGGCAGGGGAAGCAACAGTGTGTTGAAGGAACGGGGGGCCTCCTTCTGACTTTGGGGCTGAGGGCAGGGCTGGGGGCAGGGAGGCAGGGCAGGTCTTCAAGAAGGACGGGAAAGCTGGGGGCAGAAGAAGTTTCCCATCCTGTGTCCTGTCCTGACTCCCCAGACCCAATGGGATGCTGGCTGGCAGGGTATTCTGCTCGCTGTGGGCCAGACTCCTTCCTACAGGCAGCCCTGGCCCTCAGCATGGGTGGGACGGAGAGTCCGTGATAGGAAGAGGAAGTACCACCGGCTTCCAGGAAGTATCAGTGTCAGCAGCTGATGCTAAAAGTGGGTCTGAGAGAGGAGCCTGGGTTCTCCTCCACGCTTTGTCCCAGAAGCATGCTGTCGGGGGCTTGGCCTGTGACTCACCGCTTTCATCTTTAAAACGCATCCTAGAAGCATCGATTCCTGCCAGTGTGCCCAGTGTGCCCCCCGATCTGTACTTTCCGTGGCCCATCTGGAGGAATGACACCCTCCAAGGGAAGGCCAGCAGGGTCGGGTGGCCTCTGACATCTGCTATGAACTGTGCCCCCCTGCGAAGGGCGGGGGAGGATGGACTGCGTGCCTCAGTCAGGCCTCAGTGCCCAGCTCACGCAGGCGCCCAGCAGCTCACGCAGGCGCCCAGCAGCTCGCGCAGGCCGCCATGGGGGAGGGGAGGAGCCAGGCTTGGCGGCCCTGCCTTCAAAGGCTTTTTAACTGAGTTGGGGAGAGGGGGCAGTCACTCCGGAATGTCCTGTGAGCAAATGCTGAGCTAGAAGCATAAATGCAGGCCAGGAGGCCCCTGCAGTGGAGGGTGCGCTGGCTGGGGCTGGAAAGGGAGGGGAGTCAAGGGCCTGCTGGGCGGAGGGCGAAGGAGGGGGGCGGCACGGCCAGGTGCACTTGGAAGCAGATGTGCAGGGCATCTGGGGGCCTGGCTATGACTGGCAGGCAGGATGGACTGGAGGCGGGGCAAGAGCTGTGAGGGAGGGCAGGCGTCAGCCCGATGGAAGTAGTGGCGGGCAGTGCTGGTTGGGGTTCCCCAGAGGCAGAGAGGGTCAGGCGCCAAAGGTGACTGGCGGGTAGCACCTGTAACGGGCGGGGGAGGAGGCTGGCGGGGCCGGGGGCTATCAGGCCGGGGGCGGTACGGCGGCCCCAGAGAGTGGCCCGAGCCTGGCGGCGCTCACCGTCCGCACAGGCTGGGGCGGCCCGGCCGCTCTCCGGGGTCCTCAGGTGCTGCAGTGCGACCCTGCAGAGGTACTTCTGCACAAGGGTTTCCCCGGCAGGGCCGCCGAAATGCTTCAGCCGCGCTCCAGACTCCAGAGCTGGAGCTTCCAGGCAGCATGGTCACCAGGCGCCCCTGGCGACCTGAAGTCCCCTCCCCGCCCCCAGGTGCGGCACCAGGACTTGGGGGATCCCTTCTGCCCCTCCTCACAGCCATCCCTCCAGGGGGGCAGCAGGGCCTCAGCGCTCCCAGGGCAGGAGATGTGGAGATGCACTGGCCACAGAGCATTCACTACAAATAACTTTTGGTAATAAACAACTGAACGTTGATCTGTCTACCCAGAGCCAGCAATCCTAAACCATTCCAGTGCGAAAATACTCCTCCCCCACAATTTCTTTGGTTGATCCAAGTCTAAATAACGGCTGTGTCTGCTGTCGAGTCTTAATAATATTACATCACCTTTAGATGTGGGTGTTTTTATTACGTCATCTTTAATTAACGATGTTTTCTACACGATGTGAATGTAGAGAACCCCAGTTAACAGGCAGCACTGGCACAGAGGGAATCAGCTAGGCTTAGCTTTGCCTTTTTCTTTTTCACTAAATTCAGAAAGACTTGGAATCCGAGCCCCATGGGGGCAGTTTGGTCTCCAGCCTGCAGAGTAGATTTGAAATAACCAAGGGCAGCCCCTGTGTAGCCACCTGAACATTTACTTGCCTTTACAATTTTGGGGCTGGAGAGATATTTGAAAGCTACCAGAATTGGTCCCAAAGACGCATAGACATGCTATTTATGGAATTTGATGTGAAATGGGTTTTCTATAAATCTCTCCCAATCTTATGCTTTTAAAACTTTTCCTAACTATTTGTATCGATATATCTGTTGCTTAACATGAAAGAAATTTTTCAAAATTAAAATAAAGCAAAAGCGGTCTGTGATCAATGATGAGTGAAGATAGATTGACAAATCTGACATAAAGAGAAGTTCGGTTCTCCTTATGTTTATTTGTTAACTTCTGCAACAAATTTGCAAAAGTTAAGGCTTTAAAACAAATTGTAATTATTCATTAATGTGACAGACCAACATATAGGTACATATGTATTTCCCCAATTTTCAAACTATGCTTTATTGCAATTGAAAAGTATTAGTCCATGACTTTTTTCTTCTTTTTACTGTGATATTTATTTTATTTTTGTTCTCATTTATTTACTGGAGCGATAAGTATAAAATTCAACAAGAACATTTTTAACAGCATGTGTTTATGTTCTGTCCCGTATTCTTTTTTGTTTAATTCCGTGACCATTACTGGCTGTCACACAGAGAACCCTGGTGTCATGTATGCTGTGTGGACCTGTGCTCACAAGCTCCCTAGCAAACACTGAGGCCCTGAAGCCCACCGGTTTTACTGCAGCCTATGTGCGTGGGTCTCCCGACCCCATTCCGCTTTGGTTTTTTCACACTTCCTAATACCCGAGACTTCACTAATCTGTTTCTATTTCACTCTCTGTAGAGGCACAAGTGAAAAGATAATGAAAATTCTCTGATTTTTCAAATGTTCATTTTTTCTGGTCCTTTTTTCAAAGATAATTGAAGATGATTATTGTTATTTGGGGGGACCCTCGGTGAGAAAGCTGCTCTATGTTTCCTGTGCAGTGTTCTCCTGTGGGTGTCCCTTCCATTAAGAGGCTCACATATGAGAATCCACACTTCACAAGACGTGGGCAGAGGCTGAAGCACCCCCCTCTCCCATCAATGTGTCTTTAAGTTGCCGTCTCTCCTAGTGCATTTCAGAGACTCAGATATATAATAATTCTACAAACATACAACTTATTAAGACTGTCTCCTCTATTGCAAAAATCACGATGTTCCTCTATTTGGTGAGGGACCTAATTTAAGTGTTTGTGAGATTTTGATGAATCCCAGTCATAAAGCATGCCCTTCTCCTGTGCCAAAAATCACCAAGTGCATTTCTTTCTTTTTTTTCTACTGAAGTTTAGTTGATTTACAATATTGTGTTAGCTTCAAGTGTACAGCAAAATGACTCAGTTTTACGTACTTTTTTCACATTCTTTTCCATTGTAAGTTATTACAAGATACTGAGTAGAGCTCCCTGTGCTGCACAGTAAATCCTTGTCGCTCACCAAATGCATTTCTAAGGTGGGAGTGCCAGCCTCGGCAGCGGGCCCTCAGCTCCCTGGGGGCGGGGCCTGGGGGCGGGGCCTGGCTCGCGGCAGGTGCCTGAGTCTCCTGGTCGTAGCTCCCTGAGTCTTGCTCCCATCAGGCTGTCCTGCCCCGAGCAGGGCGCCTCAGAGGCCCCAGCTCTGCCCTGCTCGCTCCCCAGACCCCAGGCTCCGGTCTGTGCTTCCCTCCTGGCCCCTCACGACTGCGCTGTGGGAGCCCCCCTTCTTCACTTTCTGGCTCGCGAGAGGGCAGGCTGAGCCGACCGACGGAGGACAGGAGCCCCTCTGCTCACCGGGTCCTGCCTACCCACCCACCCAGTTTTCAGAAACGCGCTCAGGACCTCGTTTGCCCTCATACAGTTAGCACCTTGGAAACTAGGAATCTGAGCCCACTGTGGACCAGGCAGGACCCGGTTCAGCCCACCTGGAGTTTTGTAACCTC
Organism: Grampus griseus; assembly: GCF_964374135.1. Taxonomy (NCBI): domain Eukaryota; kingdom Metazoa; phylum Chordata; class Mammalia; order Artiodactyla; family Delphinidae; genus Grampus; species Grampus griseus. The sequence continues at coordinate 209,589 of NC_139004.1, forward strand.
CCCTGTGTGCTGACATCATTTGTTTCTGAGCCTTTCTTTAAAAAATAAATACATAAAAGTCAAATGTTCTGGGAAATGAATCTTAGCCTCTTAAACATTCTTTTTATCAAGGCCTCACCACTAGGACCCTAATCTTATTTTATTTTGCTTCTTAAGCTAAAAACAAAATTCCGCTGACATGTTTATTTCCTTTTTCTGTATTTAAGTCAATCAGTCAAAACTATTGGTGGCCCCGCTGTGCTCACAGCCCTGGGCCAGGTCCCCGCCCAGCCGAGCCCATGTGTCCCCCGCAGCGTGCAGCGGGCTCTGGTGCGGAGGAGAGGCCTGCTCCGGGGCCTCCTCTGCAGCTCCCTTCTGCAGACCCGACCAGAGCCCAGCCACACGTTTCTGGCTTCAGCTACCTTCCTGTGGCTTGGATTTTTAAACCCTTACATACTTCTTACAGTACCGTGGACCTTATTCTTGTTACCTTTCACTCCAATCCATGCACTTGCTATCTGATAGCCTTGTTCTGTTTCCTGGATTTCTTCATTCACTGCCTTTCTCACAATTTACATTCATTTCTCAGAAGAGTTTTGATGCTGATTGTTTGCTGTGAAACTAGCTCTGGACAAAGTTCACGGTACCAGTTGAAACGGTGGCTTAAAGCCACTTTTCTTCTCTCTAGAGAAGCACAACTTCTGGTCCTAGAATCACACACCTCTTTGGAAAAGACACGAGCTGACGTCGGGCGACCGGGCTGCTGCACCGTAAGCCAGCCTGCTGGCGGCAAGGCTCCCGTGCAGCCTCTCGATCGGATCTGAAGTGCTTTTGCTGCATTGCAGTGTCCAGACATGTCTGTGCTACTTTACCACTTCTTTTCTTCAGGTTTCTCTGGGAAAAGTCCAGACTCTCTAGGTTTTCTGTTCAATAGCTTCTTCCTCAGATTATGAAAATTTGTTTTCCCTCACAAAATGAAAGAAGTCTACAGTGCCATTCAGAAAATTACTTTTATTTTGTAAATCCTATAACGCTTCATAAAGTGTTTCCATATAGAGAGCACCTTCACGTACATTAATTCATTTTCCCAGCAAAGCTGTGGAATCACCAGCACCCACGGTCAGCTGCTCAGTAGCAGGACAGGACCTAGAACTCAGGTCTGACTCATATCCATTGCTCTTTGCTCTATACCACGTTGCAACCAATGAGCAACGAGCTCTCCATGTGAGCAAAACAAAGATAACCTGCCAAAATGATTTAGAAACAAAGGTTGAGGCAACGTTATCATGTGACATAGTTGGGTCCCAGTGGATTGATTTATGAATTAATAAAGTGGAATTGAATCGCAGAAGAGGCCACAGTTACCTGGTCCACGAGAGACCAGGTCATGTCTCCACATGATACATTTACACAGGGAAGTGTCTTTCCTCAAGGACTGTGGATCTGAAATCATCTTGAGGCTTGTAGACTTGAATTGGTTGTGTCTGAGATCCACTAAACAGGTCTAGACATGCCAGCGAGTGGCATCTCGGTTAGAAGGGGCAGCAGGTAGAGATGGTGTCTGTCTAGGAGGGACCTGCTGGAAGAACCAAGACAAAGGTGCAGAAAATAAGCCAGAGGCAGGGCGGAAGCTGCCCGGGAGAAGCAATGGGGCAGGTGGCCCAAGAACTGAGCAGACAGGAGGGAGGGACATTGGGCCAGGTTGGGATGGACTGTCCGGGAGCAGTGCCCTGCGGTCCTGGGGACCTGCCAGGCGGAGTGAGAGATGCTGCTGTCTACACTGCGCAGGTCGGCACCAAGTCACACGGTCTCACAAACACAACTCTGGACCAATGACAGCTGTTCCGTCTAACACCAAATCATCAGACATATCTTAACATACTTCTAAGACCAAAGAATCAGTCTCCTCTTGTCGAGAATTGTTTTGCCCCCAAACAAAACAAAAACAAACAAAACAAGACAAAACAAAAGCTCTCAAGTCCATGGAAAAGAATTAACTTTTTCAAAAGAAAACTTTGTGTAGGAAAGGAAACAATGGGGCAGTTGAAAAGTCGTTATAACAACCATTATAAAAAGGCAATGAGTAAATATTTTAACAGACGATGGTTAAGTATAGTGGTGAATACATCTCTGACTTCCTTAGCTAGAATAAACCCAGTTGGGTTGTTGAATCAGTAACCCCGCCCCCCCTCTTTGGTTTCTGTAAGTTTAAAACTCAAAGCTAAGAAAGCAGAGAACCATCATGCCCTCTGGAAGTAAAAGACAACTTCGTGTTTTGGAAAATAGCCTAACCTGCGCCGCTTAGGTAGTGAGGGCTTCTACCCCAGCCATATGCCTCTCGCTCCGATCCTGGCACTTGACAGCTGCCAAGATCTGGAAAGAAAACTTGCAAAATTACTTCTGAAGCTTATATTTATGTATTTTTCAGAAAGAGGTAAGCAACAAACCGTGACTGGATCTTCTCTAGCGATGTCACCTTTTTCTTATTCCCATGTCTTAGGAGATGCCTATTTTTAACGTGTCTGTTGCCTGGACCCTGTTCAGCGAAACGCCGCTGTAAAATTGTGCACATCGGGCTTCCCTGGTGGCGCAGTGGTTGAGAGTCCGCCTGCCGATGCAGGGGACACGGGTTCGTGCCCCGGTCTGGGAAGATCCCACATGTCGCGGAGCGGCTGCCCCGTGAGCCATGGCCATTGAGCCTGCGCGTCCGGAGCCTGCGCTCCGCAACGGGAGAGGCCACAACAGTGAGAGGCCCGCATACCGCAAAAAAAAAAAAAAAAAAAATTGTGCACATTTCACAGAATACGCGTGAGACAGACAATTTTCTAGGAAACCAGTGGGATGTAATTGGGTAGATCATCATCCTTCCTGCTCAGCCCACTTCGGAAGTTGGGCCTAATCAGAATTATTTATCGTTCAGTTATTTTTCCTGAAATGTTGGCAGGCGTCACCCACCTTCCTAGCTGCCATTTCCGTCAGGGCCAGTGTGAGCTCTCCCGTCCTCAGTTTACCGGGTCTTAAAATACAGAGTTTCTCAGAATTTCAGTGTTTTGTCTCGGGTCAGATGTAGAGTCATTAAAAGAGAAAAGTATCTTTTTGTGTGCGTGGCCTTTGGAGAAAATATAAATCGTTGAAATTATCTCTTCCAAGGCCGCACAGCTTCCAGCTAAAGGAGATAGGGGTGAATTTACTATCAACACCTTCCTTTACCCAAAACTTCGCCACAATGAGGTCTTGGGATAACTTACCCAACAGCCGCAATTTCTAACCCATTTCTCGATTTTCTTGGGTACATCAGAGCTGAAGATTCTAAAAATTTCAATACACACACTTAGGGCTGTATGTGTATTGGGTCAAGTAGGTATGTATAACTTGACCAGGGAAAGCTCTCCTGCCTGAGACAGGTTACCAACCCCTGGAAACGACTAGCCCTCCAGGGAAGAGAGGATATTTCCGTTCCCTAAGAAGGCATGTGCTGTCCCATTTACAATAAAAGAGACCCCAGAATTTCTTTGAATAGCAACAACAGCTGTTATTTAAGGCACACCAAAGGAGATAGACTTGGTTTTTTTTTTTACTGTGACAGAGGTTTGAGTCGGCCATGGGGGATTCTGGGGGCTTTCAAACCTTTTTCCCCTTTGCATTTTATGTCACGCTAGGCATGCTTCACCATGAACTATTTCACATGCTAACAGAAGACAGAGATGGTCTTGTAGGGCAGACCCCTGCTGATTGCCCGTCTTCTTCCTGGCCAGGTTGGACATGGGTGACCATGCATACACAATGTTTTCCATAGAAAGACACACACCAGCACTGACTACACAGCCCGTTGGATGGCATCAGGTGCTAACAGACGATGCAGCTGTTTGGCAAAAACACCTCAGGCTTGTTCTAACGGTCGCTCGGGCCAGGAGAAGGCGGGGCTCTGACCTCTGTTTGGGGAGACTGCTGTCCGGAGTCAAAGCAAGTCGCTGGGATCAGGGTGACCCCTGTTTTGATTCTTCCTTGGGCGATACGTTTACCCTCCTCCTATTGTTTTTTCATGTTTTTTTAAAAACAGCTTCATTGAGGTCAAATTTACATGCTATATGAAAATAGTACACATCTACAGTGTGCTATTCAGTGAGGTTAAGAACACCGACCCAGTTGTGCAGCTGTCACCATAACCAGATGCAGAGCAGTGTCATCACCCCTCCTCCCCACACTGACACCCGCCCACAGATGCACTCTCTTTCTCTGTAGAGTTGCCTCGCAGGCTGTTTCATATAAATGGGACCATACAGTGTGTGGTCTTTGGGTCTGGCGTCCTTCCTGGTATAAAGTTTTTGAGAGTCATCCACGGTGTACCTTGTGTTGGTGTTTCTTTCCTTTTGATTGAACAGCCTGGTTTTTTTTTAATTGGAGTTGAGGGTCTCCATGGGGCCTGCCTGTGTGACGTCCGGAGGCACCGTGACTGTCACACGTGGGTGGGGGCTGCTCCTGGCATCTGGTGGACGAAGGCCAGTGATGCTGCTAAACGCCCGCACGCGAATAATGACCTTTCCCAGAACGTCAGCGGTGCAGAGACTGAGAATCCCCGGTGGGCTCCACAAAATTCCCTCTTATCCTCAGGGTACATGTCTAAAGCCAAGTGCTGCCTGACGGGAGCCTTCCCTTTGATTGCACTGCATATCATTGAATTGGGATTCCGTTTGTCTAATTTATATGTATGTTTAAAATACAAACTCATTTGTGAAATGTAATTTTTTTACCATTTGGGAAAATTTTGGAATCTCCTAAAATATTATTCATTGGGTTGCACTGTCCACCAGAGAGAAAGGTGAGGAAAGAGAGTGTACAATTCTTGTTTCCTGGCTGAGATCTCAGCGTTGCTTGGTTTTGGAAACTTAGCGACAGAAAAGTAGCAAATGGTGTGGCTTGTACAGCTTTAAGTTCCAGGAACTGCAGGAATCGTTGGGAGGCTTATAATAGAGGAATTTAATAAAGGACATTAAGTTTGTTTAGCAACAAATTGCACTATAATTTTTGTGGCTTAGGGTCCAACGTTACGTACTCTGGTTATATTTTTCCACTTCAGCTCCAGAATTTTGACTCTACTATGTTATTCTTAACATTAATGAATAAAGTTTACAGGGGGCAGGGATTAAAAGAAACAGATCCAAAAATCAAAAACTAAACTAAAGAAGTTCTTATCACCCAGCATAAAACCCCTCTTGGGAAAAAGAAGAAATCAGTCAGAATTTAAATACTTTGTTTTATCTGAGACCAGGGACCTCGGACTGCTCGATTTTTCCTCTGGGGTTGTTGAGGTGCCAGGAGGCGGGATTCTGTCTTGGTTCTTTTGAGTTTTGTGTGATGATGAATAAGAAACACAGTTCTCTGGAGCTTAATAATGTAAGAGGAGACCCAAGTGCTGTGAGTCGGTAAACCATCCTGGGCAGGGTTACCTTTGGGAATTTAACAAATAAACAGTGCATTTCAACTGCCCTGGGTAACTTCTCACTCCGACCACTCTGGGGTCCCAGTGGGCAGCTCTGCCTCAGCCCTGGGGGAGGGGGTGCTGGGCAGGAGTGCTGGTTGGCAGGGGCCAGTAGAGCCGGGTCTCCTGCAGGCTCCCCTGCATCTGACCTCCTGCACCGCCTCTGTGTCTCATCAGCACCGCCTGCGAGAAATACACAGCGGCAGTAAAATGAGGGCAGAATGCAAATGTACATGCACACGCGTGCACACATATAACATACATGTATACAGATGGGCACCTGCATATGCAGTATACGCCTGTACAGTCCTACGTGCACACACAACACATATACACATACACACAACACGTGTGCACGGCACATATGCACACGCACATTCCTCAGAATGACCGTAAGCACTTTGTACACATTTGTTCATCGCTGCCAGATAGTTGTTTTGTGTCTGTGTTACAGTTGAGGATGCTTAGGCTCAGAGAGGTTGAGCAATTTGATCAGGGCCACACAGCTGATAAGCAGTAGAGTTTAGAAATTAGAACGGAGTTTTCTGTAAACCCAAATTCCAAAGGAAGAAGCAGTACAAAAGGAGATCTGGCCTTTAAAAAGCTGTAACCCAGGGACTTCCCTGGCGATCCAGTGATTACGAGTCCACCTTCCAATGCAGGGGATGTGGGTTCAATCCCAGGTCAGGGAACTAAGATCCCACATGCATGGGGCAACTAAGCCCACAGGCTCTGGAGCCTGCCCAACACAACCAGAGAGAAGCCCGCACGCTGCAATGAAATACCCTGCGTGCCGCAACTAAGACCTGAGGCAGCCAAATAAATAAATAAATATTAAAAAAAAAAAAAAAAGCTGTAGCCCCAACATAAAAATACCAGTGGTTGTGGCAGTGGGAGGAGATGAGTAGACAGTGCAAATACTGTGTATGATGTTATGATGTGGGTACATATCATTGTACACTTGTCCAACCCTGCAGAGCGCACAGCACTGCGAGTGACCCTGATACGAACCATGGGTGGTGCTGATGTCGTAATGGGTGACTGGGTGTCCATATAGGTTCAGCGATTGTAACACCTGCATCATCTGGTGGGGATGCTGATAGCAGGGGAGGCTCTGTGTGTGTGTGTCTCTGTGTGTATGTGTCTGTGTGTGTGTCTGTGTCTCTGTGTGTGTCTCTGTGTGTGTCTGTGTCTGTGTGTGTGTGTCTGTGTGTGTCTGTGTGTGTGTCTGTGTCTGTGTGTGTATGTGTGTCTGTGTGTGTGTGTCTCTGTGTGTGTCTCTGTGTGTGTCTGTGTGTGTGTCTGTGTGTGTGTGTGTGTGTGTCTCTGTGGGGGGGGAGGGGGGGTACATGGGAGATCTCTGTACCTTTCAATTTTGTTGTGAACCTAAAACTGCTCTAAATAAAGAAAATCTGTAAAAAAAAAAAAAAGCTATAACTCCACACTTGCGCTCCAGCTCAGTTGTTTCAACACCCTTTACAGAAGACTCAACTTGGTTGAACAAATGCCTGAATCTAAAACTCTGGAATATGATCAACCTTGGTCTGTCTGTGTCTCTCTTAAACGTAGCTTTTTTTCTGAAGATAAAAATGACATATGCTAATTACTGAAGTAGTATACATGTATATGAAATATTTTTTAAAAGTAAAAATTATCTCCACCTCTTCACCTAGAGATAAGCAATGTGAACACATCCACATAGCTCTCCTGCAGTCTCTCTAGGCAGATTAGATAGATAGATGACAGAGAAAGCGGGTAGAGTTTTATATAAGTGATACTAGAGTATAGACAGGTAATTAAAAGAAGGAGATCAAGGTGAAGGTCTTCCCACTCTCACTGAAAAACAAACTATCGTAGACATAAGCGTTTTGATGTTCGCTGGCGGAGGGGAAGTGTTCTGAGAATTTCCTTTGTGTTCATCTTGGCTCCATGATTGATTAACGGACGAAGCTCCCAGAACCTCAGAGAGAAGCAGGTGTTTGTCCTTTTTACCATCTCCCCTGTAAGAATGTGTCTGTTCTTCCATTATGGTGATACTCTGACCCCTGGGAAATGCTCACTGCCAGCACAAACCACAAATCTCTGAGTGCAGGAAATTCTCAGTTCAGCAGGAAACCGTTCCCCTTCGGAACTTGAGCCCCAAACCTGCGTTCCCGGGACCAAGCTGCTCTGTCCTGACCGCGGCCTCCTCCCCAGTACCTGCCTCCGCTTTTCAAGCCTCCCTTCTGTGACCTCCTTCTCCGTCTCAGGTCTTCTTTGAGGCCTTTGCTTCTGTAAATGAGAGGATTTCGATCGCTGCTGTTTTAGCTGACGACACTTCCATGTGCTGAGCCCCCGGTTTCCGGATTCACACACCATCTCCTCCGACAAAGAGCACGCGGCTCTCTAAGATTTTTAGCCCTCACGCTACTGCCCTTAGGAAGCAGGGGTACCTTTCATTGGTCCTGCCAGGAGAGACCCGTCTCCTGCTGGCTGCCTCACGGAGAGCAGGGGGTGGTACCAGCTCCCTCCTCCAGCCCCGTTTGCCGAGGGCTTTACTGCCCCACGTCATGTCACTCGGCGTCAGGTAGATCTGACCCTTCCGTTGGCAGACTGCTGGTCACATAGTTGGAAGTGGTGTCTCCAGGACCCAGACGAGCATGGCCTTGACCCCGCTGTGCGCTGGGTCCGAGGCAGAAATGCCCCCATGAGCTCTTGCCCTGCCCCAGGCCAGGGACGAGGCCCACAGGAGTGTGGAGAACTTGGGTCCTGACCACACAGGTGACCTGCAGGCAGGACCTCACAGGCAGCTTCAGGCGAGTTCTTGCCCTGCCCTTGCCCTTGGGGAGCTGTCGGGTAAGCCCCCCAGAGGCGTTGAAGAGAAAGTTCTGGATTAGGAACCGTGAATGGAGCAGGGCTGTCAGCCACCTGGGTTCCCAAGCTTTGCTGGCTTTTCTAAAAAAGAAATCCAAAATATACAAAGTACAATATAACGAACAGCCAGGTTTCCACTATAAGTATTGGTACTTAATAGTTTGTCATGTTTACTTTTCTGTAAAACGCTACAAATATAATTTCTAGAACCTTTATAAAAACAAGCAAAAAATAGCATATACTATTCACAGATGTACATATAAAGGCTAGAAATAGGTGGGGAGATAATGGGCCCAAATTGCTGTCGTGGTGCCTCTGGGGAGAGCCTGAGGCAGGACCGGGGCGGAAACTGCAAAGCCAGGAACATCCGTACAGAGCGGGTGACCTCCCCTGCCCCCCCAGGACAGAGAGATTCACTTGAAATCACAAGGTCTTCCGGAAGGTCCGCCTGGCCTTCGGTACAGGCCTTCAGCTCCCTGGGAGAGGCTGTGAGGCAACGGGCTGTGGAGGGCATGACGTGGCAGAGACTGGTGGCATGAACACGCCTCTCCCAAGAGCCTCCTGGGCGCTTCCCTCCCAGGATGCTTTGCTGTCCCTTGGGGTGCCACGCACCCTAAGGCATCCTTGCTTCTGCACAGCTGACCACTCAGGCTGGCCTGCTCCCTCTCGTGGGGGCCTGTCTCGGGGGGAAGACGCCGAGCTCCCTCTCCCCCAGGACTCGGCCCCTCCCCCCTGAGCCCTCCCTGCTTCCCCCAGGCACGTCCCTTGCTGCACCCACAGAACCTCGTCCTACAGAAGCCATTTCACATATCACTTATCACACTGTACTGTGCAGTGTGTGTGCACACGTGTGCATGTGTGTGTGTGGAGAGAGAGCTCCGTTAAGCCAGGGTAGTGTCTTAGCTCAGCACAAGCTTCTTACATGCCGTCTGGCATAGGTTATTGAACGAGTCATTCATTCAGTGAGTGTGGCGTTTGGGTGATTCTACACTTGAGCCAGTGTACTCAAGACTTTTACATGATCACTGGGATAGATCATTAGCTGATACTTTAGGGTAAAGCGTATGTCTGGTGTGAGGTTTGATGTTAATGACAGAAGGCGGAAATCCACCTATTAGCTTAACTGGACTGAGGTACAAACTACCACAGGCAGCTTCAACAAGCGTGTATTTCTCACAGTTCCAGAGGCTGTGACACCAGGATCAAGGTGTCGGCAGATCTGGTGCCTGGTGAGGCCCCCTTCCTGGTTCACGGACGGCTGTGTTCCTGCTGTGTCCTCCCGTGGCAGAAGGGGCGAGGGAGCCCTCTGGGGTCCCTTCTGAAGGGACACTGATCCCATTCATGAGGCTCCATCCTCAGGACCTGATCACCTCCCACCTCCTCACACCATCACCTTGGGGTTAGGGTTTCACACGTGAATTTCGTGGGGACACATTCAGTCTATAGCACCAACATTTCATATAGCCATTCTGAGAATCGCAAATGTTGGGGACTGAGTTCCTGTTAGATCCGTACTGCATGTCTTTAACCTGGAAACAGCTAACAAAGAGCTTGTTCTCAGAGTGAAGGAGGCTCTGGGTTGCTGTTTGCTTGCTCTTTATTACCGCCATCTTTCATTCACAGTTTCTTGCTAATAGTTCTTTTGGGGGCTGTCTGGTCAACACCAGAAGATGCTACCTGCAAATCCACCTAAGGGGCCCCGCAGTGCCCGGTGGCGGTCACCACTAGGGCCCTCCCTGTGGAGGGGCCACTGTCACTCTCTAGGCTAAGCGTGAGGTCGGCTCTTTTTTTTTTTTTTTTTTGCTGTACTCGGGCCTCTCACTGCTGCGGCCTCTCCCGTTGCGGAGCACAGGCTCCGGACGCGCAGGCTCAGCAGCCATGGCTCACGGGCCCAGCCACTCCGCGGCATGTGGGATCTCCCTGGACCAGGGCACGAACCCGCATCCCCTGCATCGGCAGGCGGACTCCCAACCACTGCACCACCAGGGAAGCCCTCGGCTCATTTTTTAAACTTTATATTAAAACAAATAGAAACAGAAGTTCTGATATATCCTTTTGGAGATGCTTTTGTGCTCTGCTGACTAAGGAGGCACTCACTTGGACCTGCGGTACCTCAGCCCCTAGAGTAGCGCGGGGCACGTGGCAGGTACACGACACAGGCTAGTTGAAGGAGAGAAGGAACTAGGACCAAAGTCACCTTCATGAATCAAAGACTGACGTGGTGGCAGGTGATACACGGTCAGGTGGAGCTAAGCCTCCGTGCCTGTCTTCTCGGGACTGGAGCTCGCTCTGGCCTGGGGGCCCTCAGGAGGCTCGCCAGACTTCCACGCATGCGCCCCATGGAGTCTGAGTGGGCAAACGATGCCTCGGGAAGTGCGGGGAGTAACAGCGGGGCCTGGGATGCGAACTCGGGGGTGTCCGTCTTTAGGCTCTGCCTTTTGTGCTGTCACCTCCCACAGTGAGTCGGGAGCCAGGCTGACACTGAACAGCTTGTGCGTCCCTGTGAGTTGACCCAGCTCCCGACGCTGCGAACCCGGGAGTCCGCCGGGCCCCGGGGCATCACGGGCAAACCAAGAGAGGGGTTTGGTCTCACTCGTGTCACTCAGACCTTCACTCAGACCTTATTTTCTAAAAGTTCGATGTCAGAGTGTCTCACAGCAATAAAGGTACCTGTCCAAGTGCCTCACTGTAGATGAGTTCAACAGCCACGCTCAGCGGCAGCGCCCCCCTTGCTCCTGGGGCCGCCCCCACAGCCCCCGGGGCGCCGCTCTCCTGTGGGCTCCTGCGTCCGGCACGTGTGGGCAAAGGAGCTTTTCGGGTCCGCGTGCGTGTGCGCGTTAGAGGCCGAGCTCCCTGAGGTCCTGTGACACACGTGTCCCTCTTTCCTGGCTGCTGGAACGGCACTCAGTTCTGTGGAGGTGACTTACACTCTCCTGGATTCTGTTTCCTTAGGAGCTACTTTTAGAAAAATGAGGACAGACGCTTGGTTCCTAGTTTCCGGCGCCCCAGGCTGGCGGAAGCTGGAGCTGTTCCAAGCCCGACGCCTGCGGCCCACTTGCCAGCGGCCGCTCCTGAGCGATGCGAGTCCGGGGTCGGTGGGGTGGCACCTCTGCTCGCTGCCCGGACGAGAAGGCCTGGCTCCGGGCCGAGGCTCCCCCGGAAGGTGGTGTTTGGCTGCAACTGTGACTGTGAACCGGAGACTCAGAAACCGGGGCGAGGTTCCAGCGAGGCCGCCCTGCAGTCTGTTCCGAACAAGGCGACCTTGCCGTGGGGTCCGGTTGTGAGCCTGAGACGTGTGGGGCTAGAAAACTGGGACGGGTTTGAAAAACAGAGGGAGGTGCCCGAGGCGCAGACAGCCCCGAAGGAGCCCCTATGGTCAAAACCGGCCTGTGAGCAGCCAAGTGGACAGTGGCGCCTAAGACATCAGTTACAAGAGTTGGATCCTAATCCACAGAACAAAGTAAGTATCCGTGAGTCCACGGTGATGTAAATAAGCAAATAAGTAGGTACACAAACGGCAGACGCGCAGCTCTTCCCTACAGAACTCAAGTTAACAAACGTGGAAGAAAGGAGGAGGGTACCAAATCACCGACAGGCAAACATGACAGTAAAAGTCGCTTCAGGAAGGATCCACTGACGGATACAAAAATCACTGGGCTAAGCTCTGACAACAAACAAGGATTGATGATCAACTAGAAAGAGAAAAAGAATCACTTTACAGTCTTTCCCATGGAGAACGTCTGCAGGCATCGTAACCAGGCGCGGAAAGTAACATCTCCAGGAAGAAGATGCAGCCCTGGTGTGACGCTCCGAGGAGGACCAAGTACCGTCTCCATGGGATTCCTGCCAAAATGCATCAACCCCACCAACCAATACTGGGAGAACATCAGACACACCCTCACTCCGAGGCTTTCTGCAAAGCTCACTGACTGGAACCATCAAGGGTCAAGGGTGTGAAAGACAAGAAAAGATTGAGAAACCGTAAAAAAAAAATCCAGTGCTCTGTCTGCTCTCCTAAAAAAACAAAGAGATGGGAAAAAAAAAAGAGATGAGGGTTGAGATGGAGAGCTGCCCGTAAGCCCTAGCCGGAGCTGGGCGTCGCCTGGAAGGCTTGAGAGTCCAGTGAAATGTGGCCCTGCGGTCTCTGCAGGGATGAAATGAAGTATGAGAGAAAGGCACCTGAATGTGGCCAACGTAGATGGACAGGTAGGATAGTGCAAACTCAAATTTCTTATTTTAAAAAAATTAGCTTCATTTGAAAAATTACCTGAATCTTGACTTCATGTTGGCTGCCAGAGAGCTTACTTCGTACAGAGCGCTAGTCTAAGTCCTGTGAAAAATAAAAGAAATAGAAAATGTGATACTTACCTTTAGAACTGGGGGGGGGGGGGGAAATAAGATACTACAAGAGAAATACACAAATCAAAGATTAAAATATGCCTCCAAGCACTAACCACACACTTCCCTCAACTTCAGTGTTAGCTACCAGTCTGATCTTTGCCTCTAAATTGCAATAGTTTGAGGACAGTTGTCAGTCTATCCATGGCTCCTCTCACAGCCTAGGGAGTGCCTTGCGTGCTGTAAAAGGCACTCAGAAATGTTTGCTGTGTGAATAAAATGTCTTACAAGTTTAAAAATGCTTATAACGAATGGATAAAGAAATGTCGTGTATACAGACATGGGATATTGTTTGGTCTTAAAACAAGGACATCCTGCCATTTGCGACAACACGGACAGAACTCGCTGGAGGACATTGTACTCAGTGAGGTAGGCAGACGCAGGGCAGATCCTTTGTGGCCTCACCTGTAACGTGGAATCTCAAATAGTCACACAGAAGAGGGGAGAAGAGTGGCTGCCAGGGGCTGGAGGAGGAGGGGAGAGGTAAGTAAGTGATGGTCGAACGGCACAGTTGCACATGTGCAGGACAGACACGTTCTGGAAGTCTGTGTACAGCCTGGCGCCTGCTGCTGAGAGCACTGACCTTATGTTAAGTGTTCTTACCCCAGAATAACAGCAACGATAGTAGTAGCAACAGTAGTAATAAAAGGGGATGTGGGAGGAGCCTGTGGGAGGTGATGGGCATGTTTCTGGCCTTGACGGTGGTGATGGTTTCACAGATTCTACTTATCCCCAAGCTCAAGTTACATACATTAAGTATGTACAGCTTTTTGCATGTCAAACATGCCTCAATAAAGCAGGTTAAAATTTAAATACGTAATTAATTAATTTTAAAAGCCATGCCCATAGGTATTACACATACTCTGATGTAGAACTTCTGCTAAGCAAAGGGACAGCCCATTAAAGGTGAGTGGGACAGATGGGACCAGCCCAGGAAGAGGAAGTCGAAGCTGTGGTTGAATGCTTGAATTCAGGCTGCGAGGAGAATGTTCTGGGATGGAGAGAGACCTACCTTTTTCTGCTGAAGACACAGCACTGAATCACGAGGAGCTGGTAGAGGTGAGAGGCAGCAGTGGGGTTTGCTTTTCTGGTTGAAGAGAGCAGAATAGGCCACTGGGCCCAAGGTGATGAGGGTAGCTGGTGTCAGGAAGATAAACATCTCTGAAGTATTTGGTCAGATAATCAGGGTTGGTTCCAGAGCGCTGGGAGGCCTGGAGATGCTGAAAAGCAGGAGATGAATTCGGTTCGACACCAACAGAATATGAGAGAGATGATTACAGAGCAGGAGGCTCCTGAAGACCAGACCCGAGCACGTCGCTGAGAAGGGGCTGGTGGGCCTCCGCAGAGGAGCTGAGAGCTCAGAAAAGGGGTGAGGCCATTGGATTTTTGCCAGAAGTGTGTCATTGGTGGTTTGTTAATAAAAGTAGTTCCTCCAAGGTAAGGACCAGAGAACCAGAGGTATTCAGCTGAAAATTTATTGAGGGCAGGAAGCATACTCTAATATATCTTTGTATTTTCCCAAAGCACCTCTCTTGCCCAGAGACCATCTTTGAACTTTGACAGTGGAGTTCTGCGTTTCCCTGCCAAGAGCTTCAAACCAAGCCAGACTTCAAGCAATCTAGAAAAAGACACCAGCGTGAAAATAGGAGTAACTTGAACCAAAGACGTTTGAGGAAGGAATTGTACAGCAAGAAAGAAGAGAATGCAAGCCTGGCACAGACTGAGGGCTGCAGAAACGTGCAGGTCAAGAGGTGGTATCATAGCGTTTGACATAAACCAACGTGGGCAATCAGCCTTAGTGTGTGTGGATTTTCTGTCCTTAGAACATGTTTTTATGGTTTTGGTTATACCATATTTTATCCCTAAAAAACTGTAAACTTCAGAAAGAACATGGAGGAAAGGACAGTTCATACGAGCAACGCGAGAGCTCCCGCCACGGGGTCCCTAACTCTGGCGTGTTCTCTGTTAAGGCCACACTGTGCGTGTGATGTTCACCCCACTCTTCTCCTTTAACTTCATATCATAAGCATTTTCCAAAAATTAACAAAAATTTTCAGAACTGTAATTTCCCAACTGTGTGGATGTACTAACGTGTATTTAATTGTTCCCAATAATTAGATATTTAACTTAATTCCAAGTGTTACAGTAACAAATGCTGAGGTGAGCATTTTGAACAAGGATGTCCAGCCACACTTGTCTCACGTGGTCTCGTCTAAATGGGTGTGAACTTGCTATCCCTTTGCAATGATCACTCACTCATGTATTCGTTCACGGAGCATCTAATGTGTGCGGACACAGCCCTGCCCTCACGGGCCACGCTTTGGAGAGCGGAGGTGACAGGCGTGGACGGTGAAAGGCAGCGGAGGCCGCCCTGCATGGAACCTGAAGGACTGTCCGATCCAGGGCTGCTCCTGAGCCGCAGTTTTCAGTGTTGGTCACTTTGGGCTCAGCTCAGAGGAGGCGGGTGGCCGAGGGGCCTCTGTGCCCAGCTCGTCTGATCCCAGGGGTTCATCCCTAAGTGTAATCACAACACCTGCCCCCTTCCCCGCCAGCTCTCCGTGGGCTACAAGGAGGCAGAGAAGGGAGCCCCGCATGGCAGCCGCAGACCAGACACCAGGTTGGGCCTCTGCGCTTGCCCCGAACCCTGACCCAAAGGGAAGCCTGGTGGAGACTTCTGACCTCCCCGCCGTCGTGGGAACGGTCATGGCCGTGGGAACCAGCCCCTGAGTGCACACGGCCCTGCTGCCCACTTCCAGGCGGGCTGAGCAGCTTCCTGGCTGAGTGTGCTTGGGGGAACCCTCCACAGAGTTGCTGTGCCCACAGGGCGCCCCCCGCCGTGTTTGCCCCTCTTCTCTCCGATCCTTTTCCCTCCTCCCCTTGCCGCGTCTGCGCTGAGCGGCCGGTGCGGCGTCTCCTTCCAGGGCCGGGGAGTCTTCAAGGAAGTCATCTTGGGCGGCTCCCACCAGGGACACCCCAAAGCCGTGCCAGTGAAGCGTCCTGGGAGGGAAGTGTGGCACCAAGGTCAGGGGAAGCCGAGTGCCTCCTGACCTCCCCCTGCCCCCAGCCTGAGCGTCCTGGGCGGGCAGAGAAGCTCACCGGCCAGCAACCGCAGGACCTCCCTTACCGCCAGGGCCCTCTCCGCCCACCGCCAGCCTGTGCCCCGCGGGCCACCCTCCGCAGCGGATTCCACTCCTCTCTACAGGCCCACCCGCCCAAACGTCCCTCTGACGGCCCGCGTCCGGCTCCCGGGTCAGACTTGCCACCCTCTGTCCTACACGTGGTCACCCTCTGTGCTGGTCCTCGGCGCACCCTGGCCCACCTGGCACCCATGCCGCCCTCGCTGGGACCTCCTGGTCCCCCAGGCCCACCAGCGCCGCACCTCCTGGCCCACCTCACCCCGCCGCAAAGCAGTCTTCCGGAAGCTCGAGCTGGGCTGTGTCACTTTCTGCTCTAAAACTGTCAGTGTGCCCCCCATGGCCCCCCTTTCTCCCAGCTGTGTTCAGAGTGAGTGGTGCTGGGACCCTGGAGCCAAACTCCCACCCTCTGATGGAAAGGCAGGCTCCGGGGCCCAGCGGCTGCGTCTGAACCCCTGCACTCACAGTGACGCTGAAGGGCCAGTGGCCCGTCCATGCAGTGCAGGTCCCTCGGCCGTTCGTGAGGCTCCCGTGGTCCTCCTGGGGAGCACCGAGCCCCCTCCCTGGCCTTTTACCCTGAGTCCTCCTCCCTCCGGAGCACCTTCCCCCATGGCTTCCCAGCCTCTAACGTCCTTCGCCTCTTCTGTGACATTGAAGCCTTCAAGGTTCAGGTCAAACACCATCTTCACGACGCTCTGAGTTCCCTCGTGGCCGCCCCCTTTCTGTCTGTCTGATCAGATTTTCTTCTGGGGGGGGAGGGCGGGACATATGCACAGCGGGAGGGGGCAGGGGAGGGCACAGCTGGGGGGACTCCAGGCAGGCCATCCTCCTGGCTTCCTAGGTGCCTGGTGCCAGGCCTCCCAGAATCTCAGAGGAAAACCTTTGCTGAGATTCAGGGTGTAATTCCAGCCGGAAACGGGTGCGAGGGAAATCAGGGTCCTTGCTTCCACTTTCGGGACTCTGCTTTCCAAAGCCCCACCTTCCTGGAACAGGGGGGCCTGCAGCAGAATCTTACTGAGGGAGCGTCTGCGCCAGGCTGGAGAGGGGTCTCGGGACGTCACAGGAGTGTTCATTACCACGTGGGGAGGCCAGCCCCTGACCCCATCTGGGACCCACAGGGCGGGCACGGGGGCCAGATCACGGGCAGGGCACCTGCTCATACTGAGACCTGGCCGCAAAGTGGGGGTCGCAGCCTGAGGCACAGCTGGGGCCCTGAGGTTCTGCTGCTGCAGGTTGAGACACCTGGACGACAGAACGGAAAGCTGGGGACGCACTGATGGACAGACGCCAGCGGGCTGGAGTCTCCTCACAGAGCACTGAAGCGCCCACATTACTGAGGCCTGCGCGTGATTTTCAGTGTTTCAGGAATAAGCTTTTTCCCTGAGCGTTATTCAGTAACGCTAACGCAGAAAAACAGCACCCACTAAATATATGCTCGCCACCTGGGTGCTTTAACCTGAGAATCAAAATAAACAGGAACTTTGCTGATGGAACCTGAACTTGATTTTCAAAAGGAAGAAATTTCGAAGGAATTGGGAAGTTTCGATGAACTTTTAAAAAGGAATATTGATTTTTAATTTATAAAGATGGAGGCAGAGAAGAATGGATTAGGACTTTTGTTATAGATGCTACAAAAAGACGTCAAGAAATAGCAAAAATTCACCCCCCAAAAAGATGGCATGTTAATTTATAAAATAAAAAGTTTATATAAGTCACAAATTACCAAAATGCAAAATTTTAAGGCTCCCAAAAGTTCTATGTAGGTCACCCAGGATGAGCACCCCCGAGTACCTGTAAGAATCCATTTACAACCTGTGACCATCAGGGATGCTAGCGACACTTAGTTCAAGATAAAAGCAAAGTGCATCTACCAAAGAAACGGAATCAGGGTATTCACAGTGCCGCTCCACTGAGGCCTTATCTCCCAAGTTGGTTCTTTTCTACATTTGACAGACGATACCAAATAAAAACAGAGAACTGAATTCAGTAAGCAGAAAGGAACACTCAAGTTCATGGGTTTATTCAAAATGCACTGCCTACTGGCTTTGAATGATGATTCTGCAAAGAGTTGAAAGAAAAAGCACAACGTTTAGAAGAGAAAGGGAATTTCTGAAGGGAGTTTCAAACCAGAAATGTCAGTGTAAACGAGGCGAAGGACACAGGCTCGTTCAGTAACCACTGAGAGCCTCCGGGGTGCTGGGGGCCCGGGAGGGGCTGCAGGGGTCAGACAGTTTCCAGCGCGCTGCGAGGCCACACATAAAGGGCCAGAGGGGCAGAAGGGGAGGACGGTCCCACAAGTTCAGCAGGGAGGACAGCTCGCCGCCTGCCAGAGACCTCAGCCATGTCCCGGCAGAGCCATCCCAGCCGCTCACGTCAGGGCTGTTACTGGTGCGGTCCGAGCCTCATGCAAATCAACCTACCACGACGTACGCCTTTCAACAAAGCCAAACGTCTGTCACTGTCCAGATTGTCCCCGTCACTCCCCAGGGGCCATGAGTACCTTGGCCACATGGACCTTTCAGAACTCTGAAGATTGGAGGCAGATCGGCCAGTCGGGTCACCAGGGCCTGACTCTGCGTGGGCACCTCCAGCCACCCCTCCTTACACTCCTGTGGCCTGTGGGCAAGTGCAAGCGGGGCAGGAACCCCGCTGATAGAGGAAGCACCTCGGCTCCATGTGAAGGAGGTGGCCGAGGGCAGGTGGCTTTGCTCCTCAGTTAGGGCCAGCTGAGCGAGGGAGGGGCACGTGGAGGTGTGGAGGTGCTGGTCCCGGGGGGCCTGGCAGGAAGGCCGGGTGAAAGGTCCGAGGCCAGGGGGCTGCGGGCATCCGCAAGGTGGGTGGCCTCAGTGACCAGCTTGTTCTGCTGACATCTGTGCCTCTAATTACCCCTCGATCACAAGTG
This sequence comes from Grampus griseus, assembly GCF_964374135.1. Classification (NCBI taxonomy): domain Eukaryota; kingdom Metazoa; phylum Chordata; class Mammalia; order Artiodactyla; family Delphinidae; genus Grampus; species Grampus griseus. Next base: position 228,334 of record NC_139004.1, read on the forward strand.
TTCACCTCTCACATGGAATGATAGCACTCGCCTCACTTCCCCACTGACCAGGGAAACTACCCTTGACCACGTCACAGAGCCTGTCTGACGTGTCAGGCCGTTGCTGGGCGTGGGGAGGGGGGAGCGCCAGGGCACGTCCCTGAGCTCAGAAAGGGCAGACCACGTCTGGGGGCCGGGCTGGGCTTTCTAACCAGATGGGGCAGGCCCCGCTTCGCCCTCAGCGTCCCAGGGAAAGTGTCAGGTGCCATGCGCCCTCCTGGAGGAGACCCCACTTTCGCAGCGCCAGGCTTTGTTTCATTCAGAGCTCGGAAGCAGGAATTCCACGCCACATTTCCCAGGGTGTCCGCTTCCACAGCTGCGGGTGGCTTGGCAGGAGCATGTAGCTGAGCCCCTGAATCAGATCGCGTCTGACTTGGCCTGGTCGCCCTCTCGCACGTCTCCAACAGGGCTAGTCATCTGCATTCACGAATGAAGGCCCGACAACATTAGAAAGAAAAGGCGTTCAGAGGTTTTAAGCTAACCACGTGTGGAGAGTAGCTGAAAGAGAATCTTCTGAGGTGCTTAACATCCAGGTTAAAGTAAAGTTAGCGGCTCTTGCTAAAATCAGTTAATGTGTATGAAGCACCTAACGGCTGTGTGTCAGAGGCTGTCTAACATGCAAAGCACAGAGCAAAGGAGGAACCAATGATTTCCAGCCGAACATACCATCTGTGAATCTCCCCAGGCAGCAGAGGGACAATGCTCCTCCCTGGCCAGCCTCTCCCCTTCCCGGTGGATCGTGGCCCTGCTCGTGCCAACCGCCCCTCAGCTCCCACACCAGGCCTCGATTCCCCTGCCGGAAGCCGGGATCAGTGTGGGCTTTTCTGCTTTCACCTCAGGGACAGGTGCCACGCCCTCCACCAGACCGAGGGGGACTGGCCTGGTGCATCCCGTCAGCGGATTGCACAGATAAGGATGGAGGTCCAGAGGAGACGTGCACTGCGCCCCGCGGCAGAGCCCGACCCGCCTGACTGCCCTGGACTCTCTGAGCTGGCAGGAGTGCCCCCTCCTACGAAGGCTACTGCTCCCCTTATTTGGAAACGATGCAGAGGCCCCTCTTCTGCCAGACAACACGTGCCCACTCAGGCTCGGCCCCATTGCTCCTCCTGGCTGGCCGCTGGGGTCAGGCTGCCAGACAGCCTGGCGGGGGTGTGCGGGGCTGGACCAGCGGCACGCGGGGTGGTGCTCCTGGACCTGGGATGGTCCCCTGGCCGCTGCGGGGGACCTTCAGGGAAGACAGACAGGACTGAACACCCAGCACGGAGATGCCGGACACACGCAGGAAGGAGGAGAGAGCGACGGCCGCACCAAGGAGGGCAGGAAAGCCTCGGGCAGGGAGGGTGGTGGGAGAAGGGGCGGGACCTGCATACTCCACAGTCTCTGCAGCCACGCACGTGGCTCAGGGAGCCTGGAGAGGTGGAGGGGGGTGGTGGTTAGGAGCAGCAGTGCCGTCACTCGCAGAGACCCGTCAGGGAGGGGTGCCCCCGCGTCCCGTCTGGTCCCCCTCCAACCTGCTCCTCACACCCCATCTTTTGTGTGTGTGTGTGTGTGTGTGCGTGTGTGTGTGTGTGTGGTACACGGGCCTCTCACTGTTGTGGCCTCTCCCATTGCGGAGCACAGGCTCCGGACGCGCAGGCTCAGTGGCCATGGCTCACGGGCCCAGCCGCTCCGCGGCACGTGGGATCTTCCCGGACCGGGGCACGAACCCGCGTCCCCTGCATCGGCAGGCGGACTCTCAACCACTGCGCCACCAGTGAAGACCCTCACCCGCTATCTTTGATCCTGGAAACTCCAGTCACGTTAGCTCGAGCTCATCGCACATGCACCCGCGCCCCCTGCGCGCTGCCGCCCTCCTCTGACCACCCTCCACGCACCCTGGTCCGAGAGGCCGTCGCTCTCCCTGGGTTCCCGCTGGGCTCCTGCCTCAGCCAGGCCACACCAGGCCCTCCTTCCTTCCACCAGGGGTGCAGGAGTCACGGGGAGAGGAAAGCTCAGAGAACAGCACTGGCTCTTTCTGACCCCGTCTCTTTGACCTGTGGCCAGGAAGGTTCTGTACGCACGCGGCTTTGTTGGCCTGAGTTCTCAGAGCGGTGACGAGCAGGACAAATGACTCGCGTGAGCAAGACGCAGCCCTGCGTGGTTCCAAGCCCCTGAGGTTGGGGGACTGGGTACTGGGGCATAACCGGCTGTCACAAGCTGCCACCGACAGGACCCTCAGGTCTCAGAAGTGACACCTCTTATGCGACAAGTGACAGTGTGCCTCACAGCGTCCAGCTGGAAGGAGGGTTGAGCTGGACAACAACCCAGCCTGTGAACTGCTGCAAATGGGAGGAACTGGCTTTTCACCTATTGCTTCAGTTTTCAGAAAATTGCCCAAAGTCTTTGCAAACCATTTGCCCTTTTGTTGGCTTGGTGAAGGGAGTTGGCAGAATCGTAAGGTCCCTTGTTAAAGCCACGTCACTGCTTACGTAGAGTCACAGAAAGGACGCGTCATAGGAGACTTCTCAGAACACTGGCAAGAAGAGGAGACAAAAGGGAACCGCTGCTTACACAGTGTATTTGACTCTGTGACTTTTTACTACACAACTGATTAAAATCACAAGTCCAGTTTCCTATATGCCTGGCAGTGGGCTGTCCTCTTGCCAATGGGCTACAGGGTCCCAGAGCCAATGCTCGAGGCTGTTCTGCAGAGCTCATTCATTGAAGAGATGCAGGGCACTTAGCAAATTAAATTAGGAAAGTGTATACAGTTCTGCATGAAAAAAGATCCAGGTTTAGGTGCCCTGTTGGTATTGCCAAGGAGTTCATCACATTACCAAGTTCAACTCAATTCCTATAAACTGGGTGTGCTGTGACAGCATTTAACATACAACTTCTTTTCCAGAGCATTCCACCCTAACTGCTGTCCTGTATAAGTAGCTCATAAGGTTAGATTTTCCCAGAGGATTAAATATTTGAAAGCAGGACCTGTTTCCTCAGAGTGAATATAGCTTCATGGAGAAGAATGAAGTGGAGACCAGACAGGTCAGTGGCTTTAAAACAAAAAAAGGCGGTTTTTCTTACTCTGAACTTACCGTAACCAGAAAGGCCACTGGTTCTAAGAGCCGAAAGAAGAAAACAGTTGTTTAGGGTTGGAAGAAGTTTCAGTGGTTGCTGCTTCCAGCCTCAGCGGAGGCTGGAGAAGAGGTGGGGAGACTGCGCCTCGCCTGCTCACGGGAGGGGCCAGGCTGCCGTGCAAGTGCCACCAGGCTGACGGGCCTGCGCTCAGAGGCTGCTTTTGGAAGATATCGCGACAGGCAGCCAAGGGCCTGTAGACCCCGGCAGAGGACGGAATGGGTCTTAGGGTAAGCCATGTGGAACTCAGCAGCCCCCTCTGAATCTCTTTTCTTATCTGTACCTGGGCCTGAGCACTGCCTGCCCTGCCCCCTGGGGCAGCTTTGGTTGGAGATCAAGCGAGATAAAGTCTATGAAACTTCCCTAAATGCTGAAGCACGATGTAAGTGATAATAGTCTTGCCTTGTTGAACACGGGATGTGCCAGGCATGGGCTCAGCACTGTCTCGTTATCACAGCATGCTGGGAGGCGAGAAAGCTGTCACCTCCGCTGCACGCGGGAAGGTGAGACTTCCCTTAAATAGTCCATCAAGACCTCAGGAGCTTGAACCAGCTGTCCCACACCCGAGCATTTAATTATTAATAAGATCATGCAGTAAGATTACCATATTACACACTACAGCATTATGTCACGATATGATGCTGCTCTACCACACTGGTACTGTGACACACGAGCACCACATCACTGTAGTATCAGAGTATATTGTATGGTATACACTATAGCGTATTACTATATTACCATATATTACTGTGCTATTACATAGTATATATTAATATTTATATGAAGACATAATAATACAGTAATAATATAATAGCACTGCCATATAGGATGCCACGGTCAAAGGCAATAATTAGCATTGCATACACATACAGCCAGAGAGCATTAGAGGAGCTCTTTATCTTATACTAACTGCAGCATTTTTAGTATTTTCCTGTTTTTTTTACAAGTAACTAAAAATCACTGCCCTTTAAATGTTTTCAATGATATCATTGCACTGTTTTTAATACATTTAGTTCCCTCCTTCTGAAAGAATAATTAGTGAGAGAATAGGTTTATCCACAACAAGGGTTTCAATAATTTATTTTTTGTGTCTAGTATGGGTTTTTCTAAACTACTTTTCTTGCATACGAATGTATAATTTTAAAAGATTGATTTGTAAAATATTGCATTTACGTAAATTAAGCTTCTCTTACGGTTTCTTTACAACAAATATGAAAGGAAAATTGAGCCTTGGCGTTCAGACTGGGCTGCATCCACAGCAGCACTTCCACGTCTGGACAATTCACGGAAGTAAGTCACCTCCTCACAGAATACGATGATCGGCCCTGTTTTGGAGAGACATTCAATGACCTGCGTCCTTACTTGTTTTCACTTTTTTACAAGCTGTGACCTTTGAAGATAATGTCTAGTCTTTCACTGAGGGGCACTTTGATTTCCTCAAGTGTTGGGGGCGGAGGGCCAACTTCAAAACTTCTGTCATTTCTCTTTCAACTGTGACTACGATGGAAAAGTCTTCTGTGAGCAGCCGGCGGGCCCTGCCTGTCACCACCCACCACTTCCCAGGGCCAGTGAGGACACCAAGAGTTTCAGTGATTAACATACACTATTCTTTGTATCCGCCTCATGATACAAGAGAAAATACCACTTCTGGTAGATCAATATGACAAATGAGTAAACCAGAAGATGGCGTTGAAGGTTTGCAATCACATTTTAAAACAAGGTAAACGTGGTTTTCAACGTCTGAAAGCGGATGAGTGAGGAGAATGTTGAAACAGCTAAGTCTGGGCAGAGGACACGTGTGCGAAAGTGCAAAAAGCTCAAGGGTGCCATTTTTGTTCTTAGCAATCTCCCGTCTGCTGCTGGTGAGCACTGGTTAAAGCGTAAAGATGTGCCCTTTGTTCACTGAGGTACCCCAGGTGCCAAGGACGGTTCGTAACAAGCAGAGGTGCTCGAAAAATATTTGTTGAATGAATGAATCCCTGAAAGAAGAAGAAAAACCGCTGTGACCATAATTTTCTTTGAAAAAAAAAAAAACCTGTTGTTTATTACATAGATTCTGATAATGGAAAACTTACTTAAGTGAATAAAAACATGGCATCCTGTTAATTTCTGAGAAAGTCATTGGTTTGAGGAAGAGCATCCCCACTCTGCACCTCATGCCTGTTTTGCTCTAACCTGAACTTAGTTTGTTCTTTGGGTAGGAGACAACGGCCCAATATATAAGATTAAAAGAACAACTGAGAAATCAGTGATATCAGAAGCCTCTCAAAAGTTGCGTGTTGACCTGGGATGGTGGTGGTCTAAAATCATATAGAAACCAGTGATCTGACGGTTTACCTGAAATTGTTAACTACACAAACGTGCTGAAGCACCCAAGATGCTCTGGGGGAGTTTAGTGGGCAGGTGCTCAGGGAGTTTATTTCGATATTAAGGAGATCCTGGAAAATGAAGTAAAATCACTCCGCTTAAATATTGTTCCTATTCTGGACATTTAAAACCCCACTTGTAAATTGTTTCTTACCAGGTTGAGCTTAAAACTACGTCACTGTGAAGCCCAGAGCAGTTAGGCACTTGGATGCTCGGGGACCCTTCCCGTTCTCTCCTGTGGCCATAATCAAAACGTCGGAGGCTGTGCAGTCTGAGTCACTGCAATTCACCCGTTTAAGAGACGCACGCGTATGTGAGCGTTTCAAACATGCGGGCAGTGGGTGAGCCGCAGTTCATAGCTCAAGGATCTGGGACATTTCCTTTTTTCTTTTCAATGAGTGTGACGTTCTCTAAACACCGCGGAGGGGCGGGGCTCTCGGTGACAGCGGCCGAGCCAAGGGTGGCCCCCAGCTACCCGCAGGTCTTCGATGTGGACAGTCCTCCGTCTTTGGTTACGCCAAGCCCCCTTCGCGCCGGACTGCCGCTCCTGCACAGGCCCTGCTACCCGCTCTTACAGCGCCGCTGTAGCGACTTTCGTTAGTTACCGGCGGGCCTCCCGCAGTCCCTGCGCGCAGGCCAAGTCCCCATTCGCGCCTTGCCCTTGGCAGGAAACCGCCCAACTGAGGTTCCCGTGCGCCCGACTCGAGGTGCGTCCCCAGCGCGGCCCCGCGCGCCCAGCTTTGCGCCCGCAGCCCCCCAGTCCCGCCAGGAGGCGCCCCCGGCTCGCCCCGCCCCGCCCCAGGCCCCGCCCCAAGCGGGGCTTTTAAGCTTTATAAAGTTCCTCTTTCGCACTTCGGAGGCTTAGTTTCACTGCTTGAACTTGGGACTCACCGCCGCCCTCAGCTCCGCGTCGGGGACAAGGTAAGACTTGGGTCGGGAAGGAGCACGGCTGCGAGGCGGGCACCACAGCGAACCTGCCGCGAGGCCAGAGGTCTCGGGGTCCATCTCGAGGGCAGCGCAGGGGCCCCAGCGTCGTCGCCAGCGGGGAGCACGCCCCTCGAGGTCGCCCCGACGCCCGTTCCATCCGCTCTTGGCCGGGCGCTCCCGCGGCCCCGGCGCGCACGGGTCGGCCCAGCCCGGGCCCGGGGAGGCCACGCTGTGGACCGGGTCGGATAACGAGCTCGTCGGGGCCCAGGCGTGGCCGAGGTGGGGCCGTCGAAGGAACCCACAGCGGGCGGCAGGCTTAACCGCGGGGGGACGGTCCCCCCGCCCCGGGGCTGCTTCCCCTACTCCTCCTTGAGGGGCTCAAACTCACCTCGGCCTCAGGCTCTGGCTTCCCGGCTGGTGGTGGAAGAGAGGCGCTCCGAATTTCGGCCGCTCCGGGCCCCGCGCTCCGCGACCCCTCGCCCTACCCGGCACCTTCCCCGCCTCCGCTCTCCCCGGCCGGCCTCCGGCTCCAGCTGACGCTCGGCGCGCGGGGATCCCCCGCTACGAGGCTGCGCGGCTCGCTAAGGCTGGCTCGCTCTCTGCCTCTTGGGGCTCGCGGGGCCCACCGGATGGTCGCCAGCTGCCGGGGCTCAGGGGCAAAAGAGTGTGCTGGGGCAGAGAGTGCGGGTCCCGGCGAAGGCCGCGGGGGGAGCTGCGGGCGCCGCGCGCCTGGAACGCCGGCCCGAAGGGGAGCCCGCGTGCGAGACACGCCGGGCCACCAAGGGAGTGGGAACTTGGGAGAGGGCACCAGTGGAAACTGACAGTGGCGCGGGAAATGGACTGGCCTCGGCTCGGGCCCGGGCAGGGGAGCAGCAACTACGAGTGCGCAGAGTGTCACGCGCGGTGGCGGTGGGATTGGGAGGGGGTCGGTGGGTGCGCGAAGGCCAGAGCCGCAAGTCTGGGCAGCGCGCGGGCTGCGGGGCGTGACAAGAATGGAGAGTCCGGAAGGTGGGGTGGGAGGACGGCCTCCGGGGAGGCGGCAGGACGGCACGCGCCCAGAGCACCAGCCGGGCCGGCTGAAAGGTGCCTTCTCTTGGGACCTTAGCCGCCCCCGACTCGGTAGCGCGCGCCTTGCCGCCTCGGAGACTCCGGGGCCTCGTGGTCATTACCGGAGGGCGGCCCTCCTCTCCCCCGCAGCGCAGAGCGGGCGCAGGAGCGGATCTTGGGCGCGCGAGGGGACTGTGCCGGCGCGCTGGACATGAACCTGGAGGGCAGCAGCCGAGGCGGCGAGTTCGGCATGAGCTCCGTGAGCTGCGGCAACGGGAAGCTCCGCCAGTGGCTGATCGACCAGATCGACAGCGGCAAGTACCCGGGGCTAGTGTGGGAGAACGAGGAGAAGAGCATCTTCCGCATCCCCTGGAAGCACGCGGGCAAGCAGGACTACAACCGCGAGGAGGACGCCGCGCTCTTCAAGGTGCCTGGGGCGCGGCTTGGGGGGGTGGGGGGGCAGCGGCCCGCGCGTCCCGACCTGACCCGGGCTCCGCGGGCCCAGTGCGCAGCCGGCAGACCGGCGGTTCTCAGCGGGGAGGGACGCGCGGGCGCCCCGGAGCGCCGGCTGGCCAGCGCCCCAAGCCCTGGGAGAAGGAGAGGGTTCAGCTTCTCTAGTAACTCGCAGAGGGAGGACCGGGTCCCAAGTCAGAGCGTGTGGGGCGCGCAGACCCCGAGGGTCAGACGCCGGAGGCTCGCCCACCAGGGAGAGGGGCGGTCCCGGGCCGCACCGCTGTTTCCGCCGGAGCCTCTTTGTGAACCTCTGGATCCCTCTTCGCCTCCCTTGATCCACACGCGTCTGTGTTTCAGGCTCCCCTTCTGTGAACGCCGGTGGGTGTGCTGGGCTGTGCCCCTCACTGTCTGGTCTCTGCTCCTCTGCGTCTGTTCTCTCCCGTCTCTCCCTGAATATTTTTTCGTCTTCTCACTCTCTGTCTCCGGCCTTCACTCTCCTACCTCTCTCTCCTCTCTGGTCCTTCCATCTGTGTGTCTCCCAATGTCTCACTGTCTCTGTCTGACTCCCTCTTTCCAAGTCTCTCTGGAAAGTTCTGTGCTGGTCTCTCTCCCGTCCCCATCGCCTTTGTGTTTCTCTCCCTTCCGCTTTCTCCCCTCTGTCCCTCTCAGGGTCTGTCTGGGGGTTTCTCTCTTGTCCTCTGTGTGTGCGTCGCTGTCCTGACTGTTTCCCCCTTGGGCAGTTTACCCAGCGACCTGCGCATTAGGGCCCAGCCCTACCACCAGTGGGCAGAGCAGGCGAAGGGGACTTCCTCAGGGAACTGGCGTGCAGAATACCTCAGATCCTCTGACGTCCAGAGGTGCTGTATGGGTGGGCCCTCACCCCACAGCTCTGTCCCTGCTTCCCAGCCAACTCACGCCAGACCCTGTGGGTGGAGCCCTTCCAGGGGTCCTCCAATCTCACCCGCCTTTTACAAACACCTGCTGTCTTTCTGTCCCACGTTTTGGGCAACAGTGTGAACCTGAAGCCCCTGACACAATTCTTTCCTTTACAAATGCAATTCCCAGATTCTCTTTGGAAAGACCTGGATTTTAACTTTTTCCCCTCTTCCTTCCCACCAGGCTTGGGCGCTATTTAAAGGAAAGTTTCGGGAAGGCATCGACAAGCCGGACCCTCCTACTTGGAAGACACGTCTGCGATGCGCTCTGAACAAGAGCAACGACTTCGAGGAACTGGTGGAGCGCAGCCAGCTGGACATCTCTGAGCCCTACAAGGTGTACAGGATCGTGCCTGAGGGCGCCAAGAAAGGTGGGCTTCCTGGGTCGGGCCGCCGGGCACTTCAACGCCTCACTTTCGCTGTGAGGGTCCCTTTCTCTGCCTGCTGCTTCTTATAGCCTGCCTGCCTCAGCCGCCCAGTCACGCCCAGCAGGCGACTTGCCCAAGTTCTCGGGTCATAAATTGAAATTCTCGTGGTTTTAGTGCAGAATAAGTTCTCAGACTCCAGGTCTCTACCTGTGTGCGTGCATGTGTGTGTGCTTTGCAGTAGTTCCACTACGATACGGGCCAGATTTCCAAGCCAAAAATGGAAAACTGTTTGAAGCTTTACTCATCCATCAGTCTCTCGTGATTAGCCATTTTGTAGAAGGGAAGCGTTCAAGCTCCGAATATTGTTACCACTCATAGTAATTTTAGAGTGTGTCATGGTCAACTGGGTGCTTATTCAAATTCACATTCCCACTTGCCAAGATCCTGACCTGTGTGTCAGAGTAGAGCCCGGGAATCTGCAATTTAAACAAACCGCTAGGTGACCTCACTAGCCACGCATCTCGCTGGGGAGCCCTCGAGGCCACAAGGCCCGCCACGCACTGTTTCTCTACTATGTATCTGTTTCTCTACTATGCTCCATACATACATTGGACCTTGTGGGAACCAGTTTAATGGCCTGGATAAACAATTGCCCAAGGAAACTGTAGAAAAACGCCTTACTTGTCAGTACTGTGTTCTGCATTCTAGGAATTAAACTCTCAGGTATTTTTCTAAGCCCTTCCAGTTCCCGTTTTCAACACTGTGCGTCTCCCTTTGGCCCAAACTCTCAGGAGCGAAGCAGCTGACCCTGGAGGAGCCACAGGTGCCCATGAGCCGCCCGTACAGCATGCCGGCTCCTTACTGCTCACTCCCAGCCCAGGTACGGGGGGGCAGGGCTTCCAGGAGGGGAGGCCCCGGCAGAAACCTGCAAGCAAAGCAGCAGAACTCCGTTTCTGCTGTTTGTCAGTCTGCCAAACCAAATCCCGGGTCACTGGATGAACGGCTCGGTTTCCACCTGGTGCTGCTGGTCGGAAGTTAGGGAGGGGAGGTGGGTGTGTCTGCCTGTCGGTTAGACTCTGAAATCTGGGAACCGACTTAGAGTCCAAGATTTTGGGAGCAGGGCTTTATCATGTGAAACCACAGGGCAGCTGATCCCTGCAGACGCTTCTGATGTGAATCACAGCTCTGTTTTATTCACTTTGCTGGTAAAGGAAGGCACATTTCCCTGCGGTACTTTGGTGCCAGGTTTACCCATATGACGAAGCCTCACATAGGTCATCACTTTACAACACTGTCTCCATTGTGCCTTTTGCTTCTTCATGGCGGGTTTCCACCAAGCCTCTTTGGAAGATAAGGGAGCTCCCGAGGAGTCTGGGGGCTCCCCAAGGCCATCCTCGGGCTGGTCACTCTCCCCCCAGCTCCCCTCTGGCCCCTCCAGCAGGCTCACACCTACATGATTCCGCCCCACGACCGAGGCTGGAGAGAGTTCGTCCCTGATCAGCCCCACCCGGAGACTCCGTACCAGTGTCCTGTGACCTTCGGGCCTCGCAGCCACCACTGGCAAGGCCCAGCCTGTGAAAACGGTAAGGAGGGAGCTGGGGCAGTTCCTGTGGCCAGAGGGCCTGGCCCCGCCTGGTCTGTCCTCTGTGCCGTCCCACGGCTCTCACCTCCTCCGAGCCGCTAGGAAAGGCCCCGCATGCGGTGAAGGAGGAAAAAGGCCCCCAGAGGAGGACACCAAGGTTCACTGACGCCTGGTCTGCTGTGTGCCAGGACCCAGGCTCGGGCTGCCTCGTGGAACCTTCTTTAAGCATTGCAGGGATCTCGCCAGGCCCCTGAAAACTGCCCTGTTTTGTATAGGGATTCGCTCCCAGAATGCAAGCAACGTGCCCGAAGCTACTCGGTGAGAGTGAGGGCTGGGTTCAACTCCAGGTCTCCCAGCTCCGGAGCCAGGCCACGCAGGACGGGGTGTCAGGTTTCAGACTGGTTGGCTATATGTTTTAAATTAGCTACTTAGTAAGTTAACATGTTTCTTCCTTCCTGAATAATCTTAAAGTTTATGTTTTAACCTTGGGCAAAAAGTAGTCGGTTTTGTCAGTCTTCCCAGAGAAGACTAGACTGTCCCTTAACGCTGACTGTCTCTGCCTACACTTCTGTGAAGTCAGCGTCCTGCATCTGAGCCCAGGCACCCCTCCACAGGGACACCAGGAGATTATCACGCTGGTGGATTTCTCTCAGGCAGTGGTGTGCCCACGGCAGTTGTCACTGGGATTAGAGGTGATAGGAAGAAGGGGATGAATAAATACTATGAAGAAAACAGAAAAGGTCTCCACAAAAGGGTGCCCGGTTGGTGTTGGTGCTGGACTAGATTAGATGTGGTCCCCCCGGAGGCCTTCCCCAGACACGAGGATGAGATCTCTCAGCGAAAGCACTGATTTGCTAAGTGCAAAGAAGATCTCACACAGAACGTTCGTGCAGCAAAGCACAAGCTTGCAGGACTTCTGAGCTGTTATTGAAATAGAAATCCTGAGATCAGTCAACACACAGATGGTTCTAGGAGTATTTTTCCAGCCAGGTCCGGGTCACTCTTGGCGTGTGGGATTGAAGATGTATGCCATTATTTAGGATTTGTATTGAGTGGCATGTTTACAAAAAAGCTGAGAATTTGGTTTTATTAGCTTCTCAAGAGTGAGTTGCAGTGAAGGTTTGTTTTCCGTACTGTAGTGAGGGAATCAGCTGACATTGGACGGGTTTCTGGAATTCAGACCCGGGTCCGGGGCATGAGCTCTGCTGAACTAGTGACCCTGGTGAAGAGGCAACGCCTAGAGCTCTGAGAGGGTAGACTGGTGGACATATCTTGAAGCATAAGTGACATTAGATGACACCCCAGCACAACGAGGTTCTACCACATACTCTTTCTCTGCTGACATTTAACACGGCAGCTGTGCCGGCAGGAACGTGGCTCAGCCCCTCCTGGTTCCAGAAGCAGCGGCGAAGGGAATGCGGACAAAGCCACGGGCAGGGTTTTGATCCGGCTGTTGGGCGTCAGATCTCACGTAGAGAGACCTGGGCTCACAGCTCTGCCGCGAACTTGCTGTGTGAACGGGTGAATCACGCCTCAGTTACCCTGCGTATCAGTGACGGAGGAATGTTGGTCAAACGGCACAAACTTCAGTTAGGAGATGAATACGTTCTGTGGCTTCAGCCTGGCGAGCACAGTTAGCAATGCTCTGCTGTATTGAAAGTTGCTAGGAAAGTAGGTCTGAAATGTTCTCAGCGCGCACGCACGCGCGCGCGCGCACACACACACACACATACACACACACACACACACACAGGTAATGAGGTGAGGCTCGGAGGTGTTAACTAACAAAGAAAGGAAGGAAGGAAAGAAGGGAGGGGGGGAGGGAGGAAGAAAATGACAGAGGGCGACTCCAATTTCCCTCCAGCTGTGAAAAGGCTCCTCCCTCCTTCAGCCTTGGTTTTCCCTACTGGACCTCGGCCTCCTTGCCTCTCGAGGGCCCAGGCCCTCCCCCACCGGGCTGGTGCACCCCCGGGGACCGGCGGGCCCCCCTCAGGGAGCCGCCTCCGCTCCCTCTGCCTCCGAGGGGCTCTGTCTAGGCCGCATCTGATTTTTATTTGCAAATGCAGGTTGCCAGGTGACAGGAACCTTTTATGCTTGTGCCCCGCCCGAGTCCCAGGCCCCCGGGATCCCCATAGAGCCAAGCATAAGGTCTGCCGAAGCCTTGGCCCTCTCAGGTGAGTGGGGCTCCCTGGAGGCGGCGTCTGTGAGGGTCCCCTCACCTTTGGGTGGATTCGTGGGGTTGGTGAGCTCAGCTGGGGCCTGGAGCGGGTGGACGCCTCTGACTCCCAGCTGGGAGAACGAGGTTAGCACAGTTAGCACCGAGAGGCCGGCTTCGGACCCTGATCCACTTCAGCAGGCTGGTCTGAACTGAGTCATTCTAAGCTCTGCACTGGCGTCTGACTGTCCAGGAATGTGCGGACCCTCCAGTTCCGTTTACCGAGGGTCTCCCTACAGCCAGCACCCCCATGACGCAGTGCAGCTTCTTGCAACAGCGCAGGGGCTGCTCGTTTTTGGAAAGCTCATCCTCCCCGCAGGCTTAGCCACAAACAAACAGTGGCCCCGTCGGTTTCCCGGGACGCGAGCTCTGGGTTCTCCGTCCTCGGCACGCTTGGTGCCTCGGTGAGGAGCATCTTGCATCGTGTGTCTTGCAAACAAATACAGATCAGATCTGGCTTTTAGAGTCTCTCTCTAAAGGAATCCCCATACCTCAGCGGTCTCTCCTGTTTTAAGGAAGATACCTGAGGTTTACTGAGCACGTGTAGTGTACGTATATTTACTTTTTAGATAATGTTTTGATTGTTTTAAAATGAGATTTGCATATATTGAAAATGGAAAGCTTAAGCTTCAGAATTCTCACCTTGCCCCCTGGCCTCTTTGAAAATGAGCGACAGAAAACAAGCTGAATTCTCAAGGTTTCAGGAGAGGAGAGCTGGGGCCCTTCCTTGCACCCAGGGGAGCTGGCCCACCGGCCTTGCACCCAGGGGAGCTGGCCCACCGGCCTTGCACCCAGGGGAGCTGGCCCACCGGCCTTGCACCCAGGGGAGCTGGCCCACCGGCCTTGCACCCAGGGGAGCTGCCCACCCTTAGGCTCCTTTTGGTTCTGAGACTCTGAGGGAAGCCTGCTGCCTTTCTTCTTAGTTGCTCCTGGACAGTGGAGGGAGGAGAGGTTTCTGAACAGAAAGGCCTGTTTGTTTTTAGGAACTTTCAAACCCTTTTCTTGAGCACATAAGACTTGTGTGGGTGCCTGAAGAGTAGGAAATAAACAGCTATTTATATCCCCATGACCTCGTGATTTCTGATGACGTTCAGTGAAATGAAACCTCGAGTGGCCGACACCCACTCCTCGGGGTTCACAGCGGCAGGAGTCACAGAGGAGGCTTGAGGCAGTGATGTGGGTTGTTTGAGTCTCAAAACCTGCCCTTGAGGGATGAGAGGCTTTTGTGGGTTTCTCTGGGTGTGCGCAGTACAGACTAGTTAGCAGCCTGGCCCGTTGATCAGAGGACTGCCACCCGCTCAGGTTTGAACCCCGCAGTTACTGTGGGAGCTGTTGCCTCTCGGGAAGCCCTTTGGCACTCCAGGTCAGTGGCCCTTGGCAAACCTGGCCTGGTCCTTTCAGCCCATGGGTCGCATTTTAAAGAAGGTTCTAAAATCAGCAAAGTTTCAAAAATGAGTTCATCTCGTTTAGTGTTTGAGAAGCACAGTTCTAGAGCCAGCCTCAGACTCAAACACAAAGCGAAGTGGGTCTCAGCGGACTTTACGCTTGGGACGTTTCCCTCACGAGGTAATTTTATTATACAAGTGGTACATATACAGTGGAAAAATAATTTAGAAATCAGAAAAGCAAAAAATGGAAAATAGAAACGTCATAGTCCCACCACCCAGAGATCACCACTGTCAAGGCTTATGCTTCCCAGAACTTCAATGCGTACTTGGATGTGTATAATTTTTTTAGTGTAACCGGTATCATATTGATATTTTAGGGTAGTTTTGGATATGTGGACATATTTGCTTTTTTTTCCTGAAACACCATTGTACTCTTTTTGCTGGTAGAAATTATTTAAACTTAGGGTTTACTTCTTCCAAACTCCAAACCGATCGCTGTGCTTAAAATGAACTTCTGTTCAGCGGCACACGACTCGCTGTATTAGACCTAAGTGTTGCCATCACCACCCCTATGCTCTGCCCCCCCAAAAAATCCATGTCCCATACATTTGGAAAATGCTGAGCTAGAGGACATTACCCAGACTCGTACAGAGCTTCTCCACCACGGGGTGAGTCTCCGGGAGGGACGTAAGGCCTTGCAACGTCCGTCCCCCAGGCCCCTTCTTACGAGCGTCCCACCAAGGACACTTTGCTCTGGGCAGTCATTTGGCATCCTGGGGGGCACCAGCACCTTGACTCCTTAGCACTGACCCCGACGGGCCTGTGTTTGCAGACTGCCGGCTCCACATCTGCCTGTACTACCGGGAAGTCCTGGTGAAAGAGCTGACCACATCCAGCCCCGAAGGCTGCCGGCTCTCCCACGCCCACACCTATGACGCCAGCAGCCTGGACCAGGTCCTCTTTCCCTACCCGGAGGACAACGGCCAGAGGAAGAACATCGAGAAGCTGCTGAGCCACCTGGAAAGGGGCGTGGTGCTCTGGATGGCCCCCGACGGGCTTTACGCCAGGAGGCTGTGTCAGAGCAGGGTCTACTGGGACGGGCCCCTGGCGCTGTGCAGCGACCGGCCCAACAAGCTGGAGAGGGACCAGGCCTGCAAGCTCTTTGACACGCAGCAGTTCTTATCAGGTGAGCGGGCGCGTGTGTGCCGGAATGGGCCCTACCTGTGAGGCTTGGGGAGGACGGAGCTGGAGACGGCACGCCTGCCACAGGGGGCGAAGGCCGCAGGCCACTCCCAGCAGGTCTTCCTTCTGTGAGGCCCTGAGCCCGCGGGGCCCGATGCCAGAGTAGGTCTCCTGTTGGTCCGCCTGCCACCCCATCAGAAGGGCTGTGGAGGGGGATCGTCGGGGGCTGTGGTTCAGGCTGAGGTCTTGAAACGCCGGGATTCATCCAATACTCACCAACTAACAAGCTTCATACTTCACCGGCCAGTGTGTTCTCAGCAAGCACACCTGTTGGTGTTCCAGCTCTTTTAAGGGTCCTAGAAAAATCATAGGGTTATAAGTACACTGTGAGCGTCCGTGGTTCTGAGACGTATCAACCCCGAGCAGATGCTTTCCAGCAGCTGGGACCACGGCGAGCGTGTTGAACTGATTTTGCAGAGGGGAAATTATGAGACGGCTTTGAGTTGTTTCTAGGTTTCAAATCACATTTTCCAGAACCAGTGGGTTTTGTTTTCCCAGTTTTGATTTCATGACAATTCAGTCAGCCCTGGGCCGGCTTTTGTGAGGCCTTCGGCCACCTTCTGGTGGAAGGTGGTCCGGAGTTTCCACTTAGCTGTCCCCATTCACAGTGCTGCTTCTGGACGGAGAAGCGGTTGCCCTGCTGGCTACTGCCCGTCCTTCCTCAACCTCATTCTTAACTCTTCTCATACAGGCGCGTCCTCAGAAACACCCTGTGTCTTTGGGCTGTCACGGGCCCCTCCTTTCCCTGAAGCTGCTTCGTGATTCAGTTCACGTGAAGCACAGAGCGCCTGTGAGCTCCACCACCAGACACTCGCTCAGCCTTTGGGGCTCAAGTGGCCCACATTTGCTCAGGCTCCTCCAAATTCTCTTGCTGCCCCAAACAAACATGTCCCTGGATGACTCACCCTCCCCCAGAGGCAAAACGGGAGGAAGAGGGAGAGCCGAGGCTCTGGTCTCCAGGCAGGCCCCCCCCCCCCCGACCCAAGCCGCGAGCTGCCTCCGAGCGGACTGTTCTGTCCATCCTGGGGCCCAGCGTGTGGACCGAGAGGGGCTCCGAGGAGGGGCCGAGGGCCGCACCTCTGGGGTCTGAAAGAGCCCTGCCTTTGGATCTCCTCCGAGGCCGTGGGTCTTGGAAGCAGAAGACATGCTGGGCCGGGGGCTTCATCCAGGGAAGAGGCCCGCTTCTCTGGCAGGCGGGACGCCGGCAGTCGGCCTCCGGGGGCGGTGTGCTCGCTCATGCTTGCGACCAGGAGCTGCTCTGGCTTGGCGGCTTCCTCTGTGCCCAGGGCAACCTCTTATCTTGAAGTGTTTACTGAGGCTCAAGGAGGAAACTGTGAACTAAAGAGCTGCAGCTGTGCAGACCAGCCCCACAGTCGCGGATTCCCGCGAACATTCTCGAGCTACCAGGCAACTCGGCCGACTTTTTCAGAGAACTGTGCCAACGCGACAGGCGTGGGTGTCACCTCCCACCTCGCACTGTGGAAGCTTTGCACACGTTCTGCCGAAGTCGGTTAGGTTTGATTTGAATTCTGGAAGAGAAAAAAGCAGGAAGTCAAATGGTCCAGTGAGTGAGCTAGAAACTTTTCTTCGGTTGAAGAGAACAGTGGAAATCTTTGAGAACCACCCATTCAGGCCCCGCAGGCTGCTGGGGACAGCCCCGCCGTGCAGCGGCTCACGTCTGATAAGGCGGCAGCCGCAGCTCTGCAGACGGGCTAGCGCCTGCGTGAGCGCACTTCTTCTGGGGACCTGAGGACAAGCAGGAGACCCTAGAGGACAAGCAGGACAGCCGGAGGCCTGAGGGTGGGCAGGGACAGCGTCCCGTCAGGGTGAACGCAGGCGCCTTCGGGACACGCATCCACAAAGGTGGGCCCGGCGCTTCATCCAGCGCCGCCCTCCCTTCTCAAACCCACGGCTGCCCCTGATGGGCTCAGCCTCCCAGATTCTGCGGTGCCCGAGTCACGTGGACCGCGGGTTTGAGGGCTCGGCAGCTCTGAGATGAGGTTTCTAAGTCATCCTGGCTCAAGTCAGAAAAGTCTGATTTTAAAGCACATTTTCTCCGTGTGTGAGGGACTCTTTTGGCTCCATTTCCTTTTCCTCCTTCACCCATTCCTGCTGCCCTCGCCTCCTCTGGGTCCAAGGCTGCAGAGCAAGGTGCGTGGCCCTCTTGAAGTGAAGGCGGGGCCGTGGGAGAGACCCGCGTGAATGGGCGTGCGCACTCCTGCGTCTGCTCCCACTGTCCCCCCTGCTCTGGCCTCCAGGTCAGCGTGGGCTCCCTCCCCAGCCTGCGTCCAGCGCTCGGCTGGCTTTCTGAGTGGTTTCTCTTGTGCTCTCTGCAGAGCTCCAAGCCTTTGCTCACCATGGCCGGCCTCTGCCAAGGTTCCAGGTGACGCTGTGCTTCGGGGAAGAGTTTCCAGATCCCCAGAGGCAACGGAAGCTCATCACTGCTCACGTGAGTGTCCAGTCACCTTCGGGTGTTTGAGTTTCCCTGACCCTCGTCAGGGACAGGGCCCCATTTAGAGGAGTTCAGATGAGAAGTAAGTGTCCAGGGACCTGGGCAGAGGGGATGGAGGGAGGGAAGGTGTCCAGTGAGTGGTGCAGGGGTGCAGCCCAAGGACCATGTGCCTCCAGCCCTGGACATGTGCTCGTCACCGCTGGGGGTGACCTCCAGCCCTGGGCGGCACCCGTCCCATCTTTTTTATTTTTCAAGGAAATTGTCATATTCCCATTTTACAGGGTTTTGAAAGGATGATGCTAAAAGTTGCCCTTTAAAATTCTTCACGTTTAATATTGCTTCTAAAATGCCAACCAGCTGATCTTCACTTGAAGGGAAAGTTTTTCCCAAGTGGGAAGCTGTCCACTGACTTGAGTATTTTGTAGGCCCCCTCCTAATGTCCCCCCAAATCCTCTTTTATCTCTGCATTTTTAGAAACTATTTAATTTTTGGAAACCAAGGGCCACGTGCTATTCGGAGGCGTGAAATCTCTCAAGGACGTCAAGTCGCTCAGGCCACGGTCATGTTCTCCAGCAGAGCTTAAGATGCACTCACCTGTGCAAAGTAAACATCTTTCACAGAAAAGGAAAGCAAAAGGGTTAGATAGATAACATGTAGCATTAGTTTGCCACAGAAAACAGAGTTTTGAATACTTAAGATTTTTGAATTTGAAGACTCTGTATTGCTACATACCTGCAAGGGTTATTAATGGGCCCAGGTAACGGGCAGCAACAGGTAAAAAGTTACATCAAATAATAACAGAATTCAAGTCAGATTTTATTTTATTTTTTTTAAACACCTTTATTGGAGTATAATTGCTTTACAATGGTGTGTTAGTTTCTGCTGTATAACAAAGTGAATCAGCTATACATATACATATATCTCCATATCCCCTCCCTCTTGCGTCTCCCTCCCACCCTCCCTATCCCACCCCTCCAGGCGGTCACAAAGCACCGAGCTGATCTCCCTGTGCTATGCGGCTGCTTCCCACTAGCATTTGGTCGTGTATATATGTCCATGCCACTCTCTCACTTCGTCCCACTTACCCTTCCCCCTCCCCGTGTCCTCAAGTCCATTCTCTAGTAGGTCTGCATCTTTATTCCCATCCTGCCCCTAGGTGCATCAGCACCATTTTTATTTTAGATTCCATATATATGTGTTAGCGTATGGTATTTGTCTCTCTCTTTCTGACTTACTTCCCTCTGTATGACAGACTCTAGGTCCATCCACCTCACTACAAATAGCTCAATTTCGTTTCTTTTTATGGCTGAGTAATATTCCATTGTGTACATGTGCCACATCTTCCTTATCCATTCATCTGGTGATGGACATTTAGGTTGCTTCCATGTCCTGGCTATTGTAAATAGAGCTGCAATGAACATTGTGGTACATCTAATAATGTTCCTTATTGAAATCTGAAATAAAACACTAATCTTAAACACACATCCCCTGCTTCTTGATTATAAAATCAAAAAACAACCAACCAATAAACAGAAATATAGTCCCCACAAACTTTAGAGTTTTCTCATGGATTCTCTCCAGCGATCGATAGATTTATTGATATAATAACTGATTCTTGTTAACAACTGTCAAAGGACTAAATAGTCTCGGTCCTGGTGAGTAACATCTCTGAAAGCCGTGGTGAGCCCCTGCGTCTGAGTCTCAGGGCTTGGACACACCGGCCTGGCTTGGTGAGGACGTAGCCCCAGCTGGGACCATGAGCCCGAGGTGATGGAGGACGGATGCGTGTGCACCCAGGAGTCCTGCTCCTTTTATTATGGATTTAATTTACTTCAGTTACCTCAGATGAGTTACGCTTAAGTCATTTTATGTCAAATAACATAAAGGCTCACGTGACTAGCACAATCGATTGGCTGAAAGCATTCGGATCTCTTAGATGGTGCAAGTTCAGGAAAAGCTGAATGTTGGATACTTTCTGGTGAATGTGGTCCACACTAATAGCCAAACTAGAGGAATCTTGGGTCAGTTAACGTCTCTTTTTCCACAGTAGCAGTCTTGCTGTTGTTTGGTTTTGCTTCTTTCTTTCTTTTTTCTTTGGTTTAGAAATATACAGATTACCAGGTCATCCATGAATTGTAAATCACTGAGCCCCTCATCCCTGTCAAACTGCAGATGTGGAAAAATAAATCCATTGGCCTAAATTACCCGATTACCTTAAATTGACCTTTAACTTGGTCGTTTTATCCGATTAGCTTCATTCAGTCCTAGTTTAACGTAAGTTTCAAGCGGCGGCTGGTTTACAGGTACCAGCTTTCCCTTCCCCTTCAAGGGAAACCCAGAATTAAGTATATTCTGTTTATAGGCTGGCGTATGCGAGGACTCACACAAAGTCAGTTCTCCAGAAGGCTCCCAGTGTGACGTGTTTCGATGAGTCATAGCACCTCGCTTTAGACCTGACTGTATCCTTAGGTATGGAGGGTTATTGCAGGACGTTAGATAGAAGAGCTCAGTAACATCTCTTTTCAATCTTTCACTAAAGGTCGAGCCTCTGCTGGCCAGGCAGCTGTATTATTTTGCTCAGCAAAACAGTGGACATTTCCTGAGAGGCTACGACTTACCCGAGCACGTCAGCAGCCCCGAGGATTTCCACAGGCCCATCCGCCACTCCTCCATCCAAGAGTGAGGACGCCAAGACCAGAGACGTTGCTTCATTGTAAATGAAGAGAACAGCTGACTGAGCCCCTACTTTTTCTTTTGAGGAATGTGGGAACTGGGGCTTCAGTCCCACACCTGAGGAAAACATTGAATTGACAGATGAACTTTTTCCAAAAGGAAGAATGGTATTCAGGGTCTTCTGTAGACCCTGACGATAATGTGAAAACTGACTAGAATGTGTTTACATTTACTGAAATGCCATGTCCAGTTTGATGTGGACTCTCTCTTGCATGAAGACTGAGAAACCTGTGTCTCAGTGCTTACCACTAAGGACGGCATGAAGGCGCCCAAGAGCCGTTCTGCTTCTCAGGGAAGGAAAGCCTAAGTTTGAGTCTGCTCTGCCCACAGGAGAAGTGTACCGACACCTGTGGACGGCTGCTCTGTAGGGAATGCTTGCTGATAGAAGGACACAGACTCAGCCCTGGGGGTCCCTCCCCAGGATGGCCCCCGCCCACCTCCCATCCACACTCCCTATGGCCCCAGAAGCTAGTAGGCGAGACTCCGCTGTGTTTTCTTGAGCCAAAAGCATTAGGGCCGCCCTGAATAGAGCATTTTTTCTACCAATGACTGTTAAGATAGTTGTCTTTCTGTCTCTTGTTCTATAGAAATTATTGCTAAAATTTTTTTTCTTAAAGACAACAACAAAAAAAGACAGCTCAGCAATCCGAGTACTAAAGGTGTATTTTTGAAACGTGGTCGACATTTTCCCTCTGGTCCTGCTTGTTTGTTAGGCGACCAGTTACCACGGCAACACTAAGAGGAGGAGCCCCTACTTGTCCCGGTGGCGAGTCCTGTAGGGAAGGGAGGACAGGGCTTCACAGATTGAGTAATTGCAGGCTCAGTGAGCTGCTTTTGCTTATTGGTATATTATATGCTTCCTCATGCCAGTGACGGTTTGACAGGGCCTTAAAAATGCTGGGCTTTTTCCAAATACAGCTCTTCATAGAATTACTAAGATCTCCACTTGCGTACTTAAACCTGATCGCTTATTTGTTGTTCCTTCTGGGAAAGTAGAGATATTTAGACTGTGATGTAGCAGCTGTATTTCTGTCATACCGGGAAATAACTGCTGTTACTTTAGGCTCAGCACAGGACTCGATAGTTCTCTTATTCTAGTCTATATTTTTAATTCATTCAACAAACTTGCATTAGACAGATTGGAGCTTTTATCCAGCTTAGTAAGCAATGAAGCCTGAGAATGTCGTTTCTTTCTGTTTTTTCTTTTGAAGAAGTTTTTAGGGATAAAATAATACATATCAACTACAGAAAATACAAACTGTATAAAAGGGCAAAAACCAAGTGAATCTTCCTTTGTTCCAGGCCCAATCCTCCTCCCTAGAGCTGTCCACAAGAAGAGTTTGATTCTTCCAGCACGTTTTGCTTTTCTATAAATATACATAAACTTAAAACACCTCGGGGTCTTCCATGCACTCACTCGCATGCAGTGTCCTGTCAATCCCACGACACAGGTTCACCTCGTTCTTCCCAGAGGTGGGGCTTCAGCAGCCCCCTCGTGGTCATCAGCACAGTTTAAGGTGCATCAGCCACTCGGAATACACACATTGGGACAGTAGATGGTATTCTGTGGTCTGCAGTGACTTATGCATCTTATAGATGCGAGTACTGGGGGTATATTACCCCAAGGGGGAGACAGATGAGCCACTAGCGCCCAGAGCGGTAGGTGTGTCCCGGCTGAGCCGCCCTCCCGGCTCTTCAAGGAGACGCTTACTTTCAGTTGTTGTTATGGGCCCTTTCCTTTTCCTCCCTTTTCAAACATTAAGCTGCTTTGACTCTGGAGTTACATTTTCTGGAAAATGCTGTTGGCCTGGGCCAGGCCCCCTTCCCACCTCCACACTCAGGTGTGTGGGCGTTCTTTCGTTCTGAGGGATCCAGAGCGTGAGGGGTATATGGACTAATTATGAAACGGTCCCGATGAAGGACCCTGACAGCTGTCTCAGGACATTTGAGAAGGGGCCTCCTTCCCTGACAGTGGCCTCAGCAAACCAGAGTTGAGTTTGCTCGCAGAGCTTAGGTGCTGCAGAGCTTAGGCCCTTGTTATCCGAAGGCGCTTTGAGGTTCGCAGGAGGAGAAAGGCCACAGGGACGTTCCTGCCTTATTTCTCGTTCTTGAGACTTAGGAACACCATGGGCAGTAACCGGTGTCTTCCGGAACACGACGGAGAGCTCGTTGAAACCAAGGCTTTGGAAGCCGCTCGGTCACGGTACAGAGCACCCAGAAAGACGGCCCTGTTTGAGACTGCTCCCCTGGGAGAGAGCGCACCATGGTGTGGGAATCACCTACACCGGCCGTGAGCAGAGCGGCATCTGTGAGGCTCAGGTGTGAACAAGATCGTCTTCCTGTGTCACTGCGTGCAAGCCTTGGTGCAGGTCTGCCGTGGGCCGACGTCCACGAGGCTGGTGATGGGGTTGCATCCACAGGGAAGGCTGCACCAGGGAAGGGTTTTTTTTGTTGTTTTTTTTTTTGCATGAGTCATTTTTTCAGTAAAAATCCAGACACAGTTCAAAGCCCCTTCCGTTCCTCTTTGGTCACGTTTCTCCCCTTTCTCCACGGGCGAATGCCTCTGACGGTGGCGCACTTCCCCAAGCTCTGTTATTTTAACACGCGCCCCCTGAACGGCTTGTAGCTGGCTGGCGCAGATCTCAATGCCGCTTTCGGGCCGCCCTGCCACAGGCATCCGTGTGCAGCTTGCCTTTTCCACGGCCCGTCTCAGAGCTGGACCCCCGGCAGTGTGCTCACTGCGGTGGGAGAGCCGTCACGTGAATGCAGTGAAGGTCGGCTCTGCTGGTATTTCTCTTCCCGGCTTTCAGGAGGACACGTGCGTAGAGCACGGCTGAAGCGCAGGAGAGACGGGCCAACCTCCTCCAGGGTCAGCTCGCATCTTGCCTTGGACCCTTGGAGACGGGAGGGGCCTGACAGGTCGCGGGTGCCCCCTGCGTCCCGCTCTGCAGGCGGAGAGGGCCGCGTGGCTCCCTCACCCCGATGCTGCGCTGTGCAGCCCGGGCACCAGGCTGAGCCTTCCTTGGACAAGCGTACATCATCGTGTCACGAATTCTGCTGTAAGTCGCTTTTCAAAGCAGACTGATATTTGTGATAACGTGGCGTTTTAGATACTTGATAAATAAAGGCTTTGTAAAAAAGTGATCTGTGATGGGCCCGTGCGTGTTATTAATCCCTTATCTGGATAGCTTTTTAATACTTCCTCCTTCTGCTGCGCTCGGCAGCCTGTTTCCTTCCTGGTTCCCGTGAGCCTCGCTAAAATCAGATCTCAGAGTGCGCAGCTTGTTCAAAAACACCTGCCCCCCGCGCCCACCCTCCGATGCCCGCTAAGCAGGACAGGAACGACCCTCGCCCCTGGCTGCGTCTCACAAGTTCCCGCAGAGCCGAGGACACTGTGTCAACATTTCCTTCGATTCTGTCGCTGTTGCTCAAGGGCAGGGGCTGTAGCATCTTGAACGTGGAAAATGACATAAAGCCGTGTGTGGGGAGCACGGATGAGGCCGTGCGCCCTCCTCCCCCGGCTCTGGCCGCTGTGACCCGCCCTTCAGCCCGCCAGCTCCTGTTCGCGGTCACAGTGTTAAAATCCTTGCAGCGAAGATGGAGTGGAGCTGTCAGCAGTGACTGCACTTTGCAGCCAGGAGCCCAGAATGTTAGCTAAGAACAGTTTTGGATGTGCTAAGTGGTAACCAAACAGAAATAATGGGAAAATAAACTACAACACTGCTTTTGGGGGCTCTGTCTGCTCAGAAAGTGTGGAAGGATGTGTGTGAGTCAGTGTCATAGCAAGCTTTTTCACATGATCTATCAACTCATTACATCTGAAAGAGGGTTTAAAGGGATTCTGTGCCCTTGAACTTGTTCTCAAGTAATTCCACACCTCTGTCAAGTACCACATTTGTAAGATTTCTTCACACACAGGGCGCGTTTGGCTGCATTGGATTCAGTTTCCTTGACAAGTAAACCCTTTTATGTGGAGTGCATGAGCAAAGCACGCCTCTGCCAGAGAAAATCATCACCTTTCACACCATCTCTCTGGAAAGAAACTCCAGGGGTCATACTAGGTCATTTTCTTCTAGGAGAAGCTATACCTAAATTAACCCTGGCAGCTGGATCAACATCTTCTGACTTAGAGGAGAGTTATGAATTCAAGGCTGTTACAGGCACCTGGAGAACTGGGAACTCTTTCAGCGACCCCTGTCCCCCAGGGGACAGTGTGTGTCCCATGCTGTCCTTGGAGACTTCCTGGAGGGCAGAGGCCTTGATGCCGTCAGCAGGCATCTGCCACAATATATCATAAAGTTCATTTTACCCCAGTCCTTGAGCGAATGGTCAGAAGTTTGGAATCTGCGGCCACTTCATGATCCTTGAAAGCTGTTACTTTGCTTCTTTAAAAATTACCATTCTCAGTTTCCCCCCTTTCCCATCTGGCGGGCATGATGGTGGCTTCGTAGAAAATCATCCCAGCAAATAAAACATCTTTGCCTCTTTTGTCCTCTCTTTCTGGGTCAGGTTTCCACAGCAACCTTCCTCTGGAGGAGAATCAGCAGGTCATCCAACACCTCGGTCCTCATTTCTCACCATCTCCTCGGTCCTGCTGAGCGGCCGCAGGGCCCCAGGCCCCTCCTCTCTCCTGGAAGACCTCTCCTGCTGCCACATGGCCACCCCTTTCCTCCACCAGGTCCCAGCTCTGACGGCGTCCCTTTCTGGAGGCATTTCTTCACCCCCAGGGAGCCTTTCCTGGTTGCACCCGCTGTTTGGCTCAAGGAAGGGTAACGTTGAAATACTGGAGAAACGCTCCTTCCATGTATACCCGCCTTGCTCACTCGCAGGGCAGAAAGAGGACACTGTGGCTCTTGTCCTCCAAAGACACTGGCTCTTGTTGAGAAAGGAGTGGACTCAAGGAGACTGGAGTTTAAGAAAGATCAACCCTTTCAGCCCTTCTGGACTCAGATGCCCAGAGCCGAGGACAGAAGACAGAATGAGAAGAAGTGAGGGTGCAGTTGTCAGTGGCTCCCAGGTGAAGGAGAGCTGTCCTCTGTCTCCTGGAAGGAGGCTCTAGGGAGTGGACCTGAAAATAGCTTGTTGGAGGAGCAGTTCGCGCAGGTTCAGAGGGTGGGGGGCTGGACGGGAGGAGAGCTCCACGCACTCTGTGCGGGCTGAGCGGTGGACACTCGGGTGTGTCTGAGTGGAGATCAAGCTGAGGACCAGTGCCCCACACTTTCTCCCCTGCCCAACCACCTGGCATCACAGACGCAGCACCAAATGTAGTGCCAACTCAAGGAAAGGGGAGCGATCCAAAGTGAATTGAGATTGAAATTCCCTGGGGGAGTAAGAGCTAAAATGAAAATTACACTGTTAAAGAAAACATGAATTATATTGCTTGAAAACATTAGCCAAGGCTTCCATTTGTACCTGCTGCGTCTGTAGTATGACACTGGCCATTCTTTGTTGTAGTCGCCTATTCATTAATTTTCTTCCCTAAATAAACTGCTTGAAGATGGGTGTTGGGCCTCAACATGTACAGTAAATCCCCTACATACGAACCTGCAAGTTGCAAACTTTCAAAGATGTGAACGTGCGTTCACATGCCCAATCACGTGAGTTAGTTCACGTGTCTGGCGTACATTGTCACGTGCCTGCATCCTTGACAAGTGGTTGTACTTTTGTGTACTTTACTATACAGAGTATAGTAGTACAGTATCTTTATTTCAAGCCCAGGATGTCCAGAAGCAAGTGTAAAAGCTGTAGCTGGTACTACTCTACTTTCCAGAGTCCTGTACTGTAAGATTAAAAAGGTTTTCTTTATTTTCGTGTTTGTTTTTTATGTATTATCTGTGTGAAAAATATTATAAACCTATTACAGTACAGTACTACGTAGCCAATTGTGTTAGCTGGGTACCTAGGCTAACTTTGTTGGACTTACAAACAAATTAGACTTACGAACGCACTCTTGGAATGTAACTCGTTCATATATAGGGGACTTACTGTACCTGGTACCTGCAGGGCACCACACACGTGACTCGGAAGGATCTGTCCACTACATCCAGCAGTGTCCAGGGCTTGTGAGCTAAATGAAGGCCACATATAGAATGGGACACCATGTCCCATTTCAACATGTGCAGTGGAGAAACGTTTGTTACGTGGTTAGGTGAAAAGAAAGCAGGTTTTACAGCAATGTGATAAATGTTGAAAATTTTTATGAAATCCATGTGTGAAATTTTTTTGAATAGTCAAAAGTGTAAATTGTAACTCTGAGTGTTGGAGTGATGGAGATTTTTATTTTTCTTGTCCACTTTTCTGTATTTTCCAAAGTTTCTCCTATGATCATATATTTAGTACCAGAAGGGAAAAACAAAAAAGCACAAAGTGTCGTCCTTCTAGGTTGGTATATCCTTTTCAATGTGTGTGGGGGGGGTTTCTTTCTTAAGTCGCTATATGGGGTCCCCAGTGGTCCCGTTTCCAGGGGACACAGAGCACAGGGTGGCCTTCCTGCCGGGAAGCAAGGGACCCCTGGTGCTCAGCTCTCCCCTGGCCCCAGGGGCTGCCAGTCTCCCACCTTCCTTGGGTCCTTGTCTTCCTGCTATTTCCCCTGGAAAGACGATCTCCTCAGAACCATCTGTTCTCCACCATGGACGGTCCATATTATGCTTGAGGCCCTCTCTGGTCCCTCTGAGGTCCTCCCTAAGCCTCCATCACCTCCACGCTCCCTGGGGGACCTGCATTCCTCCTTCCCCCCCGCCACCAACCCTATTTGCTCCTGCAGCCTCACTCTTTGCCTTACTTCGTGTGAATGGCAAAAGGTAGGGTTGCTTGAAAACGGGAAAGAAAAAAGCCTTGATGTATATTTTTAATTGTGGTAAAATGTATGATCTTTAAGCCCACGGCTCAGTGGCATCATGTACGTTCACTTAACGCTGTGCAGCCTTCACCACCATCATCCCCAGAACTCTTTTCATGTCTCCAACTGAAACTCTGTCCCCAATGACACTAACTCCCCCTCCCTCTCCCTCAGCCCCTAGAAACCACCATCTACTTTCTGTCTATGAATCAGACTCTAGGGGCCTCACGTAAGTAAAGTCATTCAGTACTTGTTCTTTGTAGCTGGTTGATTTCATGAACATAATGTCCTCGAGGCCCGCCCGTGTTGTAGCCTGTGTCAGGATTTCCCTCCTTTTTAAGGCTGAATAATGTTCCATTGTGTGGATGGACCACATGTTGACTATTCATTCACCCTTCTACGGATGGACATGTGGGTTTCCTTCACCTTTCAGCTACTGTGGCTAATGCTGCTGTCAATATGGGGGTACAATACCTGTTCGGGACCCTTCTTCCAATTCTTTGGGATGTATGTGGAATTGCCAAGTTGCCTGGTAACTCACTTTTAATTTCTGAGGCTCCTCCACACCGTTTTCCACAGCAGCTGCACACTCCCACCACCAGCGCACGAGCGTTCCAATTTTTCCACATCCTTACCGACACTTGTTATTTTCTGAGGAGCATTTTTTTTTAAACTCTGTTCATTAACAAACACCTCCTGAAGATCCACTGTGTTCCCGGCCCTCTGCTGGCCTGCACAGCCTGCACAGGGCAACACCCAGGCTGTCGAAGGAGGGGCGTGGACTGAACAGGCGCTGTGGGCAGGCGTCTCCACTGGCTGGGCGGCAGTGTGGCTTCCAAGAAGGATGCATTTTCATCCTTCATTTTTAAGCTGCAGAAACTGAGGCTCAGAAATCCTGAAGTCACTGCCCAGTGTTGGACAACTACTAAGAGGCAAAGCCAGGACTCTAACGTAGCTCTAACTTCAAGCTGTAGTCGAGGGGCAGAGAGGCTGAGAGCGCCCATCCGCAGCCATCAAACCCAGGCTTTCTGAGACGTTTGGCCTTTTTCACCACGACAACACCCACAGGTGGGGGCCGATCCCTTTAGATGGGAAAGTGACCAGAAGCAGAGACTTCCCTAAAGGGAGAAGAACCAAGGATGCGGGAGCACGTGCTGAGGTACGGCAACCCTCTTTCGGGTTCTCTTTACTGTTTCCCGGGTGCTAAGTTCCTGTGATCCTTGACAGAATCCTAGCGGACAATATTGTATTTCTCGCCTGTTGTTGGGGAAACTGAGAGCCGTGAAAGTAGGTACCTTGTTACAGTTGTGTGGCCAGCAAGTCCCCGGGAAGGAACCTGACCCCAGGTCGTCCTGCACCGTGGCCCCATCTTCCTGCTGTGAAACGCTCTGTTTTTGAGTTTCTTTTTTTTTTTTTTAATTTTAATTTTTTTTTTTGGCTGCGTTGGGTCTTCGTTGCTGCGCGCGGGCTTTCTCTAGTTGCCGCGAGCGGGGGCTACTCTTCATTATGCTGCGCGGGCTTCTCATTGGCTTCTCTTGTTGCGGAGCTCGGGCTCTAGGCACGCGGGCTTCAGTAGTTGCAGCACGTGGGCTCAGTAGTTGTGGTGCACAGGCTTAGTTGCTCCGCGGCATGTGGGATCTTCCCGGACCAGGGCTCAAACCCGTGTCCCCTGCATTGGCAGGTGGATTCTCAACCACTGGCGCCACCAGGGAAATCCTGTTTTTGAGTTTCTTGAGCATCATTGCGCTATATGCTGAGTTAGTGACGTGGAGATGTTGGTGGTTGTTAGGTTAAGCTTGGTACTTATCATGAGCTCCTTTGAGGGGAGGGAAGGTATCTTATTTCAGTGTTTCCTAAATTTTAGTCACATATATTCTGCCTTCAAAATTTTGTTTATAATTATGTAAATATTATCGAATTAACATTTATGATGACAAATATTATTTATTCAATATGCTATTATCTATGTAAGATGTGCCTTCTCAAAATACATTTAAAAGTCCTGTGATTTTTTTTTTTTTTTTGCGGTACGCGGGCCTCTCGCTGCTGTGGCCTCTCCCGTTGCGGAGCACAGGCTCCGGACGCGCAGGCCCAGCGGCCATGGCTCACGGGCCCAGCCGCTCCGCGGCATGTGGGGTCTTCCCGGACCGGGGCACGAACCCGCGTCCCCCGCATCGGCAGGCGGACTCTCAACCACTGCGCCACCAGCGAAGCCAGTCCTATTATTTTTAAAACAATCTTTAGGTTGACTCACTTTTCAAGCTTAAATGTCTATTTTAGCATCATTGTAAGCAATGAAAACTTGTAAATACACAAAGTGGATGTGCTTGTTATATATCTATTTTCCAATATCCATTTAAAATAAATAATAACGACTGAAATAAAAAGGTCCACCCCTGAACCATCGGAAACGCCCCTCCCGGGGAGACACCAAGTTCCTCAGGCCCGCATCTTCCCACAGCACCCAGCATGGTCTTTGTGTCAGTGTTTATCAAATGCGTGGAGTATTTAATCAATTAGAAAGAATTAATTTCTTGATTGACTGTTGGCTTCATGGGAAATACATTCTATTCCTAACCTGGTCACTTTCACAAGCAGTGACATCTCCTATTAATGAAAATGCTGTAATACACTTGTTTCTTTTTTTAAAGAAGGTTCAAGGGTTCAGTTTGCAGAAATGGGGCATGGCAGGTCCTAAAGACACGCCTCCCCCGGGGACCACGCGCCGTCTGCCCACTGGCCTCTCCAGGGCCCATGGGGCTCTCTAGCACTCAGGCGGGACAGGCTGGGACAGGCAGGCCCCTCTGACCCCCCACCCCCACCCCGCTCCAGGAGCGACCTCACCCCGCGGACTCTCTCTGTGATTCTGGTCTCACATCCCTGCTGCCCGGGGCCTGGATGGCTCCCGGGATGCAGCTCAGCGGCTGCTTTCCATGGCAACAAACAGCTGCGGCAAATTCAAGGTCTTCTGACACTTAGGGTCCCAGTCACCGTGTGGGACATTAAACTCTGAAGGAAAAAGAGAACCGCTTAAGTTTGGATAAAAGTGTCTCCTCCTCTTCTACTTTTGAAGCAAGTGTGAGGGCTGGCGACGGGCAATTAATTCTCTGTCCGTGAGAGGTGCCCGCCCCTCGGGCCACTTTCCTCCTCCCTCATGGGTGACCCGCGGGCGGCCCTGGGGTCCAGCTGGAGCCAGGGCTCCCATCACCATGATGACCAGGATGGGTTACAGAAGAGAAGGTTCTGCGGAGGGCGCTCTCCGACTTGAGGGTCTGGGGGGGGGGAGGGGGGAGAGGCAGGGGTCGGCACACTTCCACTCATCCCACATGCCTTCTTCTGCCCCGACGACTCTGAAGGCAGAAGGGCCCTCAGAAGTCCCACTGGAGATGCCGGCAAAACACCCAGCTATTTAGCACAGCTATTTGGACAACAGCGAGATTTGTGGGACCAGAATATTTGAGTGAGAATAGGGTGGGCCCTAAGCATCCTGGTCAAAGCTTCCTTCTGGGGACGTTGGAGAGGAATACGGCCCCTTGAAGGATGGACCAAAGGGGAGGAGAGAGGGGTTCGGAGGGGGGCGTCGGGGGCAAGGTTGGGGGAGCAAACCCGGTCCTTCCCAGGACGTTGCCCAGTGAGCTCCAAGGAACTTTCGGCCTCTTCCGCTGACAGGGAGTCGGAGAGGGTGGGGTTAAGGCCCTGGCAGGCTCCTCCCCCGGCCCCGCCCCGCCCCAGCAGGCGCCCACCGGGGACCCGCGGGAGCACAGGCTGGGGCGCAGTCGGCGTCAAGGCGCCCGCCGGTCGTTCATCCTTCCCGGGCTCCTGGAGGTTCCCTCACCCCCGCCTGCCGAGGCCGGGGCGCGAGCGAGAACCCCCGGCCAGCCTGTTCCTGGAAGCCCAGCGGAAGCCCCCTGCAGCCCGGGGCGTTGAATGACTGCCTCGCAATTAGAAAGCAGCAGCAGCAACGAAAGCAAAACCTCAGGTCGGGGGAAAAACGGCCCTCTGCTCATCCGACAGCCCAGGCCTCGGGCCCCCCCGGTGCCAGCAGCGTGGGCCCCCTCGGGGCTCTGCGTCCCTGGGGGCCTGGGGCGGAGCCACCCTCCCCCGTGCAAGGGTCTGCCTTTCCCCTGCGGCCTCCCGCCTGGGTCTCCTCCAGGGTCTGGAGCCCTCGGACCAGGGCGCCCGCAGGCTTCCTCAAGCTGCGAGGGCCCCCGTGGGGCTCGGCAGGGAGCGACCGCCCTCGCGCTGCGGGGCTGCGGCGTCAGCGGGGCTGCGTCGGCGCGGGAGGGCCGGCGGGGACCACGGGGCCGCGGAGGGGCGGAGCCTGAGGCCGGAAAGAGGGGCCGGCGGCCGAGCCCGCGGGAGCCGTCCGTACAGCTCGGGCGGCGCGTGCGCTGCACGGAAGGCAGGAAACTCCGCCGCTGCCTTCTCCGGTGCCTCTTTGCATGTCTCCTGGGGTCAGTGCCGCCTCCTCGCCGGGAGGGGAAAATGAGTGCCGCGCGGGGTTTCCTGTGAGTCAGAAGCTGGTGTGCGCGCTGCTCTGGGTGGTGGGCGCGAGAGCACAGGACGGGGAAGGCCGCGGCGGCACCCTCGGGGGAGGACGCGCCGGCATCGCTGGTCCAGCCTCTGCCTCCTGCCCCCGGCGCCGGGTCTGCTGGGTCCAGTGGCCGCTCCACAGAGCCACTGCGGAAAATTAAATTATATAAGCGTGTAATACACCATATTAAAGGAAAGACAGCAGGTCCTCCAAACACTCAGCATTTCCAAATTATTTGGCTGCCGTTTACTGTCGTCTCTGCCCTGGGGGCTATGTGCGTAACCGTGTCCGTGCTGCGGAAGCACTACACGGCCCTGAGCCGCCGCCCGGGTCTCCCGACTGCGCCCCTGTGACCACGGTGGGAGCGTTCGCCCCACGGCACTCGGGGGCCGTGGCACCTCCTCCAGCCGGGCCCGCGGAGAGGCAGGTGCAGGTGGGAAGGACCCGGGGCCTCCCGAGCGGGCCCAGGGGAGGTTTACAGGGGCGAGGGGAGAACCGGAGAATGCGTGCTGCTCCCAGACTTGAGGCTGCCCCCCCTCAACGCCGACGGCCACCTCCTTCTGCGGGGCCTGCTCTTCCACATCCGACGGCGGCCGCCCCACACTGTGGCTCGCTGGCCCTCTCTCTGTGGTCCCCGTTCCTTCTCTTGGCCATGGAAATGCGCCACGGACCTCTCCCCGGTGCGGACTCTCCAGTCCTCCCAGCAGTGTGTTTCCTGGAGCCCCTCCCTGGGCCAGGGCACAGGAGAGGCAGCCCACACCCCCCGCCCCGGGGCAAGGGACACACAGGCGTTGCCTAACGTGCAGTCTGTCACCCTAACCCTCTATGAGGCAGGAGAGGCGGTAGGGACCTGGGCAGGGTAACCCCCAGATCACTTCCCCATTTCTTTCCTAAGCGGGCTTCTGCTCGTCTCTGGTCACTGGCTGCTTCACCAGCCCGGTGCCCCACAAATAAGAGAAGAGCTCGGGAGAGACGGGGTGTAACGCGTGTGCTTCCGGGGAGGGTGGGCTTGGATGGACCCTAAGCATCCCTCCTCCGTGGGGTGGGGTGGGGCAGCTGCAGAGCGCCCGGCGCAGGCTTGCGCGGGCTCACCCTGGAGAGCAAGCACGAAGCCTCTGCCCGTGGCCCGCACGTGGTGAGTGTCCTTCATCGTAGCCGTATTTGCCATCAGAAAAGGGACCTCCAAGGGCGGGGCCACGGCCACGTTTGTGCAGTGCCTCAGTGGGCACACATGCTGAGGAGCTCTGTCCCTTGGCGTTTGTGTGCGTGTTTTGGGGGGGAGGGTTCAGCAGGGACCACCCACTCCTCCAGGCTCATCACTGCCTGCAGCGCAGCAAACCTGCCCCCTAAGAGGAGGTGCCCCTGCAGGGAGGCCTGGTGAGAGGGCTGTCGCCTTCGCAGCCCCTTGTGGTGGGAGGAGTCACCAGGGCGGGCTCTCCAGGACACAGGCCCAGCAGCCCCAAGAGGCTATCCTCCACCTGTGGACTCTCTCGGAAAGGTCCAGGGCCCCAGGTGGGGTCAGCCAGCAGGAGAGATGCACCACGATGGCCTGGTTAGAGGGGAGTCCCTTGGGCCCAACAGAGCAGGTCACACCCTGCTCTTCCCAGACCTAACGGTTTAACTCAGCAGCGGTGGGAAGAGGGCTATACAAGAGGGCAAAAATATACAAGGGAGAGTGGCCCAGATGGCAGGCTCAGCCCATCTCCCAGCTGTTTCCATGGCACCATTGGTTGTGTCCCATGCTTGTCACCCAGGCCAGGAAGGCACGTGGCGATGAGGCGCCCAGGTGAGCGGCGTGGCTTTCTGGGGTGAGGACTGCCTCAGACCCCAGCCCTTGACCCCGAGACAGGCTTCACACCTTCGAGTGGGTCGTGTGCACCGCACGGGTGACCTGCGTTCTGTTCTGTCTGCCATAGCCTGTTCCTGAAACACTGAAGGTCAAGGCTGATTCTCCAGATGCAAACAGGGCCGCATGGAACAAGGGGAGACTATCGCGTTGCTGTTTCTACAGGCCAGGTTTCTGCCAAGTGGCTGAAATAATGTTCCAACTGTCGTGTAGACAGAGGGGCCCTTTTCAGAGGGTGTGCATCTGGGGTCTGTTTTCCACATCTTTATTCCAATGTTATTCTCCTAATTTGGACACCTTAAATTCAGCTGCATACCCATACCGCCGTTATGTCATTATTAGTAATCCCAACTTCTTGTTTAATTTGCATGCAAGATGGGGCTTGCCTGTAAAATGCATTGACAGAGGCAGTGTTCTATTTTTAGTGAAAGAGATGTTATCTCCAAATTACAGGGAAATGATTACATCAAGGTCCTCTGTTGATGAAATAAATAAACCACGAGAAAGAAATAATGTGTATGAGTTGCTGAGAACCGAAGCTTGTTGGCTTTCTTGCATCTGAAGGTCCCTTTGCCCACAAGTGTTGTCCAAGTGAACAGGTCACATGGCAGTGCGCCCTTCGTGGTTCAAGGAACAGCGACTGTGACGATCCTCTACGTCCCAAGAAAGTCCTCGACCACAACCCACCAGGGCAGGTGACTGTGTTTAGGGGGACGAGAAGCAATATGTCCCTTTGGCTTCTACGTGCAAACTCGCGGCGGAGGTCCTTCCACTCTTCTGGACCCAGAGACGGAGGTGCAGGGCGGGGAGGCTGTGAAGACAGAGACCCCTGGACGCGGGGTCTCGAGCCCCAGCGCCACTTCTGCAGGGGTAACCTTGACAGTCTTCTGACATCCTTGGGCTCAGATCTCCCCAGGTGCAGAGCGAGGACGGCCTGGTCCCCTCCGCTGCCGTAGCCACACTCTCCCTGGGGCGGGGTCCTCCCAGGGTGACCTCCCTCCAGGGTTCTGGGAAGGACGCCCCTTCCTCAGAGGACCAGTCAGGTACTTCGAGTTGTTAAAAGTGTGTATCAGAAAGCTCCCATGTTCCATTTCTCTGATAATTAGTGATGTGGAGCATCTTTTCATGTGCTTTTTGGTCCTCTGTGTGTCTTCTTGGGAGAGATGTCTCTAGATCTTTGGCCCATTTTTTGATTGGCTTGTTTGTTGTTTTGACATAGCGCTGCATGAGCTGTTTGCACATTGTGGAGATTAATCCCTTGCTGGTCGCTTCGTTTGCGAACATATGCTCCCATTCTGCGGGTTGTCTTTCTGTTTCGTTCCAGACCGGCTTGGGTGCGGGACTTGATGTTTACAAAGACGCGGCTCCTGTGAGGGGATGGGGTGGGAATGCTGGACTCCCTGTGCCTACGTTTCCTGTCAAACCTAAACCTGTTCTAAAAGATAAAGCCTGTGGAATAACAAGAAGATGGTATCACTGCCGTCTAGGTGATTACAGTCAGCGCCATGCTTAGCCTGCTGGGACCTTTGTGCAAATTAGACACACATTTCTTTCTTAAGGCATTTTATTGCCAGCAACCAGGGAGTTGTGCTGGTAAATATATAAATGTTGTATACGTCTGTGTTTATAAATATGGACACAAGACTGAGGGCCGCGCAGTGTAAGACCTGCACGACAGTGCACGGAGGCCCTGCTTCTCCATCAGTCCACGGGGGAAGCAGACTCACAAATTAGTTACTTGACAGAAAGGCAGGATGAGCCAAGTCCAGTAACGGGCGGAAAACAAAACCACGGGAAGGCAGAGGATGAAGGGAACTGCACGGCCGGGAAGACAAGTGTCAGAGGCAAGAAAAGAAGTGGGGCCGCTGAATGGACTGAACCCTCGCCGTCTGCGGTCACTGTTCGGGCAAGCAGAGGGTCTGCTGACGGGCTCCTGGCCTGGCTCTAAGGGCGAGGGTCTGTGCAAACCTCGAGGCCACGCAAACATGAGACACTGAGTGGCCTCACAACTCTCCTGGGCGACACACCAGGAAGGGGCTGTCCTCTTCACTCTGGCTGTCACAGCCCCCAAAGCAGCCTTGAAACTCACTCTGCCCCGCAGGGCTGAGGCCGTGACCGCAGCACAGGGCGTGCGCGGAACTGTCTCGTGGTGGAGCCTCGGCTCCTGCGCTCGCCTTTGCCCAGATGCCCACGGAAACATATTTGGAGACGGCTGAGCCCCGGTTGGCGCCCACTGGTTTCCGGGTCATGGCTTTAGCCTCCCTGCCCTCGTTCACGAGACAAACACGCTAAACCAGCCTGGCTCCACGGAGAGCTGCCCCGGGTCCGTGTCCGAATGAGCTACCAAAGCTCACGCCCAGTGGGGGCAGAGGCACCCCTGGAGCCCCCGCATGGTGTCCTGCAGGGCAGCCAGCCAGGGTGGGATCCAGCCCACGTGGGAGCGGGGCAGCCACGGCCGGGCAGAGCCCTGGGCAGAAACAGGGTGGGGGGGGTCCCATCAACCCGCACTCGCCTGGCATCCCAGCCGCCCTGTCGAGGGAGAGGCTGCAGGAGAAAGGCCAGAGCTGCCGGAGCACAGAACACACGAGCTGTCCTCACCACGGAGGCTGGGGAGACGTGGGCTCGAAGAGGTAGATCTTTAAAATTAGTGGCACTCTCCACGTCCATTGTGTTTTTCCAGAAATATTCCGTTTTCACTCTAACTCTCTAGCTATGTTGTTTGTGTATATTTACATGTAAGGAGTGAAGGAACAGAAACAGTCATAGAAATTACACTCATCAACTTCAGGCCAGAAACTAAATCTTCTAGACGTTAGTGGGGGGTAGGCAGATGGGCTTCTGTTGTATTAGTATCTGCGTGTTTGAAATATTTCATTAACAAATAAACCTCCACCAAAGAAGCTATACGGATGGCAAGTAAGCACATGGATAGATGTTCAGTATCATTCATTAGTCATTAAAGAAATTCAAATTTAAACTATAACAAGTTCATATGCCTACTGGAATGGCTAAAATAAGAAAGAAAAAACCTGACAAGAGCAAGGGTTGACAAGGATGCAGGGCAACCAAAACTCTCATAGGTTGTTGGTAAAAAGGCACATGTGCAAACCAGTTTGAAAAACGTTTGGTGGTTTCTTATAAACATACACTTACCATATGACCAAAGTATCCCACTACCAGGTACTTAACCAAGAAAAATGAAAACCTATGTTCACATAAATTACTTCTTACATGCATTTTTTAAGTGAAAGGAGCCAGACTCAGAAGCTACCTACTGTGTGATTCCACTCACATGACACTCTGGAAACGTCAAGAAACGATCAGGACAGAGAAAAGATCGGTGGACACCAGGGGTGCAGGTGTGGGAGTTTGGGGAAGGCTGACTGGCGGTAGCCACCCAACTCTGCATTTGTCAAAACGAGAACTGCACATCAAAAAGAGAATTCTACTGCATGTACATGAAGGGGAAAATCTGCATCTAAAGTAGGTCTACCTAGTGGCTTCAGATCTCAGGAAAATCATTTTCCCTTCTGAATGTCATAGAATTCTGTTTTCCTAATAGGTAACATTCCTCGAAGTGCCGACTTAAATTTCAGAAAGAAAAGCAGGAAAGAAGCTGACGTCACTGACACCTTCTGTGGGTCCCAACATGGAGGGTCAAGAAACGGTTGGAAAAGAGAGGCCAGCCTCCAGAGGGCCACGGCGAGCCCCTGAAAGCCACAGGAGGTTAAGTCGGAAGCATTTCTGAGATCGCAGTTTGTTTCTCCGTCAGTGTGGAAGCTGAGGCCCCGTGCGCTCAGTGTGGGCTGAGGACGGAGCGGGGAGAGTGGACAGCAGGGCAGGTGCCCCGAGGCGTGAACCTGGTGCTCCTCCTCTGTCTGTCACCAAACTCCCATGGCCCCTTCCCTTCCCCTGGCATTTCTCTCTTGCTGGACAAAGTTTCAAAATGCCAGGATCCAAGAAATCTTCAGCAGCCCCAGCCAGGTCCCCCGAGCATAGAAAAGTCAGAATCCCATGGTCACTCCTTTCTTGGCCTGCCCACCTGCTGGCTCCCCCAAGACTCTGTGGGAGCCCGCGGTTTGAAGATGCGGTGGGGTCCCTGGGCGGTCGGCAATCTCCCTTCACTATAGTCCTGGGGCTGCTAGTGCTATGGGCTGTGTCTCATTCATCCCACATCCCCAGAGACCGACAGATCGTTCCGGGTATCATTGATTTGTGAAGATGTGCAGAAAGAAAGAAAGAGCAGGGCACCTGGGCTCGGGCTCCTGCCTCTGGCTTTGCCTCTCCCAGGAAGGGGGAAACTCCTGAGACAAAAGAGCAGATCTTCTGGGGGAAAGCTAACTGATCTTCGATGGGTTATTTGCACAGCACCTCAGACCACACACACTCAGAATGAATATTTCATAACTGAAATGAGAATTACCTTAATTGCAGAACCAGCCAAGTGATTTCTAAAGAGAGTGCGTTCAGTTCCCTTTGGCCCAGCTAGAACACACAGGGGCTCCTGTGTGATGTGCTGTCTCTCCTCTATGCCGGGGGCCTTGCCGATGAGACCACTGGTCGTGCGGGGCAGCAGAGACACAACAAGGAAGAGCCGCGGCCAAGACAAGTGGTCAGAGCAGTGACTCATCTCACTCGCTGCAGGACTGATCAACGTTCGCTTTCACAGGGAAAACGCCCAGGTTAAACTCGGTTCTTCAGTTATTAGAATTGCCATGTGGTTCCCCAAATCCTTGGCCTTAGTCACTGGCATGAGCTGAAGTGCAAGAGGAGGTCTGCCTGGAAGCTGGCCTCATTTGTTTCTGATTAAGATGAACTTTGTGTTAGAAAGGGAAAAGAAACAAGTCTTTCTGAGGTCTTCGGGCCGGAGTGTGGGCTTGGGACCTGCAGAGGCAGGAGTTCTGGCCCAGAGGCTCTCCTGCTCCACAGGCTGCAGGAGAAACCTTGGAGCCGTTGCCCCGAGGGACGGGCACCTGCCAGCCCGGCTTGGCCTCCCAGCCTCTGGGCCCTGTGGCCTGGCCCAGGCTCCAGGTCTTGAGACACTCTGTGGTGGCCCCACGTGTGGGCCTCAGAGCTAAACACTGTCGTTGACGGGAACCTGAGTAATGTTTGGTGGTTTCCCCAAATTAATCTCTCCGGCAACTATTGTGAATACTCAAAGTAATGCATTATGTTCTGCTCTGGAAAGAGTTCCAGAAGGAGGACACTGGCTGTGGCTCTGAGGTTTTTATACACAGAACGTAAAATTGACCATCTTGACCACTTTCAACTGAGAGCTCAGTGGCCTTAAGTACATTCACACTAGTGCAACCATCACCGCCGGACTCTCTGAGACTGAACCTCTGTCCCCGTTAAACTCTGACTCCCCACCCCCTCCTCCAGCCCCTGGCACCTACCCTCCTGCTGTCTGTCTCTGTGCATCTGATTCCTCCAGGGACCTCGTGTGAGTAGAATCACACAGTACTTGTCTTTTTGTGACTGGTTTATTCCACTAGGCATCTCGTTCTCAAATTTCATCCATGTTGCACCAGGTGTCAGGATTTCCTTCCTTTCTAAGGCTGCAGAATATTCCATTGTTTGGATGGACCACATTGTGTTTATCCGTCATCCTTCTACGGATGAACACGGGGTTGCTTCCACCTCCTAGCTATTGTGAACAATGCTGCCGTGAATATGGGGGTACGAATATCTCTTTGAGACCCTGCTTTCGTGTCTTCTGGGTACACAGCCAGATGTGGAATTGCTGGACCACGTGGTAGTTCCATGTTTGATTTTTTGAGGAGGCTCATACTGGTTTTCCACAGTGGCTGCCCCGTGTCTCACTCCCATCCCGCCTTGGTCAGTGTGGGCTGCTGCAACCAACTACTGGGTTTTTATAAACAAGAAGGATTTACTTCTCACGGTTCTGGAGGTTGAAGGCCAAAGGGTGATGCAGGCAGGCTTGGTGCCTGGGGAGGACCCTTCCGGGTTCACAGACAGTCATCTTCTGGCCGTGTCCTCACATGATGGATGGAAAGGGCATGGGAGCTTCCTGGGGTCTCTTTTACAAGGCCACTAATCCCAGGAGGTGAAGCCTCAGGACCCGGTCACCTCCCAAAGCCCCCACGTACTCATTCCCTAAGCCTAACCCTGACCCTGACCCTAACCCTAGCCCTAGCCCTGACCCTGACCCTAACCCTGACCCCATTACTTTGGGGTTAGGATTTCAGCATATACACTCAGGGGAACACAGGCATTCAGACCACAGCACCCCAGGACTGAATTTTCTTTAAGTTAGAGACATACAGGTGCAGTTTTAAGCGAATGGAGTTGGTGGGTAACTGGGGGCTGGGGAGCAGGAACCCCGGATCAACCCACCACCAGCCATCCGGCATTTTCAGGGGCCTCTTCAAAAGATGTGTCCTTGGTGGAGTTTTGAAGGAAGGCACTTTGTCAGGAGGCAGGGAGGGACGCAGAGGTGCTGTGCAGTGCCCATTCAGAGTCCCCGGCGGAGTAGGGCCCTCCACGTCCTCAACGTGGACGGCGGGGAAAGCCCAGCGGGTAAAGTGCAGCAGCCTGAACCTGGCAAGAGCTGGGGGGCTCAGTGCACCTGGGGACAGATTGGGTTTTCGGGTTTTGGGGTTTTTTTTGGCAAGGAGGGTAGATCTAGGAGAATCAACTGCAGGGACCCGCTGATGTGAATTCAGACGCTTTGAGGATAATGACCACAGTACACATGCAAATAGCCACGATTCGCAGGTGTTAACTTACTGATTCCCTAACACAGCTCCACGCAGGAGGAACTATACGCCGCCACTTTACAGAGGTGAAGTGAGTCACCCAAGGTCACGTGGCTTACGGGGAGGAACCCGGATTCAACTCCAGGCTGTCTGGCTTCAGAGCCCAGGCCTCTGCGCACTGCTCTGTCTTCTCTGCAGAAAAAAGCGCCTTGAAAACCCAGACGCCTGCCCTCGAGGTGAGGGCGATGCAGGCGGGGAGACAGAAACGAACGAACAAACAAACAAGATACATAGCACGGGGGCTCAAACGTAAATATTTTTGGCTCTACAGGCCAAAAGGAAAAGCCGAGGGTGTTCAGTCCGTCTCCGTGGCAGCTACTCGGTGGCCCCACTGGGTCGAGATGGCATCAGACGACACAGCCGAGAGTCCCGTGACCGTGGCTCCAATTCAAGTCCGTTTATGGAAACTGACATTGCATGCCTGATGGGCTTGGGCCCCCAGAACGGGGGCGAGGGGACTCGCACCTTCATTTTTGTCTTAGATGCGTCTCTACCTGATACTGTAGGAGGGTCTGCAAACCACAGTCCATGGGTCCAGTCCCACTTCTTAGTTCCACCGTATTTGACCTCACTGAACAATTTCCATTATCTACAGCAGCACCAGGAGTTGCTCTGGTTGCCTTAAATGACCTTGTCGACCCAAAGTGTAAATAAAGCGACTTTTAAACCAACTATACCACATACCAAGCACACAGCCTGGGGCATGTGCTCAGGGCAGCTCCAACAGTTCCTGAGGTTGGGGGGGACTCTTGCTCCATCTGTGACCCTCCTGCTACCCCCTCCGCCAGGATTATTGCAAAATAAATCCCAGGCATCACACCAAGAAATAAATTGGTTTTAAAAACACATATGCCTTAGAAAACTTTTTATTTGACATAAATATATCAAGCAAATCAATTAAGGGTTATAGTAAATGTCCATGAATTTGTATTGCTTTAGATTCATCTGAGTTTACCAGAAAAATCCTCAATATTTCCTGATATAAATGCACCAAAGACATCTCACTAATCTAGTTGAACTGAAATCAGATTCCAGGGCACGTTCATGAAAAAAAAAGCCAAGGCCGAAGAGAACATCACGCAATATTAGAAAACACAGGAAGGTTTGATTTCCTCGGAGAGCCCTGCTGACCTGCGGGCGGGGGTATAACGAAGCCACTCCTGCCGGAGCTGGTGTGTAATCCAGAGGAGGCCCAAGGACGGGATGTTTGCAGCCGCTCCTCTGAGAAAGATGGGCTGACACACATGCAGCTCGGACCAAAATCGTCCCTAAGAACCAGCACTCTGTGACCTGTAACCTGTGGCCTGGGTCACGATGGAGTATCCAACGTTCATCCAGCACTCTTCAGCCAGCAGGGCACTTTCTCTCCCACGTCATTTCACTTGTGCCTCTAGGAACCTTGTTCAGAATCAGGAGAGCTTGGATCACAGCCTGTCCCTGTAAACCGCCGCATCTGGACACAGCCTCTCCCTCCGCTGGAAAGGCCCCTTCTGGTCACATCTTTCTGCTGAACTACATTTGTCCTCAACAGCCTGGCCAGAAAGAGGCCTCCGACCTCGGGGGACGGGGCTGGGGCAGGGCGGCCACGTGTCCTGGAGAGGACCAGCCGGCAGTGTCCCCGGGCGGCAGTGTCCCTGCCCGCCCGGGGGATGGGGGGCAGGTTCCGGTCCCTCCACAGTGGCCAGTCAGGGCCTCGGACACCCCGTTGCCTATGGTTGAGGCTGCACCTGCGAGCCTGTCCCAGCGTCACAGGCAAAACCCAGTCACCGTCGCAGACTCTTCAGGGCTCCTCACCTTCTTCCTTGCAACGGATGAGATGTGAGAGGAACTGCCACGAGCCACCCGCAGTGGCCGCGCAAAGAGACGGGCTTCGCTCTGCCCCGCGTCCCGGCTCAGTGTGGGGCCTCCTCCGTCGGAGGCTGCAGTGGCCGAGCTCCGCAGCCTCGGGCTCCGCGGGGAACGCCCGCTTCAGCTCCAGACGCACTTTTCCACCTGCGGACGAAGGTCGAGTTGGAATGGGTGGTTTAGCAGTGGGGCGCTGTGGGGCTGCGGGCTCGGTGCGTCCTGCCCTGCGGGACCCGCGCGAGGGGCGCTGGTCTGCATGCTCCACAACGGGGCACGCGGCCACCGGGACACCTTGTAGACGTGCGGCGACGGCCATCCCGCTGCCCCGTACATACTGAGGGGCGTTCCCGGACCCAGGAAATCTGTCTTAAGAATGGGACGGTCCTGGGCCCGTCTGGACAAGTTGGTCACCGCCACATGTCTGGGGACCCTTCCCTGCACTGCCTGCTCCCCCCGGGCATAGTTAACCCTCTCAGAGGGGGAGGGGTAACACTTTTCAACCCAGGCATATTCTTTTCCTCCTCCTACAGTACGCCGTTCCCTTTGTTTTCTTCCTCAGAATGAAGAGCCACGTGCACGGCGAGGAGCAGTGCCTGTGCCTCAGAAAGCGCGGGGCTGGGACCCCGCCAGCTCACGAAGATCCAGACCCCTCT
This sequence comes from Grampus griseus, assembly GCF_964374135.1. Classification (NCBI taxonomy): domain Eukaryota; kingdom Metazoa; phylum Chordata; class Mammalia; order Artiodactyla; family Delphinidae; genus Grampus; species Grampus griseus. Next base: position 271,691 of record NC_139004.1, read on the forward strand.
GTGTGTCCCGGAGCCCAAGGATGCGCGTGACGCCCCTGGTCCCTGGAGTCCACCGGCCACAGTGGCCCTGAGGATAAGCGGAGGGGCAGTGCAGGCTGCAAGTCTCCCCCCGTTCCGTCTGCTCCCAGACTGTGTCCCCAGAAAACGGAAAGAAGGTGGCTAAGTGCCCTCCTGCAGCACGGGACCAGGGAAGCTCTGGGCCGGATGACCCTGTTCTAGAGCTTTCTCGCAGGTGAACGGTCGGGGGAGTGCTGCCTTTGGTGTGGGGGGACGTTTCTCAAAACTCCCAGTTCCACCTTCGCGCCGGGGCGGGGTGGGCCCTCTCGCCATCTGTCTGTACCGTGTCCGCGCTGGACACACCACGAACGTGCAGGGTGACCAACCAGCCCCCGGCCCGAGCCCGCGGGGCTCCCGGGACGCAGGCTGGCCCCGCACGGAGGCTTTCTGCGCGTCCAGGTGCAGGGACACCGGCTCTTCACGGCTTGCATCGCTGGCCCCGTGGCAAGACCGGCCCATCGTCGATCCTGTCTGTGGACATGTGGGGCGCAGATGGGTTCAGGACAGACGGAGAAGCAGGGCGGCGGGAGCTCGCCTGGCACCTCACGGGGGGTGGGTGCCCATCTCACGAGAAGGTCAAGGCACGGAAGCAGGTAGCAGAGCCTCCCGGGAAGCTCTGTTCCCTGCCCGGCCAGCAGCTGGACACCACCTGTGAGCAGGGGTCCTGCCTGCGGCGCGCACCTCCCACTCGACGCCTCACGGCCAAGGTCGGGCTGCTCCCGGGGCTGAGAAGCACCGCCTGCGCCGTCCCCGTCCCCGACCCCGTCCCCGCTCAGAGACGCACAGGGAGGCAGCTCTTCCGCCCCCGGCCCCAGCTGCACCCACCTGCAGGGACCCCAGGCTCTTTGCCCTCCCCCGCTCCTGGCTCCGTGCCGTCCCTTGTGCCCCGCGGTGCCCACTCACCACTCCGTACCCCACAGACCTTCCCTCAGTCATCATGGGGGCCCGTCACTGGTCAGAGCACTTAGAGCCCTGGGAACCCGTCTGTGTACTCGTGTCGCCGAACTCCCAGGCCCATGAGGCTCCGGGCGGCCCTGCTCGGCCTGTGAAGCACTCCTTCCTCAGCCGGTCCCCCGACCCTTCACCACCGCCCCGTCCCGCCCCGGGCTCCCTCCTTGAGGGGCTGGCCCTTCTCCGTCTTCACATTTTCTGGCCACAGACCGGCTCGGTCCATCCGGCCGCTGTAGCAAAGCACCACGGACGGGGGCGGCTTGAACGGCAGACATTTCTTTCCCACGTTTCTGGAGGCTGAGCCCGGGTCAGGGTGCCACCCGGGCTGGTGTCCCGTCGCTCGTCCTGCTTGTAGCTGCCATCCTCTCGCTGTGCCCTCACAGGTCCCCTCGGAATGGCTTCGCATAAGGACACTAATCCTATCTCGGGGGACCCACCACGCGGCCTGATCACCCACAAAGGCCCCTCCTAGCTGCACACCTTGGGTTCAGCCTTCAGCATATGATTCTGGGGGGACGCGTTCGTCCCATGGCAGAGGTGTCCCTCTTACAAGCGTCCCTCTGTCATCGCACGCTTCCTCCTTCTTCCAGTCATGCCTCCCGATGGCCGAGGCGGGCTGGTGCTTTGGTCCCACCTGGAACGTGGGGCCCAGGCACTGTTGAAGGGGGCACGCGCACCCTTTTGCTTTTCCTCATTCCTCTCCAGTGTTTGCCCATAGTCATGCCTGTCTGCGTGGCGGTCACTGTAGAATAAATTGCGGTACAAGTGACTCGTAATACAATCAGCATTTTCCGTGTTGCTGCAGAGAACTCGAACTGTGTGGCGTTAGTTCTCTGCTGTTAGCATGCAGTTTCCTCCATCACCCGCATTCCTGTATGTCCGCGATTATTCCCAGATGGTCACGTGGCGCGAACGATTCCCGGGAGGCCCGGGGCTCTGCAGGGCAGGCGTCTCCTCACCTCATCAACCTTCTCCCGCCGTTTGAATGGCTCTCCGATGTCTTCCGTCGTGTATCTTTAGTTTTGGACTGTTGTTTACGTTTGTCCTCCTCCTCCTCTTGGTGCTGGAAGCACGCAGCTCATAAAACACCAAAGCACGCGCTGCTCTCTGACTCTCTAAAGGACCCCGGGAGGGAGGCGAGGCAGGACTGGTCACCCAGGAAGCCATCGCCCGGGTGATACCGCCTGCTGCTAACTGGCGAACCGAGAGTCCGGTTCCTCTGATTCTTAGTTCTCCGGTCGGTCTTTAAAAATAATCATCAAGGTGACGGGCACACGTGGTAGAGACCAAAGGATGCCGCGCGGCTGCGGTGGAAGCCACACGGGCCGCACCTTGTCCCCGCCGGCCCCGTGTTCTCTGACCAGCTCCTGGCGGACGCCCCTGAATCCCGTCGTTTCCCACCGCCCTTCCCCAGGGCATGGATTTTAAACGAGTTCCTGCGCTCCGGCCTGGGGGCCACAGCTGCTGGAGCTTTGGCTGCCTGTCTCTGAGACTTAGAACCATGCCCCCATCTGGCGGAGCCTGGAGACCCTGGCCTCCTCTGTGAGCTGCATGGTGGCCCCAGTGCCCACACATTCCCTCCATCAGCAAACTGGCCCTGAGGACGCGGATGTAATGCTCCGCCAGCCCTGTCCCTGGGGGGCTGACACAGCAGCCCTGCTCCCCTGGGCCATGGGCTCTCGCAGGGTCCCTGATGGACTACTTGGGCCCAAGGTGGGACACGGTGGGAAACAGGACCAGGAAACGCTGGTCTTCGTTTCATCCCCAGGCTCAGCAGAGACCAGCGAGGGCCTCCTCGGAGCCAGAGGGCACGAGGGCACCCCTGGGGTCTCCAGCCCTGGAGGCGAGCGAGCCCGGAGGACACAGCTATGGCCAGGAAAGGCACGCAGATGGGGGTCACGGAAAAAAGGACGATTCACTGAGAGAAACGTTTGCACGTGAAATGACAGGGCTTCCTGGAGGCTGAAGGGGTGACCCCTCAATGCCCTGTGAGGCCCTTGATCCCACCCTGGACCAGAAACAACCATGGTCTTCTTTTCTATCGAGAATGTTAGTGAGATGATTGGTGAAGTCAGAATATTGCCTGGAGAGCAGATTGCAGGACCGAGGTGATGATTCTCGACGTGGGTAACAAACGGTGCCGGGCTGTGCGGGATGCCTTTGTCTTTAATTTTAGGGAACACACAAGAAGTTAGTGGTGAAGGAGTATGATGTCTGAGCTCCCAAATGGTTCAGGAAAAAAAACGTGCAGAGAAAGAGGTGGGTGGGGAGAGGTAACGGGAAGCAAGTATAAAACACCAACTCAGAAACTGGGTGGAGGGAACATGGGAATTCTTTATACTATGGTAGCAACTCACGTGTAAGTCTAAATGGTTTCAAAATAAAATGTTGAAGAACGACCACACAGACAGGATGGGGTCAGACGAGGAACCCAGCCCGCAAGCCATAGCGCGGATGCGCGAGCTAAGGGGCGGCGGGCGCCGGTGGGTGGGAGGTCCCGGGCTCAGGGAGCCTTGTGGGGCAGGAGCTGCGGGGAAAGAGGCGGGTGGGCCTGGGCCCTCTCCCGGAACTCAGAGCGCTCTCCGCTGGGGACCCCGCCACGCACAGTCCTGACTCTCAGGTGGTTTCCTTCCCTTCAGCTGAAGCTGTCTTGTTCCTCCACTGTCAATCCATCGGACTGGAGTTGATCCTTCCTCCGCCGTGAAAGGCTCCCTAGTTACTCAGCCCCTAACCTAACCTCATCTGATCTGATCTGATGCTCCCTTAGAAACCAAGGCCCAGCTCTGCTCCTGCACCGGAATCCCACCAGGGGACTTATTTGGCTTTTCGAGGTGGCCCCAGCTTCGTGGTCAGGCCTGTGTGCCTTTGTGTCATCCGAGCTCTGCTGCTGACCCACTGGGGCGACCCTGCTGGGGCTCTGCTGTCCATTAATCGGCCTGACAGTGGACCCCAGCCTCTCCCACCACTAGACGCTCGCTGGGACACAGCTGGGCCCAGCGCCAGCCTGCCCTCTCCGCCCTGCCTGGTGGGAGGATCCTGAGGGGGACAGTTGGCAGGGGGGAGCCTGGGGAGGGACAGCCTGGGGGTAGAACGGTGTGGGGAGGGGGCAGCCTGGAGGGGCGGCCTGGGGGACAGTGTGGGAAGGCGGCAGCCTGCTGAGGCACAGAAGCGGGTACGTGGGGAGTCCATGTGACAATGTGCTGAATGAGTGTTGAATGAACTTGAAATCAAAGACGAAACCACAGCCCGTGAGAGGAAATGAGGATGGTTCTAGAGAGAGTGAGGCTGCATACACAGCTCAGAAAGGATGGAAAAGCCGGGCCGGAGGGTGGGGTGTAGGGCAGGGCGGGGCGGAGGTGGGGGGCGGCTCAGAGGCCCAGACTGTGTGAGGCTTTGGTTTTTACTTTTCAGATGACGGCGGTGATTGTTTTCTTCTTTTTCAGACTTTGAAGTGATCCATTAGGGGGTTCATAAGAATCATGGTAAATAAACAGCCTGGGCACATCTTCACGACCTGCTGGTGGCCGCTGGTTTCCACGGTCTCTGCACCATTGTTATGACACAGAGTTTGGAACAAACACGGGTAGGGGTGGAGAGCTACACCCAGGAGCCCAGGTCTGGGCCTTTCCAGAAGCCGTCATGGGAACTGATCAAAGAAAATGGCAAAAAGTGGATTGGCAAAGACAAACGCATCTTTCCTCAATAAAGTCCATCTTGTATTAAAATTAGAGATTCCAGTTGGGAAGCCACAAGGGCCATGGGCCCCTCAGGGAGCCAGGAATAGAGACGCCCTGATCCTCTGGGAGCGGACGGGCCCCCACCGGGGTCCCGTGCATCAGGAAGCTGGGGCAGTGGTCTACCGCAGGTCTAGCCCTTCAAGGACGGGACAGCGGGCGGGGGCCATGGACACTGGGGTCACGTGGGCGTCCAGAGGTCTCCACGGGCTCAGCACCAAGGCACATTTTTAATGGAAATATTTGGAACCTGTCCCTTAACTCCTGCCCCAGGTTCCGATCTTGTGTGGGCCGGCCCGTTCCGGCTCCAATCCCTCTCCACCTGATTCCCAGGACCTGGCGCCTGCCTGCCCTCCAGAGCTGCAGCTCCTCCCCCAGCCCAGCCCCCATGCCACTCAGCAGGACGAGAGCTGGATGCCCTCCGTGGGGCTGGGGGAGGGGCCCAGGCAGGGGAGGGATTGTTTTAGCTGCGGCACCTAGAAAATTCTAGAGCAGATACAAGTTAGCCGTGGGGCGTGAGGGCACGCAGATTTGAGCAACAACAAGAGGAAGGCTCCACTTTTGTCCCCTGGCGGCTGCCTGCCCGGGTCCCTGGCCTTCCGTGGCTTGTGCGGGCGTGGACACGGCATCACCCCCCGCCTGTCCTGAGCGGCGGCGCCGGGGACGGGGGACGGTGGCTGAAGAGGTGGAGCTCACCTCTTCCAGCCTCTACTTTGTGACTGACGCGGTCTTCACAAACGCACAGGACAGACGCACGCAAAACAACCCCGCCCCCTGATGGCCCTGGGAAGGCGAGCGTCTCGGTGGAAACAGTGATGGAGCCGCGTTTGGCCGGCTCGGCAGCGAGCGCGAGCACCCGGCCTGACTCAGGGGAAGGAAGTAGTGTTTCCACTCAGCTCAAAACAAGTGGTTTGAGGACGGCTTGTGTGTCACTGGCATTTCCCTGTTGTGTTTATGAGACGAGGTGGGAATAGGCCTCGTGGTTACTCTAATCTCGTCTTTTACAAGAAATAAGCAGCCCCTAGTGGAACACTGGCGGGGGGCTGTGCGGCCCGGGAGACGCTGGGGAAACCCGAGGGCGCCCGCGGGGAGGGGCCCCATTTCAGGGTGGAAACCTGGGCCGCCTTCTCGGGCTGGGCCGTGCAAGCAGCAGGCGCCCGGGGCCGGCGTGCAGCCAGCGGTGCCTTGGAAGACGGGTCAGCACACAGCAGGCGTGCGGGGCGCAGTGACCCCTGTGTCCTGGGGACTCTTGCTGAGGTCGGCCGTTTCCCCAGGAACCAGATCCACGGTCCAGAGGTCCCAGTTCCCACTCTGCGGGGACAGGACTGCATTGATAAGGGTTGATGCGAGTGAACTGCCCCAGAGATGGGTGGGCGGTTTCTGCATCCTTGGGGAGCCCGGGCCACATTCCCAGAATGCAGCGCCAGCAGAGGCCCAGACACAGGCCCGGGCTGGGGGGCCGGGGGCTGGGGGAGGGGTGTCTGGGAGCCAGGGGGCTGGTGGCGGCGGGGCTGGGGACCGGGGGCTGGAGGCTGGCCTCCTCTCCCTGGAAGGCAGACTCCACTGGAATCTCCCAGTCCAAGCAGCCCCAAAGGCTAAGCTGCCTTTGAAGTGACATCTCGGGTTCGTGTCTATATTTAAACTGGAGTGAAAGAAAATAAACCAGATGAAAGAGTTCACTAAAAACAGCCACCTCGGGGAGCAGCGACACCTGCCAGCCACGCCGTCTGGGCGACGCCCACGTTCCACTCACCTGTTCGGGTTGTGATCTGGCAGCAAAACAATGGGAGGAAAAAATCCCCCCATTTTCACAGGGAGGTTTAGTGGAAAATCTTCTAACAAACAGAGTCAGAAGCGCAGCACAGCAATCTCGAAACCACCTTCTCATCGTTGAAATGTTGTTTTCAAAATCGCCCCTCTCCTCGGCCACCTCTGGTGGTCCGGCGGTCACACGGCTGCACCCCAGGCTGCACCGATATCACCCGTCAGGGGATGAACTTGTCCCCCCAAAATGCGTACGCTGCACTACCTCAGGAGGTGCTGTGTTTGGAGACGGGGCCTGTAAGGAGGTGTTTAGGTAAGATGGGGTCACTAGGGTGAGGCCCTAATCCCTCAGGACTGGTGTCCTCAAAGAGGCGATGAGGACACAGACAACAGGACACACACAGGATGACACCACCCGCAGTCATGGGGAGGAGGTGGCATCCACAGGCCCAGGAGAGAGGCCTCGGGAGGGATCACCCGGCCGACACCTTGGTCCCGGCCGTCCAGCCTCCAGGACTGAGTGGAAACAACCTTCCTGTGTGTTTAAGCCTCCCCGACTGTGGAACTTAGTTATTGGCGGCGGCCCTAGCAGACCCGTGCCATCTTCCTAGAGACTGTTTTTATTAAAAAAGGAAGCTTGGAGGTCAGCGAGCCCCCTCACTTTACAGATGAGGAAAATGAGGGAGGCCCCAAATCTCGGTGACTGAACCCACAACCACTGAGCAAACCGACAGGCTCCCTACTGTACAGAGTGGCCAGGAGGCCCCCGCAGGGTCCAGGCGAGGGTGGACAGGGTGGATGGGAGGGTGCCAGTGGGGGCAGGTTGTGGACATATTTTAAAGGTAGACTTAACGGTATTTACCAGTAGAGCAGATGTGGGTGCAAGAGAGAAAAGAACAGCCAAGAATGATGCCAAGGGTTTGGCTGGAGTGCAGAGACCTGAGGTCCTTGGCTCGGACAAGGTCACCAAGGTCCCAGATGGGCCAGGGGCTCGGGCGAAGCTGAGGGGAGCCACAGGGCCAGGCCGTGGCCAGGACGCAGCAGAGGCCGAGACTCAGGGGCTGAGTGCCTGCTGCGTCCCTCCCACCCAGACGTGGATTCTGGGTCACGACACACGGCCATCCCTCAGTGTAAGAAGGTACGTTACCGTCTCCTCCTTCCCATCTGGTGCTCCTGCCATAAATCTTCTACATGTTACAAAACCCCGTATTACCTTTTCCTACTTTTGGCTTAGACAGTCTTTTAAAGCAATCAAAAATAAGAAAACTGTCTTTGATGTATATTCTCATTTTGAAAATGTGCGGGGTTCTTGAGTGAGTGTGTGTGTGTGTGGATAATTTCCACCTGGCATCTTCCTTTTGACTGAAGAATCTCCTCTAGCATTTCTTGTAATGTAGGTCTGCTGTGAGTTCTCTCGGCTTCTGTTTGCTGGAAGAATCGCCTCAGCTGCCGTTTATCTGGAAACGCCTATATTTTAATTTTGCCCCTCATTCTGGAGGGAGACTTTGATTCGGTAAGAAATGCTGGATAGGCAATTGGCTTCAGTACTAAAGATGTTTATCCACTGTCTTTGGCAGGATTAGTCCTCCTCTAGTTTCCGCTCATTAAACCTACCCGTTTAGGCTAAAAATAAGTTCAATACATCTTGTACGTGATAGCCCTTCACATACTTGAAGACAAACATTATTCATCAGTATATTAATTTAAAGACTTAGTGCCAATGTGCCAGATACGAGAGTAACAGAACCTAGAGTCAGAGACGAAAACAGTAGAATTCTTGCTTTCTGGGACCTCGAGGTCTAGCAAAGACAGAAAACTATTGCAACATGGTAGGTGAACTTCCACAGAGAATTGGGGAGCGCAGAGAAAGGATACCCGGCTGGAGGGACCAAGAGTGTGAGGAACAGGCGCCTGGGAGGGAAGCAGGAGCTCGCTGGGCCTGGGGCAGGGTGTGGGGGCCCCTGGGCGCGGACGCTGCGACACAGCTCACGTGTGGGGTGAGAGCGGGGGAGCGGGCCTGGACCACATCGCGGGGCGCTGCCGTCTCCCTCGTGAGGCGAGAGCCGCTCACACGTCTGGGCAGTGGGGCAGCCTAGACACTGGGACAGACACACCTGTGACGGTGTTTCCGAGTGCAGAAGCAGAAGGGCGCGGTTCCCGGCTGTGCTCTCAGGGCTAAGTCCGCTCCTTAGAAAGAGAATCTCTACACGCATGAGTCCGAACAGGGTTTCACAGGCAGAACAGCGTGGGGGACGCCCGGAGACGGCATTCAGTGGGCTGGGCCGGGGCCTGGGATGCAGAGACAAGCGCCATTGGACAGAGACCCAGGTGCGGGCAGCCGTCTTGGGAAGCCCCCGGGAGCAGGCGAGGCCGGGCTTGGGGCACAGCTACGGGTAGACCTGAGGCTGGGAGGGAGGAAGACGGTCATTTTTAGTTAAAGCTTAGAGGGTGAGGGGAAGCCGTGCCTGAGGACCAATACAGAGAAGGCAGGGATGCCTGGCACAGAGATGGCTGAGCGCGTGGCCTGGGGCAGAGGTGACGGCTGAGGCAGCATCCGGGACGTGGACAGGAGGGGGCAGGACAGGACTGGTGGTCGGCCTGGGCACCAGCTGGGCGTCCGGCGGGGCGCACACGCCGCACACACCATGGTAACTGCTACCATGGAGGCCTCGGGGAGACAGGGCTGTGGGCTCCTGGGGGTGCGGGCCGCAGCAAGGCCACCTCGTGGGAGCCTGGAAGGAGGAGGGTGCAGAACAGACTCAGCAGCGAGGCTGGAGGAACGTGGCTCAGGTCAAGGGCAAGGTCGCCCTCACCGCAGCTCCCGCCAGGCCTCCCGGTGCCCTCCACCTCCGGAGCCACAGTGGGGCTGGGTAGCGGGGCGGTGAACCGGGCAGGTGCCGTCCTGTTCCTGAAGCTCTCAGCACTCCACCACCTTCCCCACCCCCGTCCTTCGCTCTCCGGGCACCCTCTGAGCCCCTTTAGGTGGTGGGGGGGGCGGGGGGGGGACTCGAACTTCCGGCATGTTGAGAACATGGTCCTCAAATTGCCCCCGAACTACTTCTTCTGAAATAATTTTAGGCTTCAGGAAGATGGCAAAGACAGTTCGGGGAGTCCACAGCCGGCGCCCGGTTCCCCTGATGTCAGGATCTTACGCACCTGTCATCAGTGACCAGAACGAGGCCCCAGGCCTGTAGAAACGCGGCTTTCTATGCAGGTCTGGCAGCCGGAGGAGCTTGCGCACACCCATCCCAAGTGAACAAGCCCCAGGGATGGAGCGAGAACAAGCCCCCTTGATGTGGCCCTCGGGGAAGAAGCCGGTAGCTTCCACCCTGGACGGTGCCTCCCCACCAGTGGCTGGGGAGAGATGGGCTGCCCAAAGGTGCAAAAGTGACTGAAGGGGCAGGCTCACCTCTGGTGGCAGGAAGGGCAGCTGGAGGCCGGGGCTCCTGCAGGGTCACAGCCCAGGGAAGCAGCTGCTCCAAGTTCCCAAGCCCATTTCTGTTCTTCTCCGTACTTCCCGGCTCAGGTGGGAAAACTCACATCGACGAGAACAGAGCTGATGTGACCGGATCTTCTGGGCGTCTTGGCATCTGAGGTGCGGGACCGAGCGGGTGCGGGACCCGCTGCCACCCAGGCCCAGGGCAGGGATGCTCCGGGCTCTGGGCCCAGACGCGGACCCTTGACTCCTGGTTCCCGAAGCCCCCGACTTCCAGGGGAACCTTCCCGCCTAACGACCGTGCTGCATCTTGATGTTTTAAAGATATCCCGAAGCACTTGAGTCTCACCTGTACGTGAAGGAGCAAACGTATCATCTATTTTTGTAAAGAAACTTTTTATTTTCTGAATGAAGTTGCGTTGGGATCTTCTCACAAGTGAAGTGACACAGAGGCTCCCCGAAATGAAGGAATGAGGTCCTCCTGGCCAGGGTGGATGAGCAGGGCCTCAGCCCTCGCCTCGGGCTCAGCTGGAGGGAACCACACACCAGAGGCCGTTAGACGGTCTGGGCTGAAGGGCGATCTTCACCCCCGCTCAGCCGGCTGCCCCCCGCACCCCTTCTTCCGCAGACGCCGCTCTTCTCCAGGGTCTCCTTGAAAGCGGGGAAGGGAAAACCAGGGTCTTCTCTTGGCCAAGCCCCTCCCCCAGCCCCTGTTGTAAAACGCGGAGGTGGACACGGGGGAAGGGGCCCGGCTGGTGAGGCTGATTCCGGGGCTTTGGCCCCCTGCTCCTGGGGACGCCCCAGCCTCGCAGGCAGAATCGTGTATCCAGGTGAGAAGCCGTCTCAAAGGCCGGCCGGGCCCCACCCGACCAGGTTGAGGTTGGAGGAGAGGCTCAGAATCCGGGAATTTACACCGGAAGCCTGGCTGGAGCCGTTTGGGTCCATGGACGTGGATTTAATGAAACAAGATCCCTGCAGGGAGGAAGGCAAAGTAGAGGGGAGTCCGTTCTGGGGATAAGTGTGTGGAAACAGCACAGGTGCTCAGAGCAACGCTCGGGTCGGGTCAGGGACCCCAGAAATCCTAGGACACGGAGCAGCTAAATGACTAAGTTTGAACACGTTTTCTAAAACGTAGACTTCGGTGCAGTCCCTTCCTGTCGCCTTGGCCCCGGAGCCCCTGCGCCTGCTGGGTCCCCTGTGTCCTGCACTTGCCCCAACCCATGACCCAGGAGTCCTGTCCTGGACCTGCCCGTCTTCCTGTCTGACATGATCCCATCCCTCCGTGGCTTTCTTGCTCACAGCCCTGGGGGTCCTGAGTAGTACATATGATTTCTTCAAACCCAAACAGAAATGTCAGGGAGTTGGGGAAGAAGAGAATAAATGCTTACGTGTAAACTCAGAACAAGACTGACAAAGGGTAAGTGCTCCAGGCGATCAAGGTGCCCGAGGTCAGGGCGCCGAGTCTGGGAGGGCAGATGCTCAGACCGTGTGACCAGGGTCACCCAGTGCCTGGGCCCCCGGCCCGTGGACGCTGCGCATACTGACGTCAGAAGGTAGGCGAGTGGCTGGGCGTTGGTGCCCACATCCTTTTAATCAGTGGGAGGGAGCTGGAGAAGCCGGTGATGGGGACAGTGTGGGAAGCACACCTCACCTGTGTCTCCATATGTCCGGAGACACACAGGCAGTTTTCAGAGGTTCTGATGAGGAGCCTGCAAGTGTCATTCACACGGTCAGTGCAGGTAACACACCATGCACTCCCCCCCCCCATCCCCACCGTGGAGGGTTTCCTGCTGTGCCCTGGCGCTGTGAGCTGAGGTGATGGGCCTCAAAGACCCCCCAGCCGCCTTCTCCTCACAACGGTCTCTCTTCTGACGAGGATGGAGGTTCTGTGTGAAGTGACAGGACCGGTCGGAGGGGCCGTGAGGATCTTGCTGGCTTGGATGTCCGCCCTCCCCATTGACTATCAAATCCAGGCCCAGGGGCTCAGTTTGATCACAGAATCGCCTCGTTTTAAAAAGCGGTTTATGTTTCCTGTTTCCCCCTTCTTTCCGGGCTCTGTCTCTGCTTCTCACGCCGTCCACCTGGCCTGTCTCTGTCCTGCCTTTGGACCTGGCCGTCCCCGTTGTATCTCTGTTTCTGTTTTCTTTGGGATCATTAACTTCTTCCTTTTACGTCCTGAGTTTGACGCTTAGCTCATGTTCGGTATGTCTTCCTCCTGAAGTTTTTCTTCAGCTGCATCTCACACTTCGGTGTAAAATTCTTCATTAGTATTCAGCTCTCGATTTTTTTCTAATTTTGTGATGGCTTCTTCTTTGACCAATATGTTCTTCAGAAATCTGTTCTAGAATTCTCACACATGTATGGGGTTTTAAAAGTTATCTTCTCATTACCGATTTCTATAATAAAATTTTATTGTGGTTAGGGAACTTGATCCTGATTGTTTATTTCCTGAGACCTGCTGTGTGGCTACTATGTGGTCAATTCTCTAATTAATGAATGTAAGCTTCTATACATTTCTGCCAGATTGTCTTCTCATTGTGCTTTTCAAATTTTCTTTAAATTTGATAATTATTTTGCCTACTTAATCCATTAACACTGGGAAAAATGTGTTAAAAATCTACCAATCTGATTTTGGATTTCAGCAATTTAAAAATTATATACCTTGAGGTTATATTATTAAGTGGACCTAAATTTAGAACTATTTTATCTTCCTGGCAAACTATTACTTTTATCACTATGTAGTAGTTATTTTTATTCCTGAGCACATTTTGCCTTAGAGTGTCATTTGATAACAAATTAGCACTACTAGCTTTCTTTTTCATCAATATTTTCATGGCATTTTTTTTTGGCCTGGCATTCTTTTGCTTTCAACCTTTATGAATCTTTATCCTTTAGGACCCAGAAATACCATACAGACGCAATTATTGTTGTTCTAATCTGAGGTTCTATTTTATCTGAAAACATTAGTTTGTGACATTGTGTCAATTCATTTAAAAATGTACTTACCTTCGTGTTCACATTTTCCATTTTCTCTTTTCCGTGCTTCGCCTCCCTCCGAATTAATTGTTTCTACTGTTTTTTTAAATTCCTCACCAATATACACTGATTTGAAAGTTTTCTGTATTTTTCTTTTTAAAAAATTAAAACACAACTTTTCATTTTTAAATAATTTAAGACTTACAAAAAAGTTTCAAAAATAGTATAAAGAATTTGCATATTCCTTCTCTTCACCCAACTTCTCCAAATATTAATCACTGCACAATGACCCAAACCAGGAAATTCACACTGATAGGATTAATTATTAACACATCTGCAGATCTTATTCAAACGTCACCAAGTGTCCGCTGATGTCCTTTTCCCGGTTCAGGATCCCATCCAGGACCATGCATCACAGGTAACTGTCGGGTCTCTAACCTGGGACAGTGCCTGGTCGTCTTCTGTGACTCGACCCTCTGGAGACGATTAGTTTGGGATTTTGTGTGATGTCCCTTAGTTGTGCTTGTTTCGTGTTTCCTTGTGATTAAATTCAAGTTATGAGCATTGCTTCTCTGGCATTTTTGCCAAAAAATATGTTAATGCTGCCAGTTGGCAAACTGGAGGTGTTTCGCTCCAGTGTGCGTTCTCCTCCAGATACTCTGCTCATCACGTCCTGTTCTGGCCACACCCCCGAACTGGCATCTGGAGGAGCGCAGGCCCAGGCAGCCCGCTGAACCCCACATGTCCAGAACTGCCCCGCGTAGCTGCCTGGGGTGTCTGACGGGGCGGCCTCTTGGGAGCCGGTCTGGAGAACTTAACTTGAGACGGTCCAGTACTACTCAGAAGGATGGCGATCTATTAAAGTCTGAGATTTCAGTGATGTGCTTCCTCCTGGACATCAGAGCCATATTCTAAATTGTTATTTTAGGAATCCAGTAACTTTAAGAAAGCACCTTATTTAAAGAGAGCTGGGGGCATATTAGAGATGCTCCTTGTGCCTGTCTTACCAGAATTTATTTTGAGGCAGAAAACATTTCACTTTGCCGAGTGTCTGATTAAATCTTAAAAATAATGCAGACAACTCATAAGGGGAAATAGACCCAAAGAACAAAGACAACGATTTTCCAAGGGCCTCAGGAGCAAGTCAAACAGAAATCAACTTGGACCTCCTACCCCTGGTTTGCAGTGACTGCGAGAACAAAGGTACCAGCAGATAAGTCAACGGTCTTGTGCACGAGGCAGAGCCAATGTTTGTGTCCCATCTACGTCCCTGGAATACATTCCTGAGCGCTGAGAGAACACAAACCAGTCAATCTCACGCTTGGAGACGTGATTGCGTTTTGAGGCTTCATTTATTCAGCATCTTTACTGAGCAACTACCAGTACATACCTATGGTTAAAAATCCCACTTCTGCTCCTTTTCAGCCTCGGAAGCACCTAGAAATCTAGAGCAGTGTGTGTGTCATCTGAGCCCGAACACTTGCTACACAGATGAGTAAACAGATGCATCGAAGGGTGAAGAGCTTTCCCAGCATCTGCAGAGCTGAAGCCGGAGGCTGCATGGAGCGGCCAGCTCAGAACCCTCCCTTACTGTCCTTCATCCCACCACGTGGGGCTTCCTTTTCCCTTCTTACCACGGGATCTTAGGTCGGCAGCTGACATCTGTTTTCTTATCTAACACAAGCACGTGAAGTCCGTAACTCTCCCCTAGGCGTTCCTTTAGCTGCATCCCCCAAATTTTCATGTTTAATGTTTCATTCCATTTATTTACTTTCCATTCAGTTCAAAATATTTTCTAAATTCTCTGGTGATTTCCTCCTCGACTCAGGTTATTTAGAAGTGTGTTAGTTTAACTTCCAAATATTTAGCTTTTCTAAATATTTTGTTGACTTCCAATTTAATTCTCTGTATGATTATATGCTATTATTTTTAGATTTGTCTTACAGCCCCGTGGTCAGTCTATCCCGGCAAATGTTCCATGGAACTTAAGAAACAGTGTGTACCCTACAGCTGCCGTGTAGTGTTTCATAAATGTCGCTCAGATCAAGGTAGCTAGTAGTATTACTCAGAACCTATGTCTTCCCTGATTTTTTTGTCTCGTTGTGTCAATTGCCTAGGAGTTTAAAACTCTCCAAATAGGAGAATAACGGAATCGCACATTTCTCCCTTTAATTCTGTCAATCTCTGCTTCATGTATTTTAATGCTCTATTATTAGGCCAGACACATGTAGAATTATGTCTTTCTGACCATTTTATAATTATGAAAAATTCTTCATCTGACACTTTTCGTCTTGAAACACCTACTTTATCTCATATTAATATAGCCACGCCAGCCTTCTTTATGCTTAACTGTGTGCATGGTGTATTTTTTCCATCCAGTTACTTTCAACCTAACTGTGCCTTTAAATATAAAGTGCATCTCTTGTATATAGCATAGTTGGTTTATGCTGTTTACAATCCATTCTGACATCCTCTGCCTTTTAATTGAAATGTTTAGTGCATTAATGTTTGATGAAACTGTTGCTATGGTTTTGTTTGGGTAAACCATCCTGTTGTTTGTTTTCTACTGTTCTGTTTTCTGTTCTTCCTTTCATGCCTTTTAAATATTACTTGAATATGAAATACTTCAAATTGTAACTAAATTTTTCCGTTACAATTTTCCTATTGCTTTTTAAGCTATACTTCTCTATGTAACTGTCTTATTGATTGTTGTGGGATAATAATTTATCCCCTTTGCACAGTCCATTTGCAGTCAATTATTATTTCATGTTAACATGTAGAAATCTTACAATCACATGTCCATACCCCCTTCTCTCACGTTACACCTGTAGGTGCTATAAACCCACATCAGACATATTACGAGTATGTCACATATATCATAAAAATCTTTAGAGAAGAAAGAAGCAAAGAACGTTTTGTATTTCCTCAGCTCTGAGATGTATTTATATCATGCACATAGGTGTCTGTACAAATATTGAGGTGTATTTACCATCTCAGATGCTCTCTGTCAATTTCTGAAGACGTGAGGCTCCATCAGATGTCACCTCCTCTCAGTTTGAAGAACTTCATCATTTCTTATGGTGCAGGTCTGCTGGCAACACATTCTCTTAGTTTTATCTGAAAATGTCTTTATTTTGCTTTCATTATGGAAGAATATTTTCACTCGACATAGAAGTCTGGTTGACAGTTTCTTCCTTCTGTCACTTCAGACGTGGCTATTTCACTCTCTCCTGGGTCCGTAGTTTCTGATGTGAGGTCAGAATGAATTCAAAACCTGCCCCACTTGTGACAGCTTGTTTTTCTACTGCCGCACCGGAGTTGCTCTTTATCTTTTTTGCCTTACTTGTTCTCCTTCTAGAACTCTGATTAAACATATGTCACACATCTGGTTCCATCTAACACTTTATCCTAAACATTCTCCTCTCGATTCTACATTTTAGATGATACCCATTGGTCTACTGAGGTTGGTCTCAGTTGATTTTCCTGTTCTCTTGAAAATGTCCTCCATTTTCCTTGTTCTTCACGTGTCAGGTGATTTTGGGTGTTAATTCTAGACATTAGGAGATAAGCTGCTAATAATCTGGATCAGCAACCAAATGCAGTTGATTTGACTTGAATTGCAAACTCAGTCTTTGCATGTTTCTTGACCGGTAGCTTTCATCTCAGGCTGCGTCTTCATCTTTAGCTGAACTGTTCTGCTTCATTCAGCTGCTGTTCAGGGGTGTCGGCCAGAGAGTTAGACAAACAGAATTTGGGGGTCTCTTCTCTGGTTCCTTCTTTTCTAAAATTCTCCCTCTCTCTCCAGTAGCTGCACTTTTCTGGATACAATCTTCTAAGAGCAGAAACACGTCAGTTTTCCCACCGGCGCCCCTTGTCACCCTCTTCACACCGGGTGTGCCAACTACACCTGGTTCCCAGCTAAAAGCCACAAAAATGGGAAATCACTCCATGTACCTCTGATAATATGAGTGTGGATTCTGCCTGCTCTGTTCACTCCTTAGTGCCTTCAGGTTGTTGCTTTATGAATTATGGCTGTAGTTTATGGCTGTTATCTGCAAGAGTGTCATCTGATAGGATTTTATCCAGCAAGGAGAAGAATTAGAACTCAGTACCTTTTGAAACATTAAGCTTTACTCTGACTATAATCATTATCCCCTAAAAGACTAATACTCCTAGTGTGCATAATGGAAGTGAAATACTTTCATTTTTCTACGTAAAATTACCTCCTTTTATAGAGATCATCCTTTTTCTGAGACTTACTTTGAAAGTATACCCACAATGATATGCTGGAACCTATGCCTGTCGCCATAGCAGCAGCCACCACCGCCCTACTTATGCTAAGACAAGACTGCAGCTCTGATTCCTCATGACGTGACCCATGAAAACCTGCCTTAGCAGAGCTCAGCCCGCACCTTCCTGTTCAGCAGGACGTGCAGGCACACAGTGGTCCTCACGGTGCCTCTCGGCCCCTGCAGGTGTCTGATGCCCACTCACTCTCCAGTCATCTCTTTCCGGTCATGAAAGGGTTCGATATCAATTACCTGTACTTGTTCAGTTGATGACACTTTAGTATAAATGAGCTGGGTTATTCAGTGGCTATCTTTCTATGTCCGTCCTCCTTAAAAATTTTTACTACGGAAAATTTCAAATATATCCAAAGTGAAGAGAATGATGTATGTCTCTCACTTTAAATTATTAAGCTTAGTGAGGAAGGCATGTCGAAAGGTGAGATAAGGCCCCTGTGCCAGTTAGCCAAGTTGTGAAGGCAAAGGCAAAGTTCTTAAAGGAAATGAAAAGTGCTCCTCCAGTGAACACATGAATGGTAAGAAAGTGAGACAGCCTCACTACTGATACGGAGAAAGTTTTAGTGTCTGGATAGAAGATCAAACCGGCCACAACATTCCCTTAAGCCAAGTCTAATCCAGAGCAAGGCCCCAACTCTCCTCAATTCTATGAAGGCCGAGAAAGGTGAGGAAGCTGCAGGAGAAAAGCGTGAAGCCAGCAGAGGCTGGTTCCGAGGTTGAAGGAGAGAAGCCGTCTCCATAACAGAAAAGTGCCAGGTGAAGCAGGAAGTGCTGATGGAGAAGCTGCAGCAAGTTGTCCAGAAGATCGAGCTGATATAATACATGAAGCTCCACTGAACAACAGTCTTCAACGCAGAAGAAACAGCCTTCTACTGGAAGAAGATGCCATCCAGGACTTTCAAACCTTAAGAGAAGTCAATGCCTGGCTTCAAAGGACGGGCTGACTCTCGTTAGGGGCTCTTGCAGCTGGTGACTTTTAAGTGAAACCAATGCTCATTTACCATCTGAAAATCCTAGGGCCCTTAAGAACTATGTTAAATCTACTCTGCCTGTGCTCTATAAATGGAACAACAAAGCCTGGATGACAGCACATCTGTTTACCGCATGGTTTACTGACTATTTTAAGCCCACCGTTGAGACCTACCGCTCAGAAAGTAAGATTCCTTTCCAAATATTACTGCTCACTGACAAGGTACCTGATCACCCAAGAGCTATGATGTACAATGAGGTTCATGCTGTTTTCATGTCTGCTAACACATCCATCCTGTAGCCCGTGGATCAAGGAGCCATCCTGACTTTCAAGTCTTACCATTTAAGAAATACATTTCGCAAGGCTACAGCTGCAGTAGATAGTGATTCCTCTCATAGATCAGGGCAAAGGAAACTGAAAAGCTTCTGGGACGGATTCAGCAATCTAGATGCCATTAAGGATCTGTGATTCATGGGAAGAGGTCAAAATGTCAACATGAACAGGAGTTTGGAAGAAGTGGATTCCAACCCTCATGGATGACCTTGAGGGGCTCAAGACTTCAGTGGAGGAAGGAACTGCAGATGTGGTGGAAACAGCAAGAGAACCAGAATTAGAAGTGGGGTCTAAGATGTGACTGAACTGCTGTAATTTCAGGATAAAATTCGAACAGATGAGGAGTTGCTTCTTATGGATGAGCAAAGAAAGTGGTTTCTTGAGAGAGAATTTACTCCTGGTAAAGATGCTGTGAAGATTGTTGAAACTCTAAGAAAGGATTTAGAATACTGCCTAAAGTTAGCTGCTAAAACAGTGGCAGATTTTGAGAGGACTCCAATTTCGAAAGAAGTTCTACTGTGGGTAAAATGCTATCAAACAACATTGCAGGCTACAGAGAAATCGTCCGTGAAAGGAAGAGTCAGTCCATGTGGCAAACTTCATTGTCTTATTTTAAGAAATGGCCGCGGCCACCCCAGCCTTCAGAGACCACCACCCTGATCAGCCTGCAGCCACCACCAGGCAAGGCAAGACCCTCCACCAGCAAAAAGATTATGACTCGCTGAAGGCTCAGATGATGGCTAGTGATTTTTAGCAATAAAGTATTTTTTAATTAAGGCATGTACATTTTTTTCTTAGGTACAATGCTATTGCACACTTACAGTATGGTATAAACACAACTGTTCTATGCACTGGGAAAGCAAACAATCTGTATGACTCTCCCTTTTACTGCAGTGTCTGAAACTGAGCCCGTAACGTCCCCGCGGCCTGCCTGCAGTGACTCTGC
The DNA here is from genome assembly GCF_964374135.1 of Grampus griseus. Taxonomy (NCBI): domain Eukaryota; kingdom Metazoa; phylum Chordata; class Mammalia; order Artiodactyla; family Delphinidae; genus Grampus; species Grampus griseus. The sequence continues at coordinate 291,162 of NC_139004.1, forward strand.
TGGCTGTCCATGGACATGCTCTTCTAGCCCCTGTGCTTCCTGTGGATTAAGTAGATAGATCCAGGTGTTCAAGTTTGACTTTCTGGTAAGACTTTGTCGTTGTTGTATTGTGAGACTTATTTCTAATTATGGGATAAAAGATGTTTTCTGCACACTAAGGCTGATTTGGTACTGTCACCCCTGGGGGTGGGGAGTGGTGTCATCAGAACAGGAGGCCATGGCTCCTCTCCCCTAATATGCCTTTCAATTTTTGAAAGTTGCAGTAAATGATCATGTCATGTGAGCAACAAACCTGAAGACCATGCACATGTAAGGAGTTTGGTGTTATGATCAAACAAAACAAAGAAACAAAAAGTTAACCTGAACTTTCAGTTACAGATGGCAGACTAAAACCGCACATTAACCTTAGCTCTAACCAAAACCCTACGAAAATGACAGTGCATTTGTGTGTGTGTGTGTGTGTGTGTGTGTGTGTACGTGTGTACATACAGCATCCATGCCCAGTACATGCACACAGTCCATCTACTGCACACAACAGTACAGATGTAGTTATACAGAGATAGTTAGTAATACAATTAAATAAATATATACGTATATCTGCAAAGAAAAAGGAGAACAGGAGACGAAACAGCCACAGGAGTTTAAAAGCTGCCGAGGATATGAGTGAGTGGAAACTGATGTAGCTGACCTAAAAGTCAGACCCTAAACTGGCAGCATAAAAAGCAAGGATGCAGCCTAGTCTACATGGCAAAACTGAGCCCCAAAGGCTCAAGAACTTGTGGTGTGGCAGCTCCTGAAAGTGGGGATAAAGTTGGGCTAAAACTGAATGGTCGGCTCAAAGGCTGATAAAAAAGAGGCAGATGTTCCCAGGGCTCCTCACCTGTCCCCCTCAGCAGAGCCAGGGCTTCCTTCTCCGCGATGGTAAATGCAGGAGCTTGTGCGATACCAGGTCCAGGTGAGAGCAGGGGTGCTGCCCTGAAAACGTGACCTCCCAGCCTTCTTCCTGCTCTTGCTTCCAGACGCTGAAGGCACCTCATACCCACTTGGCATGAGATCAGAAGAACCCCCTCTGGGAAATCTGATCAGCCCCAGAGAAGTGACCTAAATGTATCAATTTAGGGGATTCCCCAATGAAAAGGCCCATCCAGACCACCCTGGTTGAAGCCCACAGTTGATAAGCCCCTTCCACCGCAGGGAGCTCACGATCCAATCCAGCTTTATAGTGCTCTACTGCTAAATATAAGTAGATATCCAAGCTTGCTATAGAGCTGAAGAAAGCTTATGATGTTTATTCTAATGCATAAGACAGAAGAATACAGCAAACTGGAGACTATGAAAAAAGAAAAAAGAAAAAAACTTCTAGAAGTGTATTATTATTCCCAGAGAAATAAGAAATAAACAGGACTCTACAAAAAAGAATATTCAGGGGACAAAAAACTCATACATTAAAAACAACATAGCAGAAATGGAAAACCCAACAGGAAGGCTGGACAGTAAATGTCCAAGTTTCCCAGGAAGTAGGATAAAGGCAAAGAGAAAACAAGAGGGAAAAGATTTTTTAAATTTTAAAAAGGTCCAGGATAGGAGATCCTAATACTAAAAACAAAGAGAAAAAAACAACAAAACCACACACACCAGGGGCAGAGGAGATTCAAAGAAACGATTCAAGACAACTTCCCAGAATCTAAAGACATTCGATTCAGCACTAGGAACCAAAAGGCATCACAACCCAGAGCAACGTCAGGAACTGAGAACTGGGAAAAGGAGACAATCCTTCAAGCAGAGAGCGACGGAGCCGGCCACTGAGGTCGACGGTGCAAAGGCTCGAGAGCTGGGAAGGAGGCCTCCAAGCCAGAATCCTCACGCGGCTATCACGGTCTCAGACACTCTCCTCCGCCCACCCTTCTCAGGGAGCTGCCAGACCAAGGAGGGATGGAGCGGTGGCTGCTCCAGCAGCGGCCGAGGCAGGGACCTGAGGGCACAGGCTGGGCACAGGCTGGGCGACCTTACTTACTCCAGGCGAACCTGAGCCCGTCTGCAAGGCCCTCCGTGGAGCTGGGGTGGAGGGGCTCTGGGGTGAGGGAAGACTACGTAGAAAACGCAGCAAGGGCAGCAGCAAAGGCGGCGACCCGACGGAACTGACCGGACACCCGGAGCCCAGGAGGGGCCTGCAGGCTGACCCAGTGGCCGGTGGGCAGTCGGTGCCAAGTCTCCAGTTCCTCCGACTCCTTCCCTGTTGCTCTCTGGTCACTCAGGAAACCAGGAAGCTGCCAAGCCCAGCCACCACCTCTCCGCACTCATCCCCTGGACCCCCGCCCCGCCTGCCGACGGCCTCTGTTCTTCCCATGATCCCGTCGCTCCGTGACCGCTGTGGCTCAGCCCCACTCGAGTCCCTGGGCCTCCCGGGCAATCAGAGTCAGCAGTGGTCTCTGCTCTCAGGGGCTGCTGGTGCCCAGCTGGAGGTCTGTAGGCAGGGAGGGCGGGAAGGGAAATTCGAGAAAAACGTGACAGAAACAACGAAAACCAGCACAATGGTCAACAGTGGCCACAGTCACAAGCCGGGACAGTCATGGTTCCACAATGAGGAGGACAGTGCGGCCAGCTCCAGGGCCAGCCGGTCGAGGGGCGCTCCTGGCTTTCACCAACAGGCACACCCGCAGACCCAGCTCCTGTTTGGAAAACATTTTTGTTATGTATTTATCACCTGGCCAGGCACAAAAAGCCTTTCCAGTGATACATACACCGAAACTGAATGAAAAGTGTGGGTGAACAGAAACTGAGGTGACATCAGTGCACAAAGAGCACGATGAATCTCATATACAACAAATATGCAACCTGCATTTAAAGCAAAGCTAGTCATTGAAATTGATGTTCTGTGTTATGCATATCGGACATTCAATCCATGTTTTTAGATTGCAGAGCGTATTCACCTTCACGACAGTACTGGTAGGTAGTTTTATGACAATTACTTTAACCATGTATTAAATAAAACCTAGTTGACTCTTACTTTAGAACCCTCATCTTGATGTAAAAGCTGGTTCAAACACACTGTGGCTCTCATACAACCACCAGCTGCACGCCTGACAGCACATGATCAGGGCAGAGACCCAGCACCGTCTTGAACCAAATCAGAGTTGCAAGTGCAAGCTCTTTAGTTCTCCTCCTTCAAGAAAACTGGATGAAGGACGGGGACAGGACAGTGACTTGGGTGCCGCGCCCACCGCAGGATGCTTGTCTGTGACGAGGGAATCATTTCTGGAACATGCACTTTCATGGGACACAGATACGGGGAGTCTCGGCAAGCCCAGACCACTGCCAGTACCTTCCTGGTGCTGAAGGCCAGGCCGACGTGGCTGTGCTGGACCCAAGGGCCTCTGGGCGCCTCGTGTCTTCTCGGCGCCTGTTTTCGCCTCTCGGCTTTCTTCTAACTTCACTACAGCCAGCAATCTCCTCTTAACCACTAAACCGTCTTCTGTAGCCCAAGCAGCTGTTCTTCCAGCAAGTCCTCCGTGAACCCCCTCCTTTGGGTTTGAGGTTCTCATGCTCCGACGCTCCATTCCGAGCCACAGAAGTGCTTCCCTGGTCCTCTTCTGCTTAAGTGTTATTGTGCTTCCCTGAGCCATGAAGTCCTCGTCTTGGCTCCTATGGGCCTGACAGGGCGGGGCCCCCAACAAGAGGCGAATCAGCGGGACCCCTGGTAATGCTTTCCAACAACGATCAGACAAACACAAGGTAAACCGGGATTTAAGCACTGGGTTGGCCCAAAAGTTCCGAACAAACTTTTTGGCCAACCCAATATTTATTGTGAGGGTTATAACTAGACATATAAAAAGTTACACAGCTAATGAAAATGCTGAAATGAAGATGCTTAGGGAAAAAACGTCAACTAACTTACATCTCGTATTAAAGACACACTCTTTATTGGCTGAAGGCTCTGCATCAGATATTTAAAATAACACAAACACTCAGGATTGCAGTTTTGTAATTTAGTTCTCAGCCGTGGCAGATACAATGGTTAACATGCTTAGGACAGACGACAGTCCGTATATTTCTTAATAAGCTTATCCAGCACATCTGTACAAGGTGAAACGTTCCCTTCTAGTTGCCACGCCCCATCCCCCAACAGCAACAAATGCACAAACACAACAGGGACTCACTTCAAACGATGGACACTGCACATGGCCATGATGGACCGCAGAGCTCCCCGTATTAATACAGACCTTAATGCCAGTGTTGAAAAGGGGATTCTGTGACATCCCTGGGAAAATCTAAAACCCTGACTCAGTTTTCTGAAGCAAACGGTGTGACAAAGTCAGGTCAGGGAAGCTGACTCTGAAGGAGGTCGCGGCAGCCTGACCTGCTCTGGTAACGGTGTAAGCGGCAGCTCCCACGCCTGGTGACACAGATGCCACCAGAGCAGACCCCCCGCGGCCACCAAGCAGGCCACTCGAGGGGCCAGAAGTGGCGCGGAAGGTGCCAGAGGGACAGCGCGGACAAGGCGCCTGGGCCCACCGTTCCCCACGCGTGCAAGGGGGTCCTGGGGCAGGAGGCACGATGCCGCAAGGCTCACGTCAGGTTCAGGGCGAGTCACACAAAAGAGGCCCAATGTCACGAGCGCTGTGAACATAGAAACCGGCAGCAGTTAACTCACGGATGGAGGACCACAGAAAGCACAGCCCAAATGTCACACCTTTTTATTCAGACCACATGTTTTTCTAAAAGTCTACTTGAATCGGGAGCCATCTGTATGAAATAAAGGTTTTAAGCACAGCTGCACAATTTAGGACAGCTGAAGCTCCAGATGCTCGCATGTAACTTCCCGATGAATCTCTCGTCGCCGCCCCAGGTGCCCTGGAAGCTGCAGGAGGCCCCGGAAGATGCTTCGGTGTAGGCCTGAGCCGCCCCGTCTTCCGCAGCCTTCACCATGCAGCATGCAGCTACGAGAGAAAACGCTGTGTTTTAAAAAGGCATTTGAAAGTCATACGGGGCCTAACGTAATAAAAGCGACAAAGCAAATGCTGCTTGGACGTTTTATATCAGGTCATTTTGGTTGAAATATAACACATACCAACATCTTCCTAAGCTACCAATTCAAGGGAATGGAAAGAGAGAGAGATCGCAAGCCTAACCGGAGCTTTCCGCCCAGATATACCTGTGGGTGTTCGGGGGAGCGCGTCATCTGGAAGGCACCTGCGTCTTCACGGCAGGCGGAGGGGCGGCCTGGAAGCAGGCGAGCTGCAGGTGCACGCCGCTCCTGACCCGGCTCAGCAGCAACTCCAGCAGCCTGTGGGGAGAGGCGCTGACAGCCACGGGCGGGTGGCGGGCGGGACCCAGACACGCTCGCCCGGTCCGGTCCGGTCCCCCACACGCCCTGCCCCACGGTGCCTCCCTGGGCCAGGAAAGTCACTCATCTGTGGATTCTGGACTCAATGACAGAAATAAGCCGACCAAAGAAGCTAGCTGCAAGGACATACACGTGCAGACGTCTTCACCTTACACATAAAATCGCCCTCTGTCCCCTTCCCCTAGATTAGTTAGATGCTCCCCCAAACAGACTGATGTTTGGGTATTTGAGCCTCTAATTTTAAACACTTCACATACACTGAAATGTACTCTTTTTGGCATCAGCTCTGTGCCCGTTGCTAAACGCACCGCAGCAGCCTCAAGACCCCCGCCGTCGGGACAGAGCAGTCCCGTCACCTCCAAATCCTCCTGTGCTGCCCGTCTGTCGTCACCTTTGCCCTCACCCCACCCCGTGGCAACTACTGGTCTCTTTTCTGTTGCTCTTATTTTGCATTTCTGTCTTTTGCAAACACTGGAGAAGGGGACTGAAGGGGTGAATGCAGCACAGGAACACCCAGGGTCAGTCCCAACCCCAGCAATAACCTGCCTGGTCCCTGTGCTGGCCAGACAGAGCCGCATCATTCTGGGGCCACAAGGGACCTTACAGCTCGTCTGGCTCAGAGGAAGCAGCCAAGAAACGAGCTTACTGGGGTCAAGAGACTACTTCCTGGTTTCACGGCGCTCCCCGCAGATCTGAAACAGCCCCCGTCCTGGCCTTCACTGTGGCGTCTGCTGCTCCTGACTCCCTCAAAAGCACTGGTCTTTTGAGCCTAGCGAGCACTAGCTGCACATGTTAACGATACGTGGCTGCTTCAATCTTTCATGATGTTCATGCTAGAGGAATGGACAGCATTTGAACCACGCAGTCAGCGAGAGGAGCAGGAGACTAGGAAGGTCTCTGCCGCCCGTCCTCCCAGCCCCGTCCACACCCTACAGGCTCCCTCTGCCCTCTGAGTGTCCACAACATCCTCTGTGCTGCCCCAGGCCACACCGAGGGTGTCACGCAGTCAGGGCTCCGTAACTGTCTGCCTCGTCGGCCAGCTGCAAGGGTGGGCGGACCTCGGCCGGGCTGGGGAAGGGGCCCAGGCCGGCGGTGTTTCCGCTGTCTCAGGTGAGGGGAGCCCGGGCACTCGTGACCTTTGCCTGGCCTAGACTTTGTCTCGGGTCAGAATTTCCTGTTACGTGAGTAGCAAAGTTTGAGGTCAGGCTGAGACCATTAGTACAATATTAGCGAAACGCATATAACTTTATTATGTCATGTCTACAAATTTAGCCTTAACACTTCATATTACAGAGCACAAAAGGTACACTGCTGACCTACTGGAAGGAAGCATCACTGAGTCCTGCACTTCACTGTGCTGTCCTCTCTTTTACGGTTCTCGAAGTACTTTCTTAAAAATTTCAGGTAAGAATATAGTTTACTGAGTGAGTCAAAATAAACTTTCTTATGGACGTTTAAGGGACTGGTACGGTCACTTAAAACAGTAAAAGAACCAATTTCTGAATCGTCATGAAACCCAGGTTTTACCTCCTTCTGCCGCGTGGGAGACAAGCTAACAACGCATACCTGAGGGCCACCGAGTACCGCCTTCCTCAAGGCCAAGTCTCCACCTGAAGAGGAGGAGTTTAGGTCCCTGAGACCAGCACCCAGACTTACTTTCTGTCCGCTCCGCTCGAGAGCTGCGGTAGGGCTTCCAGAGCCTGCTTGAAACTGGATCTGGAACACAGACAGCATCCCAGGCAGGGACACGCCGGCCCCACCAGGAAGAGGAACGTCAGAAAAAGCGCATCTTACATACAGAGAAACATACAGCCCAGTAGAAGCAGGGGGAAAAGTGAAAGTGAAAGTGAGGGTTTGTAGGAGCTGGGCCAGAAGAATTCAACCAGCAAATAAAACACAACTTGAAAAGCAAAGGAGAAGCTGATTTTTACACAAGGGTGCTACTCACCGTGGTAGGTGAGAGCTTCGTGTGGAGTCATTAAATTTAAGGAGGTCTTTACTTTCAAAACAAAGCTGAAGTACACAGATGAAACAGCTGGTAAGGGAGGAAGAGGGCTGAGTAGAAACAGGGATGATCTTGTGCAACAGCATACAAAGGGGCTACTTCTAGAATTGACCTGTGCAGGGCCTGATTTCCAGCCAACCTCTTATAATAACAACATGTCTTAAGAGGATTTAGCTGTTATCATATTTAAAATTTGTACGATAATGGAGAGGGGTGTGTGTGTGTGTGTGTGTGTGTGTGTGTAATTCAACATCATTTCATTTCATGAAATACGGAAAAGGGAGTGGATTTAAAAACCACCAATTTGGTATGTTTAACTTTTTAAAGTAGAAAGTACCAGAAAAGTTACTAAATCAAATGAAAAGCATTTTAGGGGAGATTATTTGGTAATAACTTGTATTGTTCACTAAGGAACAGTTCTCATCTCTTTTTGTTTTATGACTATTGACTAAAGTAAAGAAATAAATGTAATTATTTTGACCTCAAAGTGGCCTTTGATTTTTTTCTTTTTGTAAAAACGTCTGCATCAGTGGACCAGGAAATAAACTTCTGAGCAATGTTTCTCAAACTAGGGGCAGGTATCAGAGCAACACACAGAGAGACAGCAAAGTACCAACAGGGCCCCAGAAATTGGCAGGGTGCCCAGCTGTTCCTGGTGGGTCAGGTATGGGGGGGTGGGGACAGGTCACAACTTGTGGGCACTCAGTCCTCTTCCCTGACGTGGAGAGAAGTCTCTACCGCCGCCTCCACTGTCACCTGATTTCCTGTAAACCTCTTCTCATTCGATGAAGAGCAATGTGAGGCCACTGCTCTCTATTTTTACATCACGACCAAGAAGAAGAGGATGAAGGTGACCCCACCAAGAGTTTACTGGGTGGTTTGACATAGTTTCTCATTTAATTCCCCCAAAACTTTGCCTAGAAAGTATTATTATCTTCCTGTCACAGATGAGGAAGCTGGGCTACGAAAGGTCAAGTCAGTGGGAAAGAACACACAGGTCTGTCCTCATGCAGAGCACCTCACCCATGGGTCCTGGGCGGGTGCTTTCTGGTGTCTATCACTCAGCACTTGTGCAGAGCAGCAGTGGTGGGAACGAACCAGAAAGGCTCCCGGTCAGCCGCCAGAACAGAAGTAAGAGGCTAATAACCTCATGTGTTAGGAAAAAATGGAGAAGTTTTCAGCTGTAGCAATGACAGTCAGGATGACGGCACGAGCACACCGTCTAAAGCTGGAAACGAACGGTAAGTACATCGCACATCGTGTTTAAGCAGTTCCCCTGTGGACCCAACACTTCCCAGGCAATACTGCCAATGGGGTAAACAATCTTCTGTAGGTAGTGCTGTTTCAGTTCACCTACTGATGTTGCAATGATAGGAAATCCTGACTTTCATTCAAAACAGCTAAGAATTATCACCAAATTTCCACTACAAAATTCTGCAGAGAAACCACAAGGTCTTCCTCTTATGCTGATACTCATGATGCTTGAACTGTCCTTCAGAGTCTGTGATGAACAGACTGACTCAATTCCTATTTTCTCCTTTTCAAAAGAAGTATGCAATGCTCTGCTACACCGCTTATGAGACTAAGACTTACCTCAGTGGGTGAGAAACATGGAATTACATTAAACCCTTCTTCCTTCTGTGCTACAAAGGAGCAGTCTCTGGAATCCTTGGCTCACTGTAGGTTTGTGCTTTTAACAGAACAACTGATCGCACATGAACTATGAGACCACAGTCACGAGCGCTCGCTGTGGTCAGTCACCTTCACCTGGGACCTCACGCCTGTACGACGAGCTTTACTACAGGGGCTTTCGGAGCACTCACAGCACGGCCACGGAGCGTCTCACCTGCTCTCTGGCGTCAGGTGAGCAGCCACGGTGTCCCTCAGGGTGCAGATTTCAAGCCTTGCCTGGAGGTGAGAAAGGGACAGGTGACCATGGGAACTATGTTGTCTGTCAAACAGAAACAACGCGAGGGTCGGCCCCCAGCCTGCTCCATGCAGGGCAGACCCCCATGGCCACAGTGGCAGCTCGTTACGAGTGAGCAGACCTTCTAAATCAGCCCAAAGGAACCGGCCACAACAAAGTTCCCTTTCACTGAAAACTGTCTGAGAGTCAAGTCTGACTGTGTGGAGGCAGGTGTCCTGCTCTGAAAGGTAGGGACTGTGCCAGGGCCGTCCAGCCACCAGATGTCACCCTCCAACCAGTGCCTCCCCTGGTCTCCCTGGGGAGACCAGGACTGTCCTGTCCTGAGACTGACAGGAGGTGGAAGGACGCGGGCTGCCACACTGCCTCCTGCCCTGCCCTTCCAGGCTCCACGATGCTAACCTCAGAGCTAAGCTCTGCAGACTCAGTGCAGCGCTATGAAAGTCACAGCTGGCTTTTCTCTTTCTTTTCTTTTTTCTTTTTAAAAACAAAACTTGACAAGTTGATCCTAGACACAACAATATGGAAATGGAATAGCACAGTTGGAGAAACTCAGACCTTCTCATTTCAAAACTTACTGCAAAGCTACCATAATCCAAACAGTGTGGCACTGGCACACGGACAGACATGTAGATCAACAGGAACATGGCTGCGTGCCCAGAAACAAACCCTTACATTTACGATCAGCTGACTTTCAACAAGGTGCCGAGACCATTTGGTGGGAGAGGTGGTCTCTCCAATACATGGTGCTAGGGACAGCTGGATAACTGGACGTCCACACTCAAAAGGACAGAAGGTGGGTCCCTTCCTTAAAAACTGACTCAGAATGGATCACAGACCTAAATGTAAGTGAAAAAACTATAAAACCCTTAGAAGAAAACAGGAGTAAACCTCTGTGACATTAGGCCAGGCCTGCCTTCTTAGGAATGACAATAGAAGTACAAGTGACAAAAGAAAAATTAGATAATTTGGGCTTCATCAAAATCAAAACATTCTGTGCTACAAAGGACACCATCACAAAAGTGACGACCCCACAGAATGAGATACTGTTTCACACACACGGGGACGGCTACGACCAACCGGACAGTCACACGTGCCGACGAGGATGTGGAGAATTTGGAAACCTCATACACTGCTGGTAGGAAAGCACATGGTATAGCTACTTGGAAAACAGTCTGGCAGCTCATCAAAAGACTAAACACAGAGTAGCCACATAACCTAGCGATTCCAGTCCCGGGGGTATCCCCAAGAGAAATGAGAACATGTGTCCACAGAAAACTTGTACACAATCGTTCACAGAACCTTTCTTTGTATCAGCCAAAAAGTGCAAACCCAAATGTCCATCAAATGATGAGTGAACAAATAAAATGTGGCATATCTATACAATGGGACGTTATTCAGCCACAACAAGGCATGACACAGGCTGCAATAGGGACGAACCTTGCCAGCATTACGCTCAGCGAAAGAAGCCCGTCACAAAAAGCCATATTCTATGATCCCACTTTTATGAAATTTTCAGAAGAGGCAAACCAGAGAAAGAAAGCAGACAGGTGCTTGTCAGTGGCTGGGGTGGGGGCTGGGAGGGACGTGGACGGTGACCGCTAACGGGGCTGGGGTTTCTCTCTGGGGTGATGCAGCGTTCCACAGTGGATTGTGGTGACGGACTGCACAACTCTGTGAACACAGCAGAAGAAAATCCACTGAACTGTATTCTTTTTATCTTGCAGACGCACTGTACGGCATATGAATTTCATCTGCGTAAGACTTTTAAGAAAAAACAAGCTAACCTAATGCTTCTACCTCTTGGCAAGGGTGGAGAGGGTGTGCTCTGCACACAGCTTGCTGCCCTCGGAGCCCTAGGGCCCCCAGCGAGGACACCCTCCTTCACCTCAGGTACCGCAGTGTGCGTGCTGCCCAGGAGACTGTTTTAAAGACACAGCCCTCACCTCTAGGCGTGCACAAAACACAAACAACAATGAAAGACATGGCTAGTTTTTAAATTAACCAATCAAGATAAAAGCTGACTTACATAAGATACAGTACATTCAGTGAAATGTTCAGTTTGGAAAGCAATTGTTTGGTTTCATTTTTCAGGGGTTTAGAAGTCTGAAACAGTTTGTAATGACAAAGCGTAGATATGACAATTTGTCTCTCTTGTTTACATTCTAGTGTATATAAAAACGAACCTACAAGGAAAACATCAAAGAGAAAAAACAAGGTAGAACTTTCGGCTGAATATTTTAGGAGAAGGATTAAATCACTGTAAAACTAGTAACTGCTAGAAATTTTATTCAAACAAAGTGATACAGAATTAACCTATGAATTATGCCAATTGTAAAAGCTGTGATTATTTATACAAAATACATGGACCGTTTGCCAGAAAACGCCCCTGCCGGCGGCTCTCGGGAAGGTCTGAGGCTGATGGCCAGGCCAACCCTTCACGCGGGCCTCGCAGAGCCATCTGATCAGGAGGAGGTCACACACAGGCATCCCGAACGGCAGTGGCCAACGTTTCACAACACAACTGACGCCAGTCTCCAGGAGGCACAGAGCTCAGGAGGCCGGGCTGCCAGCCGGTTCCGATGTCTCTTTCTGCCCCTTCCTGCTGACCCTCCTGCGAGAGGAACTCAGCCATCAGCTAAATGGGCTGCAGAAAAAATCTGCAGGGAGGGGAGCTTTTTGTTGTAATTCCAGGACCGCCTAGGCCCAAAGCAGCTACTGCAACTTCCTTTCAATTCATCTTCACATACACAATTCCTGTTACTGATCTCCTCCTGCCCAACTATTAGAACAGCCATGATCATGGAAATATTATGAAGTTTCTGTGATGGATTTTCCCCTCGCCAGCTTGCCAGGTCAATACACATGCTCAATCCCTTTCACTCTGCGTTTCGGTGTGAACTTTTTCAAGTGCAGAGACTCTGGGAGAACTTTACGGCGAGCACCCGTGCAGCACAGACTCCGCCGCCAATGTTCTCCACAGCACACGCATCTGCCACAGGCGTCACTGCCTGGAGTAGGCTGTTGCAACTTTTTTGATTCTTTGAGTTAAAACTTGCACACTGCACAGTGGACAAATCTTCGAGTGCACATCTGGTGAGTTCGGGCTGCTGCACACACTGTGTGCGGGAACCATCCCGAGGTGTAGGACCACCGCCTGCAGAGCCCCCTCAGCTCCCCAACTGGTGTCAACCACCCAGGGGACAGCATCGTCCTGGGGTTTTCTCCACGAAAATGATATCCATCCAGTACAAGGCCCCCTTCACGCGGCTTCCCTGACGCTGAACGGTAATTGTTTTATGGATCCACCATTTGTTTGTTTACCCTACTGATGGACACCTGGGCTGTTTCCAGTGTTTGGATGGGTAAGCGTATACTTAGTTTTCAAAGAAACTGCAAGAACTTTTCCCGAAGCAGCGGTACTATTTCACACTCCTGCCAACGCGTGAGAACTCGCTTCTCTACAGTCTTGCCAAAACTGGGTGCTTTCAGTCTTTAATTTTCTTCTTCCTGCTGGATGGGAACTCACTGTTGTGTCAGTTTTCACGTCTCAAATAATTAACGATGTGGACCATCCTTCACCTGCTGGTTGGACATGGAATCACATGTCCCAGGGTCCCTAGAGCTCTGTTTACTTTTTCTCAATTATTCTTCTCTCTCTTCTTCATATTGGATAACTGATGTTTGGTCTATACATTCACTGATTGTTTTTCTTTTGTCCTCTCCATCCTGCTGTTATTACCATCAAGTATATTTTAAAATATTAATGTATTATACTTTTCTACTCCAGAATTTCTACTTAGTTCCTATTTTAGGGCTCCCATTTTTCTGCTGAGATTCCCCGTCTGTTCATTCATTAGGAGCATAGTCTCCTTTACATCACTGAACACAGCTGCTTTAAAATCCTTGTCTCATTTCTAACAACTGGGTCATCCCAGGGCTGGTCTCAGCTGATTGTCTTTTCTATTGAGAATGGGTCACGTTTTCCTGTTTTGTTCTGCTTGTGCCTTTCAACTAAATTTGGATTGTATCCTGGACATTGTGAATGTTATCTTGAGAAGACTCTGGGTTCCAGAATATGCTTCTGAAGAGCTGATTTTTGTTTATTTTAACAAGCAGTGAATGTATCTGGACTCAGACTGAAAACCCTCGGCTCTGGGGCAGCGTTTCAGTTCTTACTTCGGTTCTTGCCTCATGTGGGCTGCAGCGGAGTTTGACCAGGCGTGTGGTTTAGGGGCCAACCGGAGGCCCAGGCAGCGCACACACAGAACTTGCGGCCCCGGCCTTCTGCTCCCTGGGATGCCCCCTTGCTTTCCTGCAGTTGTGGCCGCCCTGAAGCCTATTCTTCTACACTGAAAGGACAACAGGTCTATGTAGTTTGACTCTCCCCTGGGCCTGCATTCAGGCCAAAATCCATAGAAAGCGAGCAATTCACCCAAGTGCCATTTCTCCCAGAATCAGCCACTCATGTTCACTCTCTAGAGTCTTCAGGGTTTTGTTTTTACATTTTTTATTTTTATATATTATTCAGGATTAGAGTTGTTATCTGCAGGGGCGTGGCCTGATAGGAGGTCCTCAGGCATTACTAGATGCAAAACTTCTGGTACTTTAAGAAGATACCCTCACAATGCCCTTGGGCATGAGGGCGTACAGGGGGGCTCACACCCCCACAGGCCTGCACACCCTGGTTCCTACTGATCTGGCTACAGGCAAACCAAGGCTCATCTGGCTTACAGAAGTCACCTTTGCTATTGTAATTACGTAGTTTAAGTAAATACAACATACACCAATGGAATATGAGTAGAAAAACAGTTATTTGTTGTTTCTATGCAAACTGCATTTGAATGCTCTGGAAAGACTATTTACAAGAAGTTTCTAAAAATTTCCTGTTAAATTGAACGTGGTGAAGACAACTGTAAAACAGAAAAACTCACAGAACTTCAGAAGGAATCTGCATTCAGATAGTTTCACAAGAGTCACTGTACTCTAAAGGGACAGGAACTCTGGACCTGTCGACGTCATGGATATGGCTCACACAGGAGGCCATGTAGCTCTCCAACCAGCAGATCCACAGAAAAATACAAAGCCTGTCTGGACCTCCTGAGGCTGATGACTGAAAACACATCTCTGTGTTTTCAAACAACTAAGTGAAACACAGAACTGAGCGGCTGTTGTACCTGCAATGCTCCGTTTTTGCTGAAGGATGAGACGCACTGCATCAGCCTACTCAGCTCTTCAGAAACTGCTTCCACCACCCTAGACAGCACCCGAGGCACCAGGTCTTTGGAAATAGTGAACACCTGATAGAACGTTGAAAATAAGAAGAAATGATGCATTATGAGGACTTGCCTTGACCAGAACTTGTTAAAAACAAAGGGATGCACGTAGCAAAACACCCCCCAGGTCTCCTAAGCTGTATTTCTGCAGGATCAGAATTGACGAAGGAAAGGCAGACACGGGCTTGCACACAAGCTGTATTCACTGATTCGTGACAAAAAACATTCCTCTTAAAAAATATTGGCAAATGTAGTTTTGAAAGGTATTGTTGGTGGGGACAAACTGAAATAGTTTTAAAGATTTCTTCCTCCTCTACCCTTTTCACAAGAAGAAATACGATTTCTAAAGAGGAAATTATAGAAATAAAAACATACTGGGTCAGACTCTCCTTGGGTCAAAACAAATGCTACTTCACACTGGATACGTTATTCTGTATTGGCCAACAGAGTTCCCGATTTTACTCTTTGCTGAATTAAATATATATTTCCTTTCATTTGACAAAAACGTTGTTTTCAAGCTTTGAATTTTGATATTTGCAAACTAACAGTTTGGACATTTGGAGAAACATATTACTATCCTGATTTCTAAGTTAGACTAAATCGTATTTTCTTTTTAGCTTTTCCTTTTCTCAGATTCAATCACTAGTATTAAACCTTTGGGTCAACCCAAACATAACCTGAGTACTGAAGAAAATTTGGGGCAAGTTAAGATCATGTGGGAATAGTAAATGTTAAGTACAAAATTCTGTTTTCAGCCACTGGGATATATTAAAAAGGGCCTTGAAAAGCCTAATACAAACAACGTCATGGTTATCGACCGACAGTGGACGTTAATCAAAGTTGCCTCAGTGGGAATCACCATCATCACTAAAATGCCCACATATTCTGCAGCTCCTCTGATTACCACCTGCCCACCTACGACTGAAATGTCTCCACTGCCTGATGATTTAATGTTACACTCTAACTTTATCGGAAGCTAACCTAACAAAAAAGCGCTTTTATATGTCTTTGATAAAATCAGGGTTGAAAGTATATCACTCTTCATAAAAAGATGTACATGGCAAATTCGTGCCTGAGTCAGATCACATAAAAACTTTACTTTATGGAGAAACATGTATGCTCTGCCTCACTAGGAAATGAAAATTACAAGACACCCCACTCCGCTTTCTGCTCTGGCTGCTTCAGACTCAGAGCCAGGTGGAGGCTGCAATCTGTGTCCTTTGCTCGCTCTTCTGTTTCAGCCTTAATGATCCACATTTCTCCAGTTCACCTTGGTAACCCAGGCAGCACGTGTGCATGTGGAGGGTGACGTAAACCTGACACCCCCCGATGCACCTGCACCAGATGCAGATACTCAGAAGGTTCTCGAGCAGCGGTCAACTGCGCCTGAAATCTTCTACTGAGAACTTCTTTGCTGGGCCCATTTCATCTGGTGGACAACAGTTCACTGGCCACAGCCAACCTGGAAGTCCACGACTGCGGAATTACGAAGGCAGTCACAGCAGGGACAACGGCGGGACACTAAGCACAAAGTGCCACGGGAGGGCAGGCTGGGTGTGACCAGCAGCACCAACGTCCAGGGGCACCTCTGTGAGATGCTGAGGGGAGGCCACCACCTAACTTCTTCCCAACACGCCCCACAGCTGCGAGAATAAGATGTCAGCGCTCATTTGTACACTGGTTAAAAACGGGGCAAGGAATTTTCCAAGTTAGGGAAAGACATCCTTTCAATTTCTCTTCTCTTTACCTTTCAAATATTCATGAGTTTAGTTTTAATTATGAGAAAAGAACATACCCAATTTCAGAAAAAGACTCTCTCACAGTTAAAACACACACGTGCGTGCGCTGAAACCAGAGTTGTATTTTATTTACACCAAAAATACATTCTGAAGGGAAAAAGACCTCCATAAAACCCATTGAACTGGCCTCTTCTTTCCTCCAGTTACCCACGTCCCTTAGGAATAGCTAAGGACGGCTTACCTCTGCATGCACAGCAATTATATTCACCAATGCTTCTTTTAAGTAGTTTCTGACACCTGAAATCAGATGGGGGAGGGAAAGGCATTTAGTGGAGACACCAGTGTGGGTGCTGCTGTGGCTGCCCCTGCCCCGCACCTTCCAGGAGAGACAGAGGGGCAGCACTGGCCCAGGGCGCCTGAGAGCCAAATGGCCCGAGGGCTACGTTCGGTCAAGTTATTTTAAAAAAAGGGTAAATTAATTAGGAGTTCTCTTTCATTGCTTTTCCATTTCTGTCATTGCTCTGTTCTCTGTAATTGCTGATCCGCCTGTCAAAAGTGAGATTTAAAACCGCCCTTCAGTTTCTTCATACGCATATTCTTCATATGTACACACACACACACACACACACACACACACACACACACACCCACCCCCGCCAGACAAAACCCAGAGGACAGAAGGAGGACATTTACCAAAGTTTACGAAACATATGCTAAACATCTACTATAGCATCTTACTTCCAAATAAAAGTCGAATTATTATGCAGAATGACTATTTGGATCTTAAAAGAATTGGTTCTGGGTGAAACTTCTGAAAAAGACACACTCCAACCTGATTCTGTAAAGCAAGTTAGAGACTGGACAAACCCATGACTTCAGGATGGCATGGCTGCCCTCCAGGGCGGGCACACACGAGAGGGCAGAGCGCAGTCTGCAGGCAGCGGGCATGGGTTCAGTCCAGCCTCCTCTCTACAAGCAGTGACCTGTGGCAGGAAGACAGGGACCCAGCTTCGCCTTCTATCGACAAGAGTGTGAGAACACACCCGTGTGGGGCTGCAGTGAGGGGGTCCTGGCATTCACAGGGCTCCTTAAGAGCTCCTTCGCTATTTTGCAAGAAAAAAAATATAAAAACAAAATGCTGCTTTACTGTAACTCTAAAACAATGGCTTTCACTTGGAGTGGAATTAATATCTCAGGATTCCTTCTAGAATTAATTGCACAAACTGACAATTCCTTCTCTACAAAACAGAAAATTCTACTGTATTGCAAAATCATGATGATGTTGAGGAGGATCTTCTCCCATAATGTCGTCCAAGCTACTGATTATTCAGGGAAGTTGAACTGCAATCACCTTGTTGACGTGGCATTTGCAGATTCTCAATACACAGCCAGCTTCTGGTTCTGCCATGTACCCTGGTGTGTAAGGAGGCACACGGCTTTTCTTCTGAGGAGCCAACCTCATAAATATTTCTTGGGGATATGGAGGTGCAGGCGTTTTTAATTCTATTTTGCTGACGGAGTAACTGAGAAAACTGGTTGAAGAATAATTAAATACAATCCAGAAACAGGTCGATTCTTCCTGAGAGAAAAGGACAGCTGCAGAGTAACAAGTCTTCATATCAGCGAAGGCGGAACACGTGACTTGTGCTGACGACCAGGAAAGCTTTCTGCCCGCAAGAGGAGGGCTGTCCCCCAGGGCCCCAGGCTGGGCGTGAGGCAGGCCACGAGCACGGGGCCCACAGGCCTCAGCCGCTGTGCTCGGGTCAACTCCGTGACCACTGGACTCAGGTCTCGAGTCTTTAAACTGCAACAGTGTGGAGGGCTGGCTCACGCATGTACAGAGAGAAAACGCGGTTACTAGAAGTTCGGCCCGACACTGGGCCAGTGAGGGTCTAAGCCAGAGGAGGGGCTCCCACGGCCTCTGTCTCCATGAAACCGGGGTCCTGTCAGTGCTGCTGGGACCAGCACCAGGAGTTGGGCCCAGCCACGTGCCTGGAACATGAGGGCAGCTGTGAGCTCCTCAGGTTCTTCAAGGGAACAGAGACGAGTGGGGCCAGAGAGCTGCCTGAGAAGCAGAAAATCGGACTTAGGACGAAGCAAGCTGAGGTCATGTGTGGGCGACCGCTCGCCCTGGGCCCGATGCCCACGCTGCCCCAGAGAAGGCGGCTCCTGGCAAGAGCACGGGTCTAGGCGCAGCCATTAAGCCCCCCAAGGAAGAGGTAAATCTAACTCACTAATCCAACTCCAAACACACAGCTGTGGAGGTAAGAATAAGAGTGCAGGCGCTTCTAAGAGTCAGGACCATGTTTGCGTTGAAAGAAAATTTGAAAAAGCAATCGAGCTTCCCGTTTTATGTGGCTACAGGGTAACACGCTGGGAGGAGCATAGCGCCTCAGCCTTGCACAAGTAAGAACACTTTATCTTTCCTGGAGACTTTCCTTTGATGAATAGAAAGAATGAAATAATTACCCTCCTCCCAAACAACTCTTTCAAGGAGTAACACTGGAGGGACTTCCCTGGTGGTGCAGTGGTTAAGACTCTGTGCTCCCAATGCAGGGGTCCCGCGTTCGATCCCTGGTCAGGGAACTAGATCCCACATGCATGCCACAACTAAGGAACCTGCAAGCCACAACTAAGGAGCCCGCCTGCCGCAACTAAGACCCGGTGCAAATAAATAAATATTAGGGAAAAAAAAGGGGGGGTAACGGAAACAGAGAAGGGAAAAGCTGTGGTCCTGGGATGAGAGGACATACAGCTGCTCCTGGACCATCACACGTCACATCAGGAGGGGGGGCAGGGGGCCCACAGTCCCATGAGGAGTGGGCAGGGGGCAGCGGCAGGTCTGAAAGAGCAGGCGGCCCCAGGGAGCTCGCGAGACGTGATCACAAACTCCAGAGCAACACACGTGCTGGTGTGGTAACAAGAAAAACTTAAAAACACAAAAATCAATCATTGACAGCCTCCCTCCAAACAGCTAATCGTTGTGCTGAAACTGGTTAGCGCTAAGGGAATGGATTCATTCACCAAGCGTGAATCTGCTGGTTCGACTACATGCCAGGCACACGTCGGAGGTGCTTGGGCACTGGGTCCTCCAGGCAGAATGTGCGTAAATCCCCAAAGTGCTAGTTCCCGAGTTTCACCCCAAGGTGCTGGGTGCTCATATTTGTGTCCAAGGGGCAGGGAGAAGTAATGCCAGGTGCCCACATGGAAGGGTTGTGTGCTGTAGAAACGATCGCTGTTCTCCGACGGACGCTAACCTGTGAACCATTTCCTTGCTGTCCCTGTTCTGTGACGTTCCTGAAAGGTGAGGGGTGGTGTGCGGGGGTGGGGAGGTGGAGGCCATCAGGGGCACTGGGCTGGGGCCTAGACGCCTCGTGTCCAGGGACTGAGGTCTGAAGGCCACAAGCGTGCAACAGATGAGACCACTGAGGTCTTCTGAGGTTGGAATCGCAATTCCTCCCTCTAAGGAGAGACACAAGGCCAGGTCACCCTGCTCGTGGCCCTGCTCCCCAGGCCCTGCTCTGAACCTCGCAGGGACCACACTGACGCTTTCAGGTGTGTTTCTAAAGCCTGAATGCAGATTTGCTCCTTGGGTTTAACTGCCTGTTGAGTTTCCTGCTTTGAAATGTTGCTCCAAATCCAACTGTAGGAGGATGTAGGCTCTTTCAAACCTGCAGCACAAGAGGCCTGGCACAGTGGAGGCACCAGAGGGCACCCCCGGCCTGGGGGAAGCTCCAAGAGGAGCTGCAGGCACATTTTGTCATCCGCGTGGCTGAGGCCTCAGGGGGCAGCCGGGGAAGCTGGGGATGCGTCCGCAGGGGCTGTGGTCAGAGGCCCGGAGTGGGATCAGGAGAGGATTTTGGTTACAGTTTTCAAAGGCTCCACGACACTGACGAAGGGACCATCCTTAGTGAACTTCAGTGATACATGCTCTCTCTCCACTGCATTTATCTGTATGCTTTTACTATTACGAACATTAATGGCTAATGACGACTTTCAAGTTCCTCAAGGTGACAGAAGGGACACTCAGTGTAAAGTCAGAAGACTCGGGGTCTAAGTTCTGGCTCACCTACATACAAATGGTGCGGCCGTAAGATAAAAGTCAGTTCACCCTCTAGACAACTGCCTACTTCGCACAAGGCAGAGATGACAACATCTGCTTTGCTAACAAAGCTGTGATGAAAATGTGATGTGTGTTTATTCCCTTCTCCTTCAAACATCTGCTGGGCACGGCCAGTGGGGTGCACCCCCGTGAGCCGAACAGGCGAGACCCTCCCTCCCCACTGAAGAGCACGCACGCACCCTGGGGTCAGGACTCCAGAGAAGCCTGCCTATTTCAGGTACCATTTCTTAAGACATAAACAAAAAGTCAGCTAGAAGCCATGACCACTAGAAAATATACACTGATTTCTCTTTCTGAAACACACCGTGCAGAATCTGGACAATGCATCTGGTCTCGCCTTGAAGAAAACAAAGACAGTCTTTCTGAAACAATTTTTCAGGATCCATTTGAAAAATACAACTTAAATGAAGGTATAGCAGGACAGAATATTGCTGAGGCTAAATACATTTGTTTTTAAAATACGATTTTTCTAGCTGCATCCTAAAGCAAAAGCTTGCTCCAAATAATACAACACTCAACACTTACTAAACGCTCACTGTGCCAGATACCTAGGAAGACGCTTGGCTTATTAGAACGTATGAACACTCGGCAAATGTGCTGGCTTCAGCTTCGGCTTCAACAGCAGCGGGTCATAAATGCTGACTTGACGGGACTAGCCGGCAACGTGAGCATGTGCACAGGAAGAATAAAGCAAACGGACAACAGCTACTTTACTGTGATGCAGTAGTTAAGTGTTTGTAGAAAGGTTCCTCCCGCACAGCTTCCCATGTTATTTAGACACAGAATGAGAGCAGCTTCTAAGTATTTACAATATTATCTCCTTGACGCTCTGAACGTGAAATTAGAATGTGTCATGATATTTGACCAAAAAGTGCCCCTAACCACGCAGCCTCAGTCCAGGCCGTCACTGAGCAGTTCACCCAGTGGCCCAGGTGGGAATTCTCCACGGAGAAGGCAGAGCCCAGACCTTCTGGGCAAGAGCCTCTGGGCCCCTCGCAGGGTGGGCTTCTCGTAAGGGGGCCTGGACCTCAGAACATCTTTGCCAGCAATGGTCTTGTTTTTCATAAAACTCTATTTGTCAGTTACTTGTTTTAATCAAATAGGGAGGACACTTAATTTTGGAATAACTAGTAAAATTTTTATTGACTGCCTATTAATATTACATGCCAGACTCTATTCCATGTGCTGGGGACACGGAGTGACCTCAAGAACAAACCCACAAAACACAAAGGCCCCCTCCTCACAGGGCTTACACACCACCGGGGACACACCCAGATTGGAAAACATGGCCACGTTCCACAGGAGACAGCCTCACTTCATCTCTGAAATAGCCCCCAAGAAGGCAAGTGGCTGAAACAAAACTGTCTGGCAGCAATAGAACAGAGGGCTTCCGTCTGATGAGAACCCTCAGCACTGTTTGTGGAGAAATGCTCCCCGACAGGTGGAAAGGAAGCAGCGCTCCTATGGCCAGTCCCAGCTACAGCCTGTAACAGGTGATGCACACGGGGGCACGGAATGACGTGGATTTAAACCCTGGCTGGAAAACCAGTTAATTCACTGAAACTTCAGGTTTTCCTTGAAGTATGGGAAAATGCTCATTCAATTAAAAAGTGTTACACAGGCAGATTTGAGTCTTCTTATAAGTTTGGCAAACCACTAGGCAGACCTCTCTAGAGAACGGCCACATTAAAGAACAGAACAGTGAACAATTTTGAATTGATCAAGCCTACATTCTTAATTTAATTTGAAAAAATTAATTGCTCGTAAGGAATTAAGATACAGAAGTGTAAGTTTCCTAATAACAAATACAAGTCCAATGAGCTTTCCCTTTATCCTTCTCCCTAGTTTGGTGTGTATTCTTCCAGATGTTTTCCAACGAATATAAATTTTTTCCCTAAAAAATGACATTACAGTACACACTCTTTTCTTGAAACTTACTTGCTTCCTTCCATGATGTACCACACACACTCTTCCATGCCAGTGTGCACACACTGACCTTACAGTTTTCAGTGGCTGCCTGGTATTCTACAGCACAGATCTGCCATAAGGTATTTATCTTCTTATTTATCTGACTTACTTGTTTTATTTTTCACTTTATTTATTCATAACTTACTCTCCTACTACTCGACAGTCCTGTTGCCTTTCAGTATTGACCGTCATAAATAACGACACAACCATATCAGACCTTGTATTCTCGTAGAATAACTGACTTAAGACACCTTGTAGAAGTGGAACTGCTGAGTCAAAGGTTTTGGGTTTTGACTGGTTCTGTCAACCTGTCATTGAAAAGGCTATTCAAGATTAAACTCCTGTTTCTTCATGCCTTTTTACTTTAACTTGGATTCTCTAATTACTATAATTAACAATAACCATAATACATGCTCCTCAACTATGATGACGACAAAACTTTCCATTAAAACACTAGAAGAAAAATTCAAGCGAAATGCAAAGGTCAAAGGAAATTTACTGTGTTGCACAAGACTTATACTCAATCTGACTGTATAAAGAGTATCTGAGAAAGAGCTGGACAGAAAGACGGCGCATGTACAGAAAACACCGGTACCCCCCTGACCTGTACCAGGAACACAAGCTTTCCTCTGAAGCATTTCCTGTCACATCCTCCAAACACAGACTGGTCTCTAGGTGCCCTGCCTCATGTTGTTTTGAAACACGACAGTCAGTAATAAAAGCAGTCTAACTCTGGAAACTCTGGAGATGCTACCTACTTTATAAACCACATTTCCTGTTTTTAACCCTTATGCCCTAAATCAGCTACCAGTCCTAGTCTACAGATAAAAATAGATTGAAAAATACTATAAATATCCCACAGTGTACTTTTTTTTTGGTCAAACTGAAACACTACATGAAAGAACTTTGGGGTATTGTTTTTTTCAAGTAAATTATCTATTCAATTACAGTGTGAAAATACATTATTGAAATTACTGCCTATTAAAAAAAAAGGCAACCAGAACGGTATCAATACTGTTGGACAGATTAAAAAGGCCTGAACATTCTGCAACAAAATCAGCTTTTGTTGGAACAGAGAACGGGCTTTTAGGTCCAAGTCTTTATGTTTTAGTTCGTGCTTTCTTAAATTAATGACCTTTTCTAAACTGATAAATGTCTTCTGAAATGTAGAGGATTTTTAAATGAATACCTGGGGTGGAAAGGACACCTTTCACGTGTAGTATATGAATGAATGACATGGCCTGTACAGTTTTCTGTTTTCTTTCTCAGAATCCTTTTTTTTTGCTTTAATTAATATATCTCCTAGCTTTTAAATATGAATAAGAAAACTTTTCCCTATGAAGATAAAACAAAATATCACCAGCAGTGAAAATAACAGTAAAATTATTTCATAGCTTATTTTTTCCATTTGTAAGAAAGGATTTATATTCGTAAGAGTTTAGCCTTCATAAATTTCAGAGACAAGGAGCTTTGAAGAGTCCAATATGGGTAAGGGAGTCACAACCTCTCCCACTTCAAAGTTAAAGTCTGATGTGTAAAACTACATGAATTATGTAGTCTATGAATTATACTAATCTAAAATATTACAGAACACTTTATACATTTAGCATGAAATATCAGTTTCAACACTGATACACTGAATTTTAGACTTAAAGGTATAAAAATTTGATTTAACATAAATCAAATTCCTTTGTTTCAATTTCTTCTTTTGGCAGAGAAAAATTGTTTTCATTAGAAGGCAACTCCAGTTAGAAAAGTGAAAGTGACAAGAAAGTAGAACTCATTCTACGTATGCAAATGTGTTTCACACTGCGAGGTGCTACCGTTGTATATAATACTTCATAAAGGTCTGTGGTACTGATAGCTTCAAATTTCGAAATCTCTAGGAGTACTTTTTTTCCCCCAAGAATGACTTCAGTGGAATCAAACTTAATAAATGCTTATGAGAGAAGCCAGGCCGAAGAACGTGGCTCTGGAGCCCGACGGCTTGGTTCAGGACTGCGGACCCACTACTTAGCCCGTGGCCGTGGATGGACACACGCGTGGCCACTGCAGGTGGCTCGGCCCGAGCGGCCCTGCCTCTGACGGTGGAGCCATCAAGGTGGAGCAGAGCACCGAGTCCTGGTCTCAGTACAGGGCTCCACCCACAGTGTGAGAAGTGAAATCCAATTAGGGTAAGTTTCTGCCATTGAACCAAAGAAAAGACCTTGGAGTCAAAAACAGTGGAGTTGGAATAAAGTGGAAGGCAGAAAAAAACATGAAAGCCAAGAGTTAACTTGGATTTTAGTCTTCATTTACACAATAATGGGTCTTTTAAGTCAGCATTTGGAGAAGCCTAATTGTGAGGGAGGGACCCACAGGCCTGGCCTGCACCTGCGGGAGGCCGGAGACGTCAGGAGACGTCAGGAGACGTCAGCTTCCACCCCTGGGCGAGCCCGGCTCCCAGACTCCCGCAGGGATACCTGCAAAGCCACAGGGGGCTCCCTTCATTGACAGGATGTTGCTTCTCTGATCCCAGAGCAAAATCTTCACCCCAACATCTCAGATCCACATAACTTTTTCTCTTGAAAATTTTACTGACAATTACTTAGCTGCTCTTCCACCTTCACCGCCAAAGCTGCTGTTACCACTCTACTGAACTCGTTGCTCAGGGCCCCGTAACAGGTTTGTGCAGATTCCTTATCCCAAAATGAATGCAACCCTTTATTCTTCCCAGTGTCTTTATCATTCATGACTATAAATCTCACAAGTCTGCCATGCTTTGAGATGATCCCGAATCAGCCACTGCTGGTCCAGGGAAAGGCAGGCCTGACATGCCCCGGCCTCCTGCCAGCCTCTGCCGGTCTCTGCAGCCGGGGAGCCTGGGAGGCTGGGGTGGGTGGGCCGTGCGCGGGAGAGAGGAAGACGCACCTCAGACAGAGGAAGGCGGAAAGCGCTTTCTAATCTAACTATTTACAAACGGTAGGACATACAAAGTTACACGGTACTGTTGCCCCTCTGGTCTGACCCATTTCCTCACCCCCCGCACCTCTCCACTCAGAAGACAAAGACTCTGGAGACAGAACTGGGCTGAAGACACAGTTGTACTGCTCTGAACAAGCCGCAGACTTTTCTTACTCTCCAAGTTTAAAAAATCTGCCCAATAGGGAAAATATTGTCTTAGGCCAATGGGGTTGTGGGGAGGTGGGTCACTCAGGCGTCTCAGCTCTCAGAGGCCCCCCTCAGCACAGGGCAGAGACAGCAGAAACCATGCGGCCCTCGGGCCCCGGCCTCCACAGGGCATGCCTGTCCTCCGCGGGCAGTGCAGGACCACCCCTCCTGGTGAGGAAAAGGGGACTCTGATGAACAGTGCATCACAGTCAATTTTTTTAAGCTTTACATTTAACCACACAAAAAGCATTTCTGAATTGAAATCAACGAGTTAAAGGTCTGAGTCTGAGCTGGCTTTCAGAGCTGAGAAAGTACAAAGCGCCGCACAAAGATGTGAGTTTGGAAGAGGTGTCAAGTGGCCATACTTGCTAATCATGACGTTTTGCTGTCGAGGTTTTTAAGTCTGCAAACAGGAGTTTTCTCCTCTTTTCAAAGTAAGTAGAACTCACACGTAGGGAAGCATGTAACTCCTGTGTATGACGTGATGCTGCGCGTGCCCCGCACACACAGGTAACCAGCATCCCGAGGGAGATGCAGCAGGCCCTCCTGCGCCCCGCCCCTGTCGCGCCCATACCCGGCAGCTCGCCACTACCTGACCTCCACCTCCCCTGGGCAAGGTGCTGGCTTTCACACAGGCAGAGGGATGAACTCCCACAGGAGGAGCACAGTTTGCGGCTCCCCTCAAGGTTACGGCCTGGTTTTGTGTGGGAGGGTCTCCCTGCCACACAGACCTTGACTGGACGAGGATATCACGCTCACGCACCCACCCCACTGGCTGGCGGGCGGGCGGGCTCTGGAGCCGCTTCCAGCCTTCGGCTACCTCAGGCAGAGCTGCAGTGGAGGCTGCTGTCTGCAGAAACACCCACCACGGCGCCCTGGGGTGGGGCTGGGTCCCTGCCAAGGGGCTTGGTTGCCCCCGCGGCTCCACCAGTCTTCCCGCCAGTCTTCTCCCGCAGAGAGCAGAGCAGGGCCCTGAGCGCCACCACACACCCCGTCGTCCACAGCAGTTTACGTGCCGTCTTGCTGGACGGTGGCCCACGTATCCCAAAGCAGCACGTGCTCTAGTTTAAAGAAAGGGTTTCCACGCCTATTTTCCTTAGCATAAGATGAAAAAGCCACAGCACAAAGGAAAAAAAGAGAGAAAAGTCCAAGAATATACACCAATTTTTCCTTTCATTAATACAACCCGACCGTGCAGCACAGGCGTGCTCACTCCTTTGCCTCCCATCACGTCTAAAGCCTCTCAAGGTGTCTTTGTGATTTCATAAGGCCTATCATCACACTCCTTCAGTACACAGACCTGCTCAGACCGACACGCGTTCCACGTGTCATCCTGAAGTCCTTACTACCGCAATCAGAGGCTGTCACACCATCTGCCATCAGAAATGACAGCAACTGCAAAAATGAAAAACGCGTTTTCAAATACATCATGTTCATGAATCTACCTTGGTTGTCACTCAAACAGTTTGATTATTAGTATGAGATATTAATAGAAAATTGAAGTAAACTGATCCAAAAGAAAACGCACATCCCAAGTAAACTTCCTGCACAACGTGAAGATTTTATTCGCATCACCTTTCATTTGCTCCTAGGGACCGGAACTGCTCTGCTGACGTCTTCCTCCTGTCACCTAACACCTAGCCTCAAACCGTCCCACCACTGGCCTGTTTACACGGTGGAGAGATGGGGGGTTTGCCCGATTAATCCCCTCACTGATAAACGAGACAGAGAGACAGGTCCCAGTTTTGTCAACCAAGCGTCCTCGGCTTTAGGGGAGGGAAGCAGGTCTCTGAGCCCCTCCAGGCCTGTGGGTCTCCTTTCTACTGTGGACTCCCAGGAAACATTTGAGACATTATTGTTTTAAAAACACACACTCACAAGTTTCCCACCGGAATGTGCAGAATAAACAGCCACCAAAGTGGCTGTTGTTAAGCTGTACTCCAAGTGGTTAGGGGTGGTTGGTCTTTGCTGCTTGTTATTAAGGGAAGATGGTTACGGACGTTTTTGCCTGGTGTTGGGAGAGACACAGACAGGGACGGCATTTCTAGCCCCGGCTGGACAGGCTAGAGGAAGTGAAGCGTCCCGAGGCTGCTCTATGGTTTAGTTTTCTCACGGAGCCCAAAAGGTGTGCATCCTCCTCTCTTGGACGAGAGCAAGCCTGGCAGGTTCTGGGTGCGCGGTACGGTCAGGCCGTGACGCTCCCCGGCACACAGGGCCTGGGCCAGGCCGTGAGGGTCTGTCTGGCGGAGGAATCCCTTAGATTCTATTAACCACTGACTAATATACCAAAGCACTTTTTTGTTAAGAAGTCGAAATACAACATTTGGAATCATATGAACCTCAGCTTTCTATTGTGATAAATAATGTTTTAAGTAACTGGGAAAGTGAACACTTGCCATCATTTTCAGGTTAAAGCAACAATTTGGAGTTGTCTGCTCACTGTGCTACCAATGCACCCCATCTATCCACACACTGAGACCACTACAGTACACCACTAAAACCCGCAGCTAACGCCGAGAGCAGAGGCATTCAAGTTAATCAGTGTTCTGCAGCCATCTTCTTTACTAGAACTAGGGGAATGTGAACCATGGCTTTGGTTCTGAGGAGGAATCAGGGTGGAGACTAACGTAGCTACAACATCTAGGCTAAACTCACGAAAATGAGGGCCCAATGCCCTGTCGGTCGAGCTGTCAGTGTCCCCAGTGGGGGGCCGGTGTGCTTGCTGGCTGGGCTGTGGCCAAATGGAGGGGCCGGCACAGCTGTCAGCTCACTGTGCCAGGGCACCGGGCCTCCACTGGCTCTCAGGTCGTGCCCAGAGTCGGAGACCAGAACAAAGGCAGACCCTCCAGCGCCCTTTCAAACTCCTCACACAGAACTGTCTGAAGACAAATACTTGTAAGTTCAGAGTGAGCATTAACCTCAAAGGTAGCCAAGGTCACAGGGAATAAAATAGCTGGGATGAAGAAGGCAACGCCAAAATGGCAGGATACACATGAGTATCCATTACTGTGCTGTTTCCCGCAGCACACACAGCTGTGAAGTGTGTAAACGAGTTTTAGAAGAAGACTCCTAGGTCATAATTAGACAAAATCAGGTGAAGTGAGGAAAAAAAATCCCTAACACTGTCCGTAGGACATAACTCGTAATTACAGAACATCCACGCAGCCTTCCTAAGGCCTCACTAGCCAGAGGGGACACAGCCCGCCACGAGCCGATGGGCAGGAATGTGATGTTAAGCAACAGGCCAGCTGGTGCGACCTGAAGGGAAGCGGCGGCACCACTGGGACACAGGGCCACCAGGACACAGGACCACCAGGTAATGTGGTGCTTGTCTAATCATGGACAAGCAACGGACTTTTGGGTGCGACTTAACAAGAGTGAGAGGGATGACAAAAAAGCCAGGGGGCCCCTAGGAAGGACAGAGACATAGTGTGGAAAGAGCAGAAGAAAGTTAAGAGAGAGGAAGTTTTTCCGTATTTCATATCATTTCATTCCCATCCAATGGCTGGTCCCACATCTGGGAGGAGAAGGCACACACTGGGTGGGACAACTGGACCACAGAAAGCAGGGAAGACCCGGGGCCCATGGGGGCGGCATTCCCAGCCAGAGAGGGGACAGCTTGATTACTAAAAAACACTGACTATGACAATGAACTGAAACTCATGTAATATGCTCAAGGTATGAATTAACGAAGAGAATTAAAAAACACCTTGTTCATCACCTTTAATAAAAGAAACAAAAGGGAACCAACTTACTCTGAAAACTCTAAATAAAGAGAAAAACCAAACATTTATCCTGCCTTTCCTACATGAACTGTACTTCAGAGTAACTAAATAGTTGATGACATTTTTTACTTTTTAATTTCGTGCTCCAGCTACCAATCATTAGTTTGCAATCTCTAAGGAAACAACAGATCATGGCAACAATTACCCATGGTGCTAAAACCATTAGATGACAAGTTTATGACAAAATTTTAAAGGGTGGAGCAAGCTGGTAACACTTGAATCCAGTTTTCAATCTTAATATCACAAACATGGAGACAATCAAACGTGATGGACCTGCTGGTGGCAGAAAACAAATTAAAACAAAATTGAACCTGAAACTGATAAGGCTTCTTTATTAACCACAAGTTCATAGGAAACACAAGGGACAGAGGAACATGTGAAATGACACCATGAGGAAACAATAAGAAAAATTCAGAAAGTGAGAATATAAGAACCACCTGATTTAGTCAACAAATAAGCTGAAGAGGGGGCCCTAGAGAAAGAAAAAAGAAAACAACTTCAGAGACACAGCAAGTAAAAGCAACACATAGACCTTGACAGAATCCTGATCTGAGCAAACGATCTAAAAGAAAGCTCTTCTGAGAATTCTGGACACTGACTGGATATTTGCTAAAATTAATGAATTATTATTTGTTTCCAGATCTGATAATGGTACTGAGGTTATGTTTTTAAAGAAATCAGTCCTTATCTGATCTGTGTGTAGATGAAATGATCCTTCATCTGGAGGAGGGGGCAGAAGACTGGCCCTGCTGAAGCTGCCACGAGGTCAGGAGCTGCGCTTCCCTGCTCTATTGTGATAAATGTCTAGGAATGTCCAAAGTAAGTTTAAACAATGGCCTTTGCAAAACAGCACGTTAGTTTACCCTGGTGCCAAACAGCTATCAGTTTCAGACACAATAAAATAAATACTTCAACAGATAAAACATGCAATGAAGAAAGTATGTAGGGCCACAGGTCCTCTCAAGGTTAATACGTTTCACACTGAACACCATCAGAGCCAACATTTAGCTTTACTGAAAAATGCTTGGCAGACAAACTGTAACCAAATGTCCGAAGCATTGTATAAACGGTTTCACAGCACTGACACTGATACATGAAACTGCTTATAAAAAAGGAGAAAATGGCTGGGAAAAAAAGTGAAGTTAAATGATGAAAGTGTGTTTAAAAAAAGATGACTGACTAGGACCATCCTCCTTTGAAAAATGTAACATTGCCTTTCTCTCATAAATAGATGAAATGTAAGTTTATTAATATCTACCTGACAGTATGTTTTAAATGAAATTAAGAAAAACAGTCCAAGGAATTGATAAAACTACTCCTTCTGAGAAGTTCAGTACCGGGAAAGACTACTGACTTGGATGTCTCTCTTCAAAGGTGGAGTTCACGCGACTGGCATCTGTTTCGATCAGAAGCAGATGCGATAGTGTGCCAAAGTACCCCATGACCAGGGCGCAGGAAACCTGTGGAAGACAGGCACGAGAGGACAGCCGTGTCACTGGGCGTTACCACCTGTGTTCCACATTCGAGAAGAGAAGAGATTTCTAGAGTGTCCAACAAACAGCACCAAGAATGTGACGCTCGTAAAGGCGCCCTCAGAATTCTGCAAGCCGCAGTCTTCAGAGTAATTCTGGAAAGGTGAAATGACATTCGGAGACCTTTGGTGTGAGGATTTTTTCATTTTACACAGATATAAAATTTTATAATATCCTAATTATTTCTGAATGGGTAGTCCACATGTTATTTTTGGTAACAGTTTTCTTATGTAATCAACCAAAGTTCTCTTCTTTAACATTAGCTGAATTAAGAGACAATTCAATGCGACATTCTGTTGAAAATACCTACCAGGGTAAAAACTAAACTGTAAATTAGTATTTTACTTGCTTGAGTAATTTCTGCCGAGGTGTTTCTCATTCACCAACCAACTGATGGACCAAGTCTGTCAGGGAAGGATCTCCCTGTGCTGGGTACCACCAAGGGCTGCAGGCATGGAGCGGGGGTGGCCTGGGGGCCTGGAGACAGTGGGGTGGGGCTGAAGGGGAACGTGGGAGGGAGCGAGGGCCTGAGGGCTGCCCCCCACCCCCGAAACCAGAGGCAGGCTGTGGGCTGCGGAGGGAAGGACGTCTTTGAGTCCCCTCCTTTTCTACAGACCGTCTCTGTAACTGACCCTTGCACTGCTGGCCGCGGTATTTTATTTGCAATAGGAATTAATATTTAGATTCTGAAGTAATTCTGCTTCCTTGTTTATTAATGGGACAAAACAAGTTTTTTGTTTGCTGAAATCAGCTCCTATCTCTTGTCCGCACAACCAGAGCCAGCCACCTCTTGCTGGAAGTTCACGTCTGGTGCTTTAAAGGAGAACGGCGTCTCCCCGCCCTTCTGGTTTGAGTGGGGCTTCCCAGAGGGAGGGACAGCCTTTGTCCACCTCTGGCAGGGTCAGCAGCACATGGGGGTTTGTCCCCTGCTTCTTCGCTACCCCTGCCTGCGGGAGGTGGGGAGCAGGCAGAGGGGCTGCTTCTCGGAGGGGCTGGGCGAGGGGTCTGGGCTCTCACTCTGACCCACCGGCACCGGCCTTCTCACCTACTGACTCTTGCGTCTTATTCTTCAGTCGGTTCGAAATGTGGACAGAGAAGAAGACTGTTATTCATCGGGATTCCCCAGGCCCCAAGATTCAGACGGTGTTTTTCTTTCTTTCCCTCTGTGCAGGCGGAGGTAGCGATGGGGCCAGAGTCCCTTCTTTCCCCTCCTCCCTGATACTGGACACGACGACTCATCTATCAGGAGGATCCAGAAAGCAGGATCGCAACAGCCCTGTTCCAGCATTTAGTAAACTCCCCGAGAACTTTCAGAAAAAGATTTTCCCTACGTGTGGTTACAGTTTAACAACTATTGAGATGAATGTTTAAATGGAGGTGCTGATTTGATGAGATAAACGGCAGGCAGCCTGGCCACTACCTCAGAGTTCTTCATGCTAACTAAGTGCGATTAGTTAGAGGTAAGTGCAACTAGCTCGCTGAAATACAAGGATCCAATTAAAATCACAAGAGTATTAGGAGAAAAGTGTTGGGGGAAGAAAACATACAATAACCAATCAAGATACTCTTCGCATGGCAGTGGAAATATATTTTCTTTAGGTAACTGCAGAAACGATGATAACTTAAAAAAAATGAGATGATTAGACAGTCAATGAACAGCACAGAAGCTATTTTTCACATTCCCTCCTCCCCCAATAATGCACTGGATTTTAACTTTAAAGGATAAAAAAAATACCTCAAGGGCTCCAAGATGATATAATTTAAAAAAATAAATGGATATAAAAATCACAAGAGAACAACGGATCTATTTTAGTTTTTTTGCCACCTCACGCTGTGTGATCTTTTTCACCAAAACAGCTGCCCTCACACATACCGCCAACCACCCCATAATAAACACAGAACCACGCACCACAGGTACAGACGCCAAGGTTACGACGTGGTCTCGGGAGCTGCCCTGGGGGTGCTGGTGCCAGGGCTCCCCCACAGGGCGGGGAGCAGCGCTGGTCCCTCCTGAGTCCAGCCTTGCTCTCCTTGGTGCCACTGGGAGCAGGCCACATGACTTGAGGGGGGACACGGGTGCATCCCAACTCCCCCGGGTCAGAGCCACCATCTCACCTCACACGCAGCACCACCCTCAGCTTCTCTACCACCTTCTAACCTTGGAAGCAGGAACAACTTGGGGAATGTGCAGAGTGCCTCGGATGTTACCAGACTTGATACTACTGGCTGAATTTGTGAATGAAAGGAAATTCTCTATCTGTCCATGAGAGGAATATTTTCTTACAGACTTTGAGTAGTCTCAGTATTCCAAATACTGGATCTGACATATGATTGATGTGGAAATCGTTCTGCTCCGGGTTCCATGCATCCCACACAAGTAGTCGGCTGACCACGCTAACACCCGGCACTCCACTCACTCACATCACCGATGACATAAATGTCTTCCCTCCTCCTGATAATGTCAATGACTACAATTAATAAAAAGGCCTTTTGAGTTAAAAATCGGTTAAGTACTTTACCTTTATAAAAATGGTTAATTTTAAATTCATTTATTAAGTATCTTTAGGAATATATGTAAACTTGAATGCCTTTTAGACAGAACACCAATATTTAAGAGAAAATTTTAAGAAAGATTATTTTTCTTATTCAATATGTTTTAAAGATATGAACTTCCATGTGTATTCATAAATGAAGACTAAGACCATTCTCAATTTACCTAAAACCTATCAAATGCAAATACTCAGAGCTCTTAATAACTGCAGATAAGAATAACGACACAGTCAGTTAAGTGACTCAGAAGTAACCAGAATAATCTTTCCTGACACATATACAAATAAAGAGGTGAGAATTTAAATATCCAACTGTCAGGTTAAAAAAGCACAGCTATGGGGCTTCCCTGGTGGCGCAGTGGTTGAGAGTCCGCCTGCCGATGCAGGGGACACGGGTTCGTGCCCCGGTCCGGGAAGATCCCACATGCCACGGAGCAGCTGGGCCCGTGAGCCATGGCCGCTGAGCCTGCGCGTCCGGAGCCTGTGCTCCGCAACGGGAGAGGCCACAGCGGTGAGAGGCCCGCGTACCGCTAAAAAAAAAAATAATAAAAAAAAAGCTTTAACGAATATCTCTTCTTGAATCGTGAAATTAATCACCTGAATTTTTTTTAAAAATCACCACAAACAGTATCAGAAACTAAATTTATTGCTAACTACTGCAATCGACAATCGGTTACCTACGTGATTTGTAAAATTCAGTTTTGGATGAAATTTTGGAGATGAAAATTCTAAAGATAATACTAAAGTTGTTAATTGAAATTATTTTGGAAGACTGAAGTCAAACTATTTTGGCTGTTCACCTTACACGAGGTCTCAAAACTTCAGTCATCTTTAAAGAAACTAAAAATCACTATATGACTATGCGAGACTGAAGTTCAGTTGGGGATCACGAAGTCAAAGCTACACCAAGAACAGAACTAAATACAGTTTATAAAAGTGAAACTAAAACCAACAATTTCTAAGAGGCTTTGGAACCAGAGAAATGGTAAATGAATGGCTGACAAAGCAGTGGTGTGTGCGTCTGCTCTGGAAGTTTATCTGAAAGACAGAGCCACAGGCCTCAATGCCCCAAGGCCAGCAGAAGCTTAATTTTGTATAAAAAGTGGCCCCGATAATGATGACCTCATTTTCTATCCATCATCACTCACGCTGAGGGCTGGGAAGATGGGAAGTGGCAGAGAAAGGACCCCAGGTCCCTTCAAGGCAGGATCTGGACAGTCTGAGTCAGTCACCCATCTGGAGGCAGTGGGACCCAAGACCCTAAGAGCCTGGCACTGCCCTTCCCACACCCTCGTCCTCACAGGGATTGAGCCAGACACACCTCAACTGTCCCTGAAGAGCACAGCGATGCTGCACAGAACTGCTCACATGTCAGGTATCCCTGACATGCACGTTTTAATTCAAATGCAATTGCTCAAGATTTAGGGATGCACAAAGCTTCCACAGGAAGCAAGTGCTAACATGCTCACTTCGGTTAAACAACTATGAACACCCACCGTGTTGTATTTATTAAAAAGTGAACAAGAAGATTAATGGAAACGAGAACATCACGATTTACTTTCCTATCGGAAAAACAACTGAGAAAAATCACTGTGAACCACAGAGCAAGTACTCAGAAGATAAACTGAGGCATGACCCACACGTCACTGAGGCTGTAACCTGTGAACTCCCACCCTCAGCTCGCAGCACAGGAGCCGGGGGCACAGTGACCGCCCACGTGCAGGACTCAAGGGCAGGCCGGGGAGCGGGGGGGGCAGGGAAGCTCCCGGAGGAGGCGTGGGAAGGGCAGAGTCCGAGGAAAGACTAGCAAGCCCAGAGGAAGCCGGCGTCCCGGGGACGCCAGGGTGCAAGGCTAGGCAGGGGAAGGAGACTGAGGGCCGGCCACCAGCAGTGGGACCGCAGGGCCCGCAGGAGGGCCATCTCTCCCAGGGAGAGGGAGCAGCCCGGGAGCACTCCGGTCACGGAGCACAAGAGCGAGCGTGTCCACGGACCCAGCCATGGCACAGAGGTGGAGTCGCAGGGGTGCCGGAGATGTCGGGAGGACACGAGAGGACACGGGGCCTCACATGGAATCTCTGAGGAACCACCCAGCCGACTTTCTGAAGCTGGGCTGTAAAGAGGAGTGTGACGGGGCTGTGAGTACAGTTAGGGGGACCAGAGCTTAGGGTTAGTGCCTGATGTCCTAGCCACCCCTCCCCGACCCTCAGGAGGTCATAAGTAATTTGTGTCTTAGGATAGTTGAAATTTAGAAGATGGTAGTAAGTATTAAGTGATAATCATAGGCGAGGCACAGGTGTTATAGGCACGCAAATGACTGAAACTGTTTGCAAGGAGCTAACACATTTAGGGTGTGCATGTGTGTGCATATGTACGTACTATGTGCAAGTGTGTGCACACGTGTGTGCACGTGTGCAGGGCCTGCTGTATCCTTCATTTGTGAACTGGGGATTGGTTAACTGCACAAGAGCTTGGTGCAGCAGGGCCCATGTGAGGTAATTCATACATGTCTCAGGGGAAGGAGAGAGGCCCCCAAGGGGAAGCAATAGCCAGGCTGGTCTGCAGAGGCTAGGGGCCAAGCACAGAGCACAGCTGATTACTGGGTATTGTTCCCTTGAGGAGAAAATGGAGAGATTTTATTGAAAAACATTCTGCGATCTGACCCTTGGAATTCTGAACCTTTCAGTCACTGCTCTATAAAAAACTTAAATGATGAGAAGTCTGGGAATGTGAAAGGAATCTCCTCACATCTTTGTTTAAAAATTTCTCCAAAACAGGGAAATAAAAAACAGATACAGAAATACATCTATTACGTTCGTGTACTGAAGAGTTACAAGAGAGATTAAAAGGACCCGAAAACAACCCCCGAGCGGAGCAGGCGCGGACCCGGCGGGAGTGAGGCGGTGGGGGGGGGGGCAGCGAGGACACGGGCATGGCTCCGTGGGAGCTGCAAGGGGACCCCAGTCACTGAACAAATCTTCACGAGCAGGCACCACACGCCATGCTGGAGTCTAGACAAGGGAGACATAGAACCCGGGAGGCAAGAGCCTCTGTTTGTGAACTTGCAAATTCGTGATGAACTTTTGTGGTGGCATGTCTCACCTGAACCGATAAGGATCTTGTTATCACTCCTAATCTAATATTCACCTATTTCTCTGCAGGGATCTCTACCGGGGATATAACATAATATGTGGTATGTGCACTGTTACCTTCCTAAAGTCCAAAGATACTGAAACTCCCAGTCATCTAGCCCAAGAGTTTTGAAAAGGATGGTAGATCAAAAGTTCCAGAGGCTGTTGAGTTCAAAAGTTCCAGAGGTCTGTTCACGTGGAGTCAGGAACCCGGCTTACACAGAAGGTGCATTTCATCACCCACCTTGGATAACTGACCACTACCCACAACCTCACGGATTTGGCTTTAAGAAGCTCAACCAACATAAAGGCAGGTGCTGGAACCACATGTACAGCCTTCTCCCTTGTAGATAATTATCTTACACATAAAATACACGTAATTCCCACAGGTTTAATCTAAAACACCATGCCTACTCTCCACTGGCCGTGTCACCTCTGCAGGGTGGATGGCTGGTGTCCTGATATTTAAGTAGAGGCCTGAGGACAAAAGTACACATGAGGGAGGATTACCGTCTAAGCAAAGGGAAGGACCTGGGGGAGGATGTGGGAAGTCTGGGCCACCAGAGGCCCAGTGTGTTGGAAGCAGCTGGAGGGGCCGCAGGGGGCGGGTGCCGGACTCAGTGCTGCCCGCTCTGTGGATTTTACCGCGAGTGAGCAGGAAGATGCCGCAAAAATTTTAAGCAAGTTACTGACAGGCTCTGACTTAAACTGTAAAAGGATATATTTGGCATGTGAACTGTAATCCAGTTTGGACACAGAAAAACATGGGTACACAAGAGTCCTGGCATTGCAGGAAAAAGATCAATTATGGTCAGCTGTAAGCAGAAGGCGCGTATGTCTATAATGATGGTGATTTCAGGAATTAAATACCTGCAGTCACATAAAATATTACTGATTTAATGATTCTGGCTCTTAGCTTAGAATTTTGGCATCACTGTATCGTTACCCCTAATATGAAAAATAACAATAAAAACCAAAGGTATTAAAGAGTAAACAATGTTATCACCATCTAATAAAAGCATCACACAAAAAAAAGGACAGGTGATCACAACAGTTAGTTGAAAGAACGAAGGTAACAACCTGCAAGCAGGTCACTGGTACAGCCACACTCACCTCGAAGAACCGATGTCTAATATGAACAGAACCATTTCCACATCACGCTACATCGACATAACGATGTTAGTAGGTTGCTTGGCTTTATGTATTCTACAGTACTTCATACAAAGAAACAACTATTTGATCAATCAAAAAGTTTATTTCAATCAACAAGCAATAGTTAGTTCTAAAATATATATTATGAAGTGATTTAAGTGACTTTCATTTGATGTCAAAACGATAATACTGGAACTGTCAGTCATCTTTCTCCAGTTTAATGTTCTTTGTTAAATTATTATAATAATCTTACTCCCATACGTTTTCCTTGTATCTTTCACCTTTTTGGCATCAGTAACTGGGTCTTCCATAGAGGTGACCGAACGTCTTAAGTAAATTTTTTGATGAAGGTTGCAAGGTCATTGCATAAAACTGTCACTCACAGTCTATTATTTCTATGAAGTAAAGAAATATCATAGGAAGCAAGTGTACGTTACTGAGATGATCACACATTATGAGGTGTAATTAATTATTCTCTGGAATTTAAGAATATCTTTAACCATTTTAAGTACTAATAACCCCAGGCTACCAAAAAGTGGGTAAGCTAATAAAACTTTAAATCAACCCCTCAGTAAACATGAAAAAAAAAAAGGGAATAAACAGAAAAGCATCTTCAGCCTGTATTGAGAAAAGGAAATCCATATTTACCCCTCTGGATGCATCTGGAGACTTCAGTAACTTCAAACCACCAACCTGTCGGGGGCAGGCAGTCCTTCCAGTCGAAGTAGCCTGCGTAAATGCCAGGTTCTAAGGAGCCAACGATGGGGTCTGCCTTCAATTCAATGTAGTTTTCAAAGAGTCTTTGGTCCAACTCTTTCAGTGAGGCCATGCTAACCTATAAACACAAAGAAGAGTAATTATGAGCTGTCTGCTTGAGGGTGAAGAAAAAAGTAAAACAATGTAAATAAATACTTCAGTAGATTTTAACAGTTTTTACCAACTTCTTACAAAAAGGCAAGATTTTTATTTTACTTTCAGTAATAAAGACCACTCTAGTGCAGCTGTGTAACAAGATAAGAATTAGTCCTCTGTATAGACCAGGGGCCGTCTTCACAAGAAGGTCAGCCCACATGAACTAGTTCTTGCTGGAAGAGCGGGTCAGTGTCAGCCCCGTGCGTCCATGCCTGGTCTCACCACCACCCAGGGGCCAAGGACTTGCAGAGGGGGTGGGCTGAGCCCTCGACATGGGAGGAGTGAGAATCTGGGGAGTGCAGGGTCGGGGCTGGCACTAGACTGTACTAGAGGTTGTAGACCATACAATACAGCATGAAAAGATACCAGGAAAAAAGAGCACAACTGTCCTTTCAATGCATACTATAAAGCTATCATAGTATACGTATAATTATAGTAATAATGAACACAATGTAATACTCAGTAAGAGACAGATCATCTCCCTGAAGATAACAGTTAAAACTACAAAGCCTCTGGGAAAAAGAAATTCAGGACATTGGAGCAGGTAAAGATTTTGACAGGATATGAAAGACACTAAACATTTTTAAAAGTAGATAAACCTCATCAAAATTTAAAATTTCTACTCAAAGAATATATATCTGACAAAGATATACACAGATTTCTAACATCACTAATAGAAAGGTAAACAACCCAATTAACAAATGAACAAGTGAAATGAACAGGCACTTCTAAAGACGGTACCTGAATATGAACAGCTAAATGCATAAGAAAGATGCTTAACATCACTGTTTATCAGGGAATGCCAACAAAAGCCAGGAGACGGGCTAAAATAAAACAGAAAGTGAAGTGGTAGTGAGCAAGTGGGGCACCTGGACACTCACACGTTGCTGGCTGAGTGTAAAGGATATCCCCACTTGGGAATAGTCAGAGGTTCTATCAACTTATTCCATGACCAGCAATTCCACTTCTAGGTATATATGTAAAATAAGAGAGTACAAATGTCCACAGAAAGGCTTTTACAGCAGTGCCCACAGCAACTTTATTCATAAAGACCTGAAACTGGAAACAACCCAAAGCCCATTACCAAGAATGAGTAAGCAAAATATGTTACCTAAACTCTGCAATAAAAGAAACAGATTAGTAACAGACACACAATTTGGCTGAATCTCAGAAATGATTAGGTCTGAGCAAAAGCAGCCAGACACGGGAGGCTACAAACTGTACGGCTCCACTTCACATGAAGTTCAAGAAAAGGAGAAACTAACCTGTGCAGACAGAAGTCAGACAGCGGTGAGAGGGGTGCCCATGCAGCTGTCCCACTGCATGGGACTTGGCACAAGGAGAACATTTTATATTTTGATCTGGGTGGTGGGTACTGTGCAAAAAGTCACCAATCTAATACACTAAAGATTTATATGTTTTACTGTATATAAGGTATATCTCAATTTAAGAAAAAAGGTTGAAAATAAATGTATGCACAGATAGGTACCAGACAAATGAAACAATGAGAATCAACGATACTCACCTCATAAATTTTTTTGTGAAGATTAGAAATGATAATTTATGAGCCTTGTGTAGCACATCTAAAATACATAATAAATGCTAGCAGCTATGATTATCATTTTTCAAATGCCCTGTTCATACCATCTGAGAAGCACAGATGTCAGCTGAGTTCACCTGACCCTATTATGCAAGGATGGGGTCTATCACGAACCCACCACCTGAGAGTGATGGATGAAAGTTACGTGAAAAAAAACTCTGTTAGGAAGGAAACCACAGTCCAGTAGGGCAGACAGACAAGAAAACATACGAAAGACAATGTTCACGGAATGTGGCTGATAAGGAAGCAGAGAGAGCAAGAGTGACCAGGGCACTGCTAAGGGGCTGAAAAGCTTCTCAGGGAAGGTGGGGCCTGACGGCTTCCAGGCCAGCCGTCTCTAATGGAAAAGGGGGAAAAAGGGTGCTAATTCAACAGTTATGTAATTAGAAATAGGTTTTCTCACACAGGTTTGAGCTGTGCAGGTCCACGGATATGTGGATTTTTTTCGGTAGTAAATACTACCGTACTGTACGAACCCACAGACGGGGAGGGTGGATACGGAGGGCTGACTCTAAGTTACACGACTGGGTGGAGGGTCAGCACCCTAACCCCAGTGCATACGTAATTCAAGGCCAACTGTAGTTCAACAACCAGTAATAACATGGAGAAATACAGAGCGTGTTAGGAGGCAGCATTTTAGAGGCTTGTGATGATCTACCAGCTCTCTCTTCGGCAGCAACGTGCAGGTCAAGGTGCTCTGATGTCACACGTGGTCACGGGGGGCACGTCCAGGAACAAAACGCAGATGGCAGATGCCCTGCTTCCCCGGTGTCTACACAAGGGTCTGTAGCTCACTCAAATAGTTCACGAAACGTAAAATCATCTCATTGTTGTGATTTAATGTTTCCAACTTAAATTTTCTGGTTTACTATTTTAAAAACTTTTTGGAAGGAATACTTCTAAAACAAATAAGTTTCTGAGAAAGAAAAACACAGTAGGAAAAAAGCCCTGTTATTTTCATTTCAAAGATGACAGAAAGAGTGCATTTAACTGAGCCAGCTCTACAGAAATAAACTCGTCAAACTATAATCAGAATCTCTATGCAAGTGAATCTGGATTACTACTTTCAGTCAAATTAATATATTTTTAATTCTTTACAAACAGATGGCTGGACAGTGAACTGATATTCCTTCATGTCACTGAACCATAACTTGTCAAATGTGGACAAAATAAATGCCAAGTAAATAGTTAATTTTAAAAAATAAACCTTTAATCCCTAGTAGAGGTGGCACTATTAAATCAAAAGAGCAAACTGTGATAAAGCAGGACATCCTGTCACTCTGACACAGAAGGACCACCTAGGACTTGCTGCCGGGAGCCACTTCTCCTCATCTTCCTTCTGCCGTGGTTCTAACCTGTGACTGATTATGATCTATATATTCCCCAACTGTTGGTTTTCTGTGAATTTTTTATAATCAAGTTAACCAGCTCACATCCCATTAATCAGGCTTCACCTGACTGCAAAAATCCCTCTCCATTTACTTGACTATAGCCTGCAGCTGACTTGGCCACCTACGCAGAACCATCTGAGGGCCACTGGAAAGCACTTTACCGCCACCATCTCCTACACTGGTATAATGTTTCAAAGTGTACTATTCCAGAGTAAGTTAATTGTTTTCCCTGACTTAGTAACAAAAACCAAAAAGAGTTTCTGGGAATGAAAAACAACTTTAATAAAATGTCAACAGACAGCAAATTTCAGCAAGATTAGACATAACAGAAGCAGCAGTGGATGAGGAGCGAGATCTGAAGAAATATTCCTAACCATTACAGAGTATTTAAAGATGAGGGAAAAAACATGAAAGAAGAAGGTAAGAGACATGGAGAATATAAGGTCTGATATGATCCAACAGGAATTCTTGAAGGGAGAAAAGAGTGAACAGGGGAGAATTTTTTTTTTTTTTTTGCGGTATGCGGGCCTCTGATTGTTGTGGCCTCTCCCATTGCGGAGCACAGGCTCCAGACGCGCAGGCTCAGCCCAGCCACTCCACGCCATGTGGGATGTTCCCAGACCGGGGCACGAACCCATGTCCCCTGCATCGGCAGGCAGACTCTCAACCACTGCGCCACCAGGGAAGCCCAAGGGGAGAATTTTTGATGAGGTGATGGCTGAGAATTTTCCAGGACTGCTTAAAAGTATCAATCAGAGTCAAGGCAAAAAGGCAAAAAGGCAAAAAAAAAAAAAAGTCATACCAAGAGACACATCATAGTTGAACTACAGAATGCTAGAGGTGAAGAAAATATCTAAAAAGTAGCCAAAGAGAGACTGTAGTACATCTTTCTCAGTAATGGACAGATTAAAGACCACACAAACAAACAAAAGGAACAGATATGAACAATTCACACCTTGGGTCTAACAGACGCAAACGGAACCTGGTATTCAAAACTGAAGGACAGTCTTTTCAAGCAAGGTAGAATATTTAAGAAAACTCACCACGTATCATCTGCAAAGCAAGTTTCAACAAAGTTAAAAATATGATATTCTGACATCAGAACACTTAAGTCAGAAATCTCTAACAAAGAAAAAACTAACTCCCAATGTGGAAACTAGCTGCTCCCTCAATTTGGAAATTTAAAACCACACCTCTACATACTGATGTGTCAAAGGAAAACACACAATTAAAATTGGAACATATAAACTGAACAATCAGAACACCATGTGTTAGCATGCGGCACGCCACTAGAGAGAGGGAAATTCATAGCCTTAAGTGTTCATGTGAAAAAGGAGAAAGGTTTGGAATCAGTGAGCTGTGTAGACAAAACAAGTAAGCTCAGCACCCAAGTTACTGCCCCAGAAAACAAGGATGCGAAGAGAGATCAGTGAAGACAGAGGTTGGCTCTTGAAAAGATTCTGGCAAAGCTGATCGAAAAAAAGACTAAAATATTAAGCATGCAACATTAAGTATAAAAGGGGGTCATAACTGTAGATGCAGTTGAGATTGCAAGAATATGGAACTATTATAAAACGATTTTATGCCAATACATTTGAAAATTTAGGCAAAATGGACAAAGTCCAAGAAAAACACAGATGACCCAAATTAACAAGAGGAAACGGAAAGCCTGAATGGTTCTTTAACCATTAAGGAAAATGAACCAGTCATTAAAAACTGTCTCACAAAGAAAATACAGCCCCAGAAAGTTTTACCAGAATTCTTCTAAGTATTCAGATAACGAATACTGTAATTCCAACTCTATATAAACTCTCAGAAGAAGAAAAAAGGAGACACTCTAACTTATTTTACAAATTAGCATAACCTACATGCAGCAACATGGATAAACCTCAAAAACAGTACTGAGTAGAAAGAGGAGTCACAGAAAAATGCACGCCTGTGATCCCACTGATGCTATTTAAAACTCAGAAACAGGTAACAGTAAACAACGTGTTAATCAG
Organism: Grampus griseus; assembly: GCF_964374135.1. NCBI lineage: Eukaryota > Metazoa > Chordata > Mammalia > Artiodactyla > Delphinidae > Grampus > Grampus griseus. The sequence goes on from NC_139004.1 coordinate 334,740, forward strand.
GAACCACAAAATGCACAAGTGACTCTACAAGGGGAGGGAGGTGATGCAAATGTGCACCGAGGGTCCTGATCACGACACTGCATTTCTTCAGCTGCAATTTCTTCTAATTCACATCTACACAAGAGCTATTCCTCTGTAGGGATAAAACATTTCATATAGAAATATTTGAAAAGAACTTAGTCGAGAAAAGAAGCAAACCAACATTAAAGTAGTCACAATGTGAGGTGTCAAATGCGACTCCAGCATCTGAAGGAAGCACCACAAGAAGAGCAGAGGACCTCGCCCGTGCGCGCTTTGGGGGAACAGGACAGGGCCATGCCACAGGAGGCTCTCTGTGGGACGAGACACCTGCATCTGAGACGGGAGTTGCAGGATGGTGCAGAGCGAAGGGACTTAGGGCACAGAGCGCCAGGGAGCGAGGCTCCTGCGAAAGCACAGTGGTCGGCTGATGAAGGGCCGTGCCTGAGCAGGAAGAGCCAACCAGGTGGAGACAGGTTCAGAGGACGCTCATCAGCCGTCCCGAGAGATGGAGGCCAGAACACCCCCAGGGCCCAGCTGGCCGCCTGAGACAAGGACCCACAGAAAGGGGCTGGCATGAAGGCGGAGGGCCATTTTGGTTTGGACACAATGACCTGATATACCAGGGGAACTTCCAGCGAAGACGTCTCGTAGGAAACAGATCCGAAGCCTAGAAACGGCCTGCAGGTTAAAGATCACGGGCACCACTGACAAAGGGACGGAGGGAGTAGACGAGAAGAGACTGAGGAGGGCCCGGAGCGCCCGCATGAGGACGGAAATGGGAAGAGGGGTGGGGTAAAAGACAACTCCAGTGGTTGCATTTTATCTGCCAGGGTTCAAGGTTTTGACTTCGGAACCCACATCCTGCGCCCAAGTGGTGAATCAATGGTTTTACTCACTTATGCCCTGCACATCCCCAACTTTCCAAACAGACTTCGAGCTTCTCGCTCATCTCTGAAGCAACATCTATGTGAAAAACAGCAGCACTACGTATAACGGCCAAGACTTGAAAGCATCCAAGTGCCCACTGAAAGATGAATGGAGAAAGATGTGGTCTCTGTACACAATGGAATACTACTCAGCCATAAAAAGAATGAAATTCTGCCATTTGCAGCAACACAGATGGACCTGGAGGGCATTATGCTTAGTGAAATAAGTCAGACAAATACCGGATGATATCACTTATATGTGGAATCTAAAAAAAGACAACAAACTAGTGACTGAAGCAAAAAAGAAACAGACTCACAGATATAGAGAACAAACTAGTGGTTACCAGTGGTAGAGGGGAGGTACAAACTACTGGGTGTAAGATAGCCTCAAGCATATACTGTACAACATGGGGAATAGAGCCAATATTTTGTAATAACTGTAAATGGAGTTTGACTTTTAAAAGTTGTATTAAAAAACAAAGTTTTAACTAGAATAAATAAAAACAGCAGCAAAAAAAGAGAATTATATACAATTAAGCTAAAAATAATCAAATATGTAAAATATGGTACCCATGGTTCAAGTGACTCAAAAACCTTTAAAACTGATTGCTGTAAAGGACCTTCCCTGGACATATTTAAAAAAAACAAAAACAAAACACCTGTCCTTTCTCCACCTCCATGTTGGAATACCTGAAAGAGATTTAGGGGCTTCAAATAAAACCTCAATCAAGCATTTCATGCCAGACTTTAATGGCCATTATGACTACATTCCTGAGTCGGTCAAAAATCTGCAATTATCCAAACTCTAAATTAGATAATTCCTTTTAAAAGACTGGCACAGGTTAAAATATATGTAAAAAAAAAATTCCTTGGAATTATGTAATTACAGCTACCGCAATAAAATTACAAGCTAAGGTTTATTAAGCATATAGCTCTGGTTTTCCTTTCTCAAAGGTCTCAAAGAGTTAAGGATTTGTGGTTAACCTGGGGTGCACACTTAGAACGCAAAACTCTGAAACAGTCAATGAGCATATGAAAAAGTGTTAACCTACCAAGCAGAGAAAGGCATGCAGATGAAAATACCATGAAAGAGTATGTTTACCTATCAAACTAGAAACTATAATCAGCGATGATGGCCAAATGTGGTGAGACCGGCTTCTGGAAAGCAATCTGGCAAACCCCACCAGGAGTCTTTGGAGTTGTACTCCCAGTTGTAAGAATCCACTGTGAGGAAGTAAGAAATGTGACCAAAGACTATCTTCCCCTCTCAGTAACAACAGTGAAAATAACCAGCAGGAAAAAAGTTAAAATAATAAAAATTAGAAAATGGTACATCTGCACTAACAAATATAAAGCCATAAAACTCATCTTTACAAAAATAGTTAATAAAAATGGAAAAGTGCTCACAACAGAAGAGCCGATAGAAAAAGATACATTCAAGGTAAACAGAATTGGGAAAAATGTTTCATATTTTTTTTTATAACATATATACACACAGGTATACGGTATATATAAGACACTAAATTATTATATATACTAAAATAAGACAGTGTTCATCTTTGGCGCATTATAGATGATTTAAAAATTTTTTTAGATTTTCAGTATTTCTCTTTTTAAAAAATGATAATTAGGTCTTACTTTTATAATAAAGAAAAAAAATGCGTGACTGGAAAAACACTTCCAAGACTTGAGGAAAACTGAAAGGCGCTGGCCCTGCACGTGGAAACACACACAGAGTACTCAAGGGCTGGCACCTGCTGTACGGGCTCCAAACAGCACATCCACTGAAGGCCTACAATGGGGCCTATTTTAAAGGACGTAACTTGTAGGGAAAGAGGAGTTGATACTCTGATCTGATAAATTTAATGTTTATTATTTAATGTTGTTTCATCAAGTCTGAAATGATATACATTAGTCAACCGGCTTCATGTCCTATTCCTTTGGTGTGCTTCCATGGAAACAACTTTGTTCTTTATCTTAATATACGTATGGTGCTTGGCCAGAAAGCATTCTGGATTTAGCACGAGAAAACTTAATTTTGAGTCCTGCTTTGCTCTGCTGTTTACAGGTCAAGGCATTAACCTCTCCGAGCATTTTTCTGCATGAAAAAAATGGAGTTAATAATACTTTCCTTGATTACTTCACAGAGCTATTTTCATCAAATAAAACTGTGTATAAAAATCATTCTAGCTTTAAAGGATGAGTGATGATTAAATTTTAATAAACGCCTAACAAGCGTGATTATGCACGTACTGTTCCTATGTAAAAATTAATTCTACTCTTGAAGATGGAGACTGAGACAAAGGGGACTGAAGAGGCTGGCCATTTCTGTGCCGCTCCTGGTAGAGCTCCTGGCGGAGCAAGAAAGCAGAAGGAACTATGCCTGGAGGACCCTTGGCAAAGTCCCCACCTGCAGCCTGAAGGAGACCTGAGAGAGGTGGGGCCCATCTGGTAGAAGCACACCAGGCAGAAGCCCTCGGTGAGCACTTCCCTCTGAGAGCAGAGCAGAGCCAGAGAACAGATAACCAATGTTCATGGGACCCACGTGCCCTGGGATTGTTCAAGGATCTGGGCCTCCCGAGCTATCTGTCATTTGAGAAAGGAACCGTGAAAAACAGTGGCAGTTGGCAACTTTTATACCTTAATTCAAGAAATATATTTTACTTGATTGTCATCATGAAATTAATGAATTCACTCATAAAAAACAGAATCGGCACAAACACTATAAATCTAGTTTACTGTCTATTCCTTTAATACTCAACTGAATGATTTCAAAATATTCAATTCCAAATTCTGAGTGCCCAAAATAGCCCACCCCCGATCCTGCATATCACCTTGTCTCAGAACAATCTGGACAAAGGCTGGGAAGGACATCAAAGCCCATCTGCATGTCAATTTCATTCTTCTTCCTAATGATACAAACTGAACCTAACAGATAATTCCTACTCATAACTTTGTAAAAACCTAAAAATCTCCCTGCTTGTTATATGCAGTTCCTGATCACTTCATATATTTCTAAAATGATAAAAGATTTCTTCAATAATAATGTGTCATTATTGTTACTGCATAAAAATAAAATGCCCACTTTCTACAAATACTAACTTTCTACTGCAAGAGAGCACCTTGCAGTTCTCAAGACAAAAATTTCTGGAAATAAACTCGACATTTGGCCCTAAAGTCTTAAGTCACAACATTTCTCATCAGGATGATTAATCTTTACGAAAAGGCAAGAAAACAAGACACAGCCACCCACTCTGACATTTTCAATCTTTGAAAAAAAAATCCCAATCTAGTTCATGAACTGGAACCATCATTTGTAAAAAGTATGCAATCCATCAAGAGCACTTTTTGATTATAAGATTAACAAGATCACTATCTTTCTTATTCTTTGCACTGAGAAAACTGTACTGACATTAGAAAAGTGGTTCTAGCTTAGTTTTACTTAGAAATCTGATAAACTTTTGTCCAGGAACCAAGCAGCCTTTAATAATAACATGATTACTTCATTTTTTCCTTTTCTGCTTACCTGAAAAGTAGAATCAACAAAGTGTAACACTAAAAAAAACTACTCCATTGATTTATACAGGGCTCATTTTTGTCCACCTTTCTACAGGCAGGACTGAAGAGTGGAGGGTATGTACTTTTCAGGTAAGACAAAGCAACCTAGAGCTGTGCCCGCGTGCAGGAGTGTGTGTGCACGCACGCGTGTGTGCGTGTGCTCTGGCAGGCAAGCAGAAGCAATGCTGTGGCCCCCTGGAGCGGGAGGGAGGAAGAAGAGGTGGCTCTCCAAGCTCAGGGTTTGCTGTCGGCTGGAAGTAAAAGCTTTAACCTAAAAGAAGCCAAATCAGAGATGACTCCTAAAGATCTGGCTTTGAAGCCTTTCTTTCCTTCTCCTCCCTCAGTTTTGAAAAGCTCTAACCTTGAGAGGGCTTTGCTCTAGAGAAAGAGGAGAGCATTACCTCAGTGACTCCAGTGAGCTGTGAGGAGGAGGGCCCGGGCGCGGGGAGGAGCGGGGGTGGGGGGCTGAGGAAACAGCTGGGAACGAAGCGGATGACACCACCACTTGTCCATTTAACGCGATCCATTTACCTGTGTTATTTTTTCTATTCCCTGGAAGTTGTGCTTTTCAAAATGTTCTGCGATATTTCGGAAGGTGTGACGTTCTAGGTAGCAGCAATTACTCAGGACTATTAACAGTCTCTGTTCCTAAAACCAATACAAATTTTTAGAAAAATATTTATAGTAACAAATTGAAAGTCTAACAGATAACATTTATCACTTGTTAAATTTAATTATAATCTCTTGGTGTTTAATATCAATATTCAGTGCTTTGTTTTCTTGGTTCCTTCTTTCCAGTAACAGGGAGAAACAAAATACAATTCTATAATTCTACTAATTGCTCACTATGACATAACACACTATAGAGCCAAACAATGTTTGACTCAAATTCCTTTTGAAATTTATCAGCTGTATGGAAAAACAGATTGATGCAACACAGTAAACTAGTAAAACAGGATAGCTGCTTTCTTAGGAAAGGGATTCTACTTTATTGGTTATTCCACTTCATACGTTTTGCACCCCAAAAAAGCTATAAAAATGGATATTTAAAAATAACTACCAAAAAATGGAGAAACTCTCAGAAAATAATTTCTAAATTTCTTATAACTTGGAAGAGAATTGTAATGCCATCCATAGATGGGCTCCTTCAAACACCAGGCCTTCACAGAATTTCTTATGTAGAAGAGCCTCCCTCTTACGGGGACTCTCCCCCGGTCAGCCATGCAGGGCGCCAGTCTACACTCCCCAGGCTTCCCGCTATTTAAGGTGACTTCTTATCAAAATTACCAGACCCCCCAGGCTGATGAATCAATCATCCTCTCAGAGTTCAGAAGAACTGGCTTTCTAAATACAGTTCTAGGAATGGCACCGTCACTGTTCTTGGGGCTGTCTGAGCACTGTCCCTGCTCCCTCAGGCGTGAGGGCTTCTCTGGAACCACTGTGACTAACTTAGGGCCTTGGTTTAGATCCTTGACTAAAAACTAAGGCAGAACTCCTTCCTAGGAGAAGCTCTCACCCATACTTTGATCACTGCTGTGTACTAATCAGGGTAGCTTAGGTTAATGTCAGGAAGGCAGATGGGAATAACCAGGCCCTGGCAGGTGCACAGACCACAGGGCTAGGCTCACTGAGCCTGGATCACCCAAGAATTCCATTCAGCTCCCCCAAAATGTGTAAAACTTTCCATGTCTTTATTTAAAATTTTACTGTTTAGTTCTGGCAGAGTGTGGCCGATTTGCTGCCTTTTGTGGTCATCAACATATATAATTAAAAGGCCCAGGAATTATTACAGTTCTTTCAAAGCAATGAAAGTTTGTCAGTGGCCTGAATGACTCTATGGACAGGAAGTGGCGGCAAAAAAAAGCCTAAAACAAATGTGCTGTGCGTCTACTCCTCGTCCACGTTCTGTGTTCAAACCGCGTGAGGTGGGCACCAGGAGGTGACACGTGAGGCTGGGGGAGGCCCAGACCCCTGCCCACAGCTAACTATCACTGTTATGTGGCCCTTGTAAAGCGTGTGACATAAAGTCCCCGTGACGCTTCATCAGCCACTCTGAGCAGTGGCATCCCAAATATCTCAACTGGTCTCTCAGCCCCAGGATCAATCCTTAACTATCCTCCAGGCACCGCCTCCCAGCTGCCCACCCCAGCCTGCCACACCTTCTCTGCCCTCTTCATTAATTAACTCTGGTTGATTTTTACCCTTGTAATCTGAATGGTTCTTCCCCAGAATGGAAAAACTATTTGAGTGATTTGAATTCTTACTCTTAGTAAGTGTATTTTTTCCTCAAATATAACCAATCACAGGAAACAAAAGTGGGAAGAAAACCTGACAAATAATCAAATTCTTAAAATTGAATGACTCATCAAAAGCTGACAAACAACTCAGATGAATATACATGTTTGAAAATAACAACTCAACCTATCCATGGCAGCACCTGCAGACTGAGGACTGCACGGCCTTGTGTACTGTTCTGGCTACCCCACATCATCTCTGTGATGCGGCCATCAGGCCACCCTCCGTGGCATGCCCGAGGTTCTTCTGTCAGTAAGCAGCAGACCAGCAAGCGAACCAGAAACCTAGCCCTCTTTCTTCCCACAAGGTGCCTCTCTGCTGGATAACAGGACAAGACCCTAAGAAGATCTCAATTACCTGGACCAAATCTAACACGGTATCATCCAATGGGGAAAAACACAGGAACTGAATTTGGTTCCAAATCTGGAACAATTTCAGGAGAGTGAAATGGGACAGAGAAGGTCCAGTGACCAGCAGAAGCAAGTGCGAAGCATGCAGGGCTCTGGGTGACAGAGGAGAGGAGGCGAAGGCATGGCTCTGGGGGAGTCCTGGGCTCAGAGCAAGCCGTGTTTGCTCAAGAAGGGAACATGTGAGCACACGGCAGCTGCTCCAAACACTGGAAAGATAGTCACGTAGAAATTAGGCTTGTCCCAAAAGACCCAGAAGAAACGTGGTTGGCCAGACAGGCAGCAAGGCCTTTCTCCACTGAGAAGGATCCTTCCTCGCATGTCCTCTCCCATTCACAGCGGGAGAACAGTTTGAACTCACCCCATCGCCCTCCTCAGCTGCCACTCATCCCTGACCCAGCGCAGGCAGCTGCCCCTCGGCCATCCACACGCCCTCCCACGAGGCCTGGCTTCTGTCTGACCTGGCCTGATGCTCTGTCAGTCTGTGATACCGTTAAATATTCCTTTGCTTAAACGCGCTCTCCCACCTGTCCCTGGATTTCCTTCTCTGATTCTTCCTTCTCAGGGAACTTCCAGGCTCTCTGCCTCAGGCCTTCCCTTAAATACTGGCACCCTCAATATTATTTTTATATATTTGGCCCTCCTCTCCTCCTACTGTTTTCCCTAGTATTCTCATCCACTCCCAGGCCTTACACTGCTGACTCACAAATCTGTACCTAGATCTCTCTCCTGGGGTCCAATCACCCACTAGACATCCCACCTGAACATCTCTCATTCAACACATCTGGTCCCAAACTGAATTTTTAATCTTTCTTTAGAAACCATTTCCTTCCTGAATTCTCTTCATGAACAGTACTGTTATCTACCTAGTCACCCAAGTAATTAAACCTACAATAGCTTTTAAAAAAAAATTACTTTGATTAAACCCTATTTTTCCTAATATAACAAATCCTTATTTAGGAATTCAAACTTATAATAACTGTAGAAATTATATATGGCAGGAAATTTAGTTCACATGTTTTCTTTCTTGACAGGTACATACACATACACACACATCATTCAAGCTAATGACAAACCAGAAAGGGTTGTTTTTTTTGTCTGTTTGTTTTTTAGGATAGCTGGAGTTTGAATTTCAACAGCTAAATTCACATACAGGATAAAGTATATGTGTGAATCATTGCTAAACACATGCATATGTTTAAAATATATGTGTGTTTATAGAAAAGGTGATTTGGTTTTGGTTTTGCCATGGAATTTTGTGTTCAAATAAAATGCTATTAGGGAACTTAACAACAACAACAACAACAACAACAAAAAAATAGAGAAAAGCAGAGCTTCTCTGTTTAAAGAGGGAAAATGGGGAGAAACGGTGCCTGTCCTTTGCCTGCTCTCCAGCTTTCAAGCACCAAGGTACCACACTCAGGATCTCCACACAATGCAGAGAGGAGACGGAGCTACTTAAGCTGCAACTTCAGCTAAAAGATTTTTAAGTGTGGAATATTTACAAAATTATATTTTTACTAAAACTTTCACAAAATAAAACACAGCTCCAAAGTAGGAGTAGCATGCTACAGCAGTAATATGGTAACGAAGTATTAATAATTTAGACTGAGTTGTGAAACAGTCATAATGACATGTTTTATAACAAATGACATTTTACTTTCTATTTATCATCTTCATTATCTATGATCTTACTTACAGAAGTCAAACTAAAGTCTTCATGGATACTTCCAAACAAATCAGGAGAAGAAACATCAACGGAGAGACTGAATAGAAAAGTAAGAGAACAAGTTAAAGCACTAAAATTAAAAATGGTAACATAATGTTATATGTCAATTATACCTCAATAAAAAATGCAATGAAACCTATGTAAACTTGACTTTAACACCTCTTCGTCAAAAATCATATAACTTTCTGTTTTTTAATATTTAACACCTAACAGCTCAGAGTAGACACTGTGGACTATCTATTAACATGGGCCACATAAAATGTGCTTTTGGGGTCTTCCCAATAATTTAATTTCTAGGTATAGACTCTCATAACTGAAATGTTTTTGCCCATCAGAATCTAGAGGGGATTTTTTCAAGCTCACGTTCATAGTAAATGACTTGAGGTGAGCTGAGTTAGGAAATTAGTTAATTTCCTAACAAGTGACCAGACACAGAAAGCTGCAGGGGAGGAAACACCAAAGATCCACTGATTAATTACAGATACAGCAGAATCACAAGTAACACCTTAGCAGGATTCCTTTTCTTTAAATCTAACCAACTGATTTTAGAATTCATATGGAAGGCTAAATAGATAAAAATATAAAATAAGTTTAAAATAAAGAAGCAATAAAAGGATAACAATCTGAAAAACATTAAAAAAAAAAACTACTGGGCTTCCCTGGTGGTGCAGTGGTTGAGAGTCCACCTGCCAATGCAGGGGACGCGGGTCCGTGCCCCGGTCCGGGAAGATCCCACATGCCGCGGAGCTGCTAGGCCCGTGAGCCATGGCCGCTGTCCAGAGCCCTGCTCCGCAACAGGAGAGGCCACAGCAGTGAGAAGCCCTCTCAAAAAAAACAAAAACAAAAAAACAAAACTACTGATAATTAAAACAACAAACACTGATAGGAAACATTTGTGAACGAATAGAACCGAAGATAAAGTTCAGAAATACCTTCACTACATATTAGAATTCAATGATGTAAGGCACAGAAATTGTAACAAAACAAGAAGACAAGACTTATTTAATTCAAAACATCAGTAAACTGATTAACAATACAAATTCCTGGTAAATTAATGTGCTAATAAACATGTAAAAATCAAAGAAAAACTAGAATAACTAAATATTTATTAGGTCTCAGAGAGATAAGTGTCTTATATACTGAGAGGCAAAAACCATGTAAACATGGAAATAGACAAACATGGAAAAAATTCCAGTTGTCAGTTATAGATTTAAGAGGCATTTATTTCAGTATCATCTGTGTCAGAAAGCATAAACCTTAGGTACACAGAAGTTACACATGCCAAACAGTCAGAAAAAGTAGGTTTAAAAAAAATCCCAGAGAGCAGCATTATAAAAGAATTATCACATGGATTTGGAAATATCAGGAATAGAGATGTGTCCTCTGGAGTCCAACTAACCTAGAATGGCCCAGACAGTGTCCCTTTAACAGGAGTGCCAGGGTAACCCCCTGCACCAGAACCACAACAGCTATCAACGAGGAGTCACGCATTTTAACTCCCTGTTTTATTATTTATAAAGCCTGTTCCTCTGGATAATCAGTAAGCTAACTGTGTGCTCAGTTTGTTCAATGTGCCCCTAGGAAAGGTGAGACAAGTTCAGAAGATGAAGAAATTGTGGAAAGAATACAGGCCAAATATATAAAAATATAATTCATATGACTACTTGCTCTCTCTTATTGGAAGCCCCAGGGTATAAGACCAAATACAGAACAAAAGCCTGTATTTTCAATCCTGGTAAACGCATCGGTGAGGCTACTCTCAGCTCTACTTACTGTGCAGTATCTACATCGGCATCAGGCTTGGTGCTCAATTGTTCCAGACAGCATATAAAAACCTAAGTCAAAAATAAGACGTTTCAGTGGTATGAACGCTTAGATACTAATCTATTTGGACATTAAAGATAATTTTACATAAATAACCAGAAATACAGTGTATCTCTATTAAGTGGTATGTATGCATATATACCTTCTGTAAGTGGATAGACTGTATGTCCCATATATAGAGTATATATTCACACACACATAAAAGTATGTAAGCACTGGGAACACACATCCCAACGTATGATGCTAAGTGATAAAAAAATTTAAAGCACCTATGTTCTGATCCCATTGTTAAGTTCTTGAATGTATTTTATTTCCTTCCTCTCACTCATTCACTCATGTGTTCAACTGGGTTTATGTGCCCACAAGGCACTGGTCCCAAAGAACTTGGTGCTCTAGGTACAACGTAAACAACTGTCATGTCATTTAATCTGTGCTCTAACAGATATATACACACAAAGTACTGTGAGAACACAAAAAAGGGGAGCATAATAAAAATGAGTTATTGGGGTACTGCTAAGCAAGGTGGAACTAATCTTACCTTGAACTTATTTACCATAAACTATTATGTTCTCAGACAAGAAGGAAAAAAGAATCCATATTTAATATCTGCTATACACTGATTATGAGTAGGAGGGAAGACTAATAATTCGCATTATTTCAGGCTTCAGGGCATCAGTGCTTTTACAAAGTACCTGCATGATGTTGATGCTTAGTTGGCAAACCTCTTCCTGGGTTTTCGGTTGCTGAAAGACCTGTAAGGAAGAATGAGAATTGTTGTACTTGGCTAAGAAAACTTTTTGTTTATGAAGTTCGATATAAGAAGTTAACACGTGGGAAAGTGTGTCCAGCGTGGGTCACCTGACTCTGAAAGGGGACAGGAATGGAGAGCTGGCCTCGGGCCGAGTGACTGTGGCCTGAGTGACAGGGCAGCAGCTCTGGCATCGCAATGACCCAAACCTGCAAGGGGAGTCCCCGGCTGCCCGGCCCCCACCGCAGACGGCTGCTCTCAGACACTCACGCTGGCTTCTCCGGGCTTGCACTCCAGGACTTCTCGCAGCGACTGCAGGGAGTGCACCACGCAGCGCTCAAAGTGGCATGGCTGCAGAAGACAAAAGCAACAGGACCTGGGCATGCAGACCCCGAGCAGAAGCAAACTCGGCCCTGATGCCCAGATTTCCAGACGTGAGGAAAGGGATGGAGACACACACAGCCTCCCCGCCACCCGGACCTAGACCTGGCATGTTCTGCACTTGATATTTAAAGACCATGAACCCTGACAGTTGGAAGCACATCTAATTCAATTAGAATAGAAGTTGGGTAGAATGAGAATTTTTCTTCAAAATTCTACTCTCCTGAGAGGCAGATGCCGGGATGAAGCGCAGACGTAACATACTCTGGGACGAGCTCCATCTCCCGGGCCATCCTCATCTCCCAGGGGACGTTAGTATGATGACCCAGAGGAAGGCCGACCTTTCATTCCAACCATCTCTACGGTCACCTTCTATGCCCATCAAGTCAGAAATGAAACCTGAAAATATGTCCAACAAATGGGCTTCAGGATGAGTCTGAATGAGCCCTAACTACACCTCCTCGTGCCAGGCCCACTCCAGAGGACGGTGACACGTGTTCTCGTTACGTGTACATTCTGGGATGGAGTCGACAAAACTGTCACTTCTACAAAAAAAAAGTACAGAAATAAAATAAGTGGACTGCAAAGTAGAGTAAGGGCCATGAAGAGAACAAGCGGGCACTCAGAGGAAAACTGATGGAGGGGTTCTGCCCTAAGCAGGAGAAGCCCCTGAGCCAGTGACAACATCCAAGCTGAGACCAAGGGCAAGAGGGGCCGCCCCCGGACAGAGACAGGAGGGGCCTGGACGTGCCGAGTCACCACCACGGGCCAGAGCCTGGTAGAGCCTGCACGGGGCAGGGCAAGGCTCAGTTCACCTGAACCAGCTCTGGGCAAAATCTGCTTCAATTACTAAAAGAACTCAGGGAAAAATCGAACAGAAAAAAAGACACACCTGTATACAAACCAAAGAAAGACAAGTTTACTCTCTCACAAAAAGGAATCCAGGCTTAAGGAAAACTAATAGCACCTCAACTTAATGTCATTTTAATACTGCACTTTGGAGCCACCAGAGGGCACCATAAAGAACATGCAAAAGTCTTTAAGTGCAGAGAAAGAAGGTCGGGGGCGGGGGCAGGGGCAGGGATGGATGTGACAGAAAATACCGCCTACAGAAAGTAAAGTCCTGGTAGACACCGGCCTTACGAACCCACCTACCTGCCCCAGAAGGTAGGAAAATCTAAGATGTTACAATAATAACACTGGGAATTCAACCCCAAATCCAATGGCAGGCAGTTCAGTGTTCCTGTGCTGTTTCCTAACTGTCTTGCCTTAGAATGTGAACAGAGAGCCCGGAGAGCACTGCCAGTGGGAAAGGGAGCACATGAGTCTACACAGCTGCGATTTCTTTTTTCTGAAAAGAAAGAACAGGCACTATCTCTGCATTTTGTCAGTGAATCACCCAAGCTGCTGATTATAACATCACATATCATTCCAGTTATTCTGAAAGGAGAAAATTCTCAGAATTATCCAAACTGAAAAAAGGCAGAAAACATTTTCAACAAGAGTAGAAAACAGGATGCTCTCCAACGAGCTGTTTCAGACACTCAGCTGAAAGCACAGTCATGGGGGCAAAGCTCATGTGCATTTCTTTAACTTGATAAGGACTCACAGGGAAAGAAAAACATCCTTATTTCAAACAAATGGGATCAGTACTATGTAAATGCTAAGAAAATGTAAAGTAGTGTATGTAATAGCCTTTGAGACAACTGACTCTCTGTTCAAAACCTGAGAATTTCAGATGTTAGGTAAACACTCAAAGCTGGACCCTGGACATTGCTCTAGGCCTGGATGTACCTTCCCTCTCACGGGAAGTCTGTGCCCACAGCTGACAGCAGGCTCAGCTCCCAGAGGCCTATGGGATTATTAGCACATTTCTTCAACAACGTCCAATAAGACACACTGGCTGGCACCAAATCACCAATAAGTGGCTTTAGATCTCTGGCTTGTGCGTCACCAAACACGAGACCAGCTACGCTATGGATACAGTATCTTACCATGTTACAAACTTTAAATTTATTAGAAACAAGCCTCTACAGTAACCACTTCGAAGGACTTTCATGGGGGCTTATCTACTACAAACAAACAAACAACCTTAGATGTGGCTGTTATCTCACACGCACACACTGGGGACCCAGATTTGCAGCCATCACACACGCACACTAGACTGCGTGTACAAAAAACACTAACCTGAAGCCAATACCTATTTTATGACTAAGTTGTTCATATTTTGTCCTTTTTTTTTTTTTAAATGAACATAAATCCTTGAAAACAGATGCTCCGTTTTCTCAAATTGAACACACATCTTTGTCTTTGCACAAGATGACCTGAAGCTGGTACTAAGAACCCAGGGTCAGGGCTGTGCTGTCTGCTCTGCCTGGCTTGTTTCATTTGGGGCAGTAATTCAGCAGTGCTGGTCCAGCGATGTCTCTGGCCTGCCATCCAGGCCTGCTGTGATAATTAGGGATGACAGGGGCATAGGATAGAGCTTTGATAATAGTAAGGCTTTACGTACATTTAAGGTATTTTTATCATAGTGGTCCCAGTATTACAAGTATTAGTTTAATAAATTAAAATTCTCTGTATGTGTATAAAGCTTTGTATTACAGCTTTTTTCTACAGCATCTCATTTAATCGTAATCAACACCACTGTGAACAAGCATTCTGCTTCTTTAACTAGAGGCAGAGAGGTTAAGTGGCTTCTGAAGATGGCACGGCTACTGAGACAGAACTGAGGACGTAACCAGACCAGACACTGAAGCAGCACAGGGCCTTCCCTCCACACCAGTGCCGCCCAACACAAGTGCAGTGTGAGCCACAAACACACGTCATGTACGTAATCTTAGATTTTCCAGGAACCACAATAAGAAAAGTAGAAGAAAAACCTAAATTTTAGTTTATAACGTGTAATATATCAAAAATTATTTCAACATGTAGTCAATACAGACAGTTGAGATCTTCTTTCTTTGGAGTCTGAAGCTGTGCCAAGTGGCTGCTGTGCTGGGTGGTACCGTCTGCTCTACACCTCCTTCCTCTAAATACTGGGTGGGCCAAAAAGTGCCTTTGATTTTTAAGTGAAAATAAAAGACACATTTTTCATTTTCACCAAGAACTTTACTTAACAATGTATTCGCCCTTTTGTTCCACTACCTTCTGCCATTTTCAGGCAACTTCATAATTCCATCTTCCCAAAACTTTTTATCTTTTTGAGCAAAGAACTGTTCCAGGTGCCTTTCACAGTCTTCCAGGGAATTGCATTCTTTTCCATTAAGAGAATTATGTAAAGACCGATAAATGAAAATCTGAAGGTGCAATGTCTGGTGAATATGGCAGATGAATCAGAACTTCCCAGCCGAGCTGTAACGGTTTTTGCCTGGTCATCAAAGAAACACGTGGTCTTGCATCATCCTGATAGAAGATTATGCGTTTTCTGCTGACTAATTCTGGATGCTTTTCATGGGGTGCTGCTTCCAGTTGGTCTAACCGGGAGCAGTACTTGTTGGAATTAATCGTTTGGTTTTCTGGAAGGAGCTCATAATAGAGGACTCCCTTCCAATCCCACCACACACACATTACCTTCTTTGGATGAAGACCGGCCTTTGGTGTGGTAGGTGGTGCTTCATTTCACTTGCCCCATGATTTCTTCCGCTCCACATTATTGTACAGTATCCACTTTTCATCGCCCATCACAATTTGTTTTAAAAACTGAACGTTTTCATTACGTTTAAGTAGAGACTCGCATGCGGAAATACGGTCAAGAAGGTTTTTCTCGCTTAACTTATGTGGAACCCAGACATCAAAGCAATCCACATAACCAAGCTGGTGCAAATGATTTTCCAACACTTGATTTGGATATTTTGAGATATGTCGGCTATCTCCTGCGTGGTATAACACTGATTGTTCTCAATTAATGTCTCCATTTGATCACTGTCAACTTCAACTGGTCTACCCAACTGTGGAGCACTGTCCAGTGAGAAATCTCCAGCACGTAACTTCGCAAACCACTTTAGACATGTTCTATCAGTCACAGCACCTTCTCCATATGCTGCACAAATCTTTTTCTGCATTTTGGTTGTGTTTTTATCTTTCTTGAAATAATAAAGCATAATACGCTGAAAATGTTGCTCTTCTTCTTTCATCTTCAATATTAAAATAGTTACACAGAAATTCACCAATTTAGATAAGTCTTTTTTTTAAATGCACGCTGATATGACAGGTGTCACATACAATCTAACAAAATTGTTTCAAATGAAGTTAAACACAACTAAGTGCTACTAGAGCATCTTACGGAAAAAACCGAACGAACCTTATGGCCAACCCAATATTTAGTTATAGGATAGTTTGTATTTAAACATAAATACTTCTGAAAAATAAACCAAATAAAACAAATTTTTATTAAAATTAAATCCTTTAAAATATAATTACAGGGACCTCCCTGGTGGTGCAGTGGTTAAGAATCCGACTGCCAATGCAGAGGACATGGGTTCGAGCCCTGGTCCAGGAAGATCCCACATGCCGCAGAGCAACTAAGCCCGTGTGCCACAACTACTGAGCCTGCGCTCTAGAGCCTGCGAGCCACAACTACTGAGCCCGTGTGCTGCAACTACTGAAGCCCGCGCCCCTAGAGCCCATGCTCTGCAGCAAGAGAAGCCACCACAATGAGAAGTATTCCCACCGCAATGAAGAGCAGCCCCTGCTCGCCACAACTAGAGAAAGCCCATGTGCAGCACTGAAGACCCAATGCAGCCAAAAATAATAACAAGATTTAAAAATATACATATATAATTATAAGACTTATTAAAAATAAATTCCCCTAATTTCAAGCATGATTTAATTTACAAAAATTTGGAAGTAAGCACTGCTGTTCCAAACACACACTTGTACAGCTTTGTATTAACTTAAGAAAGAACTTTGAACTTTGGAGGAAAAGAAGAATTTCAACTTGTCAAAAATTCCCCAACTGAGATTGGGACTGACATATATACACTAATACGTATAAAATGGATAACTAATAAGAACCTGCTGTATAGAAAAATAAATAAAATTCAAAACAAATCCCCAATTGTCAGAGGAAGGCTGTGGACAAGCACACAAATTGAAGGACATGAAGAAATGTCACGGGGTGGCTGCTCCTCAACAACCTGAGCCCCACTACTTTGTAACTGTGAGCAAGTCAGACCGTTTTATCCCACTGTGCCTGTCTACTAAGGTAAGGCAGAAACTGCTGGGGCCAGGATTGTGCTCTGCTGAAATACTACATTTTTTCCAGCCTCCGCTGCAGACAGGGGTAGTAGGCACGTGGACAAATTATGGCCAATTAGATGTAAGCAGAGTTGTCCGTTGTGGCTCCTGGGAAAATGCTGGACTTCCCTGCTGACAGGAATAAGGCTGTGGTGGCTGGAACTGCAGTGGCCATCCCGTGTCATGAGGCCATCCTGAGAGAGGAGCCACACTAAGGGTCACAAAGCAGGAGTCGGAGGAGCCCTGGACACTGCCCGTACTACATGACAAAGCTGCCACACCAGTCCCAACCTCTTTAGTGGGGGAGAAAAAGGAAATGCCCTCTTCTTTAGGCCACTGAATGTTTTAACCTTGCCTGACACCCACATACAGGTTGCTGTGGGATCCATGGGACAGACTCAAAAACACGAGAACTCACAAACTCTAACACTAATACTATTTTCAAGGGGATTCTGAAAATCTCAAAGCCCCATCTGAAAAGATGATTATTCCAGAGCGAACAGACCATGGTTTTAACTGCCCACCTGACCCCTGCATGCGTCTGGAGAAGTTCGCTGTTGCCTGTTTTGCCTTAGGGCCCAGCAACAGCACTGGTTTCCTATCGTGCTTTTCTGAAAAATTCAAATTGCTGGGTAACTTAGAATTACATTAAAAAATGTAACACAACAAAAAATAGTTAAGAGTCACAGGATGAAGAAAGATCACTCTAAAGGGGGATCCACTGTTTTTACTCAGTTTTAAATACCTGTGGTTAGTGTTAAGCAAAAATGACTCTGAGAAGGAAAACTTTAAGAAGTTTGCTTCTGCATTTCCAGAAACGTTTTAGAGTTGCAATAGAGAGCATATGCTCATTATCAAAATAAATCAATTATTTTGAATATAACAGACACTAATGATTAATCACCAAAAAGAATTTAAACTTACTAGGGACGTCAGGCCTTCACTGTCGACAACCCAGTCTTCCTTTTCAGCCAATCTCTTTACTTCTAGAGGGAACACAAGTACACGAGCGCGTCTTATTATAATTATCTCACTGAACTTCAGAGAGATAAAAATGCATAAAGGTTATGGTTTTTAATTGTTTTATGTAAGTTTGTAAAAAATCAGTGAAAGTAGGGAGAGAATATAATTCTGGTAGACTCAAGGATGTAAGTGTGTATCACTCACTGGATTTTTCTAATACAACATTAATGTAAATAAAATTGTCTACTGTGTAGCCCAATCTGGAGAATGCTGGGCTAGGTTCAGTGACAGCTTCAGACAACAACTTAGTAGTTACTCAGCACTCCTGATAATATTAAACAGGTACAATACAAGACACACGGCATTTCCCCCTAAGATTTCTGATGACCAAAGTGGACTCTCTCTCAGTCCTGTATGCTCCCGATGATGACAACGTGATTCCCACGGAGGGAAGAACACGACCAGTGCACACCTGAGGGCTCAGCCCCGACCCGGGCCAGGGGCCGGTGCTGTGCAGACACAGCCTTCCTACAGCAAAGTCCTTGGGACAGATACCAACGGCTTGTGCCTTTCACAACAATATTCTTGATTGTTTTTGAAAATGTTTAATAACCCAAAAGGCTGCTTTGTAAAGATAACCTTCGTTGTTTATGACTATATGCAGAAATCCTGAAAACTCTATAAAAGTATAAAGAAAATGAACACCTATAACTTCTGCGGCAAAGAGAAACTGTTAACAGTCTTTCTTCTGATTTTATGCTGACATTTCTAAATTAAAAATTTTAAATATACATATATATATTTTCAAAATTGGGATCATACTTTTATACACATTTTATATTCGACTTTTTCCACTTAGCATTTTCCATAAGGATGTTCTTATATCCTTAAATATTTTTCAAGTATACCCATCTTAATTTATATATGGTCTGGCATCTCAAAGTAAATAGATTTGAAAAGTTTCAAAAAAGGAAAAAAGTTATATTGAGCAGCTAAAGACAGTCTGAAATACTCAGATTTCTATCAGAGCATCTTTAATGTTTTTAAGGATTTGGAAGCTGGAAAGAGGTGGCATGTGCAAATAACTGTTGTCTAGCCAATGTCATCAGTTTTTCTCAACATACCTTCCGCTGTGTGCTGCAGTGTGACCACCACACAACGCACTCGAAGGTCCAAGACGAGGTCCTGGATCGTCTGTAACAGGTCATTAGGAATCTCAAGGGCAGTCAAGGATTCATAAGTAAGCCTGTAGAACAAACACAGCAAAACAAATGTCAGCAGAGCAGGATCTGGAAGCAATTCCAGACATCATTTTGGCCATCCCACAACGATTCACAATGGTGCTTATAAGCTACAGCGTTATGTTGAAAACATGGGGAAAGTAAGCCCATTCACAGGGATATCACAGTGACACTGAACTAAACAATGAAAAAGGTGACATTCTCATCAGACAAAAGCACCAGCAAGGTTTAAGAGCTTAGTTATCAGGTGACACACGGGAAACAGTGGACACAAAAGCAGACAGTAAAATTCTGTGTTGAGTGTATTAAAAATCATATCCACACTGAGTGTGTGGTGTTTCCTCCTTTTCCGGAGAACGCGCCCACATTTACCTCAGAGTCTGGATGGCGTGAGCGAGCCCCTGCCCAGAGAGCTCGGCCTTCACTTCCCAGCCTCTGCACTGCCGCCCTCCGCCCTCCGTGACGCTGAGCGGGAGCAGGGCCCCCCGGAGCAGCTTCACCAGACAGTGCATTACTTCCTGGATCATTTTCTAGACAATGATGAACAAACAAAACTACATTAAAAGGTATCAACTTGATTAAATCAACTGGAAGAGTCGGCCTGCACAAGACAAATGTCTTCAATGTACATCAAGGTCTCTAGTCACTTTGCTTGAGAAAACCCTACCCCAAGAAGAAGTCTACATACCTATCCTTAACTCACCTTAAAATCATTTTGTCTTTGCCTTACATTCTTTGATCTTTCAATGTGGCCTGACTTCTCAGCAGTCTTAAAAATTAAAAAAAAAAATTAGTTGTCTTTAGAAATAATTTATAAAAAAAAGAAATGCTTTAGCAGTTGTATATAAAGAAAGCATGAAATATAGTTATAACTTGATTAAAAGGAATGTATAAGAAGTAATCTAAGTTTCTGATTAAAGGATGACCAATTAGAAAACCCTTCTTATTCCAACAAGAAGCTATTCATCTTCCTAAAACCTTTAAGTACAATTCTCATAAATAAACCTAAGTATTAAACTGAAACTTTCTGTAGGTGAATTTCACATGCTGTTTTCATCCACAGTTTTCTACAGCTAAGCCTACGGGCATTCAGTCCACAATGCCGCTCCAGCACCACTTCCCGGGCAGTGGGTGCAGAAACGAGAGGAGCAGAAGCTCTGGACAAGTGTCCGGACGCCTTTGGACACCCCGCTCCACTCCTCCCGACAGTTCTCGTGAACGTGAGCATTAGCGCTGGCATTTTACTTTAAAAAATTCCACATCACTGCTCTTCATCCAGGGGCCTCACAGTCTAATTTAGGAGGGAATGTATTCTAGAATTGGTTGTTATCTGTTTACTGATAGCCATGTTTTCCTCTGATTTCTTTCTCCTTAATGTGTAGAAGACCACTTTACACTGATTAAATGAGAAATCTGTTCCACTGGATTTCAGTTAACTTTTTATTACCAAATTTTCTAACAACTAAATATTATTATACAGAATGTCCTAGCAGAGCAAACTTAGGGAACTTTCCAAAGGAAGAAGTAATCACAAAATGGTACAATGTAAAAGAAAATTCAGATACTTCACCAACATAATGTAAAAGTTACCCTTTAAAGGTAAAATACTGGTGTATTTGGTTAGAGAACTTTTTACTTAGGAACAACTGCATTATAAATAATTATGACATTGATGCCAAGGTTAATTTTAAGATACTTCAAGGTATGCTATTTCTATTTAAGGTATAAGCTAGAGAAACAGTGTGGAGAGTTGGTCTACAGGATCAACACCATTGACGGGAAGGAGTAAGACAAGGATAAGGATTGCTGACGTCTTCAACAAAGTATCAGACACCCTGACAGAAGAGGCCAGCACACACAGACACACACACCTCTTCCGGAGCTAATTTACACTTATCGTGCAGCTTTTATCATTTTTTTCTTTGTAGAGATGCGCTTTTAAAAGAATTTAAGTTTAGTTTTTAAAAAAACTAAACCCCAAATTCACAATAATAATTCAATAAGCAAATTTCTAAGTTCATTGGCCAACAACCATCAAAATTCTTTGTATATCAGGATTTACAGAAATTGCTTCTTTTTAGGACAAATGAGAAGTAACTGAAGCGCTTTAGAGCTGCAGTGAGGCATGACCAGAGGGGCTCATGTCGGAGTTTGACCAGCTACAAAGACAAGAGACACAGGGCAAGGTGTGGGGAAAGGGGTGGAGTCCCCTGCCCTCTGCAGGTGGGACACTCTCCCCAACCTCCACGTGCCCTTTGGGGGTTTTATGAAGGCTTCATTAAGTAGACACGATTGATTAGATCACTGGCCACTGGTCACTGAACTCAGCCTCCAGCCCTTCTCCCAGAGGTCTGGGGGTGGGACTGAAAGCTCCTACCCTCTAAACACAGGGTTGGTCCTCCAGACAACTAGCCCCCATTCTCAGGTGGGAGACACTCATTATCACAACAAAAGGCATCTTTTACCACTCCTCACTTAGGAAGTCACAATATCAAGGGTGAGCAAGATCAAATATATACTTCTTATTATAAATCTCAAGATCGCCGTTCCAAATTTACACCTCCAGCCCAAATCTTTCCTCTGAGGTCCAAATTTGAATTTCAGGTTGCCTACTTGGTGTCCGCAGAAGGCCTGGGCAGAACAAGGTGAAACGGTGGTGCTTCTGGGTCTGGAGTTTGCTGGCCTCCAGCTGGGAACTGCAGGGTCTCCAGCGTGCTGATTGCGGACTTTGGGGCTTGCTACCCTCCACAGTCACATGAGCCAACTCCTTAGAGTAAAGCTCATTCTCTTTATATACACGGTTGGAAACAGAGCCAACACCCTATTGGTTGTTCTTCTGAGTCCTGGCTCACTGTGCTGTGGAGGACGGATGGGAAGGGCCTCTGGAAGAAGGTGTCATCTGTCCCCGGGAAGGGTCAAGCCCACACAAACCTGCAAGTGTCCCGTCAGATGGGGTCTTTTCTGGTTTTATCTGCCGTAGCACCTAACGCTGAATTTTTTATACAATGGGCTTGTTCAAGGGGAAGATTATTTCACAGTCCTTTCTTTGTTCTGTGAAATATTTTTGAATCAAAAGAGTGAAAATCAATTGTTTGAAAAACATCATACCAAAATTTAGGTTAAACTTTGCCAGAACAATTCTGCCCACCAAACAGGTGCTAATGCACGCATGATGACACCTACTGGACAGAATAACTATTTAAACATCGAGGGCCTGTCTCCAAACACAAAAGAAGTGGAGAGGGTAGGGGAACTACCTGTAAGGCATACCTCTTGCAATTGTTAAAAAAATCGTTATTGTTTTAATCTGATGAAGAGTTGAACATCTCCAACATGCTGAATTATGTACACTTTGCCCTACTTTTAAAAGAAAATTTAATTTTGGAACAGAAAGGACACTGTAATTTACATACTATGAGTTATGCAATTTTTTAAAATGCTGATTCCTAAAGTTTAAAAATTATTTGGATACTTTAAAAGTTTTCACCTCAAAATACACTACATTTAAAATATATCTAAAGGTAAAATCTTAACCTACTATTAACCATTTTGCTAGCTAAAAACCTTAACTCTTTCCTGCACACACAGACCAAAACTACTTTGTGGTAAGACCAACGGCTAGATCGCACTGTTTTGATTCACATATGTTACCTCACATGGCCTTGACTGGTCTGAAGAATTATTTGTTAAACTGTTGGAAACTCCATCTAAATCTTTTAACAGATGAACTCGAAATAAAACAAAACAGTTTTACAACAAGAAAAAATAAGAAATTCCAAGTAAATTGTGTTTAAATATTAAGAGAGCTTTCTTGTATGAGATTGAAACCCTGGAACTCTTCCCAATATTAATTTAATTAAGTCTCTGGATCTCACTCATGACATGATTGGCACCCTTTCCTAACTCCTCCATTCCTTCCACTGTCCTCTGGTGTCTTTCTGGCTTTTCAATAGAGAGTCACTTAGTTTAAAAACATGCCCAAATCTGTACAGTGAATTACACTTAATAATTATTACCATAAACTTTTAAGAAAAGTTTATGAGTATAAACTGTTGGAAATTCCACAGGCACACCCAACTCAGCACAACTGATCACAATGATTTTCCAGTGCTGTGACTCCTGAGCTCATTTATTCCTCATCTGCAACCGAACACTTCATCTAGACGTTTAGACAACTAGGTATAACCTGTGAGAAGGAGAATACCGTCCCTTTTCACTAAATCATCTCAGATCAAAAAACCCTAGAAAGATGCAAGATGAGGCAACTACTGTCCATGCGTGGGGGCCACCTCCAGACACCGCTCCAGTTGGAAGGAAAACACTCGGCTGGAAACAGAACTAGGTTTCCAGACGTTTCCTGGGTTCTGCTCCTTCACACGTGAGAACCCGCCTTGGCAACGTTCAGCACGTCTCTGTTCTACATCAGCCCCACACTTCTCACCACTACTAAGCTTTGTTCGTGAAACACCTACTGTGTGCCAGGCCAATGACACTTCAAATACTGGAATAAATATTTACTCCAAATAATAAGAGCAAATTCTTTTTTATCTCCCCGACACGGTTATAAGCACTTCACTTAATATTAACTCATCTAATTCCCAAACCATCCCCCTGGAAGTAGGCTGAGAAGTAACGGTATCTGCCCAAGGTCACAGCTAGTAAGCAACACACACTGGGTGTTCTACTCTAACCCTGGCGCTCTGCAAGAGACGCCCTGAACACAGCTGTCCAGGCACTGGCATGGAAGCACCTCCCCTTTCCAGTCTCACAAGAGCTCTGCTTTAGAGGGAGCAGGTAAGAGGAGGAGGGTACAACACGGCAGGAGCGGGTGGCTGTCCCCCACTGCAGCAAAAGGCAAGAAACCCAAACCTTCCCCACCACAGAGGCCGCCACTCTCATCCAGCTGCCATGAACAAAAATGCGGGCTGATCGGGCACGTCTGAAAGCACAACGCTGAGAAAACTCTTTTCAGGACACCTAAAGGCACTCTCTTCTTCAGGCAGCAATGAAGGCCAGCCAAACTCTATACATATTTTATGGAAGACTGACTTTCTCTGCACAGTGAACTTTTTAACAGAGCTTTTGTAAAATAACCAGGTAATACAAAATGGACATGAAAGAGTTGTGAGGTATGTTATTTATTGCTATAATATTTGAATGTGTCAGTAACTGATACACTGCTGAAATTAATGTAAGAAAAAAAGAGGGATAACTCATGCTTAAGAGGCAGGTTTTTCTGCATGAAGGAGTCTGTTGTTTTGCATGCACTATTGTTTTTCTGTTTTTCATGTACTAAGTAAATTTTATGGCTTAGATAACTAACCTTTCATTTAAACAAACATCTAGGGATCTACCACGTTAAAAGGAAAAGAGATAGTGGCAAACTTCTTTAATAGCAGCATGAGCATGTATCCATGGTCAAAGGAGACTGGATGGATCCTGGAGAACCAAGACACCCACCACCTTCTGTCAAACTGCAGAGGTGTCCTTGGTGTAAAAGAGCAAAAGCGGTTTTGTGCTGGCAAGTGCACTAGCCCCAGGAAGACCCCGCCTCTCCCAGCTTCCCCAGGGCTGTGAAGAGTCTCCTCGGAGATACGAAACCAGAGCTGTCTTCTCCTGAGCCACCACAGCTCCAGGCAAAGGGCCTCAGAGTCTATATTCTGGGACCTGGAGGCCTGTCATGGGCACTTGACGTGAGACACCTGAGTGACGAGTCCGAATCTGTGTGCTACGCACAAAAGTCAAGAGTCGTTACTTTACGCTCGTAATTTCTGTGCTCCAATCATACATGATTAGGACACTAAGTACACGTGCAACTTGTGAGAGTGTAAAGCCTTAAACAACTTCTCCAGGCTGATCACATAGGGGCCAGAAAACAGGATCTTTAAGTTCTTTCCAACTAGGAAGTTCCCTCTCACTTGAGACCCACGTGCAAGATGCAAACATTTGATCCCTGTTGTATCACCTGTTCATCATCAATTGCACGACAGTTTCATCCACCACATGGCCTGACTGGCATTATACTCAATTCAGATTCTTTTATTCTTTAAGCCACTGTTTCCCTGAGCACTCACCCCTGCCTTCTGAGAGAGATGCTCACTGTTCTCCTTTACAATCAAGGACAGTGACTCCCGGAAGAGCTGAGTAACTTGTTCAAGGCCATACAGCTATTAAGTGTTAGGGCTTTACAGCATTTTCTACTAATCTTAAAACATCTGACAATACTTAGAGGCTTTGGACTTCTGAGGCTTTAAAAAAGTCACTTCAAAATCTAAAATTTTTAAGACGAGAAATCCACGACTTAGCTACAACTATAGTCAAATCTGTACACATACCTCACTGAAAAGGCTTCCGTTAACATATGAAATCCAGAGTTTCCAGAAGTTGGGCAGCTGACTTAAAACAAGCTTGGTCAATTTTTCAACAAATGCCACCCGGTGGGGAGTTTGGTATCTCCATGCTAAAGAGGAAAAGAATAAAATACTATTAATATCCTTTTGAATCAAGACTAAAAATGCGTTTGAACATACTGCTGCTCCCCCACCTAAAAACGTGCCCCGTGCTGTCCCACTTGGGCTGCAGAGCTTTTATCTGCTGATAGACCAGTATGTCCTTTTCCCACCAACTACCAACGCCTGTGGCGGCACAGTGAGCAGAGGGGCCTGCTTGCTCAGCGGGTCTGGCGGGGCAAGTGGGGAGTGGAGGCAGGACAGGAGACCTTCACAGAGGAGGGGTTTCGGCTTTCCAATCCTGCTGCCTTCAGGTTGTAACTCAGTGGTGGAAACTCAGTAAGGAATCAAATTATCATAAAGGGACATATTCAAGCACAGTCATGTAATTAAAAACTCCTCCCATAACAAATACATTTAACAGAAAGTAAAAACACTGAAGTCTCTTGGATAACACATCATTTAACGCAGTTATTGTAGAAAGTGGGAAACAAGGTCTGACAGATTTCTTGTGGGAAGAGTAAGTTCGAGGGAATAAAGGTGAAAGTATTAGGTCTGCGAGCACCAACTATTTCCCAATCCCCCCACCCTTTATCACCTACAGACCAACTCAACATGGACTGACACGAGCTGCTTTCCAACGGTGGCAGTAGCAGACCTGGTGTGGCCACAGCTCCAGTATCACAGGCCAAGGACAAGGCAGGAGACAGGACAAGATCTAAAACCTGAAGCTTTAGAAGACCCACCTCATAAGGGTGCAAGCAGACTCTTACACAGGATAGTCCCCAAAATTAATTTCGAAAGACTAATTTTTTGAAAATTAGTTTCAAAAGATCCATGCTCCTGCAGCCGAACTGATCTCCGGTTTGCATCCCCTGCTGGGAGAGCTCATCGGGCTCCCGAGCTCACAGATCCTCGGCCAGGTCTGCGGGGAACACGTGAAAGTGACCCAAGCTGACGAGTCCCCCTTGGTCTGAAGTTGCGACACCCAGGTGGCTCTGTGTGCGCACACGTCCTGCACACACACCGTCTGCTCCCAAGAGCAGTCGGCACAGAGGATGCCTCCACCCCAAGGGAAAGAGGGAACACTGCCTTCTCACCACTTAAAAAGAAATCTTTTTAAAAACCACAAAATAAACAAATAGGAAGTAAACTCAGCTTCTCTCTTGTTGAATCCACTAATTAGTAAGTATTCTGGGCTTCCCTGGTGGCGCAGTGGTTAAGAATCTGCCTGCCAGTGCAGGGGACACAGGTTTGAGCCCTGGTCTGGGAAGATCCCACATGCCGCGGAGCAACTAAGCCCATGCACCACAGCTACTGACCCTGTGCTCTAGAGCCTGTAAGCCACAACTGCTGAGCCCACGAGCCACAGCTACTGAAGCCCATGAGCCTAGAACCCATGCTCCGCAACAAGAGAAGCCACTGCAATGAGAAGCCCGTGCACCGCAAAGAAGAGTAGCCCCCGCTCGCCACAACTAGAGAAAGCCGGCGTGCAGCAATGAAGACCCAAGGCGGACAAAAACAAATAAATAAATGTATATAAAAAAAGAAAAAAATTAACAAGTATTCTATGTGAAACGATTTTATGATGGGAAAAGTATCTGGACAAGTATAAATAAAAACAAACCAATTCCAAAAGGCTTCCAAAAAGATTCTGGATTCCATTGGCTGAATCTTTCTATAGCAGATAAACTGATAAAATGATTTTGTCTGAATTCCCCTTGGGATGGAGCGTCCCCGCCAGAGGTGCACACTGGCTGCAGGGCCGTGTTACCGAGGGGCTGGCACTCAGGCACCAGGGCTCTCGGAAAACACACGGGCTCCTGCAGCCTCCTGCCCGGTGACAGGGAACAATTCTGAGGGTCATGTGTTTTTGATCTTTTTATCACCAGCAGATTCTTTACACCCACGTGTGTATGTGTGTACTGAGAGCCCTTTCCCCTTGTTCCTTCTAAGCCTACTACATCCAAATTCTGATCATTATAACTAAAAAATGATTTTGGATTTTCTTTTCTTATTGATAAATTCCCACATGCTCTATCACCGAAAGAATAACTTTAAGAGTTATCTCCTAAGACTGATGAAAAGAACTACGGGAATATGGCAGGAGTATCTTATTTGTCTCATAGAAGTCATAACGTAGGCTTTTTTTGATCACAAGATCAAGAATGAGCTTCCTCAACTTTATTCACAGCTATTGTTTACTGCAAGCAATCCCTCATAATGTTCCAATTTCAGTAACTCTGGAGAAATTAAAGCTGACTTACTTTGCTTTCACTTCTAGCCATGCTGGAGTAACAAGGGCTGGATTTAACCTCTGGTGGTGAACAACTAGAAAACTGTGGGGCGGGGGTGGGGGTGGGGGAATATCTAAACAAGCATTTCATAGGCAGCACAAGACTGTGATCCCTAAGGGAAGGGGAAGTGAACAGGTGGGGAGCCCACAGCTGCTCTGGATTTCTGCCTGCCATTTCTAGACAAGAGAGGTCAAGGGAGGAGGAACTGAAGCAAAGCTCAGTGGGCTTTCGGAGTTGGAAAGATGGAGTTCAGGGCAGCGGGGGTGAGTGGATGATACATGGAAGAGTTCTGGAAAGGAGGGAGGAACTACGTGGGAAAAAAGCTCCCAGAATCCACATAAGAGTCTTCCTAAGTCATGCTCATGTCCAGTGAACTTCACAGCCAGGCAAAGAGCAGCCAGGGAGTAGTAAGGCCAAGGGTTCCCAGGAATCATACGGGAGGGGAGCAGTCCTCCTGAGTGACCCCAGGCCATTCAGGAGTGGCCTCAAGTCTCCCTGGAAGGTAGGCTACTGCTCCAGCAACTAACCACAGGCCTTGGATGAATCAAACTTATTTGCAAGTAACCGGTAAAACAAAGTCTCACACTCTTTAAAGGAAGAGAACAAAACCCCGACACTCAACACTGAACATTCCCAGTGTCTGAGAAACAATGAAACATGATTAACCAGGCTAAAAGGGGAAGGAGAATCAGAACCAGAAACCAGGGAGAAAACTAGTCAAGAGTAACAGAGCCACAAATGACAGAGAGAGAATTAACCTGTAAGGACAATGTTCAAGTAAAGGAAAACATGAAATAATGAGGAAAGAAAGGGAAGATATTTAAAAGAACCAAATGGAACTTCTAGAGATGAAAAAGTACATGAAACTTTTACATGAAACTTCAGCTTAGATGCTGAAGATAAAAGATCAGAGAAGGCATAACAATTAACTCTACAGTGGAGCACAGAGTGGAGAAACTGGGGTGGGGAACAGATCCTCAGTGATCTACGGGATAATCCATTGGCTTAACATACATGCAGTTGGGATTCCAGAAAAGGAAGCAGAGCAGAAAGATATCTGACAAAATGATAGCCAAAAATTTTGCAAATTTGATGGAAATTTCCAGAATTAGATAAAATTGATGCAAGAAGCTTGACAAACCCCAGGCAGGATAAATTTGAACTGTTCAAGATGATGTAATTCATTACAGTCAGCCTCAAGTATAATTTCTAACTGTTTTAAGCCTGTCAGCATGTCCACGGGTGGTAGTGAATCACATAAGGGCAAGGAAGGGGTGTGGAAAGGGTTTTCACAGATCATGTGTCATCCTACTCATTAAAGAAAGGAAGTATTTTTTTGAAACTCAGGTGGGCTGCACTTCAGGGTCAGGCCCTGCTATATCTGCTTAGAGGGCTACACGGTACCACAATGTACAGAATCAAACAGTTCTGCTCTTTCCAGTGTTTATTCTAGAGTTTGGTGGGCTGGGTGGAGAATGGAACAGGACAAGAAGAAGCCACACTGACAGTTATGGAATCCCTTCATTTAGTGCAAATGTATCATTTGATTTTAGTGCTTATGATGGACATTCATTCATATTACTAATAGAACTTTAGAAAAAAAATCTCTACTCCAGTACTCAGAAGAATAATATGAAATACTTTGAAATAATCTTTAGAGGTATTTGAACTTAATAAGAAGTAAGGTATTTCTATTACCTTATTTGCATTTCTTATATCTATTATTGAGGTTGTAAGTAACCAGTGACTAACAGCATCTAATTGGTACACAAAGGCATTATAACCAACATGTTTTGTATCTCATATAGGTAAACAATCAAAAGATAAATGTCAACCTCAGGAAGAAATGTAACACAGTTACAACTTGAGATGCCTTAGCGTAGAAAAAATGATTAGCAACTAATTTATGGGTAATAAACAAACAACTCTTTTCAAACCAAATTTTAAAATTCATTAAAAAGGTGTCTACTATTTTTCTGTACTGACTACAGAGATTCACTTTTGTTGCAACCTTCATCCTAAAGACGTTCTCAGATAATTTTTTCTGTGGCATACTTTTAAAAATTCAACCACAGAAATGTGTTGAATAACACTGACCTGTGCCCAATGAAATGACTTACTAAAAAATCAAATGGCATTTCTTTAATGTACAATGTAAAATTCATTTTAATTATCTAAATTTAATTACTGTGTAGTTGCTTAAGTAGAAGGGATGATGGCTGGTAATACTCAGCAGCAGTAACACAGGTAATTATGGAATTTTCCAAGAGAAAAATGCTGGCTATTACACGAGTACAAATTTAAAAGATACAGGTGGGAGGGAGACACTCACCGTCATCTCGACCAGGCTGAAAGCTGCTACCCCTCTTCAGAGACGCCGTCTGGCCTAGATGACCCGGCACGGAGGCACGCACATCGCCGTCCAGGTCCAGCGTGGCGCTGTGAAGGCCCGGTGGCCCTGGAAGAGAGAGGCAGCGTTTCCATGGACTCACAGAGCTTACTAAGTGATTTAATGGACCTCTTCTCTGAGAGATTTCTTGCTCAACCGTTCCATTCTTTTTTTTAAAGAAGACATCTACTAAAGTAAAACCAGAAATATTTTCTCTAAATAGCTTTTAAAAGTCACTCCCACCATACAGATTTGGAGGATTAAATCTATTACTCTGGCTTAATACAGACAATGTAACTTACATATCATTTCAGAATGAATGTTCAGCAAAACGGAGGGGAGGGGGTTCCATAAACACAAAAATCAGGATGAAAAATTCTTTTTTGAAAAGCAACTTGGCACTTGGAAAGGAAGGTACAGGGTTTAGTGGAGCAGACTTAACAGCATAAATCTTTGACT
Organism: Grampus griseus; assembly: GCF_964374135.1. Taxonomy (NCBI): domain Eukaryota; kingdom Metazoa; phylum Chordata; class Mammalia; order Artiodactyla; family Delphinidae; genus Grampus; species Grampus griseus. The sequence goes on from NC_139004.1 coordinate 365,665, forward strand.
TCCCCCTTAAAATTTGAATCTCCAAATACCACAACTTCTTTCTTTGCAATGTGGGATGTGATTTCTTATTTCTATTCCCACTGCCAGCCACCTAGTTGGGACCCTTTTCACCCCACACTGTTAATATTCTAGAAGCCTAACACTTCACTAGAGAATGTCAAGACATTCTCTTTATTGTCCTGGATTAATACCACCAAAATACTGCTATCTTGATTCTCTTCTCAGAAGTCTTCCAGAAAACCCTCAGAATTCCAACCCAAATTATCTAAGAACCAGGAAACACTTTTTCTAAGATGGTTCTCCAAAGTCACCAGGAATGGAATCCCGTGTTGCTAATCCTGTTAGTGAGAGGCTGGCATTATGGGTAGAATTCGCCTTGTCAGCCTGCAGAGGTGCTATAACCAGCACTCTGAGCTCTGCGGCTGAGCATTCAAAGACCTCCAAAACAAGCTGAATTCAATAAACATTTACAGGGTGCTTACGGTGCAGAGGACACTATGAAAATGCATCTTTCATTTTCCTGCCTCACTTCCTACCCTTTTCATCATCCTCCCCATCCTGTTAATAAACACAAGTCGCCTCCTGCTCTTCCAGCTCAAAGTGCTGTCTACTTTCCCTGCCCTCCGAATGAACACCGTCTCATTGACTCAACATTCTGCCTTCTGCTGTTCATTAACAGTTCCAGTCAGAAGTTCTCGGGGATAAGGATCAATATTAAGTCTCTGTCCACAGCTGGATCTTCTGCATATAATTCCTTCAATATACACTGAGTGACTGATACTAAATTATTCAATAAGAATGCTCTTCCTTTGTTTTATAACTTAACAGAATATGAAAAGCTTATAGATTTGTTTCCAAGGGCAAAAGATGAAACCCATTTATAAAATAATGATTTTATGCCAGTGATAGTGTCAGTTATTCAGTAGCATCAAACAAGTCTTTACTGAGCCCTCCCACGTGCCAGGAATTGCAGGCCCCTGGGATATGGCAGTGGGTTAACAGGTAAAGGCCTGTCCTCAAGGTGTTTACATCCTGGCAGTGGAGGCAGAAAATCAAGACATAAGTGAATACAATATAAGCAAAGAGTCTGCTTTCATGGCTCCTCCCATCATGAGCCACTCAGCATGATACAGTATGAGCTATCTCCCCGCCTCCTCACAGATTCTACCAGGCAGGTTTTACAGAAACAGAAACCAAGTCATTTGAACAGATAGTTTCAGTGGAACGGCATTTTATTAAATACCCACGATGTTTCACCTACTATGCTAAATGCTTTATTTACATGGACTTCTACTTCGGAACACATTAAATCTAGGATAAGACTTGTAGAATTCAATATTTTAAAATAGCAAGAAAAATGAGAGTTAAGAAAACACATAGATGAAGAAATAATATTTTTTATAATTGATTTTTTCCCCATCTCAAAGAGGGATTTGTGTGGAAGCTTTGAAGATTTATGACATTTTCCTCTGAAGTTTACAGAGTCACCACTGCTATTAATTGTAGAATTCAAGAAATTAATATCAAAATATCAATTTTCTGACATAATTTAAAAGGAAATGTAGGGACTTCCCTGGTAGCACAGTGGTTGGGAATCTGCCTGCCAATGCAGGGGACACGAGTTCCAGCCCTGGTCTGGGAGGATCCCACATGCCACGGAGCAACTAAGCCTGTGGCCACAGCTACTGAGCCCGCATGCCACAACTACTGAAGCCCATGCACCTAGACCCAGTGCTCCACAAGAGAAGCCCGCGCACCGCAATGAAGAGGAGCCCCCACTCGCCACAACCAGAGAAAGCCCGCGCGCAACGACAAAGACCCAACGCAGCCAAACACAAATAAATAAATTTATATAAAAAAGGAAATGTAAAAAAGCCCAAACTTGGCACCACATTAAATGTTTGTATAAAATGTGTAATTTATGTAAACATGTATATTGAAAGGTGCAAGAAGAGAATGCTTTAATTCAAAACGTTATAAGTTACTACCCTTGAAGGTTTCAGGACTACAAATTTTTGATGAGAAGGAAAACCTCCTAGTTTCCTAAATACACACTGTATACCATTCCTACAAAAATATACAATGATCATTAAGTAGATCCTCAGAAAAAGTTTTTCCCCGTAACAGGACTACAAATTTTTGATGAGAAGGAAAACCTCCTAGTTTCCTAAATACACACTGTATACCATTCCTACAAAAATATACAATGATCATTAAGTAGATCCTCAGAAAAAGTTTTTCCCCGTAACATTAATTTAAATGCATGATATTAAGTCCTGTATAGTTTAATTTAAATAAACTTGAATTTATTTTTCCCTTTAATGGCAGAAACTATTAAGAACATGCGTTCCTTCTATTAGAAACCGTATCATCATTTTCTACGATATCAGGAAAAGAAAGCTTACCAAGAACTAATTTCTTATTTGGAAGTGTCTGTCGAATAGCAGCAAGGACAGCACAGTAGCAGGGAGAGGACGGCCCCCAGACCCTGGGGACAGATGCGTCCGTGGGCGTGCTGGGCCAAGGGTCCGGCAGGTGGTGCCCTGCACAGCCCGGGGACCAGCCGTGCAGTGGGAGCCCGGGCCTGAGCCCAGAACTCGCTCTCCTCTAACAGACTGCTCCTTTCTCTGGTCAGAAAAAGTCTTGCAATGAGTAATCTTATGGGGAATTAGGAGGATTGTCCTTTGAGGAGAAAATTAATGAAAACATTTAAAATCTCAGTTGTCAGAAATTATTTACTATCAAGTGTCAAAAAAAAAAAAAAACTTGAGGATTCTGACACTCCTTTTAAACTTAAATTACATGACGATATTTATACCCCACAAAATTATTACAAATATGAAGTGCTTCTGATGATAAACAAACATTATTATAAAAGAAAGAAAAAGATGAAAAAAAGTTTCTGTAACATAAAATCAGCAAAAGGTTTTAAAATATAAGAAATCCGTTCATTTGCTCTTGACTGTTTTACCTCACAATACGATAGCAGTACCTCTTGATATGTTTAAGAGAAATGTTATATAAAATATACTGTTATAAATGAGAGTAACTAGGAAGTTTCATAATATCATGCTCTTATTTATGTGCAGACCATACACAAATGAAAATTATGTTACTTCGTATATTTTCCCTGAAAACACTAAATTATCTGTCTGCCCTGATATCCACCTAAGGATGGTGTTCAATACATATATACACAGGACTTGGGTTTTTCATTAGAAGCTCAGTTTGCACTAAGCTGTTCTGCAGGTGACAGAGCCTAAAGTTTTTGTAAAACTGTGTTTGACTTTGTCTTTTTCAAACCTAAAACTGCATTAATGAGTTATGGGAGGTCATTTGTTTTCTTGAGAGTAGATTTTCTCTAGAGATGAACTGTTCCTACGATTTTATCCCTGACGAAAGTTTTTCTCAAATAGGATCACAGCCCAGCTTTCCCTCATCTGTGCTCACGCTGACAACTGCTCCCTATCCCAGGGGCCCCTGCTCTGTGGCAGAAGGAGTCACAGGCGGCATATGCTTCTTCACCTGTAAAAATCAGGGCTTGAACTACACAAGCCTTAGTGTCTTTTTCAGCTCTAAAATTCTGATTCTATGATACAAAATCTGAATCTGAAACTTTGAACCACCGCTTATTCCGCTCCCTGGAATAGTTTGAGACAACTGAGGGTGATGAGTAGCAGTGCTGTTTAAATGTATAAACAGTCTCTGCCTCTACACAGAGAGCACACGTGAGCGTTAAGTCGTAAAAGGAAATTTCATCAAGAAAATATTAAAGGCGACAAAAACAGTAACAGGGAAAACGTCACTAGGATTTCATACTTGTTATTGTGGACCTTACAGCTTGGCTATTTTAGAGGCACCAAGCAGAGTAACCAATAAATACCCTCAAATGACAGTGTGCTGATAAGATCAAGATTACTTGGCCGCAATCTGTCCAGGTTATCTGAGGAATAACTATGGGGAAAGATTGCTCTCCTGACAAAACTTCACACAGCAACACTTCCATCAGTACAGTATTTCCAGTCCTAAAATTCTATATGGTGTTTGTAGGGGAAAAAAAAAAAAAAAAAGGATACTAAAAAAATTCTAGAACTAAATAATCCTAGGGTATAGCTGTATCTTCTAAATTCCATGAACTAATATTTGGGTTTTTACCAATACATCAAAGAAAACATATATATCTTATCTACATATGCTTGGAAGAAGCATCTTGGAAGAAAAACTCTTTTAAACACTTAAAATTAAAAAAAAAATGACTAAGCTTCTTAATTACTGACCCTTGATAGAAGAAACGTTCACGTGTTGCGGTCTGGGGAAGACATTCTGGCTTATACACGCGTCAACTTGAATTTTATACTAACTGGAACAGCCTGTTTGTGGCTGTTCAATCAAACACACGTTGTACGTCTGCTTTAATTATTACAGAAGAGGGCACAGTGGCCAGAAGTAAAGAATGTCCACGCTAAAAGTAAAGGTGAAATGCCTGTCTCCCTGGGCCACCAATGCTGGTCCTTCTTGAATGGTGAAATTCCCTTCCCAGGTGCCAAGGCCACACTGACTCGCTGTGTACATGCTGGTCTGTATCCCTGACATGTTTGATGTTCTTTGTTCTGACAAGATATAAAACTGTGCTGAAAACCATGCTTCTCTGGAACAGTTCCTCAGAGTTATCTGAGAGGCTGTCTTCTGGGCTACAGTCCTCAGTTTGGCTCAAATAAAACTCTTTTCTATCAAATAAAATTCTTTTCCCATTACAGATCATTTACTTTCGTTGACACACTTGAGTCAACATTCTGTTTCTCCGGTTTAAATAAAGCTTCTAAAACATGCTACCAGCATTCTCAAAGGGAACTATTTTTCTAATTGTGAGTATGCAGGAGAAATTTAACAGATTACAAATAAATATAAAATTAGAAAAATCACCTTTGGAATACTATATAAACAAAACAGAAATTTACTTTTAATAAGAGAAAAACAGAAAATCTGTCTTCAGAAGTTGCAGAAGTAACTTTCTTCAGAACACTAACAATCCTAGCTGCTTCACCAAGAGTAAAAGTGGCAGTACAGAAATCAAGTTTAAAGTGTATTACTTTTCTAAAAGAAAAACTATTTATCTTTCACAATTTGCTATGAACGAGTTGAAAGATTTGCTATTTTTTTCCAACTATGAGATTTTTACCATATAAAAAGTCTTCAGCTTTATGCGAACTTCAGAGATATGGCAAGATTTTCTGCAAAGCTCAAAAACTTAAGAGTTTACCTTAAAACTCTGAGTATGACAAAAAACTGATAATGGCTTTAGGAAGATTTGTAAGAAATGCTTGTTATACCAAGGATTCCATATCACACATCAGCCAAATCCTTTCAACTCCAGCTATCTGGGTGCGCTCTCCCTTCTTTAAATGCAGTGGTCAGTATGTGTTTACCAGACTCCCTGAGACACAAAGGGCAGGAGAGGCTTTTCTGTGGAGGGGGAGGCCTGCAGATGTGGGCCAGGTGATACATCAGCCATGTGTACTCGGCCCCCGGCCTCCCGCCCAGCTTTCTCCCAGCCCACGTGGTACGGGGAGCCCTGGTCTATAGCCAACTCTCCAGGTGGCCCACTTCCTCAGCCCGAAACACCTCCAAACACACTTTCCTGTGCACAGCAGGCCCCTGTCCTGAGCAGCAGCCGGACCACCCCCTGCCGCTTGTTGACCGTGCTCGGGGCCAGGAGCCTCTGCAGACCCAGGCCTGCTGGACTCCTGTCAAGCACAGCACACACAAAGGTCGGTGACTGGGATGGGGTGGGTGCAGCAAGGCAGCTACCAACCTCCAGGAATGAGACTGTGTCCACAGATAAGAATGTTCTTTTTGATCTGATGCTTCTATACATACATTTGAAGTTCCTACGGGGTACTTCTTCAATTTAAAGGGGATCGTTTAATCCAAATTAAACCAAGGAAGGCGTATTTAACAGGCCGCATAACCTCACTCCACTTCTTAGGGCTGCGGGCCAAATTCTGAACTGTATTCCAACATCATTCGGAAAAAAGCTGAAAGGAAGAGACGTATTTTAAAAGCAAGACTACAGGTGTGAACCTTGAAGAAGCACTTCTCAGCTAACATTGGCTATATAAGCAAGAACCATACATTGTAACAAGCTGGTTAGGTGAATAACCAAAACCAAATTATTTATGCTTTTATTTAAGTACGACCCTTTTCTGCAGTTATATACAGATTTAAGTAGAGAGCACCTACTTAGACTGTATAAGCAATAGAATTATTACAAAAATGACAACAGGAGACATAAAATATCTGTACCCCTGAATATTCTAAAATTACCAGGCAATGCTAGCAATTCAAGGTGTGCAGGGCATTTACTGTCAAAACCGTTTTCTCTGAAGGCTGGAGGTGTGTCTCCCCCCAGACAGACAGTGAGCCAAGCAGAAAAGACCCAGCGCTGGGACGTCACGCGGAGAGGTCCTCCTGACGGAAGCCCTGCTGCCCTGTCTGACCTGACACAGACAGACGCTGCCACCAGGTGACCAGAACCGAGCACAAAACGAGGCAAGTCTCACTCCTCCGACCATACCCAACAGCTGGGGAAGCACTGACAGGACCTGCGAATGAACGCTGTACTATTTGAACAGTAAATCAAATGCTCAAGTGCTAGTTTACTGACTTCTAAAAAACTGTTTAAGTTACTAGTATTAATTGCTAGTCCTCATTTTAATTTGGAAGCTAAATTTGTCTTTTCAAATTAGATTAAAAAACAAATTTACAATCGCGTAAAATCCTGCTAAGCTGTCAGGTAATTAAAACTGCTTATGTAAACTTATACTGTTTACAAACAACAGCGACAATTTCTAACAGGATGCACTGTGAATCTAATTCATGGCACACTGAGTATCACCTAGGTTTCTTCTCTTTCTGAGAAAAAGGACAAAAGGGAAAGGAAAACCAGACCACCACTTTGCTGGAGAGAAGATTTTTGCTATTACAGTCATAAACTGGTACTTTTCTTCTATTCCTCTCTCCTGAATCTACCTTCTTCTGTAATCCTTTATGGCTTACGAATCTCAAAGTAAGTGAATAAAATCCCACTACAAGTATTTAGAAGCACTGCCTCTTCTAAAGCCAACTGAAGCAACAGTGAGCAGGTAAAGCACAATTCACATCGGGAGGACTCAGTCACAGGGACGGGAAGGTGGAGACCAAACCAGTGTCGCCTACCTGTACTTGCAGGAGCTGTGCCTTTTCTTCTTTTTAAATCAACGTCTATCATTCTGGGTTCACGTTGGTATAATAAACATTCAGGAGAGAAACTACTTTTTAAATCTCCAAAAACGGAACTTCATAAAAGAAACTTCCTAATGTACAACCTCATGATAACAACTTTAAAATAAAAAATTAGAAATTTTATTAGAAATCTATGTATAAACGTTTACTGTCTTTTTAAACATAGAAACATTTTTGTAGTTACGTAGAAGATCTGACAAATCTGCTGCCAATTTCTTAATGGAGGCTTGCAACCTAATCTGGTGCCCAGGAGCTACCTGATGCCAAATTGTGGAAATACTAGAATTATATATTTTTTAACCCCAGTGATTATCTACATAAAGGTCACATCTTTATTTTTTAAATATCAAGAAAAAATATAGTTTAGTTATACTAAATTCATGAAACTGTACAAAAATTTAAAATGTACTTTATGCATGTATTTGATGAGCTTGAATTGAAAATATAGTCTTTTTATTTCAGCAAGTCATTAATAATCTGCTCTGTTTGAAATAATTAAAAGAGTAGATCATTAGCCTCTATTCTTAACATTTTTCCTCTATAATAGATCCGTACTGTGATGGTTCAGAATAAACCTTTCAGGTGTGACGTATCTCTAAGTTTTCAAAGAGAACCTGAGCCACATGGAAATGTGTTCCCATCTGCTGTGTGACTGTCTGAAAGAATCTATGGCTTCCATTCTAAACGCGTCACTTGCCTCTGCTCTAATATGTCCTCTGGGAAGCCCTAGCGGTGCAGACAGCAGAAAGCAGAGATAACTGCTCTAGATGCTTCTCCCTGGAGTCACCACATGCAGTCAGCACGTATTTTAAATGAGTTTAGAGTTAAACTCATTTTCAGAACAAAGGAAAAAACACACCTTTGAAGGCTACCTTTCAAAATCCTGTTTGAGAATGTCCGTAGGGGGTTAAACCAAAGGCTTTTCCTGACAGGAAACCTGAAGATTTAGTCTAATTTTGGCCCTATTTCACAGAAATTTTAAGAGACAAATGACACTTCTTATAAGGCAGTAAAAGTTTTGGAAGAGAAGCTGTAGAGTTGACTAGCTCAAGCTGGAAGAAAACAGGCCCTTCCATAGGTGTTTATGCTTTCAAGATGAATTTTTTTTTTAATGTTGATCTTTATTCTTGTTTTTTTCCTCCTATTTGTCTCCCCTTAGAAAAACGGAAAGATCACATTTGGGCTACAGAGGCGGCCGCAGAAGCGGAGTGAGGAGTTCCTGGATACCTGGCAGGGTGTGTTGAGGCGTAATGCTCATCTCCTGTCTGTGTCCTGGTGTGCGACATCTAGGGGCACCATCTACCAGGTTCGTATGCGTTATTATTATAAAAATTGGAATCCAGAGAAGGCTCTAATGCAGTGTTTATAAAAATATCAACCCTATGACCTACCTCTGCTGAGCAATGAATGCTTCACATACAGAAGAATGTAACCTGGACAAATGTGGCTTTTTTATGTAGGACTGCTGTCTCTGAAAATCTATCACCATCTTGGCTCATGAACTTTTCTTGAAGCCCACAAGACTAAATACAATTAACATTTTAACCCAAAGCATCATGTAAAGACTTAAAAAAAAAAAAACTTGTATGTTAATTAGGTTTCTTAAATTCATGCATAAAAACCAGCTTTACTTACAAAGACACAAAGAAGTCTTTTCCTGTCTAAAATATTTACAGTCTGTCTTTTTAGAATTGTATTTCACCTCACAAGACTGGGTTATCCATCAGTTACAAGCATTTCTCTGGTGTTAAAAGTCCAAGTACAGGTGTTACAAATAGAAGAACTTACAATGCATTCTTTAGATTTAGAATGCGGCAAGCTTTCATTCTGAAAGTAGGTTCTGGAGAAGACCTGAATGAAAGCAATGCAGCTTCACCAAAAGGCACTGCCATCGTGCCATCCGTTCACCATGTTCAGAAACACACTTGATGAAATACTATCTTCAACCACAGAACACAGAGAGGTCTGTGGAACCACCGTGCAGGACACGGAGAAGCTGAGCTGTCTGTCACCTGGCTTCTCTGAGGCAGCTTCCTCACGTGCAAAACAGATCCAAGTCATGTACCAAACCAGACAACTTCCCAGGTTTCTTCCAGACCCCAAATGTTGTGATTACGAGAGGATGGCCAACAGAAAGTCCAAATGATATTTAGGAGACTTGCCCTCATACTGACTGCACTTCTATTACACCTAACTAGGACGCTCATAAATATCAATTAGGAGTCTATCGGGAACAATCGGGTGTAGATTACATGAAAGAAAAATTGTACTTATTCCCAGCAAACGTATAATTAAGGCCAATATCTTACATAAACACACCCACACATGCACATGCCTATGCTATATAATGACATTACCTGTACACGGGTAGGCAGGTGCACAGTAAAGAGCTGACGTGTCCAGTGACATATGCACACTCTGATGACAACAACCAGGAAGGCATCTAGGTGCCAAGTGGCCAAAGTGGACACTATGTCACCACGGCTAATTCTTCTAGGAAACACAAGTTCTGTCTCCATCTGTGTCACTTCTCGTATCATCTGCCTTTGCACTGGCTATCGATTAAAAAGCCACATTAAGTACATAGTATCCGTGTACTTAAAAAGATACTGGAGGTATTAAACTGCTTTTGAATTTGACAATTAACTGAATACTTGATATTAAGAAACCACATTTCAGGTAATGATAATAGTATTTTAGTTACAGTTTTCACAAAGCATCTTTACCTTTGAAAATTACATACTGAAATAATTATGGATGAAATGATGTGACCTGCTTCCAAAATAATTCAGGGTGAGGGAGGCGGTGTAGATAAAATGAGACTGGCTGTGAGGGGATAACTGTCGAAACTGGGCAGGTACACGGGAGGTTGTGGTATCACCTTTGGTGCTCTTAAGTATGTTTGGAATTCTCCAAAATAAAATAATAAGAACTCCTGATGGTGAGCTCAAAAGAACACACCAACTTTCCAACTGAAAGACAGTTATCTGTTGGGACTGTCTATACTGTTCATATTAGTCGTGTTTGCTGACAACAGGTGGGCACGGCTCAGGATGTTCCCCTGAATGTCAAGGACGATTAAATCCTAACCTATAAACATCTGGCTAATGAATTTAGGAAATTTACATTGTATTGTCACAAAATCTGTGGAGTAAGTTCAAAGAGTCGTAAACGGTTATGTTTCACTTCCTAATTTTAAAGACCAACTTATGAAAATAACTTTAGGTAAACCTCATCACTAACAAAAGGATCCACGTAATGCACAGTCCTCCAAGCACTTCATATGCGAGCGGCAACGTCTACAACAGGCTTGGTCAGAGTGAATAAAAAGGCAGGTCTCCAGTTACACGGAAGCTCGTGTCTTTTTTTTTTCTTCCAGAAATGCTGATTTTCAGCAGTTTTGGATAAATACATATAGCAATACATAACACCAAGATGGCAGGGCAGGAATCCATTAGGTAAGGGTGTGTCTCTATTGATCTTCAAGAAAGATTCAGACCTTTAGTGATGGAATATCGGTTATCAGATCCTTCAGGTATGGGTGTGACAATAAGGCATATGAATTTTCCTGGCACTTCTCCAATTTCAAATGGTCTATATGCTGTCTTCATAAATGACACATGCTTTCCAGAAATTCAAGTATTTTCAGAACTAAATCATACAGTTGGATTGTTTCTTATAAGCCTGAGTAGGGAAAACGTTTGTCAGACCGTGATCCTGTTTGTATCACTGTATTTACAGCCTCTTCACTGGAGAGGGGAAGGGTGGTACTTACTGAGCACCTACTGGGTCTCTGGACTACTTCCCCGTGGCTCCTTCCCTGGAAAACTCACATCCCTCATTTAGGTTCAGTGGCAACAACACCTCCTCTAGGAAACTTCCTTGGGCCTCCCGCTAACGAGACTGAGGCAGAGTTCTGCACTCCCCACTTTGCAATACCTTTCACAAGTACACTTATGTAATAAACAACATGTGAATTGTTTAAAGACATAGGTCTCTCTCACTAGACTACAAGCTCCAAGAGGCCAGAGACCTCTGGGTCTTGCTCATCACGGCTCTTCAGTCCCGAGAGCACATCCACCACACTGATTACCAGCCCCGGCTGCACCACAGTCTCCTGGGAGCTTTAAAAAATACTGCTGCGTGGACTCCACTGCTAGAGAGTCTAATCAGGTCAGGAATGGGGAGGACGCTGGGAAGTGACAATCTTTAAAAAAACCCAGGGGGTTGTGACGGGCAGCCACGTTGAGAGTCCTGCCCAACAGAGCAGACTCAGTACACAAGAACCTGAGGACCTCTAAATATCCCCCAATGACCTCAGACTGTGCATATGTTGTTTGATGTCATTTTCACTTGCTAAAACTATAAAATAATTAATGACATACTAGAAATTTAGATATGGCATCAGTGAAGAGATATTTGGGTTTTCCTAAACATCAACAATAGAAAAGAACAGACTCATAGCTGGAAAATACTCAACTCCAAGCCACCTAATTCACGACAAAACTAAACTATAAATAAATAATCATGGCCTCTCTGTGGCACCTCCTTCTGTGCCAGGACTGCTCTCATGTTACTTCACTTTCTCGTCCGGAAACCTTGTAAGAATCGCTGCGCCTTATTTATACAATCTATTTGGTGTCTCAGGCCACTGAAACTGCATTTGCCAAGGTCATCAACAGCCTCAGCACAAAATCTAAAGGACACCCCTTTATCGGACTCTTCACCTTAAAACCCTTGCTGACCCTCCTTTCCCTCCCGGCTCCCTGGCCACCCTGCAGGTTTCTCCTCCACCAGTGCTGTAAAGAGCACTCCCTAGGACTCTGTCCTACATTCCTACATTTTCTTCCTTTTTCTCCTTCTTGGGTGAATATGTCAACTCCCAGGGACCATCTACGTGCAGACCACACCCAAACCTCTCGCTCTTTAAATTCAGTTACCTATTGGACGCGTCCACTTGTTCGTCAGACAGCCGCACACCAACCGGTCCAAAGAGAAGGGAAGACCATCTTCTCCTCCTCGCCCCAGCCCCACGGCGCCCCATCCCAACCAGCTGCCAAGGCCAGACCTCTGGGCATCACCGAGCCCCTCCTACCCCTCCTTCCCTCACCAGGTCCTGGCGATCGCAGGTTCCGCACAGCTCTTGAATCCCCTCCTCCTCCACACCCACGGCCCCCGTGCCGGCGAGATGCCTGAATCACCACAGCAGCCTCCTAACCGGCTCCACTGTCCCCGCCTCATCGGGTCTTTCCCAGGCTTCAAACCCCTGGACGAAGGAGGCCAGGGGCCTCCTCACCCGGCCTCAAGTCCTGCCACTGTGCTGGCTGTGAACCAGCTGTGACTCTTCCTCCACTCTCCTCAGGGCCTGTGCTGGAGGCGGCCCGGCAGGCATTCCTCATCCTCTAGGTTCTCTGCTAACACAGAGTCCTGTCTAAGACACGTCCCCAAACCTGCCATCTACCAGTCACAACCTGGTACTTGGTTAGTTGAGCTCCATGAGGGCTGGGACTGCGTCCGTGCACCTGGACTTGGCATGGTGCCTGGTGCGCAGCAGGGCTCAACATGCACTTGATGGAATAGTGAGTGTACTGTTCCTGTTGATCAAGACTAGTATCATTTCTACAACATCATGTCACTTCCACAAGAGGTAACTGTTCTGTAAGCCGAACCTCTGTCAACACTGCCAGTCAGCCATGAGACAGGCATGCTGAGAGGGCTTTCTCCCTCCCCTGCTCTCTTACTCGCCCAGGGAGGACGCTAACCGGGGTGGGGGGCAGGTATAGTTACAAAGGGAACGACTCATCCCTCAATCTAGAGCGTCCCCAGAGTGTGTCGAGTGACGAGGGGGAGGACTCAGGCAGGGAGAAAGGGTCTTGCCTTTGAGGTCCCGCACGCAGCCCTCCTGGCAGCTGTGCATGAGCTGGAGGATCCATCGGTGCTGGGCTCCGATGCACTGCCACGCAGGGTCGCCTGGCGCGTGGAGGTCAGACAGGTACCTGAAACAGCAAGGCCAAGGCTGACCCAGTCAGCTTCTGCTGCACAGCCATAATGAGGACAAGAGGAAAGCTAGCATATCTTAAAGTCATCACTTTTAAGAAAACCTAAAACTTTGTCAATTAGTAAAGCATTCGTCAATACTAGTCTTTAATATTCAGTTCTAAATGAAATATATTCAGATTTCTTTTCAGGCAATTAACGAACAATAAACCTACACTTTAAGAAGTTAGGACTTTATAAAAATACAACCAAGGAGACAAAGACAACTTGCAATGCCCCTATAACGCCCAGTGAGAGCGTATCTTTATGGTTACATTTTGTTCACAGACTGTTTCTACTTAGTTCTCAGTCACACAGAAAACAGGTGAGAGCCAGCAGAGGCCTCAGCGTGAATATTTCTTCATTCCTTTCTGGTCTGAAATACGGCCACGAGGTGGCAGTGTGACCCTTTATTCTGCAGGATCCAAACAGGGCAACACTTTATTACACAAAGAGATTTGGTGACAGCAAGCACTGACTTCTAAGTCTAAACTCTAATTCATGAGAAGATATTTCTCTAGAAAATACAGTATAGATGGGCATTTTTCTTAGTTTTTAAATAGTTCTTAAAATATTTAAAGTCTTCTTTCTCTGTAAAAATTCCAAACCCAGATAGACAACTTGAAAAATTTCTGCCAAATATCATTAAAAACTTGGCCCTCATGAAATATATAAATGTAACAAGTTAAATCCAATTAAATCAACCTCAAAAGCTGGACTTATTGTCTTAAAATAACTCTTAAACCCTAAGCTGTCTGTTGTCTTGGGGTTAAAAGTTTTGTTCAAGAATAAATTTTAATTAATGGTGACAAGCTGTGACCTCTAAACACGCAGGGACACACCTGGGCTTCTCTCCCCAGCTTCTGCAATACTGAGTATCTCCTTACTTAGCAGCTAATTAGAGGAGAAACAAGTTAGTGGCAAATAAAACACTGAGAAGAAACCTGACATCACATTCGGGAACGACCCACCTCCCCTGACCTCCACGGGCTAACGGGGAAGAATGGTTTCCGAGGACAGCGGGGTGTCCCGTGCGGGCTCCTCTCCTACCCGAGCCATGACCCTTTATTTATAGGGGCCAGGAGGCTGGCTGTGCTGAGAGTCTGGCAAATCAATTACCAGCATCCCCAGGAGGATCTAACAGGTGACGTTCAGCAAAGCCTTCAAAACCTAATCTGAGTCTTCCCCTCACACAGGCTTTCCTCTTCTATCCTCTGGAATGTAAATATGACAAATAGTACATTGTGTCATTTCTTTCCCCAAAACGTGAGCTTCCACCCTTCCTGCCAGGGCGGGACTGTCTGCCGGAGGTGCCCTCAGACAGGTCCTGCTGCACCTCCTGACGCTGGCACTCAACAGCAACCTCAGATCGGCAGCAGCAGTAAATATGGCACCGTCCCTGTCGGAGGGCGGCTTCCCTCCCTCTGTGTGCACACACCACCAGCAGCACACAGAGGGGCCGTCACAGGGCTCGCTCTCGAGCAGTACAGCAAGATCAACATGCCTTTCTGCTCAGCATCTTCTCAGATTATGTCTTTTTAGTATGCTGACTAGGTCCTCCCAAAATTTAATAATAATCCTCTTTCTATCATCTTGCTAATGGGTATTACATAAAAGAGTTTTATAAAGAAAGATAAATTTCTTGTCTCAGAAACTCTGCAGTGTCTCAGTTCAAAAGCACAACTTGTGCTAGGCTCTTCCTTGGTTAAATGACTTAATGCAATGAGCGTCTTCTTTTTAGTTTGTAGTTTCATTTCAAAGATCTTGGCTTAGCATATGATACAGGTTATTGCTATTTCTTTTAAATACGTGTTATCCGAGAACACTTTTTAAAAAACATTTTTAAAGGGCAGAAGGTAAGGAATGTTAATTATGATGAGCATAGGCTCAAAATTTTTAAATTTAAGAATTCAAGTAGTTAGCCATACTCGAACATGATTTTTAACAATTACCAAGGACAGAATCACACTGGCATGGAAGAAGTATGTGGTACTTTGCTTCTTACTTGAGCTACTAGCCTCACCAGAGTAAGGAGAGTGAAAAGAATCAGGATGTCTTTAGGTAGATACAGCAGTGAACAACAGCACAACAACACAGGGGTAATCTGACTCGCTCATTCCCTGCGCAACCTGGTTACGTGAGAGCTAAGAGATGGAGTTTTGCTGATGATAAAGTTGAGAGTCTCACCCCCACTTGGTGCTCAAAGGACTGCGCACCATAGATTCCAAAGTCCAACAGATATTTGGCCTGGTTGTGATGTTGTTTTTCCTATTCATTAATAATGAAACCCGTAATTTAAGAAGGATGATAAAATTGCTCAGTATCTTCTCAAAGTATCAAAAATAAAATAATGATTAAAAAATAAGTAAATGACTTGACATTCTCAGTGACATTCTTGTTCTTTTCCCTTTAAAATGACAGGGAATAAAACATTAAATAGGCCATTTTAAAGAATCTTTTTTAACACCCACCATCTTTTAAACGGTATCCAGTAGGTTAACCAGTCACAGGAACTGTACATGAGTAATCTACATAAATGGTAATTCGCTACACAAAGAAATCCTGCACTCAATAAGGTTTAACGTATGACTATCAGCAAATGAAAAAGAGTAAGTGTAAACAGGTAAATAGACACAAAGGCCGATTAGTGAAGCAACACAGCAGAACACAGACAAGATGCTAACCAGCTATGTTTCCTACATGAGAGATTAACCTTCCTGGAACTCTGTTACTTTACATGTTAAAAAAAAAAAAAAAAAAAAGGCGGTTGGATAACTAACGTGCAGTTTATTCGCAGCATTAGAGTTCTATGATTCTACAGGCCAGAAAAATCTCCCAAATGCATTCTTTCCTCTGGGGGCACTTAGAGAAAAGCAAAGACAGGCTGTGAAGCCAGACAGACAGGGAGGCCTGTGGCGGTGCGTGCTGAGCAGCAACCGCTCTGAGTCCCAGGTCCTCACCTGCGCGCCAGGTGTGATGCAGACACCGCATGGCGGCTGTGAGGCTCAGACACAGCTGCGCAGGCTTGTTTGGGGGGGGCAGTCAGCAGTTCCAGCGCCCCTGCGCCTGCTGAAGCCCCTCCCTCTCGGGCAACATGGTTCCCTCTATGCTGTGGTGTCCATGGCTTTTGCTGTTACTGCTGTCTTTTTCACGTAAGCCCTCCCACTTCCTTTTCAAGACTGAAAGCTTTCAGAATTTTCTCTGCTGCTGAGCCCTGGCCACTCTCGGGGCACCAGACACCCTCCCGCCTGTGGGACAGTGCCACCCTCGAAGCCAGTCAGGGAGTCCCCACCTGCGGGGGCCCACGGGGAGGGCCCCGCAACCCCAGGCTGGGGAAGGTGCTGTGGACGGGAGGAGAGGTGCAATGAGGCTACTTTTCCTTTCTCCAAACCGGCAGGATTTCCTTGCCTTTAAAGAGTGAGTGCTCCCAAATTTTTGAGTACACAGAAGAATTTTGGTGTCCTACACTAGGTATCCCTAAATTTCTGCTACTTGTCTTCCCTTTTACCATTTCATCAGTCTCCCAATTTCCCCCAAATCAGCTTTAAGAGTTACATGATGTATGCAGCACTATCCAGACACATGTGATTTGTCAAAATTCTTGCAGAAGGTTTACCTTATATAACGTTTTTGGTCATGTAAGGTCGATGGTGTCTCAAGCAACTTATCCAGAAGTAATTCTCTCAAAGCTTCAATCCGTGTTTCTACTTCAGCATAATCTGTTTAAAAAGGAAAGAATTACACGACTTACAGAATGAAAATTTAAAATCCAATTACGGAAAGCAGAACAGTGGCTGCCTTGGGGAAGAGGGGCGACTGAGAAGAGGCAAGAGGGAAATTTCCGGAGTGATGAAAACGCTCTCTCCAGGGTGTGGGTTCCATGGGCGTGGGTATTTGTCAAACTCACTGAGCTGCAACATGTAAGCCTGTGCATATCACTGCATGTAAATTTATCACAATAAAAATAAAATTATTTACAAATTTAATCAAGCCCTGTGATATTTCTCCTAGTTAATAAGGCATGACCATAAGGCATTTTAGGCTTTTCTTATTTTCTGTAACTCTAGCCTTAGAGATAATTTCAAAAGTTGTTTAGTTTACTTTAAAGTAGGGTTAGAATTCATAAATATATTGGTCTTTCTGAAGAGGGAAGATTAAAATGTAGATTTATGTTTCTGTAAAATATCTATAATTGATTCTTTCCAGTAGAAAAGACTTTAAATAGCAACATGATTAACAAGCAGCAAAGAATGTCCAAGACTAACCTATCCTACAGTTTTCACTCCATCTTAGTAAGAAAAGCCATCCTGTTACTTCTGAAGTAACTGTCTTACACCTGAGAAAGGGCACCATATAAACAAAAACTAAAACGAATGTAACATTCTTTGCAGACTACATTCCACATTCTTCCTGTAAAAGCAAAGTAGAAAATCTAAAAGTAATAAACAAATCTTACATTTCTTGAAAACTTGCACCTCCGTTTTCCCAAAAAGTGACTTGGCCTTTTCATAATCATTAATAACCACATCATAATCGCCCTTTAAAATAAAGAAACATTTTGGAGACTGTCAGTAAAGTTTAATGAAGACATTTGGTTAAGACAAACAACATCGTAACAACTCTTTAAAATTTATGGCATCTGCGGCCACAGGCACACAAATATGCACCCCACCTTCTGGATGTTCCTCTCAATACTCAGAGGGAGGCTGAAGAGAAACTTAAATCGCTGCAGCACATTGAGCGCGTTTCTAGTGGAATCCGCCTTGTCCTTACGACCCAAGACTTCTTGAAATAATGTGTCTGCAGTGTTACTTGCTCCTATTTTAAAAGGACAAAAAGAAACTTAGATAAAAACCAATTTTAATCAGAAAATGTGTCACTGGACAAAAGAAATAAAATGTTAGACTGCTATTGCACTTAATATTAAAACTCAGTAAACTTTTCTAAAAGTCAGCTATATTGGAGGTTTTTTTACGATTTGCTAAAATACAATTTCCTTTTTGCCTCTGAAGTCTTTTCATATGTGCATACCAGTTAATGGTATCCAATTAAGAATAACCACACTTACCGGGCCCAAATAAATTGTCTAATGTCAATCTACGTTTATTTTAGCTTCTTTTAAGTTTTACAGCATTATGGAACCTTAGGTTATTTCATTAATTCAGACAACAGGTTAAAACCCACACACATACACGCGTGCACACACAAGTACACTAGTTAAATTCTCTGGATTCAATATTTACAGATCCATAGTAATAAAAAAAAACGGAAAAAATTTTTCAGAAAAGTTGTTCAAAAGAAATATTTTAGACCTAATCCTACTTCTACATAAAATTATCTAATTATGTAGCAGGCACAAAAAATGATATAAGCAATTTAAAGTGTCAAACTTTAACACACCACTATTAATGAATATTTCTTAAATCAGCTTAATATTTCTTAAAATGATACACAGACTGGACATTCTATATATATGTTTTTTTTTTTACCTTAAAGACCTCAAACTCTATGAATCACTGTATGAAAGAGTTTCTTTATCTAAAACAAAATTTACCGTGTACAAAAATAGTTAAGCTTTTTCAACTTGTGAATTATTTTTAATTAGTCACAAGGAAAGGGAAGAAAAAGGATAAACTTTTTTTGGCTCTTTGACCACTGCTCATAAAAAGTTTCTACATTATCTGGTCTAGTGACTATACTTTAAGCAAAGATGAAAAAAAAACGACCTCAGTCTCGCTGGGTGGCTGGCATGCCGCATTCTCTGGTCCACACTGTGGGTGGCCTGAGTGTGTTAAAAGTCATCTTTGTAACATAATTGTTTTATCTAAATAATGTTTAAATTCTGTTGAAATTTTAAAGGCCTGGTATAAAAACTTTGTTTTGTCAGGACAGCTATTTTCACCACCTGCTATTTAATGTAGAATACTAAATTTCTACTCTGAGAAAAAAAATATATTCCTTTCTTGCCACCAAACCATATAATGATGACTAAATGAATACTGGAAATGTGATTAAGGTTAAAAGTATTTTTCTTGGAAGAAAATTAATATTAAGCATTTGTTTATCATTTAGAAATAAACTTCACGAATTGAGGCTTCATGAATGAATTAGATACGTGAATGGGGACTGAATATTTTTAAAGGTTGATTACTTATGTGTGCGCTGCGGATGTTAAACCCCCAAGCACTTTCTCTACAATGAAGGAGTACAAGATATCAAAACTAGATTTTTTTTCATCTTATTTTAAAGACAATAAAAAAATACAAACTAATAATTTCAAACTCCCCTAAAAGTTATAACAAGCACAGGTAGAAAATTTGCTTAAAATTAAATAAAATATAAATATTTAACACAGAAAAACTTATAGGCAGAAATTATAAACTATAAAATTAAAATTTAATTTAGTTACACAAAAATGTATACATATAGAGAATTCTAATTTACGTACAAATTTTAAGTCATGAAATTATGATTTTAATTTATAGATAATTTCTGTCCATAAATTATTCTGTTGCAAACTTTACTGCATTCACAATAAAATTCTGGGAGTTCATAGCTCTGATAACTGGATGATTATAGACAGTAAGAAACGAAACGAAAGCAGGGAAACCGAGATTTGTGCAAGCGGATAAAAAAGCAGCAGCAGCTCACCAGCCACACCTGAGGGCAGCTGAGAGGAGAAGGGCGCACTGGCCCCACGAGCGGAGGCAGGGCCGCCCTGAAGGCCACCTGTGCCAGCCCACGAGCAGCCCTGGGCACGTGCAGGCTGAAGGCTCTCCCCTTCCCCCCGCAGGGACACTGCATCATGGTCTGGGGGATGGATGCCCCCCCTGCACTGACAGCAATGACACTGGCCTCAGCTGGGCTGGCAGGGCAGTGATATTTTCCTCAGCACGAGACAGGGAGATGCGGATGGACCCGGAGGGCTCCACGCCACGTGCAGTCACAGGAAGACAGACCCTGAGTGGCTCCACTTACACGTGGAGCCTGAAAAGCCGAGCTCTTGTAAGCAGGCCGGGCTGGGGCCTCGGGGAGATGGATGCGCTCTGAGGATGTGATGCACAGCATCGGAAACAGAGCTAACAATGCTGTACTGTAGCCTGAAAGTGGCTTCAAGAGGAAATCTCAAACATTCTCATCACAAACAAATGGAATTACGTGTGGTGACAGCGCTGGCGGGGGTGGGGGTGGGGTGAACACGCGGCATCACAGACAGGTATCTAACCATCACACTCCGCACCTTAAACTTGCACAATGTCCTGTGTCAACTATATCTCAGCAGAGCTGGAGAATAAGATGGGGAGACAAGTCACTGCAGTACTGCCCACTGACCAATCAAACTCATACCTGCCCTCAAAGATGGAAAAACACTGTAACTGTGCCAGGAACCCGTCATCCACAAAAGCTAGTCATGTACTTCTGATGGCGCCTGGTCATTTCAAGCATGTTTATTAAAGTAAACACGAAGCTCTCTCTGGCCCCTTTTCATGGCACTGGCACCCAGCACAGAGGACAGTACGGGTGATGTATAACCTGCGTCTCTGCTTGATGGGAGCTGGGGGGAGGGGGGGGATGGGAGGAGGCTTCCCCCTACACACTCACGACACAATTTACCCCAGGAACAATGAAGCTGAATGAAATTTAAGGTAACTTTTCAACGTATACTTAAATTCATAGCAAAACCAGGACACAAAGAGACTGAACAACCTACTGTATGTCTCGTTTCTCTTAACAGACTCCAGAAAACGGCCAGACAGGCAGCTATCTGACATTACAGGGCGACATTACATGAACAAGGTCACTACCGGAGTCACCTAGTCCTTGTTCCCAGCCAGGCCTGACGCTGGGGTCCTACAAACCGCTGTCACGTCACCAGTGCACACTTCTACTGGTTTCTCTTCTGGTCTCTATCCAGCTCCCTCCAGTGCATTCTCTGGACAGATGACAGAATGTTTTTTTAAAAGTTCACCATGTGAATTCCTTATGTAAAATCCTCCCACGGCTCACCAGTATTCTCAAGATAAAGACAAACTCCACAACGCCGCACAGAGAGCTTGTCATGAGCAGACCCCTCTACCCGGCAGCCTCAGCCCTCACGTCTGCACCCCAGGGTACTCGGTCCTGCTTCATGGCCCACAGCCATCTCCCCTGAGGTCAGCGCCTTCCTCCTCGCGCAGCCTGCCCCGCCCGGGATGCACCTGGGCCCACTTAGTGCCCACCGGCCAATGTCAGCCTGCCTGGCCTGTCCCCCTCCTCTCCTGAGGCTCGCAGTCCTCCCCCGTCCTCTCTCCATCGGGGATCCGGGACCCCTACCAGCAGAGCACTGTCACAACACAATTTAATCCCCTACCTATCTGGTCCTACTTTTTCACTGGATTATAAACTCTCGGAAGCAAAGCACAAAGTTTCATCCTCCTGTCCCTGAAGAGGAATAAGAGCGCTCAATAAACGCTTACAGGGCAAGTGCCAGAAACCAGCCTCAGAACCAGTGCCCAGGACTCTGTCCCCTGAGGGAGGGACAGCACAGGGCCCATGTGCAGGAACACGTCAGTGATCGGGCAGCTGAACCGAGCAGAGCAAGCAATCCTAATAATCAACGCGAAAACGACGCTTGTCCTGTGACTTAGAAAATTTTTGCTGAAACATTAAAAACTTGCTTACTGTTGGTTATAGATCAATAAGAAAATGAAAAAACAGTAAAACTAATTTTTATTTAGCACACTATAATAAAAAACATTAGAAACTGAAAATTCAATGTTTAATTTCTTTGTAAAATTTATCATCAAGATAGCCCGCCTCTTCTTGTCATAAAGTTTACAGCACGTATCAAGCATCTTTTCTGCGCTCTGACAAACAATGACGCTCGTTTCCACGTCTGTCTGCTGTACTT
This sequence comes from Grampus griseus, assembly GCF_964374135.1. NCBI lineage: Eukaryota > Metazoa > Chordata > Mammalia > Artiodactyla > Delphinidae > Grampus > Grampus griseus. The sequence continues at coordinate 387,872 of NC_139004.1, forward strand.
CCAGCTTCACTGGTCAGCTCTGAGCGCTCCGTCGGCCTCACTCCCTCTGGGACAGCCTTACCTCCTCGTCACACCTTCCTGGCTTCGGTGGGGAAGTCCACCCTCACTGAGCTCCTCGGGCCTCCCAGTGTCCACATCCCACCACAGCCACTTCTACAACCCAAGTCGTGCTGGATTTGAATTCCACTCACACTGTCATCACTTTCTCTTTTCTGATGCACTTTCATCTCTGTGGGCCAACTTCCCCTTCTGAGTCTCCATGTCTGCGAAATGTCTGCAAGCTTCTCTCTGGGAGACGAGGAGGCTGCCCACAGGCACACTCTGCTGTCTGAGCAGGACCTGGCAAGCGTCTGCAGTGGGTCCCCCCGACTCTGCAGGAAGAGCAGCTGGGCACGTTACTGCCGAACGTTCAGTGGACCGCAGAGCTAGCAACCAGGTGTGTGCTTGATGCAACGTGGCAAGAATACTGGTCACTGAAACCCACGCATCCCAAACCAGCAAGGCAGTCTGTAGTTTAAAGCGCAGGCTCAGAGCCAGATGCACAGACACAGATCCCAGCTCTGCCACTTACTGCTGATGTGACTTTAGGTAACGCGTTCAATCCTTCTGAGCCTCAGTTTTTCGTCAATAAAATGCGGGTTACAGCACAAGCCTCCCGGGGTTACCGCAGGGGCTGAGCATCTGTGGACTGTGGGAGCAAGCCCTGACACCAGTGAGGGGCACAGAGGTCTAGCTGTCCCAGCTCTGGCGACACACACCTAGACCACAGGGTCCCTCCCCGCACCTGTCTGCCTAGCCCAGCCGCACCAGCCACACGGGGCTACTTCGACTTAAAAGCCAAATTATTAAGATTGAATAAAAATTAAATTCCTCAGCAATACTAGTTCCATTTTAAGTGCTCAAGAGCTACATTTCCATCATGGCAGAAGTTCTGTTGGACGGCGCTGTTCTATGCTCTTGGAACAGGTAACAACACAGAGTGAGATATGTGGATCTGATAGAAATTAACAGTCATCACTTCATCACTGGCTTGAAATCAAGAAGGAATTATTAAATACCAAGGCAAATATGAGAAACATGTACCAGTGAAAACAAAAAAGAATTTCAATGAAAGCCTTCAACATTGATAAATTCTGAACAAAAGGGACTGAATTTCTTAGTCAACATCACCCTTTAGAAACAAAGTGGAAAAGGTTGCCCAAATTTAAAAAACTTTCATTTAAAATAACTCAGGGAAAATGCACGTAAGTTAGTATGTAATTATACACAAGATTAAAGCATTAATATAATCTAAGCAGATGTAGAGAATGGACTTGAGGACACGGGGAGGGGGAAGGGGAAGCTGGGACGAAGTGAGAGAGTGGCATGGACATATATACACGACCAAATGCTAGTGGGAAGCAGCCGCATAGCACAGGGAGATCAGCTCGGTGCTCTGTGACCACCTAGAGGGGTGGGATAGGGAGGGTGGGAGGGAGATGCTAGAGGGAGGAGACATGGGGATATATGTGTACGTATAGCTGATTCACTTTGTTACACAGCAGAAACTAACACACCACTGTAAAGCAATTATACTCCAATAAAGATGCTAATAAATGGAGAAACAGAAATTCAAAAAAAAGAAAAAATATATAATTTAAGCAAACCAGACTACATTTGCACTCCTGCAAAATTTCTGTTTCAGTTCCCCAGCGGTACAGCTCCTGAAGATCGGTGAATCGGTGACCTGGGCACGCCGTCGGGGCAGGGGACCTGCTTGTTGGGCGGCAGCCACATCCCTCCCAGCTCCAAGCTCGACGCTGGACCCAGAACGGCACTTGACACAACCAGTCTTACAAATGTTCGCCAAGCTGACCTAAACTAACACGACTTACCCTAAGATAGCAAACATCAACATCCAGTTGACATAAAAATGTTTCTAGGAAAAACGGATTGTTACAAAGGAATATAATCTACAGGAAATTTTTATCCCAGGAAAGTCCTGAGTCTCAAAGAAGTGACACTCACGTTAAGCCAACTTTACCCAAAAAAGAGCAAATTTCAGTAGAAAGGTAAAAGGACACATTTCTAGAAAAAGTTTGTGCTTATAAAGGAACAGAAGTAAAACCATTTCCCTTACAAATTTTATACCACAAGTCCCAAAGGAGAATTACCTAAACTACTGAAAAGAAAAAAATTACATTAACGTACTATGCCAGGGCTCACCCATGAAACAGATCGTGATTTTTTCCAAACCTGAGCAAATATCCATTTTCTTCTACTGATACAATGAGATACTTACTAAGCCAGATTGTTCTCACAAGCCACCTTTTAAAAGTTACTGACATAATCTTTTTTTTAAACAGATATCATGGTTTGATGGCAACTTCTCCAGGGAAAATAACATCCCTAAACAGAAAATATCCATCCAAGACCTTAAAATGTCTATGTTAATATAGAAATAGCTTTAGTAAATGCTTACGTGGGCTGAATTCAGAATATAGCCATTTGAACAAAGCTGGTGACTTGGTTCTCAGATGAGAACGAGGAACGAGGTAAAATCCCAAGGCAAAATGGTGATGATGATGATAGTAATACCAACAACCAGAGACCAAAAAATTTAAAGTGCTGTTAAACTCATAAATTTTGGGATGAAATCCAAGTACTCAAATTCTACTACCAAGGAAAGCCTGTATCAAATTAAAGCTTCTTTCTAGGAAACACTTTTATTATTAGAGCTATCCCCAGGTTTAGATATTTGTCATTGACCAAAACCTTTTTCAGGTTTTGGTCAATGACAAATAGATATTTACAAAAAAGCTCAGAAACTTTTGCTGATGGGACTAAATTAAGCTAGACGTGCAAAACTGACTTGCTATCACAGTCCTGCATTTATAGAATCACTAAAGAGCCGATGCCGGGGTTCTTAAATGTTTCCGTTATTCTCGAGCCTACTCTACTTCCTGGAGAAATCATATGCTATATATGCTTATACTTGAAGACTAGGAGAGTCCCCTGGGCGTTACTGCTCCTTGTCAAATGTTTTTACTACATACGTGGAAGAGAATAATTTACTTTTAAGCCACTAATATTATCATAGGGATTGATTTATCTGATGAGTTTCTTCTAAATCAGTAGGATAAGTAGCTGCAAGTACAGATGTCAGAAAAAAGAAGGGGAGGTGGACAGGGCCTCAAATTGCATGTATCAGTTTCTCTTGGCCTACAATTCCTACAAAATGTCTCAGAGTTGGAAACACTCAAGTATGCAGCTGCCTTAAAGTTGTTTTGGAAAAAGGTAAGGCACAAATAAATAGACAGCAGCTCGGTATCTGTCACTCTAGTAGCTGATGTTATCAGCATTGACGATGGCACGTACTTGAAGATGCTTTTTCAGGTTTTGGTCAATGACAATCTTGGTTACTGCTGCAGCATTTTTCTATCTTTGATGATGCTATTTATATTCTGGCCTCCTTTATGGTAACAAATTTTACTTTTTAAGAAGTACACTGGCTTGCTTTCAAATGATGAGTTCTCATAAATAAAATGCAAACAGAAAGAGAACATTCATTTTCAATGTTTTTATTTCCCTTTATGTTCATTAAATCACTACTATTTAGAAATAAATACTAAAATACAACTTACTGCCTTGTTCTGTGAAACCAGGTCCAAGAACTGTATCAAAGCGTGTTATGAAGTCCATAAATAGTTTTGGGTAGTAGGACAAAACTTACTGTTCAGAACATTCTCCAGTTTCTGCGTCATGGATCCTTCAACTTTTTCCGTTCCATCCGCTTCTAGTTTCTGATGGATGGCTAGAAAAAAGGATCTAGTTAAAATATAGGCTATTTTAATGGGTGGGAAAACATTACGTCAAAATGACATTTTTAAACAGCATAAAAAATGGTCATATTTTCAGTGCTAGAAAGAAGCACAAACACAAAAACTCTGCACAAACTCTGCAAAGTAACCAGCAGACACCAGTATTAAGTCATGGTAGTTTAATGCTATTAAAATAGTACATAATACACATACTTAATCATCTGATCACCAAGGCTGAGTGGTAAAGACGGTTGAATTAAAAACGAAAAGTGGGGCTTAAATAACTAATATCTTTGATATCTGGCCATAAGAAAGTCATTCTATTTCTCAGTTTCACCAACTACAAAATAGAAATACTACTATTTGATATCTATCAACCTCAAAATATTTAATTTCAGCCTTGGGATTTAACATGGCAAAATACATATTATACATATTCTATTTAGTCTGTAATTATTTCCCTGGAGGTTCTCAAGAAATATCTAGTAACATCTACCAATACGTCAATTTGTGGATGTACGAATTACACTGGAGTTGTTTGCTAACACTGACGCACATCTGAATGACTCTGATAAAGAGTACTAGGAAAGCGTTAATTTATATTTAAAAACTTTTACCTACTGAAGAGGAGGCTTTAAACAGCAGATCAGGCTTGCTCAGGTGACTCATTAAGAAAAATTTCAAAACAAATCTCCAAATACAATTGCAAATGCAAAACTGTGACACAGTAAAAGTAATAAAAATAGCAAGGCAAATATTATCGAGACATGACCATAAGCAGAGCACCATGATAAGTTTCTAACGCACGACGCACATCTGGTAAGAAGCCAATGATGAGCTTCTAATGTTATTTCTGTTTCATAGATGGGAAAACCACAGCTCAGTAAAATTAAATAAGTTGACCAAGGTCACAAAGCCAAACCCCAAATTTGAGCTCAAGCGGTATGATCCCAGGACAAGAAGCTTCACCACATCCTGCCCACACTGCATGGACAGGTGACCCAAACCCCCTCAGCCTTTGTTTCCACATCTGTAAACTGGGAACAACAGAACTACTATGTCAGTGGGGAACTGCATTCAGTTGCAAATACAAGACTTCTTTCCAAAATAACAGCTGCTGAGACAGCCAGGATTCTATGCCTTTCCCGGACATGCTCCAGCACACACTCCGCTGCAGGACAGCTCACTCCCCAGCATCCCGGCAGGACTCCAGGGCAGCAGCACTCCAGGACATGAGCTCTTCTCTAACATTCAAACTCCTCCTTAGAAGGAACTGACAGGTTCTGCCTCAACCCACCAGTCAGGAGTGGCAGATTTACAGGGAAAAAAAGTCTGTCTAAGCAAAACTGATGGAAAAAAAAAAAAAAAAAAAAAAACCTGATGTGTGTTTCTTTAATCAATTACAATTTAGTTGGTTTCCCTTGACTCACTGGTTAGGGAATTCTGGGTCAAATGAGCTTTGAACATCGACGACTTCTTTTAATTAGTTTCTACTCTTAATCTTGTCCTTTTTTATACTTTTTTGTAAAACAACCTCAAATTTTGCATGAAACTCTAAAAATATATTACTTCTCTGTTGAAAAAAACACATTCATAGGAAGAAAAATATATATATTTGGGGGGAAAAACCAACTACTGCATTTTTAATTGTCTTGGTTGATTCAGGAATGAAAAGAGTTATTCATCTAATATTTTAAATTTGGATTATGTGATGACATAAAACATTTCCACATACCTTGAACTGATTAAGTTAAATGGAAAAGAACTTTCCTATCTTTAAGGAATGGAGATAAAAAAAGCCCAAATATTAAAAAGCGAAACTAGAAGGACGCCTATGTTTCAAACAAGCACATCTGTTCGCACTGCTCCTGAGCAAAGGCTGCTGTGTTTCTGACAGTCCTGGCTGGAAGGGAGCCAGTGGCCACGTGGCATGTTATTAGGTGGTCACCGCTCCCGGTCTATCGGTGGCAGTTAAGAGGTTACACCTGAGAGCTTCTGCTCGAATGCTGCTTCTAAGTCAGAGTCTGCGCTAAATGAGTCCCCAGCCACATTCTCTGCTACTGACAGGCCCCTCGCCACTCCACAGGTCCAGGCTGCTGCATGGCTCACAGCCCTGTTCTGCCACAAAGCGGCTTCCTGGGCCCATCTCCACACAGCAGACCCGTCAGGCTGTCAGCCAGCATGAGGACCCAGAGACACTAGGATCTGATAAAGGCAATCCTATTTTCCAGAAAACTAATGCAAATAACCCAAGGTCTGGGTCACTTGACCTTTTATTTTCTCTGAAAACATTTTTAAATAGTATAACTCAATAAGCAACTTGGGGGCTTCCCTGGTGGCGCAGTGGTTAAGAATCCACCTGCCAATGCAGGGGACACGGGTTCGAGCCCTGGTCCGGGAAGATCCCACATGCCACGGAGCAACTAAGCCCTTGCGCCACAACTACTGAGCCTGCGCTCTAGAGCCCGCGAGCCACAACTACTGAGCCCTCACGCCACAACTACTGAAGTCCGTGTGCCTAGAGCCTGTGCTCCGCAACAAGAGAAGCCACCGCGATGAAATGCCCGTGCACCGCAAAGAAGAGTAGCTCCCGCTCACCACAACGAGAAAGCCCGCACTCCGCAACAAAGACCCAACGCAGCCAAAAATAAAGTAATTAATTTAAAAAAATTGTGACCTTGATAAGCAGGAAAACCTCAAGAAAAAAAAAAAAACTCAGTCCACAGTCACAGGCTTGTTACAGTTTCTCATGTATTAAAACTTAAATATGTGAAGCAGCTGAACACCATAAATCTATATTTGGGAAACAAAAAAGTGTATGTGCAAGTTCTACTCAAAGAAAAATCAGTTACTGAAAGATTGCCTACTGATTCAAAGAAATGATTTGTTTTATTGAACTCTGACAGAAGAATGTAGACATCGAATTTTCTAATTTCAATTTAAGAATTCATAATATTTATGTAAGCATTTATATAACGCCATTAGTAGGTGAGCACTAAGGAAAGGCATGAGTGCAGGTGGAGTCCCTCAGGAGTGTCAGGCACACGGCCACCCACAAGCTAGCTGCAGGCTCTAACCACCGAATGCTGTGACCGGCCTGGGTGCGGCAGGCATCTCAGGCTACACCAGAGACTGGCAAGCTACTTTTGTAAGAAACACACTGTAAATATTGAGGGCTTTGGGGGCCACAGGGGGCCTCTGGCACACATTCTTCTCCCTGTTTTCTTAAACAACTCTTGAAAAACAGGCATGTTCAGCTCCTGACGTGTACAAAGACAGGTGTGGCCCAACTTGGTCGAGTTGCCGACCTCTGAGGATAATACTAAGATAGGACAGTAGGCAGGGTTAGGTTGAGATGTATTAATAACTCAGATTTATATAGAACTTTTCAAACATTTAGTTCTCTACTTCTTACTCTACCAAATTTTTATCAGAGTGGCTAAATCGTACATAAATTACATCTAAATTGGTTGGGTACTCTATGAATTCTTTCCTTCCTCAGTTATACTGAAAACAATAACAACATAATTCCCACTACTCCTTCGAAGACTAGCAGGTACAAAGGAGCCCACTTAGAAAAGTGGGTCCTGGATAAGCGCATGCCAAGGTTATCTGCACCCCTCAACAGAGTGGCACCCGCTCCTGGAGCAGCAGCAACGCACGGACGGAGGGAGGGCCACGCGTGTTCTGAGCAGTACGCGCTGCCACTCTGCCTGGGCCTCCTCCCTCGGCGACCCCTCACCTAGCGTATATGGTAAAGAAGGCCAGGCCCACAGCTGTTCTCACAAGGAGCAGCTGATGGGGCTGGACCTGCCACTAAAACAAATGATTGGCCAGGTGAGGGTCAGAGGGACTGAGGAACAGCCGGCCTTTCCTGTAAGGAGGCCCCACAGGCACCATCGCAACGGGGGAGAACCTGGGCTTCAAGGCTTTGAGGCCCGGAAGGGAACAGCAGGGTGACAGCCACGGGAAAGGGAAGTACGCTACTGGGAATATTTTTGCAGGATATGGTAAAGAAAAAACTGTAATAATGAACACACCGAGGTTAACATTGGCAGATTAGTTATGCCAGACACACTTCTTGCCAAATTCTAATTAAAATACTCATGGTACACAAAGGAATAAAGAAAACAGCATAAAACCTTAAAGGTAAATAAAAGCCATACGAGAAGGTAATTGCTGCCAACTGTACACTGACTGGGATGCACTGAAAAGAATCCTTGGACTGTGTATGAAAAAAGTCCACTACAGTCAAGAGAAGAACACGGCTGATATCAAAAGGGCAGAGAAAGGTATTTATCCAGCTAACTCTGTAACACAGGGTGGCCCAGACATGACACACCTGCAGACTTTTTCCCAAGTCTTCAAGACTACAGGGTCTCCCCTACTGTTCTCACCTCCAACACCCCTTTAAGGAAAGGACTGTTTAAGAACACCATTTCCCAGCACCCAGCACGCAGGAGAGGGAGGGAAATTAGCAGAGGGCTCCTCCCCTGGGCACCGTGCAGGGAAGCAGCAGGGGAAGAAGCCTCTCAGAGACACCCCAGGGAGTGACAGCTGACCGAGTGAAAGAAAAGTGTCAGAGCCTGCAGGTGTGAGTCTATAGGCTCTAAAAGCTCATCAAGTGTTGGGTAAAAGGAATAAAAACAAGACCTACATTCCAATATACCCTGAAAAGGTGTTTTGGGTTTTTTTTTTTAAATAATTTAAGGCTAAACAAATATATCTTAAGCATTTAGGCAGAGAGAAAAATAAACAAGTCACCTACAAGTAATAAAGAATTACTCTGGCTCAGGATTTCCTCTCTGTGACACTAGAAGACCCTGAATCAATGTTTTAAAAGTCATTCTCTTATGGCCAAGAGGTTGTTCATGTATGAAAGCAAGAGACACTTCTGCATGCAGGAATTCAACAGATAACGCACAAGAGTTACAAAACAAAAAATCCGAAGAGGAAAGATGACACATACACAACTGGCAACAAACAGTAAAGCCAATGAAATGTATGTGTATAAATGGTAAATTTTAGGTAACTGTGGTAAATATGAAATTAAATGCAAAAGACAAGAATAAATCTAGAAACAGAATCATAAAATAGAAAAGGTAAAAAAAAAAGCAGCTAGGTCTATGACTTCAGATTAAATTAAGACCAGAAAAAAGGAAAGCACATGAGGAATGCAGATGTGACAAACTGTTGTCATGCACATCAGGAGTCAGAGACAACCTGTAACAAAATGTAAGACCATTTCTTCCAAATCTGCAAACAATATGGTCCATATAGCAGAGGTAAAAATGAAAAAAAACAATTATAGAACAAAAGGACAGAAGTTTCACTTATGATAAATGTACATGGCTTAAATTCTTCTATGAAAAGGCAGAACCTCTCAGAACGGCATAAAAGAATATAAATCCTACCATTTCTTGCTTATAAGAGAGAAACAAAATCAAAATTTCTCAAGGTTAAAAGGAACTTAATGCATAATATCATCAAGCAAATGCATACAAAAAGAAGGGTATGGAATGTTAATCCTGTACAGTGAAGAATTTAATCTTGCCCAAAGAGGGGGTTGGCCTTTGCCCTCGGCTGCTGGAAGGTCACCTCTAAGCTCTTCAAGCATCTTCTGTGATGGGGCTGCACCGCACAGTCTGACAACGTGGTTTATGGTAAGGGCTTTGGTCACTTGGCATTGGCTCGATCTGCAGAGGGACTGGAGATAGAGGTCAGCTGTTGGGAGTCAGCTCGTGTCTATGTGACAGAGTCCCGATAAAAACTCCAGACCCAGGCTTGGGCGCAACACTCCACGCCACCATCTCACATCACTATCAGGAGGGTCGGTGCCACATGACTCCACCCGAGAGGACAACCAGGGCTCCCTGTGGGTGGGACTGCCTGGCCCCACCCCAGGTGCCCTTCCCCAGGCTGAGCTAAGTTGTCTCCCTTCGCTATAATAAACCACAACTGTGAGTACACAACTGTTGAGTTCTTCCCGCTGATCACCAAACCTGCGGTAGTCCTGGGAAGTACCCAATTTTGCAGCTATTATTATTACCTTACAGTGTAATATAGTATCAAGAGAATCCAAGCATCAAAAGTTACAAAGGAAACATGTTTTACATACAAAGAAAAACTGACAGAATCAAAATTAAAGAGGGAGATTTGTCTGGCATGTTTATTATAAATAACCTAGACTTAAATAACATAAGTAATTAATCAGGCACTGATAATAATACACCAATCAGTGTGCCCTGAAGAGAACAGGCAGTTGCAGAAAACTGGTATCTATCAAGAAACACATTTTCTTTTCATAATATAGTTAGACTAGAAACTAACTTTAAAAAACAAAAATCCACTACAAACTACTAGATCAAAGAGGAAAATTTCAAATTTTAAAAACACAGAAAAGGCATAACTGAAGAATCAACGTAAACAAAGAAGTAGGACACACGCGTGAATGAAACTGGCGACAAGGGCCTATTACAATGAATTTTTAATGACTTTTCAATTATAATGTAATTCTAAAAGGCATGAAAATCTTAATGAAATAGAGAACTTCAGGAGAAAGCCAAACCAAAATCCACAAAACACAAAAAGCAGAGATTTCAAAAGTGTATCTATATACACACTGCCAGTGTCTATATATACACCCCAGGGTCTCTCTCCAGGAAGAATAGACACTAACGTCTCCTGATGGGATAAGATCGGAAGCACACACTACCACATGTAGCCACAAGGGTCAAAACTGAATCCTAACTGGTATCCAATCAGGTAAGTCCCAGCAATACAATGGAGAGTAAAATAAGCTAATGGCACCATGAGGAAGTAATGAGTCAAATCCAGAATATGGGATATCCTACAGGACAAACAGCCTCATGTCTTCAACAAATCAATAGCATGAGAAAAACGAAGACGGGTAGCGAAGGTGAAAGGACTGTTCTAGTTTAAAAGAGCCTTAAGAGACTGAAAAAAAACAAACAAACAAACAAATGAACTGTCTGGGTCTTATGTGGATCTTGGTTTGGACAAACCAAGTAAGTGTAACTGGGGAAATTTGAATTTGGGGCCTTGAATGATACTGAAGGATTACTGGAACTTTCTGAGCTGTGGTCACGCGGCTGTGGTCGAGTACGTAACATCCTTATCAGGGGACTCACACTGAAGTGCACAGGAGAGAAAGGTCGTGCTGCCTGAGATCAGCAAAACACAAACCAGCCAACCTCAAAACCTGCGATGAGGCAAGTATGGAAAAATATGACCTGTTAAATCTAGGTGATAGGTATATACGGAAGTGATGGTACTATTCTCTCTACTCTTAGCATGCTTGAAATTTTTCATAATAGGAAAGTAAAGCTAATTACCTGAGCAGACAGTTTATTAGCTCTTTCAATGTATCAATGCTCTCAAATTTCAAATAATTCCTAATCTACATAACCCACTTCACAGTGCGAACATATACTCGTACAGATCCACATGATTCTGTATAACAGTAGCACCAAAACCTGACCGAAAAAGCATTTTTTAAAACTACAGTTCAATTTCAATTAAGACTACAGTTGAAAAAATTTTTAAAGAGCTACTAATAAAACAAATCAAATGCTAAAGTATAGTAAAATAATTACTCAGAGGAGCCACCTAACGTATAAAAGATTTCTAGCACACACAACTATATACACAATATAATTCCAATTTTTTAGTAGGCACTCATATAAGCTGAGGGGAAAAAAGACCAAAAGGAAATACATCAAAATGTTACTGTGATTATCCCTACAGTAGAGTTGTAAGTCATTCTTGATTATTTGTCTGTTTAATATTTTTTGTAATGTACATTTACATCAAAAAATAGAAAAGCTAGATATATGTATGTTTAAAATTTTCTAATTTACCATTAAAATCATTTTCTATATGCCACAGAGTCACTTGCTTATTGGTAGTTGGTCAGCATTATCATCTTTGCTAAACTTTAAATTACCAGTATACTTCTAGGACAAACGTCTAATAAGTGAGACTAAATTTAATGCACCAAATAAAATCTCTTGAAATCTGCCAGGAGTGAAGCCATTTACATAAGTAAAACCATAAATAAATGAATACAAGTATACATGTGTTTACAAATACATATGTTAAAAAAAAAGGGTGGAGGGCTTCCCTGGTGGCACTAGTGGTTGAGAGTCCGCCTGCCGATGCAGGGGACTCGGGTTCGTGCCCCAGTCCGGGAAGATCCCACATGCCGCGGAGCGGCTGGGCCCGTGAGCCACGGCCGCTGAGCCTGCGCGTCCGGAACCTGTGCTCCGCAACGGGAGAGGCCACAGCAGTGAGAGGCCCGCGTACCGCAAAAAAAAAAAGAAAAAAGGATGGAGAGAAAAGTCAAGCATGTTTCTGCTAAGGAAATATTGTAATTACAATAGTTATGAGAATTGCTAATCACATATGGCAAATTATCATGTGCACAGCTACCAGGCATATCGATAACTTCGTTCAACTCGAGAACACTAAACTCAGTTCATTTATGCTCAAGTTTCTGCTGCTGACATAGCACCACTGACAACTTAGAATATCAATAAGCACAAAGAAAGCAGCACAGCACACCATCAAAAAACGCAGGGCACAGAGACTTTATCAAAGTTTACCTGACTTCTCAGCTCCCTCCCAGGCATTCACAACTCACTCCTTCAAAGACCTAACTTCTACGTGCAGAGAGCTGTACCAGATGCACATTTAACTTGTCAAAAGGCAACCAAGCGTGTCTGGCCCAGGAGGAGAAGCGTTTTAAAAAAGCTAATAGGACGTCCGAACTTTAACAATACAAATTAATTTAAAAAACTAAGTCTTTCTGAATTGAGGAAGGTGTGGCGTCTTAGTCTACAGTTTGGGTTATAGGTATTTAGCTATACAGGTACTTAGTTATAGGTGTCTTTGTTTTTAAAAAGAATTGGGCTAACTTTTTTTTTTAATATATCTTACTTTTTACTAGATAAACAATAATTTGATTTTTATTAATTAAAGGTAGTTAAAAAGAAAAAAATAAAATAACCTATCCAACATCTTCCCTTGAAATGTCTAAAGCCATACCATTTCTATTAAATACCATTTCCTTCACATGTAAGGATGAGTATGTGGGTGAGGGAGTTAGCTACCGTGCGGGGCTGGTGGGGCGATGGCTACAAAGAAAGGACACGTTATCACCAGTTCTTCCCAGACTAAACACACAATGGGTCACATCTACAGAATTAGTCCCATGTGCAAGATACTGATGGCTGTACAAGGATTTTTAAAATTCTAGAATTCTACCCTTGGGATTTAACTCCTTATCGTCCCTGGACACCAGACACTGTGGGGAGGCAAAGTGGTCTCCTACTTCACACGTGTCTGATGGGTGAGCAAAGCCTCAGGGACAAATACTTAAGGTACCAAGCCTTCAAAGAGATTCCAGCCCGGCCGCAAAGACTGACTGGTGGCCACTGCAGAGCTCCGCTCCCAGGGACACAGCCTCAGCATCACAGCCTGCAAACACTCCGTACGTGCAGGGCCTGGTGTCCGCGGGGAAGCCCCAGCAGATGGCTGGGGGTCACCTTACCTGAGAGGGCGTCCTGTGCCTCAAAGAAAGTACTGAGTCCCCCTTTCACGCACGCCAGGCTGCCCTCGCTCTTCTTGTTAGCCTGTCTCTTCAGGTGGGTGACGGCCATTTTGAGCTGTTCAAAACTGAAGTGAAATGAAGAAGCCACAAGAAGATGATGCATCAAGTGTGAAATACTGAAGCCTACCCTGGAAGGATACAGACTGATACAGTATGTAATCAGATGAAACCAAGCTTTCAAATGCTTACCTAGATCTAAACCTTTACATGTTATGAACACCAAAGTTACAGCAGCTATACAAGGAGATCTGTAGCCCTCATATGTCAGAACCCTGGGAAGTAAATACACATGGAGACATTCTTATAATCGACCCAAATCACACACAGGATTTGCCAGGTAAGGAGTTTTGAAGAGCGTCTCCCAGATGTGGAGACCTGGACCATGCAGTGCTGGGTGACAGGACTAAGAAGGACCCCCTGGACGTCCACTGCTATGCTCTGGACACAAGCTGCGCACGCTGTCCTCTTCAGCCCATCATGACCAGGCCCCGCCATTAACAGTGAAATTACAGAAAACCTGGGGTCAACTCAAAATTTAAATAACTAAACAGATCACACTATTTCATCTTTATATCTCAGGCAGAGAAAAAACAGTCAGATCTCTGTATTTTAGAAGTTTTATTTCCACCTGAGCTAAGAAAATCTGGCTATATAAAATGTTAACTATATTCTTGAATGCCAAGATGGCCCTACACAGAGAACAGAGATCAATCCTGACATGGTGACAGAAAAGCACATCTATAATGTGAACTCAGAACCATCTTCCACAAAGAAAGTGACAGGCATTTGCTCTAAAAATTTATCAGGCCAAATTTACTCTAGGTATATACCAACTTTTCCTGTTTTCTATAATGGTTTTCATCCCAATAGGTGAGGGAAGGATTTCGCCTAAGGTATATTTTAACAAGTTGGCTTTTCAAGAATACAAATTTTAAACACTAAGCCACTGATTTATTAAAACATTTTTACTAAATATAACTGTTTTAAGCCAGTCTTGCGAAAAAGTTACAGATCTGCTCTTGTACAGAGGGTGGGTAAACTATACGTAGCAGATACAAAGGAGGACTTTAATTGGATGTATGACCCTTGTTTATTTTTTGGCTAATTTTAAGCCAAGTCTTTGCAAAATGATAAATAACTCATCTTCCTTTGCTCTCTGGTCAGGGAAGGAGGTGTGTTCCTCGTTTTAAAGCAGCACTCGAGAATTCTGTTACTTGAGTAGGGAGGGGGATCACATTCAGACACAGGACACAGCTGAGACTCCAAAGTTTTAATGGGTGGCATAAATAACGAAACATATAGAAAGAACATGATAGTAGGAAATAGGGGTCCTCCTGATTAATGATCCCATTTTATAAATAAGGAAACAGATACTCTGAGATGTTCACAAGCTCACCCGAGGTCAAAGGGCTGCTAAGCAGCAAAGCCAGAGGGAAACCCGCGTTACCTGAAGTCTGATGAGCTGCACCCCGTGAAACCACACAACACAGCCCAGCACCCACTAACCTGGTGTTGGAGTGGTTCTCTATGAGGTACCAGGCAGCCGAAAAGTTCTCACTTGTAAAATCAGCACTCATTCCAGGGAACAGCATTTCTAAGTCCTTCTGGGGAAATTTACCTCTGAGGGAGGAAAAGGTTTAAGATATATTTTGAGTGCTATTACTACAAAGATGTAACCAACAGTAATAAACGTGAATACAAACCATTACAATGATACATGATACATCATGGAGCCTACGTTTGCATGTGTAAAAAAATATACTTCCTACACCTCAGCTAACTTAACATATAAACTTTGACTGTATATGTAAGATAGGAAATTAGTTAAAATACAGAAATTACATCAAAAAAAGAATATAAGATTTTTTTTTCTTTTTTTTTTTTTTTGCGGTACGCGGGCCTCTCACTGTTGTGGCCTCTCCCGTTGTGGAGCGCAGGCTCAGCTGCCATGGCTCACGGGCCCAGCCGCTCTGCGGCATGTGGGATCTTCCCGGACCGGGGCACGAACCCGTGTCCCCTGCATCGGCAGGCGGATTCTCAACCACTGCGCCACCAGAGAAGCCCGAATATAAGATTTCAAGAGGCTGAGTTGATACTTCATGAAATCTATCCAAACATGAAATCATTTCCTACTCAGTAGATAAAAATCAAAATTTGGGTACACTGAAATTAAAAACAGTAAATCAACTTGTTACAATGGTTTTTGTTCAAGACCTATATGAAAGTTGTTTTAAGACACACTGATGCCTGATGACCCCTACTGATAAAATCAGATCTATATAGTATCCATGTTTCTATGCCCACGTCTAGATCAATTTCAAGAAAAGCTTACACTACCTGACACTCCCTTATCTGTAGCTCACTTTCTTGCCCACATTTTTAAGGTCAACTTCTCGATCAGTTCATTTATCTATTCATTCAAACACGAATTAAGTACCTACCACAGGTGTCAGGCTCCACACTGGAGGTGAGCAAGTTGTGTCTGAGAGCAAACAGAACTGGGCAGGACCCGGCCCACTGAGGGCTTGTGAGTGAGCAGCCCTTACAGTGCCCACGCTCCGCCTGCAGAATGAAGTCCAAGCTCTGCGGTCAAGTCCCTCCACTTCCCAAACCTGCTTCTCTCTCAGGACTCATTTCTGCTACCCTAATCCTCGAAGCTGAAGCTCCAGCAACTTCAAAGGGATCACAGTTTCCTGCAAACATCCTGGTCGTTTTTACCTCGTTCCCCTCTGACTGAAATTGTTCCCCACCCCCATACGGGACACACAATTATTTTGTCTCTAAAATTTATTCAGTGGGAGAAATTATCCCCAGCCTGGAAGAAAAGGTGTGCAGGTCTGATGACTTCTCTGAGAGTCCCAATGCCACATTATCACAGACGCAGCCTCATTTAAGAAGTTAGGCAGCCTTGTCCAAGGGCAACATCCCACCTCCACCCACGAGCACTGCCCGCTGGAGCCCTTCACCTTGCAGGTGACCAGTCCCCTTGGGCACAACTGGCAAAGGCCTGGAGCCCACTCTCTCCAGGGAGAGGGAGGTGCTCACCTGGGCTCGGGGGCCCTGACCGGGTGGCCGGGAAGCCCGTCACACCCTCCAGCAGCTCTCGCCCACCCTCCTCTTCTCTACTGGCTCCTTTGTCCCCATTCTCCCCCAGAGGGCAAGGGACACAAGTCCAAAACACAGCTCTCCACGATCTCCCCTGGAAACCCTGCATCTGGACACGGAGGCTGGCACCTCGGCCAGGAGGTCCCATGTTCCCTCCTGTTACACTTAACCTCTCTCACCACGGAGTTTTCCTTAATTAGGGGAAGAAAAGGTTTAACATGGGAGTAACAGACAAGGTGAGATGAGACTAAGGGAGCCGTGGATACCAAGCTGGCATCACCTGAGTCTTAGTAACTTGGAGACCAAGTCAACCTTAATCTTTCCTCACTGGCTTCAAGAGTGAAGAATAACTGTAGCCTCAATCTTCTTGGGGGATGTGTGTGAGCAGGTGTGCCTCTGAGTGTGTGCTCCATAGGCACGCTGGTCACTGTCACCAGAGTCTTTGAGAGGGAGTTGGAGAACTGCATTTTTTGAAGTTTATTTTGGTTTAGATTCTTCATGCTGGTTTGATACTTTACTTAGTAATAAAATCCTGTCACCTTTGGAAGTTTTTATCATTTTATTTATTTATACTTCATGCCTCCACGTTGGAACTCTGGGGGAATATATGGCTGAGTGGAGACTTAGCTGAGCCCCAGGGAGGCACCCAGGAGCCTTCCGCTCACTCTGAAAGGCAAGGGTCACGAGCCACAGTTCTACCTTCACCACCGGGAGGTATCTGCCCAGGAGCTGTCTAAGCTGGAAAGGACAGCCTGGTGCACCAGTGGGGCCTCATCAGTGCGAAGAAGGGCATGGCGGTCCACCTACTGCTTTTTCGTCAACGTGGCACTCCATGTAGTCCTGAAGTTAAATAGTCTTAACAGAATCAAAAGTACCACAGAATCACCTGATACCAACTAAATCCCTGCTATTAACAGTCTTTATAAATTATTCAACTCCATGAAATTCTCACCTAACAAGGGTCAGGTCCACACTCAAGACACTGAAGATACAACTGACAAAAGAGCAGCAGAAAGGGCCTCTGGGAGCCAAACTGAGCTTCTCTCCCTCGCTCGGGCCCTGCAGCTTTACTCTCGTTGGGTGGTTCCTACCCATCATCAAAGCACAACGTGAGAAGAGTAGCTGGAGTTAAGTATGACAGGACAAAAAAGGCTCTGAGACAATGACAGCAAATAAAGCAAAGAGGCACCAAACGCAGACACGAAACTAAAAAATACAGAAGCTGTATGCCACAGTGAGATGGCTAAGGCCACGCAGTTCCCACAGGTCTGACAGCAAGTACTACTCAATGGGTTTAGTTTTAAAAAAAGAAAAAAACTTTGTCTTCCTGTCTGGCATACTGAGATCAAGGTCCACCCACGTTGTTGCAGATGACAGGACTGTCCTCCTTCTCACGGCTGAGTAACGTTCCTGTGTTCCTAAGTAACAATGCGAGCCTGGGCACCCACACGTACAACTCCTTTAACCCCCTGTCCGTGGATGCACACTTAGGTTGTTTCCATATCTTGGCTATTGTGAATAAAGGTTGTTCCCATATCTTGGCAACTGTAATTAATGCTGCAAGTGAACACGGGGTGCAGATAACTTTGAGATCCTGTTTTCATTTTCTTTGGATAAATACCCAGAAGCGGGACTGCTGGGTCATATGGTAGCTCTATATTTAACTTTTTGAGGCCCTCCCTGCTGTTCTGCACAGTGGCTGCACCAATTTACGTTCCCACCAATAGCGCAGGAGGGTTCCCTTTCCTCCACACCTCTTCCAACACTTGTTATTTGTTGTGAGCCATTCTGCCAGGTGCGAGGGGATCTCACTGTGGCTTTGCTTTGCATTTCCCTGATGGTTAGTGATGCTCAGCACCTCTTCATGTGCGTGTTGGCATTCGTGTGTCTTCTTCGGAAAAACGTCCGGATCCTCTGCCCATTTTTTAATCAGATTGGCTTTTTTTTTTTTTTTTTTTTTGCTATTGAGTTGTAGGCTTCTTTATATATTTTGGATATTAACCACTTGTCAGATGTGCAAATATAAGCCCCTTATCAGATGTGCAAAATATGTGAAATATTTTTTAAAAAGTCAAACTATAGAAATAGAGTAGGAGAGCGGTTGCCTGGAGATGGGGGAATAGGGAGAGGTAGAAACTTTCACTCACGAGATGAATATGGTCTGAGGATCTAATGTGTAATATGTGACTACAGGTGATAACACCATAGAGAGAATAGAACTTATATGTTCCCACCAAGAAAGTAAATATGTGAGGTGATGAATGTGTTAGTTACCTAGATGGTGGGACTCCTTTTACAATGTACACGTAAATCAAATCACTAAGACGTACACTTTAAACATCTTACAAATTTGTCAATTATTTCTCAATAAAGCTATAAAAAAAAGTTAAAAAACAAAAGGTTATATCCTATACTGTTAGGATGCTTAAACTGGTGGTATTGAAAGATAACAAATCCCAACCATCTAGAACTTCCCACACTTAAAACTGATCTGATCCCTAACCCTTAGTAACACCTCACCTGTAATGCCCTATGTTGTTGTTTTTACACATGTACAGGGTCTGCTTCATCACAGGATAAAGGCCTGAAGTCTAGTGTGGGCTCTACGAGAGGACTCTGCTGCCCCGGGAGCCCCTCCCCACACCGTCCTCCGCAGGACTCCATGGGCTCTGCACCCCTGTGCGTCCCTTCAAGCGCAGCCAGGGGGCAGGGGCTGACCCTGAGTGCTGGCATTAGTGTGAGTGGCGACATTTGGAAGGGCCACGTGAGAGCTGTCCACTGAGATCTGAAGCATTAATCCACCCCACCCACTGCACTTCTTGTACACACAGCTCCTTCACGCACCTGAACGGGTCAAGACTTTGAAAGGTACTGGATCTCTCTTGGTCAGAACACTAAGTCCTAGTTCTCAAACCCTCATAATCACCCCTAAGAATGAGTTTATTTTAGAGTGATTTCTTCCTGAAGACATTCAACTCTTACCAATCTTACTATACATTTAAATTAGAAAAAGAGTGATTAGGAATCAGCCGTACAAGAATAAGACAAGTTACACTAAAGATGACAACACTCTGTCACGGAGTCAGACAGTTCGATCCAAACCACACAAGTGGCCCGCCGTCAGCCCAAGACCCGACGTCCCCTCCCCTTTCGCGGACAGAACCACCTGCAGAGAGAGTGGGGTGTCCACGCCTCACTGAGTACGAACACCAATAATCCTCAGCAGTTGTGCTTATCGTGCTCCCCTTGCCATTGATCGAGTGATTGGATTTTGACCACAATGTCTGAGGAAAGAGCTGCTGGAGCATTTCTGGGAAAGGCCTCCACACTTCTAAGGAGAACTAAGAAAAGACGGTGTCTTTCTGCCCTCAGACTTTACCGAGCTTCGTTATCTCCTGTGTATTATTACAGTTTCTGCAATACTGGATCTTTATTTGAACACTGTTATTTCCTGTGTATTACTGTCGTCGCGACACTAGAAACCTCTAACGCCACTCTACAGTTATGAAGGAGATCAGTGCCACTCAAAGAGCAGCAGAACAGCAAACCCAGGCTCCTTACATCTCAGTGACACTTCTGAGCCACAGACTCAGCCAATCGTGGAGTCCACCATCTCTGGACTTTGTATATTATGAGAAAATAAATATCTTTTTTGCTTAAACCAGAATGAATTTTTGTTTCTGCTACTCACAGCTGAAGGCATCCTGAGTCAAGAGTCTATCCCAAAATAAGATCTTCTTTGCAAACACCTCAAAATGAATGTGAAACAGAAGATCCAGAAAAAAGAGACAACGAACGACAACACGGGAAGCAATGATGCTCTGTGGGAGTGTACCCACAAAAGCAGAGACGGCCCACGGCAGTAGTTACAAGTTGGCTAGCGTTGTTGGAATAACCTTGAGGCAGATATTTAACCTCTCTAAGGTTCCATTTATTCATGAGGATAATGGGATCATAGTATCTTCCTCTTAGGAATATTTTGAGGATTAAAGTAGCTAATGCAGTGTGGAAGGCTTAGCAGTTTCTGACATGTGATAAATGCTCAAAAATGTTACTTGCTGTTACTCTTATTCTCTCCACTTGGTTCTCTATATTTAACAGACTCTTCGTAAGAACCATTTTGTTTGATTCTCGTAACAACATGAGTTATGTATTCCCATTCTACAGTCAGGAAACAGCCCCGGAGAGGTTGCAAGTAAACAGTCAAGAGCAGGACCCCACACTTCTATTGCCAAGTAAAGAACCAGAGAATCTCAGGCATGAAAAAAACCCCACAACTACAAATCCAGCAAGACAGAAACTGAGGGAGACAGTGATTCAGAATGCAGAAAATTGCTAATGGTCTTGGTAACAGCATGAGGAAGGGCAGAAACACTGTGTCAATGGAGCACGAAGTCTGGAGAGTTAAAACTTAAACCTCTGTCCACAATAACTGGATCTTAGGCTCTGACCCTCCAAGTGAAGTGATGGCTTAGCAAGTCAGTAACAGCAAGGTATATTCTGAGTGATTCAAACTAAACCCACTAACTGGAGGACGAAAGCAACACAGAGTCTACCATGTAAACATGGGAAGTGTTTTCATTAAGGAACCAACAGTTTCAGTAGCTGACAAGCTTCATGCCCCTACAGCGCAAGCTCCCCATTAGATGGCAGTGTGAGCTCAGATTACACCTTCCAAAAAGGATTAGCCATGAAGCCCCAGGTACACGGACCTGACTGACCCACTGGTCAGATGCAAAACAGGAATGCTCTCAACACAGCAGCATTCACTTTCAAGTACGAGAACGACTGGCAGTGATGACCCGCGAGCCAGCAAAACAACAAAAACCCTTCTGAGAGAAAGTCTAACTACCCGCGCAGAGGAGCCTGGGTACGGCTGCATCACTGTGCTCACACCAAGGGGAACACGCTCTCCTGACCTGCAGGTAGAAAGATAGGAGGAAAGGGGGCTCTTCCAAGTGTGTGTCACACTCAATTCTCATAGCTTTCACTCCAGCACCAGTGTTACTCTGCACCTTAAATATTATGAGCTTGTTTTACGTTGTGTGTTTTTTTTCCTTTTTTGGTCCAGTTTATGGACCTAGGCACTACATCACAGCCCACAAATCTGTTTTCATAACATTTCTGAAAATTTACCCAAGGCTTTTTTCCCTTCCACACTCATACTAAGAATTATTTTGTCACCTTTCCTTGTCTTCTAAATGGAGCAGGAAAACTGGCCACCTTTTCTTTGTACTGGAAAGTAAACTGATGAGGAGCAAGTCAGACCTGCATTGTTCATGAAGCCTCTGTGGAAATAAAGATACTAGTGGTGCATCAACTGACTACTCTAGACAGCTCTTCCCAGGTAGTAATTTCACAAAAAGGTTGCAGATCCCATAAAAACAGGAGGGGCAAAGCTCCATTTTAAGGCCCTAACTCCCATGTATGTACTGTCTCCAAAAACATTACTTATAGATATTCTCCTAGTAGGCAAAGAGTACTTTTAAGAAATAAAACAGAGTGAAGGCTTTTACTTATTAATATGAACCTGTTTTTACCTTCTTTTTCAGTTAAGTTTGTCTCCATCATAATTTTAAGCAGTGCAAAGAATGCGTATTTGTGACAGTATAGTAAATCAGAAATACAGACTTTTTACAAGCAAATTCTAGTCTCAGTTCAAAGTGAAGTTATTTTTTTCTGAGCAATTAGTAACATTTTTATAAGTATCAAGGCACCATGTGTGCAGAACATCAGTTAAAACTCTAGGGATATGCAGAACTTCAGCAGCCGAAGGAGGCCCATAAACGCCAGGTGTTAAGCCTGTGCGCTGAAAGATGGCAGCGCGCACACCGAGCACACCAATAAAACATTTATTAAACTCTGCCTCACACCAAAGAACAACACTGTATTCGGCTACTCGTGCTTGCTACTCATGGTCACATGAAGTGGCCACAACACTGCAAGGCTCCTCCTGGCTCCACCTTGTGCATTTGACTGTGGGCTGAGAATTGCCATGAACACTCAGCATTGTAATTACCAGGAGCTGATTCCTCTTCCAAAGGCGACCTCACTACTTTAGTCTGGTAATTCATCAGGACCATGGTACTTTATAACAAGCAGTCATAATTCTTCAAACCTTCTCAATTAGTATATTTCAACAAGCAAGTAATTAAATCCTGTTATTCCTTCTCTGATGACATTTTTTTAAAAATTTAAAATAGGTCCTCTCCCGTCTTTTAATTATAAAAGAAACCCCAAATGACATTAAGAAACAGAAATAAAAGACATAGTAAAAGGAAATGCTCTCAGGGATTCTAACCTCAATGTTAACACCATTCTCTACAGGGACCAAAGCTTTTATCTAAAAGATATTAAGAGAGTCAGGGAAATAAAACCCACACCAATATTTTAACATCTGCTTTTCCTTTCCTACTCTCTTTTTCTAAAATAAGGCTTCTCTATCTGAAGTCAGACTTCAATAAAACAAATGCAGTTTTCCTGACAGTATCTTTAAAAGGTGAAAAGGAACCTGGAAAAGCATTTTTCTGGCCAAACTATATACTCTTCTTCTTGGTTTCTATACCTTTTCCTACCTTCACCTTCCATTTTCTTGCTTCCTAGTATCTCTATGCACTCTTTTTTTTTTTTTTAAGTGAACGCTGTTGTTGTTTTTTAAATTTATTTATTTTATTTTTGGCTGCACTGGGTCTTCATTGCTGCGCACAGGCTTTTCTCTAGTTGCGGCGAGTGGGGGCTACTGTTCATTGCGGTGCGCGTGCTTCTCATCGCGGTGGCTTCTCTTGTTGTGGCTCACGGGCTCTAGCACGCAGGCTCAGTAGTCGTGGCGCACGGGCTTAGCTGCTCTGTGGCATGGGGGATCTTCCCGGACCAGGGCTCGAACCCGTGTCTCCTGCATTGGCAGGCGGATTCTTAACCATTGCGCCACCAAGGAAGCCGTCTATCCACTCTTCCTTTTGACCAGAAAACTTGCGAAAGACTTTAAATGGGCAAAAAGATTCCTGGCCATCCTTTCACTGTCTGGAGGGGTCTGCCCAGGGTCCCCTGATCTTCCCCCATCCATGCCTTGTCTCTGCTCTGCAGCTCTGTTACAGAAGCAGAAGTGGAGGGTTGATGGTGACCAGGGATGCCTGGCACAGAAATACGTGTCAGGTGAAGATGCAACTGGTTACTGAGGAGAAGTGGCCGGTGTTGCACCTTTCAGCATTCCTCACTGCCCATTATGTCTGTCCTCTGGAATTCCCCCTGAACTGGTTTTAACATTTCACTGGTTTTCCCATTAATTCATGAATTAAATAAAAGCCTGGACACGTGCGCATTTTGTATTTGTATGCGAGTCAAGCTTTTACCTTTTCAAAAACTATCCTTTAGTTATTCCATGGCTAAGCAGATTATTTCTGAAACTTTCAAGTAACAACTTCAAAGAAATATTACTGTAAATTTTATCACCATTTAAGCACTTCTTGAATGTACATAATACTATTTTAAGATCTGAATACAATTCATCACCCTGAAATCTTAAGTCATAAGATTCTTTCCCTGGGGGCACAGCACTGAGTAGCGCACATGTAAGAAGAGCAGGGGATCACGGTGACGACGACGAACATCCAACCAGCGCCCACTGCGAGTAAGCGTCCCCACCGCTGAAACGCACACGCCGCGTGACCCAGGCCGCCCCGTCTGCACCTTGAGGAAGCTGAGCAGACTCCAAGTCACCCTGCAAGTAACGGGAGGGCCAAGAGTTACACTGAGAGAGGGGCTCAGACCCAACTAGACTGCCTCAGAGAAGAAGAAAAACAACTTCTAAAGAGCCAGGCACTTTTAGTGCTTCTGGCTGGTTACCAACGTTACCTCGGGATTATCCCGAAATGTATTAAGAAAAAGAGCTGTAAGAGAGAGTTCAAGCTGAACCGCTGTGTGAGCAGCGGCAGTAACAGGAACAATCAAGACAATCAAAAAGTAAGAGGACATGAAAAGGTAAAGAGATCAAACGAGGGGTGAGTTACATGCTAAACTAAAAATTAAGGAAATCCATTTTATGATAGTAAATAACCAATTTAATCCTAACTTTGATAGTTCCATCTAAGGCTCAGACAAAAGTCACACCATATTCCTATAATCCTGGTACAAGGGTGCAAAACTGTATCTTCCTTACAAAAGAACAATCCAAAGAACGCTTCTGCTCCACACTTCCTTTGTGGTGGGCCTTGGAAAGAAGCCGAATCCAGGCCACTGAAGCAGGCCACTGAGAGGTTTACTCTCAACCACAAAGTCCATTCATGCAGGAAACTATGCTCAAATAAAGACCCAGCAATTACTTTTCTTTCCTGGACCTTCTTGATCCTTAAACTCTTAATTTATCGGGTACTGAAACCCTTAAAACAGCTCCAGAATGACCCACGCTGGCCAAAGAGCTTCCCAGCTGTGACCCAGGACAGTCCTCGCTCACTAAAAGCTGCCAAACCCCAGGCCTTTTTCAACACAAGACAACTTCCCATGACAAACACGTGCTCCCTCCCTCTCAGCCAGGGCAAACCCCAGCAGGTGAAAAAGAAGCTTACTTTTGATTTACTAATGGTCTTCAAGTATAGGCTTGAAGGTTAAATATATAAAGATCAGTGGACAACTTTCTCCATTCCTAGAAAAACCTAAAATAAACTATGGCTAAAGCATTAGCAGAACTAATCTGTCGCCTGCAGAAATGCTTATGGAGAAACGCTCAGTAGTAACTTCACCAGCAGAGTCACTAAGGCCGAGAGACAAGTCAGAAACAACTAACGTGTTAGGTGAACTGACTAAGGAAGCTGCAAGGATAAAGGCACTGATTATAAAATCTACAAAAACACTGTACTAGGGAATGAGAACAGGGAATTCTAGATTTGGTCCAAGACATCTTGTAAGATTTACCTGCCACAATTCTGGTAAAGTAAGTCTGAATTAAGTATGAATTACAGGTAGCGGTTGTAAACAAAATGACAAGACTACCTTGGTTCTACTTACTGCCAAATATATCCTGAAAAATCAAGCACATGGAAAATTCTGTTTTAATCTCAAGTAC
The DNA here is from genome assembly GCF_964374135.1 of Grampus griseus. NCBI lineage: Eukaryota > Metazoa > Chordata > Mammalia > Artiodactyla > Delphinidae > Grampus > Grampus griseus. The sequence continues at coordinate 413,466 of NC_139004.1, forward strand.
CATCTAAATATTTAAACTTACCAACTCCAGACGACCCGTTAATTCTCATATCATTAAAAGTATTAGTTATTCAGAATTTCAAGATACTTTTCCTCTTCACAAAATGTAAACTCAAAAACTGAAGAGGTAAGTAGCTTTCGCCAACAGTTCTAACCAGTTGGAAGGTTCGCTCTAGCAAAGCTGACCAAGCTCCTAGAGATGATGCCCGACTCCCAACAACAGAGTGTCTTCAACTGTGCTTCCCTGGATGTTCCTGGAGCCCGACTCTCTTCACTGAGTGCACAGAACTTTTCAGCAGCTAGAAATAAAGACAACGGAGGCAAGGCGGTACTCACTTTTCAATCTCGATGCCGAGTGGATTAGCAGGACGCAGGGACAAGGGAGGAATCCCTTTATTCCTGTCAGTGCGCATGTCATAGTAATTCATCTCATCAACCCACACAGCAGACTGATCCAAAATACCTACCAAATGAGGAGCACAGCCTTAATAAGATACACACTCCCCAGGCACTAAGTCTTACCATACTGCTTTACTGTTGAAACACCTAATACAGAATGCATGCTACAGTAATTTTTTAAAGATTTGAAGGCACAAAAGCTCCAGATTTTTTTTTTTTTGTAATGGCTGGTAGCTTAATTAAAACCACTAAAAATCTATAGAAAGGCAAAAATAACACCTCTTGATTGCACTGTACATTATTCAATACAGAAGACAAGTTAAGCCTCTGAGAAAAAGTTCTCTAAAACAAATGTATTTTACAAATAATAAGCAGTACAATTAATTTGGTACATCAACAGAACACCCAACAATCCTTGTATCAATATAAAGAAATCAAACACCTTCCACGGAATGCACGGCTTGTGTGATGGAAATGACTAGGATATTCAGGAAAAACAAAATATAATCTCTGAAAACAGTACCCTCTTTCCTGTGGCTCGGACTGGGCTGAAACAGAGGATGGGCAGTGTGCGAGGGAGCAGAGTAGAGCGCAGGGCCGGGAGACCAGAGGGCTCCTCGTGAGCCTTCTAACTCTATGGGCACCCACAGGTCTACCAGGATGACACAAGGAAGCTCTGTCAGAGGGTAAGCTCAGGCCCAGACACTCCCAGGTTCAGGTCTATAGGCCTTTCCTGAGCCTGTGCTGTGCTAAGTCCTGGGCAGAGCGTTTTAGCATAAAATCAATACTTTCAAATAAGTTTTCTTCACCTGCTGTACAAACATGATACAAGATGATGCTAGATTCTGTCAAAATGTTTTTAAGTTCCTCCAGAAAACTGGAAACAAGTTCCTGCTTTAATTTCACAGTTCGGTTTTCAAAGACATTAAATAAAAGTGAGTAAACAAAAACAAAAATATTGTATGTATATATATGTACATACGTTTACATACACACACGTACATAAATGTAAATTCCATTTTTGGTTTTCCCTTAAGTTCCTCAAATTTTTATTAAAAAGAATCAAGGAATTTAAGGATATAATGCTGAAGAAAGGCTTTATGCTCTAAGACAGAAAACAAAATTTGCAAAACTCTTTGCTTTTCTATATGAGAGAAGGCCTGGGTTTAATTATGCCTGTGATAGTCCTACATTACACAAATATTTATTAAGTACTGACGATGTGCAAGTCATTACAGGACCACAAAGATGAATCTAACAGTATTCTTACTTTAGCAGAGGAGATGCCATATACATAAAGAGCTAGGAGACGAATAATTAAAAACACTAATTTATGGAGCCCTTAGTTTGTGTGAGGACCTATGCTAAGCACTTTCTCCAATGTTCTAACTCATTCAATCCTCTGAGGTAGGTGATTCTGTGACTCCACTCCACCCACAGCTGGCTGCTCGTGTGATCAGAGTCCCAGCTTCTCAGACCAAGCTCTGTACCCCAAGGTGAGGAAGCACGGGTTAAGGGCACAAAGGGAACACAGGAGGGGCTCTAGGGCACAAGAAGAGTGTGATTTCTAGTTTGGAGGCCAGAGGCACATCTAGGTGGGCAACATCTTGTCGGGGCCTCAAAGGACGCAGAAAGTGAAGGAACACGGAACATTATTTAGGCATTACTGGCTAATTTGGCCAAACCAGGTATGTATTTCACCTCAAATCTTATCTGTATCACAGCAGGAAATGCAATTATTGTATTCAAGATCAAGAAACTAAAATCGGCATTTCGGACGTGTTACATGAACAGCTTTTATACAGGACAGAACAGCAGTTCTAATGATTAGTTAGCATCCTTAGGGTTTACCGTCAGCTCAGCTAACTGCCTTTTCAAAAGTAATGCAGATTTTAACCAATATCCCATTCCTGAAAAAATAAACATAAACTGAATCTAAGTTAATGACATATGAGAGTAAGTAAATTTTATACTAATTTACCAGTTGTCAGTTTTAAAAACAAAACCCACTTTTATTTTCTTCTTTAGAGTAAAGTCATGGGAGATGATACCTATTTTCTCAGGTCTGAGCAGCTTGAAGGAGACTGTGGAGGTTCCTTTGCCACCTGACTTGGTTGTGACAATAATGTCTCCTTTGTCGTTCTTGGCCTGTCCCACGCGACATACAATTTTACTCGCAGACATCCACTCTGCTGTCAGAAGGCAGTTATGCCCACAAATTGTCAGACCTGAAAGTAAAAACATGCATGCACATAACAAAGTCCAAAGAACAGCTATTTCATGAAAAGACAATTCTTCTGTCAGTATCGCCAGGCCTTTTTCCTGAACTGAAAAACGGAACTAGAAATAGCATTTCCTGGTTCATCAGTTAGTTATTTCTATTCTTGAATATACCCAATATCATTTGCAAATAAACGACTGTCTCTACTGAATTTGCCTATTTTTTCTCTAATATTTAATACTTCTTTTAGATTATATTTAAGTGTCTTCAAACATCATTGGAATTAGAAAATAATAACCATAATAATGTCTAGGCACTCCAGATTACTTAACTATGAGAATCTTAGATTGCTTTCATAGGTATTAGAAAGGAAATTATTGTTATTTTTAGAAGTCCAAGTTCGTGCTATAAAGCTCTAAAGCGTATTAATAAATGTGTACATCATTCCCTAAAAAAAATATTTATCATCTTCCTGAAAATAACCCACACATACTTTTCCTAGTGTTCAATTATACATGATACTACAGAATGAACTAAAGTTTGTAGTTTATGTTAAGCACAGCCTGAAGTCTGTTAAATCAGTAAATGTTCTCAGGCATTACTGGATTACTAGTGCATTTTTCATGTCTGTGCATCACTCCTGCAACGGCAGTCCACGCTGCCTAAATGTTTCCCTCATGGTCCTGTCGCTGTACTACACTCTGCTCCCAAAATCTCAGCCCACGCCTGGCATCTCTGCCCAGACCCACGTAGACTGCAATGCAGACAGGGAAGACGTGGCCCCAGGCAGAGGACCACCATCCCACCACGTGCATTTCTGCTAAACAGAGACCCATGTAATAAACATTCATGGAGAAAACAGACCGAAGTGTATTCAGCAAACACCCAGACACTCGCACTTTCTTTTCTCACCATTTAACTTTTGATACTGCTCGGCAGTCAAGTTTAGCAAATGCAAGCTTTTTGTTTTGTTTTTTTCAATCAGATACCAGGAACACCTCAACTTATGCCAAATTCGGTTGAAAAAATGTAGGGAGGGATTCAAGTCATCTTTTGTTACAACTTAAAGCACTATTTAGTAAGAATGTTATACTAACCATAAATGAATAAAAACAACTCCACTTTAAAGATGTTTATTGAAATAATTAATTTCAGAGATTTCCCTAAGACATTACTATTTATTCATGTAAGGAATTCAGTTTTTCTAATGACAGCACTTCAAAGTTCCTTTAGGACTAAGTTTTCCATTGGCTTTTTAAATGTGTAATGACATTTACACATTTTTAAATGCATTCATAATTCAAAATTATTTTTCAAAATGGGAGTGTTTGTTAGTTTTCTTGATACTCAACTTTTATTATGAAAAATTTAAGCCTTTTAAGAGGTTGAAAGCACCCCCTGAAACTCCTCTCCATCTCCAAGGTAAGCCTGTGAAACACTTCAATACATACAGTGCTCTAATAATTTTTATGTACACATAAATCAGTCTATGTATTTTTTTATATAAATGGGAAATGTTTTAATTTATGAACTGTTTAGTTATAGATGGTATATATTTCAATATCACTCCAGGTCAATACATAACTTGGTATTTTTAAATTTTACAATATCAAAAACATTTTTGTGATTTAAATACTAACTTTAGAAAGGAAATAACGCAACCCAATGTCAGGACTTAATGTATTAAAGTTCCTAATATAAGTCCCCTGCTGGGGAGCTATCTTACGATTAAAACTGAGAAATGGGAGATTTCAGATATACAGACATAAAGTCTTAAAAACATGTTCAGATGAGCAAACATGTATGATATCCATGATGATGGAACTTTGGGAAAAAGCACCCGGAATAACAGTTTATTCATCTCGTTGTAGCTGCTATCGAGGTTCCTCAGACTTAATATCTGTTCTGCATTTTAACTAAAAAAGTTAATAATCACCATATAATTTAAAACACAGATTTAAACAGATCATTTTAAATGCATGAAAATTAAATAAGATCATACGATCTATTTCTTAAACATGTTTTGCCAAGAAATCTGCTTCATGAAATATAACATCTTTTTTTTTTTTTTTAAGTAACTTGTAGAATTCCAAATAAAGTGTTTTTGTAGTATTTTACTTGGCTAGTGTAGATGTCACCGGAGTTATAAAAATGCTTAAATTATTTAGTAGGTTAAGTTTGCTTTTTTAAAAAGTGGTTTCTTGGCAATACATGGGCAGGCTGAAAGCTGAACTAGCAGGTTTATAAAAGTCGTGCGCACTCAGTCAAACAGGAATCGCGCTGCCTGAAGCTAAAGAGAGATCAGCATCCACACAGACGGGCAGCAGTCACGTGTGAGGGCTCAGTGACTGCCAGTTAAACTGAACCTCCATCTAGATGGTCTATTTCCATGAATTCTAGGGATTTTTCCACTTTGGATAAAGAACAACCTGGAATGAGCTTTGTCAAGAACCAAGACATAGGATAAGACAGACTACCTTCATAAGGATAATAAACTTAAGTTTTATTTACTGAAGAATCAAAAACTGTGGCTAGAGAAAACAGTATAAAATGAGACACAGTTAAGTAACACTAGTGAAAAGAACGAGCTGGGGAGGGCAAGACTCAGTAATTAAACATGGTGCCCAGCTCTAATCAACCTTCTCTTTTCCAAGGGATTTCTGGATGGCCAAAAAACAATGTGTCAACCAGCAGCTATAATGCAAGAAAAACAAGCTCTAACTCATAATCTCTAGTATTTACCAAGGGGTCCTTCATGAATTAAGAAATGAGTCAAATGAATGTCTGAATCCAAATAAATTAACATGTGGGAAATCAGAACACTCATTCAGCAGCACATATTGAGTTGCCTCCCCGCTCTCTTATTCTGAATGTATCTGCACACCCTCATGCAGAGTTCACATGAAAATAACCCAAACTGACCACACACTGATATTTATGGTTTGCTCTCTATCCTGGCAGTGCTTTACACTCATCTGTGTTTTAAAAAAAGCAATGATAAGGCTCCATCTTTAGAGACTGAGACTTAGCAGCTAAGGCAAGAGCATTTTTTTAAGTTCTAGAGAAGATGAAGACAAGCCAGGTGAGAACCACTGACAGACCAGAATAATGAAATAACCAGCAGGAAAGGGTCTCCCCCAGAAGAAGGGGGCACACTGCAAACCAAAATCAAAAAAACTCGCGCAGTGCCAAGTGGATGCAGTGTTCTATTGCTCGTGTCCTTGGGCTTATAAAGATAAACAGCATAAACTGATCCTAAAAACTAAAACGTAGCTTGCTCTAAATATGTAAACATTAGGGGAGCCTAATGCAAACCGTGGGCGGGCATGAGTTTGCAGAGAGCCTGTGGCTGTTAAGTTTGGAGGCTCAGTGCTCCCGCCCCAATGGGCATCGGGTGCAGACAAATGCCCACAGGTCCCACGGTGCGGCCCGGCAGAGCGCACAGGCTCCTCTGGGTGGAGGGAGTTTAGATTTGGTTCCGAGAGCAATAAGGAGCAGAAGAGGCCTAGCTCACCCGGCACCTGAGAAGAACAGACAGCTGTATGAGGGGAGGCCAGAAGAGCTGGGCGGCTGTTTTGGCAGTCTTGGCAGGAGAGGCCGACCCCGAGGAAAGGAGGCAAACCTCGGCTGTGGGGGGCTTTCTCAATGACCAGGCGAAAGACAATACAGGCAAGATCTGACAAAATAATGATTTTAACAGAAAAATCAGAAAACCAAATAATTCTTTCATTTCTATTCAGATCATCCTGTACAGACCTCAGGGGTGTTTTTCTATCACCTTCACTATTTCAAAATAGTATATCTTGCCTCAGTTGCCCAACATAAAAATGCATTCACCATGAACACACAGCATCGTCCCTGCCCTTACCTATGAGGTCAGCTGGCCCAGTCCCCAGGTTTTCTCCCCTAATCGTGACCTTTGTCCATGGGATTCCTTCATTTGGAGAGATGCCTGTCACAAGCGGGGGTTGTCGTGTTCGAGACATTCTGCTTGTTGAGGAAAGTAGAGGTCAAGCTACAGAAGTAATCTGTAGAAGAGAAAGGAAAAAAGGGTTAGTGCCAACTGAGATGAGCAGCAACTAGAAACACCAGAACTAGACATTCAGTACCAAAACACAGCAGTATTCTGCAAACATACAGCGCCAGGTTTTTTAGCTGTCAGTTAGCCTGTCTGCCAACAATTCCTGCACATGAAGGTGACTAAGGACACTAGCTAGTACTGGGAGGGAGACATCAAGAACATAAACTTCTGATGCAAGGACAGACAGAACCTAAGGTCCCCCTGAGCTCCATGCCACCACCTGCTGCACCCAAAGTATATGCTGGAAGCTCCTGAAGGAGCACATTCTGAACTAATCAGATTCATAAAATTAAAGAACATCTCCATTCTCATAGGTATACTGAATTTCATTTTATTTTTGTGTTAGACTTAGTGTAGCAACTCTTTTAAATGTGCTCAAATCAATACACTGACATCTTCGACACTGAGACAGAAGCAGAGACTTGCTAACTGTCCCAGTGCGGAGCCGGCAGAAGTGCAGCTTCTGAGTTCAGATGCCCTGAGCTCTAGTCCTGGCGCTCTAATTCCGCTCCAAACCTCTGTTTTCATATACGGACACTGCGGCCAGTAACAGAACCTTCCATAAGGCTACAACAAAGATCAGGTACATAATCCCAGCAGGGCAGAGCACCTAGTGCACAGCAGGCAACCAGGAAATGAGAAAACCTCACTAATAAACCCACAGAACTCCTCAAGTGCTCGAGGCTTCAGATGCTCCAGAAGACAAGGGAAGGGTGGGTTCAGAGAAAAACAGCTGCTGGTTGTCTGTCTTTTCACAGAGCGAAGTTAGACAGTGGCCCCTGCCTTCACCCCACCGTTAGCCAGATCAGTTCAATCTCTCACGAAACCAAACAGAAGGGACCAGGACTGAGGGACAGACACCAGGCACAGAGAGGAGGGCGCCAACCCTCTCACCCAACTCCGCTCTGTCCGGGTAACAAGAATCACTCTGGAGAAACTAAGGAGCCCTGGAAAGACAGAGCCGAAGACTCTAACATGGAAGGGTCCTCCCAGAAAGGACTACCTGCAGCCACATCACCCAAGGAAAAGCATATACAGACCAACTCTGCCCATGCCTAGACTAAACAAGCAGCTGTCACAGCCTCATCCTAAAAGGCACAAGGACAAAGACTGTAAGGTGGTCAAGGAAAATACGTGAGCGAGAGATGATAGTCAGATTAAAAAAAAAGATCCAGGGCTTCCCTGGTGGCGCAGTGGTTAAGAATCTGCCTGCCAATGCAAGGGACACGGGTTCAAGCCCTGGCCCGGGAAGATCCCACATGCCGTGGAGCAACTAAGCCCGCGCGCCACAACTACTGAGCCTGAGCTCTAGAGCCCGCGAGCCACAGCTACTGAGCCCACACGCCACAACTACTGAAGCCCGCGCGCCTAGAGCCTGTGCTCTGCAACAAGAGAAGCCACGACAATGAGGAGCCCATGCACCACAACGAAGAGTAGCCCCCGCTCACAACTAGAGAAAGCCCTGCACACAGCAACGAAGACCCAACACAGCCAAAAATAAAAAAACAAATAAATTTAAAAAAAATTAAAAAAAGATCCAGAGGAAACAGAGATAAGGCTACAGGCTACAGTGCTTCCCTGCAAATTACATTGAAGTACTAATCCAGGACCTCAGAATGTGACTGTATTTAGAGATCGCGACTTTAAAGAGGTGGTTAAGGTAAAATGAGGTCACTAGGATGGGCGCTGATCCCACAGGACCAGTGTCCTTATACGAAGAGGAGATGAGGACACACACACACACAGAGGGACAACCACGTGAGGACACAGGGAGAAGGTGGCATCTCCAAGCCAAGTAGGGAGGCCTCGGGAGAAACCAGCCCTGCCAACACCTTGATCTTGGACTTCTAGCCCCCAGATCATGAGAAAACACATGTCTGTTGTTTCAGCCTATGGTACTTTGTTATGGCAGCCCCAGCAAATTAACACAGTGGATAACAGGAAACACACACACACACACACACACACACACACACACACACACACACACTTCAAAAGTACTGTAAACTTTGACCCCCAAATAAATATCTGCAGAAGGAGAAAACTTTTATGCCTAAAAGAACAGGATGCCATGAAAAGGAATCAATCCAAGAATAACAGCTCTTGAAACTTTCAAAAGAGGCAAAAGAAAAGAGATTTATATTGTCCTGTTAATGTAAGAACTGACCGTTGGTTTAACAGAAGTGGTAATAAGGCTGCAAATAGGCAGATGTGTATCTGGGAAGAGGGGGAGGGAGTTTTAAATTTTATCCAGAAGTGACTATCCAGATACTGGCAGATTAGCCACAGAATCTGGAAACATGGAAGTGGGTGCTGGCAGAGTGAGCTAAACAAGTCTGGGCTGTGCTGGATATGGATAATACAGAGGTGACAGACCTTTGTCCCTGGTTTCTGGGAGAGAGAGACTCAAAATCCAAGGAGTGTCTTGGCTCTTCATGAACCCTCAGTACCGCTCGTACGTAGTGCTCATGGCAGCCCAGTACCAGGACTGCCAAACCACAGACAGCAACCCTGTGATTAGAGGGCTGGGGTTCTGAGCCAGGTGCCATCAGCTTGGCTTCCTCTGAGAAAGGGGAGGGGGCTGGAGACTGAGTTCAATCATGCCTATGTAAACTCCTTTAACAATTAAAACAGCAAAACAACAGCAGCAAAAAGCGAAGAACCACAGGAGGTTACCATTCACCTAATAAGCCAAATGAGGCAACCCAAAATTATCTTGAACTCCCCTCCCTCCCCATCACACCCCCTGAATCAAACAGAATCCCCTGGCAGAGTCCAAGGTCCACTGCTTCTCTCCCTGGATACTGAAGCCAGCCAGCTCCTAACTGGTCACTCTGCCCCTGTTATCCCTTCGCTGCAATCCCCCCTCAGCAAACACTGGAGTCAGTTCTCCAAACTACAGATCTAATCATCATTCCTGATTCAAAAAAAACATCTCCCCCACTGCTCAGTGGTCTCCAGTCCCCATGACATCCTTAGCATCTTATTAAAACCTGTCACCATCAGACTCTTTTACACTCCTAGGTCATCCTCAGTCATTTCCCTCACCCATCTGACACTAACCACACAAGCCCACTCACCTCTTAAGAACCACCAGGTACTTTTTATGCCTTCCTGATTTCATTTACCTTATTTCGACTAAATAGAAAGACTTTCCAAGTTTGTTAAATCCTTACCAATATTTCAAAGTCAAGCTTAAATGTTACCTTCTCTAAAAAGTCTCCCTGATCCCTCCTCCTTCTATAACACTTCTGTTACATAAGTGTTACATCTTAGATACCAAGTCTGTATCTCCTCATTGAAAACACATAATATTCAATCAACTCTACTTTTCTAATACCTGTCATACAGTACCTGACACAAAATAAACATGCCAGATGACTGCTGACAGAAGTTGAATAAATGTTTTCTGAATGTTCATGGTATCAGTGGAATACTGGAATTAAAATAGGATGAAGAGGTACAAGGGGTAGAGAATAGGGATGGGGAGAGGTATTAGGTATACACATGAAAAAACAAAAAAAAGTTTAAAAGATACTTGTATACAATAGCATCAAAAAGAATAAAATACTCAGGAATGAATTTTACAAAAGTGCAAAACTTGTACTTTGAAAATTATTTTAAAATGTTGAAAGAAATTAAAGACCTAAATAAATTGAAAGATGTGGACAGGAAGACTTAATATTGTTAAGATGGCAATACTACCCAGAGTTAGGGTTAGACCATTTTCAAGGTCACACACCCAATTCGTTGTAAAACAGACCAGACCCTTGGTTTCCTGACTCACAGGAGTCTGATACCACTCTTTCCTTTAGAGCATCCTGCATCTTACTAGGTCATCTGTGTATGATAGTCACATTCTAAGAACCTTAGTTGTTTCTTACATGACTGGGGGCACTGGCTCATCCTGCTGCGAAATAGTTGAAATTAGAATACCTCTGGTCTCAAAAAAAATAAAAGGGCATGCACACACACACACACACACACACACACACACACACAATTAGGACAAGACACTTTCAACCTACTCCCAATTTCCCAAATCCATTTTGAAGGTGTTTACAGAGGATCATAAATCTTACCTATGTTATCCTCAAAGTTTGTCCACGTAAAACAAAGCAGGTCTCGTAATAACAGGTAATGTCTGGGCCACTATGGAGAGTCATGAATCAAAAACTATGATCTATCTTCTTATTTATGATTGAAAAGTACAGCTCTGTTCCAGATATACACATCAAAGGCAGCTGAAAATCCAGTGTTCATTATGTTGGTTCATATACAAAAATTAAATGGCATTTCCTTACCATGAAGCATCACCTACACATCCCCAAGCATGGACAAACCCTTATCTCAGGAAGATCAGTGAGCCATGTAACTTACAAATATAAGAATATGTACTTTTTACACTACAATGTCCACAACACACACAACAGTACCTACCCACAAAATATGCACTCAATAATTATCTGTGGAATGAATTCTGGAAAGAGATGTCTCTTTTCAACCCACCTCCACTTAGAAACATTCTGCATTATAGGTAACGTTCTTACATTTAAAATCACAAATAAATGAAATACATTATCATCACTCTCAGGAAAAAGTCTAAGCCTTAAGAAAAGAGAATTTAGTTTCTGAACATGTTCAGTTTCACAACTCATGCCGAATCAACAAGGATATTTTTAAAGGAAAACTTTCATCTAGAGTTGTCATTAAGTGCCTATACATTTTCCTCACAAGCATTTTCCAAATGCAATAACGCAACAGTCTTTGAAATTCTGTCATAAGATCTTTCTTATATAAATACACTGAACAGAGGTTAACAAAAGTCTGACTTTCCTGTCATAAGCCTCATTTTTTAATTAAAACAATATCCAGCGTTTACATTATACAGCCATATAAGATAATGAAAGAGGTAAGGAATAAAAAGTGAAAGAACCTACCCTAAAATTACACACCACAAGCTAATTTTATCTTTTGAAAGTGGAATGACAGAGACAGGAGGTAAAGTAGCTATTACTTACTCATGTAAGGAAAATTGTTGCAGACACAGAATAAGCCATTTTTAAAGGCAATATCCTCACCCAAGCACACTAATAATAAAGGATTAAATTATACAAATGGACAAATAATAAAGGCTGACAGCAGCAGAGTACTGTATTGGGAATTTTACATATATACATAGGTACACTTAGATGAGCTGCAAATTGTTACACACTGGCTCTTAGCCTAAGAACATACTCCATGCTTAAAACCTGTTAGGTACCAAACAGGGTTATAGATTTGCTAAAAAGGAATCATACAGAAATCTGTTGTGTTGCTAAACACTAATAATGAACTATAAGAGAAAGAAAGAAAATAGTCCCATTTAAAAACCACATCCGAGAGGGCTTCCCTGGTGGCGCAGTGGTTGAGAGTCTGCCTGCTGATGCAGGGGACACGGGTTCGTGCCCTGGTCTGGGAGGATCCCACATGCCGTGGAGCGGCTGGGCCCGTGAGCCATGGCTGCTGAGCCTGCACGTCCGGAACCTGTGCTCCGCAGCGGGAGAGGCCACAGCGGTGGGAGGCCCGCGTACCGCCAAAAAAAAAAAAAAAAAAAAAAAAAAAAACCACATCCGAAAGAATAAAATACCTAGGAAGAAACTTAACCAAGGAGGTGAAAGACCAATACTCTGAAAACTATAAAGCATTCATGAAGGAAACTGAACATGATACAAAGAAATGGAAAGATATCCCGTGTTCATGGATATGTTCAGAAAGAATTCATATTGTTAAAATGTCTGTACTACCCACAGCAATCTACAGCTTTAATGCCATTCCTATCAAATTATCCATGACATTTTTCACAGAACTAGAACAATCCTAAAATTTGTATGGAACCACAAAAGACCCCGAACAGCCAAAACAATCTTGAGAAAGAAGACCAGAGATGGAGGAATCATGCTCCCTGACTTGAAACTATACTACAAAGCTACAGTAATCAAAATAGCATGGTACTGGCATAAAAACAGACACACATATCAATGGAACAGAATAGAGAGGCAGAAATATACCCACGGTTATTTATGATAAAGGAGGCAAGACTATAAGATGGGGGAAAGACAGCCTCTTCAATAAATGGTATTGGGAAAACTGGACAGCTACGTGCAAATGAATGAAATTACAACATTTTCTCACACCATAAACAAAAACTCAAAATGGATTAAAGACCTAAATGTACGAAAACATAGGAAGTGCACTCTTTCACATTGGTCTTAGCAATATTTTTTTGGATCTGTCTTCTCAGGCAAGGGAAACAAAAGCAAAAATAAACAAATGGACTACATCAAACTGAGAAGCTCTTGCACAGCAAAGGAAACCATCATCAAAACGAAAAGATAATCTACTGAATAGGAAAAGACATTTGCAAATAATATGTCTACTAAGGGATTAATATCCAAAATATATTCGTACAACTCAATATCAAACAAACAACCTGAATAAAAACTGGGCAGAAGACCTGAATAGGCATCTTCCCAAAGAAAACATGCAGATGGCCAACAGGCACATGAAAAGATGCTCAACATCACTAATCACTGGAGAAATGCAAATCAAAACCACAATGGACATCACCTCACACCTGTCAAAATGTCGATCCTCAGAAAGACAAGAAGTAAGTGTTGGCAAGGATGTGGAGAAAAGGGAACCCTCATGCACGGTTGGTGGGAATGTAAATTGGTGCAGACACTATGGAAAACAGTATAGAGGTTCCTCAAAAAATTTAAAAATAGAACTACCATATGATCTAGCAATTCCACCCCTGGGTATATATCTGAAGGAAACAAAAACGGTAATTCAAAAAGATACATGCACCCCAATGTTCATGGAACTGTATTTACAATAGCCAAGATATGGAAGCAACCCAAGTGTACATCAACAGATGAACAGATAAACAAGATGTGGTACATATATACAATGGAATACCACTCAGCCATTAAAAAGAATAAAATTTTGCCATTTGCAACAATATGGATAGACCCGAAGGGTATTATGCTTAGTGAAAACAGTCAAACAAAGAAAGACAAATACTGTATGTTTTCACTTATATGTGGGATCTAACAAAGCAAATGAACAAATAAAACAGAAACAGATTCACAGATACAGAGAACAAACCAGTGGTTACCAGCAGGGAGCGGGGGAGGGGATGGGTCAAACAGGGGATGGGGATTAAGAGGTACAAACTACTAGGTATAAGAGAAATAAGTCACAAGGATGTAATGTACAGAACAGAAAATATAGGAGTATTTTATAATAACTTTACATGGAGTACAATCTATAAATATCGAATCAATATGTTGTACACCTAAAAATAATACTGTAAGACAATTATACTTTAACCTAAAAAATAAAAAAAAATTTAAAAAGCAATCATAATTCTGACATGTCTCCAGATTCATGTTAATATGTCAAGAACATTTCAACTACCTGGACCTGAATGGGAATAAACGGGACTAAGAGGACCCTTTTAGGAATTAACCAGGTAATAGACACTTGTCTGATTTCTTTTGATGTTGGTATGGTGTTGATATAGTTACAGTGAATAAACATACACGTAAGAGTGATTTTTTTTTCCTTTTTTAGTTAACGGAATAAAAATATATCACCGTTATCATATGAATTGCAGGTCTAGTTTATAGCAAATTATATTTAGTGGGACAATAAAAACTACACTGAAACATTTCTGGATTTAAGGAAGCACTTTTTCTTTTCAATGTGTTACTTTTAAAATTTATTTATACAGTCGTGATTTTACCCTTAAAAAAATAATAATTCTTAACAGAACCAAGGAAAGAAAATGGATCTGCATTAAGAAAGTAAGTTTTTTCAGTTTCTCTAGGTAGACTGAAAAAAAGAGAGAGAGAGGGAGAAGAGAGTGGTAGGTGCAAGGGTCAGTAAATCATGGCAAGAGAATAAAGCTTTATGTGAAGGGACCAATGAACTGTCCCAATGGCAGGTACAACCCAGAGACTTTTAGAATGGGAGCACTAACACTTTTGATTGGCTGTGCTTTTTTTCCCTCTCCCACTCATACTCCCAAACTTTTAATACATTCTCCTGCTCACACTGCACGTATACAGGCCAGTGCCTTTTAATAAGGAACAGAGCAGGTAGCTGGAGAAGGCAGAGCTGAGGTTGGCAACGCAGCAGAACCTGAAGTTAAAGCTAGAAGAGCCCAAGTCTAAGAGAATTCTCCAAAACTTGCCAGATATCTGGAGGGATGCTGGGCTCTCTACCCAATGTGTGATGGACAGGTGACCCAACTAACATTTATTCATGTTATTTTTTAAATTAATAAGCTTTATTTTTAAAGCAGCCTTAGGTTCACAGCAAAATTAAGCCAAGAGTACAGAGTCCCCAGATTCCCACTGCACAACCCTCCCCCACACCACACACACACAACCTCCCTTATGATGGCCACCCTACTCCAGTGGTATATCTACCACTGGTATACACACTGGTATATCTACCACAATTCATGAACCTACATTACACATCAGTGTCACCCAAAGTCCATGGTTTACATTAGGGTTCATTCTTGGTGTTGTACATTCTGTAGGTTTTCACAAAGGTATAATGACACATATCTACCACTGCAATATTTAATGTTAAATTTTAAAGGACACAATAATACCAGTTGAATGACTCAGTCATATCCCATTGCCTGACGTCCAGGTACCACATTTCGCATCTTCCTTTAAGCAGCCAGACAAGGTAAGTCTTATCAGCTCTCCTGCCTCCAAGAGGAAGCCGAGGCTCAGAGAAGTAAACAGACTTGTTCGAGCTCAGACAGCACGTGAGGGGCGGAGCTGGATGCACTGCCTGACTCCAATGTGCCCACTCTTGACCTGATTTTGTGCTACCTCCTAGAGCGTCTGTACTCGTGGAAATAGGACCAGGTGAGATATTTTGTTTTGTTTCACTGAGGTACTAATAAGCAAGGCTAATGTTTTGGCTGGAGCTTCACTTGCTTAGTACCTCAGTAAGGAAGCACTTTAATACTACATTTTGTCAATGATTTACATTCTGTAGACACAATGAAAATAAAAGCGTAAGCGTTTTCTTGCTTCTCAGCAGTGTTTCTCTAAAAGAAAGAACTGGAAGAAGCTGAAATAATTTCTCAACTTGATGCGCTGATTTTTTTAATGTGAGGTTTTGCTTTACCATGGAATTATCATTTTGTGGCAAATACATTCCTTCCTATCTATACGAACAAAGGACATCTTCACTCAAGGACAACAATTCCCTTCAAAAAGGTTTCAGAATTTCATTTGAATTTTATCTTTTTAGATAAGTAACAGTTTCACATGGTAATCTAGATATATTTTAATAAACAGAAGTATATCCAAGCTGTAAGTCGCTGAATGAAGCCTTGATAGAACAACCTCAAAAACTTAACATTTGTGAATAGTCTGGAGATCTAGGTTCTAAGCTGGGCTCTGGCATTAACAACTAAAAGCCCTTGGTTACTCTTATGTGCTCTGAAACAGTTTTCTCATCTGTATATAAGGTGGCTGGATGAGATTATTCCTAAGACCGCTTTTTAGTTCTCGATTCTATGAGAGTCTTATAGGACAAAGCTTTTAAATTCAGTTACCAATGTTAAGACTATAGAAACTGGCCTCCCTAGCTTTTCACAATTAAACTAAACTATGATAAAAGCATGTTGTTATTCATTTAAAAATTCTTGTATTTATTATAAAATATTTTTGATATATCATTAGAAGAATCTGAATTTTTAAAATCTTATATTTGAATATTAGGGTATTAGATAGCCTAATTATCCCTTTCATTTTCGAAAGTTATATTGCAAAGACTAGGCTACAAAGCTTTTACAGATACTTTTTAAAAATAAATTATTAAAAGTAAACCATTATAGTTACCAGATTAAAATACACAATTATTTATTTTAAAAAACAAACCACAGGTTTTTTTTCATTTCCCCCATTTTATTAAAGGAGAAACAGAGAAAGAGAGAGATGAACAGACAGACTGAGGGAAGGAAGGAGGGGAGAGGGAATGCAACATTTAGGTAAAAAGAGAGACTTTTACTATGGCTTAGAAATTCTCATTAAATAAACCAAAGAAAAATATGGAAAAGATACTAGAAACAAGCCTGGTAAGTCATTTCTGTGTGACGGCACAACTAAAAAAAAAATCTGCATATCTTACAAGTTTCTGTGTTAAAGATTTGTTTTGCATTTATTTTCTTTTTTTTTAAACAATAAAAATTTATTGACTATCTACTAACCTTACATCACAAGGCATTATGTCATAAGTAGGGTTTGTATATGGAGAAAAATACAATCGTAATAAATTGTTTTGCATTTTTATCTTGCATTTAAAGTCTACAAAAATGCCCATGAGGTCAAGGATTTTAAAATGTTAAAAGCAGATTTTTGTAAAAATCTTCACAAACAGCTTTGAAAATATTCACCAAGCACTTTTGTATAACTCAGAAGTCAGAAAGTAAACAGCTTCACAAAGCTTAAACTATAACTCTGAAATGGTTATGTATTATTAATTTTAAGACACTATTTTTGAAATACTTCTGAAAACAACTGTTTAACTGTCCGTATTATAACCCTTAGAGTACTACTGAATCACAATCTATTCAAAACCGAAAGAGACTGCAGACGAGTTCCTGTGACTTGCCTAGGTCTTTTGTTTCTGTGTTCTTTCCACAACACCATGAATGGAATTCAGAAATCAGCAAAACAAAATAAATTAACAAAGTATTTTTATCACCAAATCTAGTAGGAAATTATTCATTACTGATGGAAATACAGTCATGGGAATTTACTGAGTCGGCAAAAATAAAGGCTGCCAAGTTAGTGGTTTATCTTATTGCATGAGCCATTAAAGAACGAAAATTCAACGTGAAAGAATATGAACGTCCCTTCTTCATGAGACTTTAACTCACTGTAGTAGCCCTTTAAAAACCCCTTCTTCCTCTTCTCAAAATAATGAAGCAGTAAGAATTATTTTCTAAATGGAATACTGGAATACTACGGGAAAAAAATGGAAACTTGGGGCTTCCCCGGTGGCGCAGTGGTTGAGAGTCTGCCTGCCGAAGCAGGGGACACGGTTCGTGCCCCGGTCCGGGAAGATCTCACATGCCGTGGAGCGGCTGGGCCCGTGAGCCATGGCTGCTGAGCCTGCGCATCCGGAGCCTGTGCTCCGAAACGGGAGAGGACACAACAGTGAGAGAGGCCTGCATACCGCAAAAAAAAAAGGAAACTTGGTTTATATATAAGTTATCTTGGTCCACATCAACCTGACTATTTCTTCGAATCCTTGTGTGAATAAGAAGCATTATTATCAAGCCTCACGAATAACCAATTCAAACTTTGTAGATGATAAATCTAAACCCATGAGTATACACTAACATACTTTGACGAAACACACACAGCTTGACAAGGACTATGTAACACACGAAATGCTAAACATCTTCTATGTTTCAGGTATCATATTGAGCTCTCTAAATTAAGAAAAATCCCTCAGAAAATGTTTATATTTCTTTTTTTAAAAAGAGAAGTTCCCATTTTACACAGGAGCATTTTATAATAAAATACTGACCAAATTGTTTCAGGATTCAAAATTATTTTTATTTTGTTACAATCCTTCCCCCCCCCCAAAAAAACAGAGTTGAGTTAGAAAAGCTTTTTCTTGTTGGCACCTTAAAAAGCAAGAAAAAACTGACAGTGAACATAAGAATCAACTATCCAACTCTCTTCACCAATGATTTTTCATGAAAGCTTTACAAAGGAAGAGGCTCAACAAAAGGTACACCTGTATAAGACAGTAAGGGTCCAGACTTTCAACCCAATTAGCTCAGGGTCTGTGTCCGTTTTGAAAAGCCCGTAAGCTTTGTGAAAAACAAAACCAGGCCAAGATGGCAGAGTAGGAAGACCCTGACCTCACCTCCAAAGGTCTCAAGAAACTGCAACTACATACAGAGAAACTATTGATGAGAAAACCAGAAGCCTACAGAAAAGATCTTCTGTAACCAAAAACATAAAGAAGGAACCACACAAGACAGGTAGGAGGAGTGCAGATGTGGTGCAGTTAAGACCCACAGAATGGGGTCCCCAGGTGGGCGACCCACAAACAGGAGGGTAATCACAACTTCAGAGGTTCTCCCCAAGGAGAGTGTGGTTCAAGCCCCAGGTCGGGCTCCCAGACTGGCGGTGCTACACCAGGAAGACGCCATAGCCCCCAGGTCGTTTGGCTTTATGATCATGGGGGTTACTTTTGGGAGTGCCAGAGGGCTGTGGGAAATAGACTCCACTCTCAAAGGGCGCACACAGCATCTCACAAGAACCCTGGATCAGACCTGCCTACTGATCTTGGAGAAACTCCCAGAGAGAGAGGAGGCAGCTGGAGCTCACCCTGGGACCACAGACCCTGGGACCACAGACCCTGGGGCCACAGACCCTGGGGCCACAGACCCTGGGGCCACAGACCCTGGGACCACAGACACGGGCGGCAGCCACGTTGGGGAGCTCGTTCTGTCAGGAGGACACTGGTGCTGGCAAGGGCCATTTTGGAACCCGTCCTCTAGCTCATTAGTGTGGACCTGGCACCGCCCACCAGCCTATGGGCACCAGTATGGAGTGGCCTCAGGCCAAGCAACTAGCTGAGCAGGGACACAATCCCGCCCACCAGCAGGCCTGCTGCCTTAATACCCCCTGACCCCCCAGCCATCCCAGGACCCAGCCCTGTTCACCAGAGTCCAGGACCCAGCCTGACCCACCAGTGGACGGGCACCAGCCCTGGGACCCCATGGGCCCCAACTCCAGCCACTAAGGAACACAAGCTCCAGGACCACCAGCCTGCCATGTCAGAACCCAGCCCACCCACTAGCAGGCCAGCACCAGCCCCAGAACCCCCTGGGCGCCAGCCCTGCCCACTGCAGGCCAACACCAACTTTGGAATACCCTGGACCCTGCAGTTAGCCATGTCAGTAACTGGTCCCACCCACTGCTGAGGGGACATCAGCTCAAGGACCCCCCAGGACCCTGCAGAAGACACTCAGGAACCTGGCTCTGCCCACCAGTGAGCTGGCACTAGCCCCAGCACCTCCTGGGCCTTGTTCGTGCCCAGCAGCAGGGCACCACCAGCTCTGAGACAACTTGGACCCCTCAGCCTCAATCCTCACCTTCCCTGCTCCTCCTCCTCCCTTGAGAGGGGCTTCAGGGTTCCCGCCTGGATTGAGAAAAGGACAGGCACGTCCATCGTAGAAACCCGTGAACAGTCCAACTACACGAAGGGATTAAAAACCATCCCTCAGGGCAAGGAGCCACCTTCACCTTTAAGAGCAGGCGTCCACACACAGCCGCCTCAGTCAGGATGCCCGTGGCGCCGAGGCCACAGGTCCTCCGTGTACCAGGGCACCTAGCTGTGTGCTCTGCAGCCTCGTCTACAGGTGTCACAGGTGCCATGTGCTCTGCAGTGTCATCTAACACGTAAATGACACAAGGGACACCTTACTGTGTTTGTAAATACAAAGCTACACCAGTTTCAGGCTCCTTAGTATTCCACTGTATGGATGTACAATTAAAGTGGCATTGAGATGGCTTCCAATTTTTTCCTATTGGACCATGACAATGGACACTTGACTGCAAAAGATTTTTGCACATTTACCCAATTATTTCCTTTCATTACATTCAAAGAGGGATCACTGGCCAAAGGATGTACATTTAAGAGCCTAACGTAAAAACCAAACTGGCCTGCAGTGCTATCAGCACATCTCCCACAAGCAACAGTGGGTGTCAGAACCTCTTTAATCTGCAGTGATCTGACAGGCAAAACAAAATAAATGGTTTCAACTTGCACTGTGTGTAAATTCCATTTTCATCACCTTTGCATCTTTTTATTAGGCTTAATTTCCTTAACTGTAAGATCTCTAATGGGAATGTTCACCCTGTGTCCACTGTCCAAATCTTCCCAGTTATCACTGTCTTTTCACATTGGTTACGGTGCTCTTGGGCCTCGGGAAATCTTGAGTCTTTTAACATCAAACCCATTGACCTTTTCTTCGCCACTCTAGAGTCACGCATTCAAAGTCATGTTCCTGGTACTTTAATGCTGGTTTAATCTTTATGATTATTTACCTCCTCTGGAATCTATTTTGGAATTTAACTCCTTTGGAATCTATTTTGGAGTACTGAGAATAGCTGGTCGACCACAATACCATCTCACTGAATGACCCACTGTTCTCTCCACTGATCTGAAATGCCACTTTTATCTCTGACAAAAATTCTCATTTTGAGTCTGTTTCTGGACCCTCTATATTTCACCCCACTGATTTATTTTGCACCTATGGCATAACTCAATTTTATATTATAATCAATTATCTGATAGGACAATTAATCTTTTTTTTTTTTGCGGTACACGGGCCTCTCACCGCCACAGCCTCTCCCGTTGCGGAGCACAGGCTCCGGACGCGCAGGCTCAGCTGCCATGGCTCACGGGCCCAGCCGCTCCGCGGCATGTGGGATCTTCCCGGACCGGGGCACGAACCCGTGTCCCCTGCATCAGCAGGCGGACTCTCAACCACTGCGCCACCAGGGAAGCCCAGGACAATTAATCTTTAACAAGTTATCTTAGCCATCTCTCAGAGATATTGGTCCAGATGAACTCTAAAATACTTTATTTGATTCTAAAACTAATCCTACTAGAATTCTGATGGGAATTATCACCACCCTGACATACTCTATTTATACTTTTTTGTCTATCTCTACTGACTAGAGTATAAGTTCCAGTAGGGAAGGGGTTTTTGTCTGTCCACACACTGCTGTACACCCAGAATTTAGAACAGTATGTCATACAACTGATGCTTAACACATGTTCGTTAAATGAACAAATGTATAAATTACACAGAATTTCTGGATAATTTCAGGGCATTTAAAATAGCTACAACATTGAATCTTCCCACTTACTCATTTTTTATGACTGTCAATAAAGCATTCAGCTCTGTTCACAGGGAGCGTTCATGTAATTTATCTGAAACCAACTTATTGAGCCTCTCTCAACTGAAATAATTTCCCAAAAGACCTTCTATGTTTTCTCTGCAGAAAATTTCATCACCTTCAAATACTGTAACAGCCTTGGCTCTTACTCTTCAATATTTGTGTCACTTATTTCAGTTGCCTCATTGCATTTGCTGTAACATCCCAACCAGTGCGAACTGTGGTATTCGCAAGCACAGGTGTGACCGTAGCAGGCAAGCCTCTAGAGCAACGCTTCTCCACCTGTTTGCCTTCCTACCCCAGGAGAAGCATTTCTATTTAGGTCTTTTTCTCAGTCACTCCCAAGAAGTTTCAATATCATAATGTAAAACCTGTATTAGGTACTGTATGTCTATCTGCACTTTATACATAAAGGTTAAGATGTTCCTGTCCCCTCAAGAGCTAATTTTCAGTTATTGCTCCTGTTGAGAATACATGCTCTAGCATTTCACCACTAAGATGTCTGCTATTGATATTATGTAGTTATCTTACAGAAAATGTCTTTAGCCTTATTTACTGAAAGTCTATTTTTTAAATCAGAAATGAAGTTTTAATTTTATCAAATATTTTTCAGCATCTTTCAAGATAATTTTTTTTACTTATTAATACAGTGAAGATAATTTTTTTTACTTATTAATACAGTGAATTGAAATAATTTTCCTATTAATGAATTAGTGGGCATTCTAGGAATAAACATTACTTGGTTCCATTTTACTAGTCCTTTAGGTATTCCTGGATTTGATTTGCTAATACTTTATTTAGGAGTTCTACGTCTTTAATCTTATTTACAATTAGTCAGAAATTATCTTCTCTTTTACTCCATTGCCTGTTTGCTGTAGTAGCAGGAAGCACTCAGCAGTTTACAAATATTATTAAGCATTTACTGTATCCAGAGTGCTATTGCTACCTTATAGAAAGAATCTGAAGTTTTCGATACTTGTCATCTTATAAATAGTACAGGAATATTTTTCCTTGTAGGTTTCCTATTACTGGCCTATAAAACCATCTCATTCTAGTACCACACTGGGTATGATTATTTGGGAATTTGCTTAATGATTATGGGTATGTATTTTATAAATCTTCAGACAATTTTATTATATTTTTCAGAAAGTCAGGTATTTTGCTCTGATTTTCAAGTTTAATATCATACTATTTTCTTCCACAGCTATCATTTTATTACTTTTTTCATTGTCTTGAGTATCTGTAAATATCTTTTTCATGGTTAGACTGGTCAATATTTTGTTTTAATGACCTTTTATAATAACAGTCCTTGATGTAAGCTATAAATTCTACCTTCTTTTTCAGGAGCACTGTTACTAATTCATTACTGACAGCTTCAACATGTATTAATTCCTCTTCCTTGCATTTTATTTTGCTTTTCTTTTTCTATCTGTCTGGACTGAACACTTAGTTCATTTGTTCTAATCCAATATAATTCTTACTCTTGGTCCCCCCCAAGGGTAAGGCTTTTTTCCTCTAGCTTACTTCAAGATTTCCTCTTTTTGATTTTCTGCAGTTTGAATATAATACGATTAGAGGCAGATTTTCTAGTACTGATCCTACTTGATATTCTCCGAGCTTCCTGGATCTGCCGTTTGTTGTCTAGTATTAACATTGGAAAATTCTCAGTCATTACTGCTTCACATCATTTGCACAGAGAGGGGGCAAATGGAGACTCACCCACCCTGTCCCCCAGAGTCCCCCCTGACACCCCATGATCATGCCCCCACCCTGTCCTCCACCTTGCCCCCTAAACTGTACACTGAATAAGAAAAAAGAAAAAACAAATTTTATAGAGAAAATAAAGAGAAAAAAATCACAAAAAGGAAAGAAGCCACCTGTGGTCCAAGTCCCTCTCACCAAGCATCAGCTCCCTAGGTAAAAGAGCCAAGACTCTCACACAAGAGCCTGGAGCTTCCTAACGGTGGTTCCTTAAGCAAGAAATGAGCCAATAGTGGCTGGAGATAATCCGCAGTGATTTTCTCACTTTTTGGTCACAAGAACCCTTTACTTTTTAAAAAAAAAAAGAGAGGGGGCAGCTTCCCTGGTGGCGCAGTGGTTGAGAGTCCGCCTGCCGATGCAGGGGACGCGGGTTCGTGCCCCGGTCCGGGAAGATCCCACATGCCGCGGAGCAGCTGGGCCCGTGAGCCATGGCCACTGAGCCTGTGCGTCCGGAGCCTGTGCTCTGCAACGGGAGAGGCCACAACAGTGAGAGGCCCGCATTATGCAAAAAAAAAAAAAAAAAAGAAAAAGGAGAGGGGGGACCCCAAAGGGCTTTTTGTTTATATAAGTGACAGCAATTAATAGTTACTTTATTAGAAATTAAAACCTACAGGATGCTTCAGTGGCTTTTTTATTTCTAGTGTGAAAAGCTGCAGTAATTTTTGCCTTTAAGAAGCTCATAATGTCTACACGTAAAACCATTCAACTCCTTTTTCTTCAAGCTCTAAATGATTGGTCTCAAAGTGATGCCATGGCTTAACTGGCAGGATGATCCTCTAAAAAAATGTTCTGAAAAGTATGCAAGACCAAGAGAACACTTAAACAAATTGGTTAAAAATAATGACATGTGGGGGCATATATATACACACATATATATATTTAGCTAACTATTTGCCATTTTAGAATACTTACTGCCAGGAACTTTTTCTATAAATTTAAATCATTTTTTATATATACATTTGTATATGTATACATATTATGCATATTTATATAATTTATGTATAAATATGTACATATAACACACACATACACACATACACACACAAATACATATGTAACACAATATATAAAGCTTCCATGGGACAGTTTCCTGACCAGATGTTTAGAAGAGCTACAGCCTGCATATCAAGTGACATTTCCTGGACAAGACTCTATTGTGAAGAGAGAGAAAAACCTACCCAACTGACACAAGCCCAGCACAGAAAGCTTCTAGTAAACAGGTAAGCCTGGTTCTGACCTTGGAGGCCTACAATCTGGGCCACACTGGGGGGCTGCCATCCTCCAGCAGCAACGCCAGGCCAACACCACTGTCCCTCCTGCCCCCAGAGCCAAGGACAGCCTGCAGGTCCAGATGCAGGGAAACAGGTCGACCACCTCAGCCAGCTGTGCTTGAAGAGTATCAGCTTCCTCAAAAACACCCTCAAGGCCTAGAAAGGGCCCCCAAACCTGGCAAGAAATGACAGACTCTTGTTTCCTGCGATGGATCCAATGGAAATTCAAGCTCTGGGCTAGTAATTTATATGAGCATTTTCAATTTTTGCCAATAAAAAAATCTAATTTCTTTCTTTAAAAATTAATAATTATGGGCTTCCCTGGTGGCGCAGTGGTTGAAAGTCCGCCTGCCGACGAAGGGGACACGAGTTCGTGCCCCGGTCCAGGAAGATCCCACATGCCGCGGAGCGGCTGGGCCCGTGAGCCATGGCCGCTGAGCCTGCGCGTCCGGAGCCTGTGCTCCGCAACGGGAGAGGTCACAACAGTAAGAGGCCCACGTACTGCAAAAAAAAAAAAAAAATACTAATTATATAATCTATATATTTACAACTGTGTTACTATATAATTTTTATATATATTATGATTTTAGAATGTATAGAAAAAGTTTAGTTTTCTAAAATACTAAGTAGTTTTATTAATAATGGTAAGATTATCAGAGATTAAACAGCTTGTCCAAAGTCACAGCTAGTGAGTGGCAGAGTTGGGATTCAAAACCAGTCCTCAGAGCCATGTTATTCTGATTCTCCATGTGGTTTTTCTTTTCTTTTTTTTTTTTTACTTTTTATTATGGAAATTTTAAACACACATAAAAGAAGAGAGACCAGCATAATGAACCTCCATGTTCCCATTTTGTCTCTTTTTCAACTACATCTCCTCCTCAACACACTTTTATGTTGTTTTTGAGGGAGTATTTTAAAGCAAATCCCAGATATCATACCATGTCATCCATAAATATTTCAGTTTGTGTCTCTATAAAGGACTTTGTACTCAGCCCAAGTCCAACTGTTCTATATTGTCTCAAAAATTATTTGTGACAGGGCCTTCCCTGGTGGTGCAGTGGATGAGACTCTGTACTCCCAATGCAGCGGGCCCGGGTTCAATCCCTGGTCAGGAAACTAGATCCCACATGCATGCCACAACTAAGAGTGCACATGCCACAGCTAAGGAGCCCGCGTGCCACAACTAAGGAGCCCACGAGCCGCAATTAAGGAGCCCACCTGCCGCAACTAAGGAGCCCACATGCTGCAACTAAGGAGCCCCCCTGCCACAACTAAGACCCGGTGCAACCATATAAAAATAAATAAATATTAAAAAAAAAGTATTTGTTACAGTGGATGTGGTAGAATGGGGATCCAACCAATGTTCCTAAGAAAGGGAAGGAGGGAGGGAAAAAAACCAAAACCAATGCTACCTTTGTACATCTATTTGATGAATATGGACAAAGGCTGAGGACAGATTCCAGAGGTTAACATTCTTGGGAGAGGGTAGAGGGTCAGAGAAATCATGCTTTTAATACATTTTTATATGGCTTTCCCTGTGGCAATGAGCACATATGTAAACTTCTGAGGTGCAGTCAGCCTTGGGCTGTGCAGAAAGGCCAATTCTGGAGCACAGTACAGAGCAGCCCTCATGGATGGGGACCCAGGCAGTCTACCACTTCCTTAGGAACAGTGACCACAGTTTCCTCTTGGTAGTTCTGGACCTGCTCACTACTCCTGCAAATCCATTTGCATAGGAAAGGGATAACAATAGCATCCCCTACATTAAGAAAAAAAAAAAAGGAAAAAAAAAGAATTATTGTACCAAGGTCCCTGATAAAGAACAGTCCTCAATGGGTTTGGTTACGACTGCGTCGTATTCTTTTCTGTACTCCCAGCACCCAGCCCAGGGCCAGAACAACGTGGACACTTGGCAGATAGTGGCTGGGAAAAGAGACCAGGGAACACATGGGCTCACTGGCGCTCTCTTCTTCTGGCTCTTCAAGGACAGCAGCAAACCTCAGGCCATGTGGGATTCCAGCTATAAGACACCACCAAGAGGTGGCCTTTGAGAGGG
Source organism: Grampus griseus (assembly GCF_964374135.1). Classification (NCBI taxonomy): domain Eukaryota; kingdom Metazoa; phylum Chordata; class Mammalia; order Artiodactyla; family Delphinidae; genus Grampus; species Grampus griseus. Next base: position 440,262 of record NC_139004.1, read on the forward strand.
ATGTCGACCTGATTTGTCCCACTGCAGGACAGATGCCATTCCTTGATTCTGTGCTGTATCCCATTGTTTTTTTTTTGTTGTTTTGTTTTTGTGGTACGCAGGCCTCTCACTGTTGTGGCCTCTCCCGTTGCGGAGCACAGGCTCCGGACGCGCAGGCTCAGCAGCCACGGCTCACGGGCCCAGCCGCTCCGCGGCATGTGGGATCTTCCAGGACCAGGGCATGAACCCACGTCCCCTGCATCGGCAGGTGGACTCTCAACCACTGCGCCACCAGGGAAGCCCTCCCATTGTTTTTTTAAACCAATAAATCTGTGCCACAATAGCAATCACCAAAAACTACTATAGAAACTGAGTCCTCTAACTGTATCCTAAAAGTTTACTCGATCACCCTATGACAGCTCCTCTGGCCACCCAGCCCAGTGGCGCTCACTTTACAGGCAGGTTATAGTTCACACCACAGGAAGGAATCAGAGGTGAATCCAAATTAACTACCAAGACCCGCTCAGAACAACTCCTCTTCTTGGGCTGCCTCTGGGAGGGGTGGTCTCCAATTGTAATGCCCAAGAGGTGAAAAGTTTCCTATTCTATTACCACTTCCACAAAGAATTACCTGAAGATCAGAAATCTAATGTGTACGGTCAGATCTTTAATACTGAGTCCCCTTTTCCCCAAAAGTACTTAAAATGTTTAAACCAAAATGAGTTTTACCCCTCATAAATCTCTGATTAGAAAAATATTTATTTTTCACCATCTTTTATTTCTACAAAAACCAAGCCAAAACTGATTTAAGTTTGATTTTTCAGTTTAAAAACTCCACACATAAAAAAAGGAGCAGTACTGAGAATATAAAAAGAATTCCAAAAAACCCCCACAAGAGATTCCAACTCTTCAGGTCTAAATAATGTAAAGTCCAAACAAAGACAGTAATTTTTCCCTTAGACTTAAAGACGAATCTGTCTCCAACAGAGAAGCATCTGGAGATGCTATTTTTAAAAACGCTGCCACGGTATTGTGGCTCTACAGATGCTTTCCTCCGCCCTGCAAAGGACTCGCTGCTCTTGAGGGCAGTTTCCACTCCAGTGGCCCCTTTTCCTGCTTCCCTGCTCAGGGCTCATTCCTGGAGGACTCAGCCCAGTAAATTCGAAGCAAGAAATGGCGGGACTCAGTCCAATCAGGATTTATCCACTGAGAGTTCAAACAACCGGTTAGCAATGACACTGTGCAACTCAGGACCCTGCAGGGCTGCTGCGGCAGAGGGCTGGGTGACAGGCAGTACACAAGTAGCACTTCTATCAAAGATAAGCCTAGAACATTTCACAGCTCCTGTTAAATATTTGTTTCCAAAACATAAGTTCAATTTTATTTTTAATGATTACTTGACTGTAGCATCTATTTATCAGTGTTTTCTCTCTCTACATAATTTTCATTTGTTACGTAAAAGACATAATGAAATTACTAACACTACACACATTTTGCCATAATCAACACACAAGGTTACATATTTTATGATTCCATTTATATGAAAATTCAGAACAAGTAAACCCGGAGAGACAGTAAGTAGATTAGTGGTGGCTAGAGGAGGGGAACAGGAAAGGATTGATAGTGGAGTGATGAAAATGTTAAAGAATTCGATTGTGGTGATGTGTACACGATTTTGTGACTATACTAATTTTGCTTCAGAATTCCTAGGAGCATTAGATTATCATTATCACCACAAACACAGAACCTCCCAAAAATGGACACAAGAGGAAATACAGGATGGCAGTATTTTTTTTTTTAAAGCATTTGACACTACTAAGTTCTAAAATCTTCTGATACAAGATCAAATGAGATTAAGGAAGGCCAAGGCCAGGACTGAAAGGGAGCAAGGGAGAGGAGGAAGGCTTTACCCTCCCAGCTCATTTACTGAAACCCAGCGTTAAAATCAGCAGGAAAAGCAGTCAAACAACAATAAGCCACCTATATTAGCCCCTCTGGAAAGCGTCAGTGGCCTAGCCTTTCCAGTCCTGAACAGGCATCAGCAACACCAACTCCATTTCAGCAAGACTGTTGGGAAGACAGGGAGAGGAAGAAGTAAACAATGGAAAATCCCAATGACATCAACAGTCCACATGTGCTCACTTTAAGTCACAAGATATTTAACCATCTCTATGAGAATGTTCAGGAATGAGAGAGGAATAAAATCAAGAAACTAAGCTAATTATAATGAAAGAATTAGGAAAAAAAGGGGCTTCCCTGGTGGTGCAATGGTTGAGAGTCCACCTGCCGATGCAGGGGACACAGGTTCGTGCCCTGGTCCGGGGAGATCCCACATGCCGCGGAGTGGCTGGGCCCGTGAGCCATGGCTGCTGAGCCTGCGCGTCCGGAGCCTGTGCTCCGCAACGGGAGAGGCCACAACAGTGAGAGGCCCGAGTACAGCCAAAAAAAAAAAAAAAGAATTAGGAAAAAAAGATATTATCCTAAATATATATTATTGCATGAAAACAAAGTTTCATTTGTCTCATTTTAAAAAAATTAACTGAGTAAATTTAAAGATCCAATTGGCTTTATTCAGCAATTCACGAATTGGGCAATACCCCATCTAGCAAATAGAAAGGCGGTCCTCCTCAGAGCTGTACCCAGTGTAAGACTTCTGCAGGCAGAAGGGGCTGGATAAAGAAGTTACCAGCATAGAGCTGTTTCAGGCAAGGTCACCTTCCTCCGGGGAACAGCAGGGATTACCTCACTGTCCTGACCAGGCAATTTCAGACTGACTGGTTAAGACTATCTTCCTGGGAAAGACTGAAACTGCAATTAAATTAGGTATTAAAGTCTCAGTTTGGTGACATGGGTTTTAGCACAAGTGCTTCCATTTGGGGCCTGTTGTCTCTTTTTTTAAGTCTCGACTTGTCAAATCTTTACCATGAAATAAGCCAATATGACTGCTGACAATATAATAACTACAGTAAACAGGCATGCCAAAATCAATGTAGATTTTCACAAAAGGTCAAGGAATCAACTGTCAGCTTAAATTGGTTACTTTTATTAAAATTGTTATACATGACAGGATGTCACTTAACTCCCAGATTCCTTTACATAAGCAGAGCTGGATTAATTTGACCCAAATTTTGTATAATAGCTTTCCCAATTTCTAAAAATGCATCAACTTTGTCACTTATCTTGAAATTTCTGCTTTACTTCCCTAGCTCTATCTCAAAAGAAACTTCTCCAAGGCCACATATCTTGGCACAGCGAAAGCAAAATCACCCCAGCACTCAGCAGTGCCATGAGCCTCAGGGATCAAACAGGGAGACAGCGCAGGCGGAGGCTGCAGCCCAGCTGGGAGGGATCGAAGCTGCTCGTGCTTAGGAGAAACTCTGGGCACAATCCCGGCATCCGAAAGAAAGTAAAGTAAACAGTCGTGCTCTCTCCCATCCACCCTGTTAGCAGCCTCTCGGCTGAGGGAGACCACACACTCGGACCACACAGCGCTGGCTCAACTCGCACGCAACGTCCAACAGCTGTCACTCGGGGCCCGGAGCGGAGGGGGAAGCAGGGAGGGAAGGAGAGGGGAGGGGAGAGGAGAGAGATGGGAGGGGGGGGAGCGGGGGGGAGGGAGGAGGGGATGCAGAGCCAGAAAGGGAGAGAGTCAGGACAGCGAAGAGTGGTTTCCCTGAGAAAACAAGCCAGTCCCGGCCTTGTGTGGCCTTGACCTGTACTCCCCCAACCAATTTAGTAGCTGATGAAGGATTAACAAAGCATCCATTTAACATCAATTAACCTCCTATCCATCACAGGTCAAAAGAGAAAATTACCATTATAAAAGCATTTCATTAAAATAAAGACAAACGTATTTTCTTATAATCTATAATATATACTTAAATAATGCATTTTCTTTTAGATTTATATTACGTTGGTTTTAACCCGCCTGCCTCTTTTCCTCTAATGAAGCCCATAACATGAATATCAAGTGTTTCTGCAACAGAGGTCAGAAAATTTTAATTTTATAATTTTCCCATATTTCACTGTGGCACAATCTTTAATTTTCCAAAAGACTTATTGATACAAAAAAACACAGTAAATTATTTTTTACATAATTTCAGGCTAAATGTACATAGAAAAAAATAACAAGTAGCAGCATTTGGGGGGAAAAAACAGAAAACGTAACCACCAAAGTAGCTTTAAAAGGATTAAACCAAAATTTTTTACTATTTAGTAAGGAAGAATTTTGATTGGAATAGCAGACAAGAAATCTGAACAAAACGAGTGATCAGGTGTTCTTTCACTGTCAGGTACCCAGAGGCCCAGCTCAGCTGAAGGGATTAGGCCAGGAGTTGGAAAAACAGAAGTTCTGACTCACTGAAGACTTGGAGAACCTTCAGCAAATAGGCCAAGGAAAGCCTCCTGATGCTGAAGCACTATTTTCTGAGGTCAGGCCGTAGAAAAGTGAGTTTCCCCCGCAAACCACCAAATCATAGTAATAATAAACTCCCAAACTCCCTCCGCCGCCACCCACCCCCCCCCCCCCCCCCCGCCTCCACCCCCATGCTACTCAAATGAGCATCACCAGGGAGCAAATCAGGAAGGGGGACTCTCAGCAGCCCAGCCCGACCCACTAATACACATCTAAGCCATTCTGTGCACAGGAGTGTCTGAGAAGCACTCGGTAGACCTATCCTGCCCAGAGCCGCCCTGGATCCAAAGGACCCCCAGAAAAATCTGGTTGCAGAGCTGCCTAATGAGTCTGAAAAATAAAATCATACCCAACTAGACTCTTGGGCCACCCACCAACAGACCCAAACTGCAGAATTCACATCTTCCTGGAGCCACTTCAACCTATCCTAGGATAGACCTGCCCCCCACGGCAAGGCACGGCAGGGGCAGGTGGCCCCAGAGGGATCTCCCAGAGACCTGGGGAAAAGTCTCTGAGAATGGTGATTTACCTCCTTCTGTCCTCTGTAAACTCTACTGTTCCTGAGCAAGGTCAAGTTCTATCACACTGCCACACCCTCCACCATCTCAAGCTCAGGGTGGGACAAGTCTCAGACACAAGGTCCTGAACTCCTGTCCAGTGTCCTAAGTTAATCATCTCCCTCCTGCTCCGTCTCAAAACCATGGTTAACAAAAACAGAGTCATGCACAAATCTGAAAGAATCCGTGGGGTACCAAGTGTACTAAGAAGGCTCCTGAGGTCTCAGAAGGGATGTCAGCAGAAGAGCTGGACAGACAAGAGATAAAGCATCCTTGCTTTCCCAGCTCTCCTTATACCTCTTTCCCTTATTACTCCCATAAAGAAAGTATAACTGAGGTATACTGGGTTTTTTAATGAATGTATAAGTTTCAACTCATTTGGGGAGAAAAAATCCAATGATTTAAAAAATATAACTGATAGGGCTTCCCTGCTGGCGCAGTGGTTGAGAGTCCACCTGCCGATGCAGGGGACACAGGTTCGTGCCCCGGTCCGGGGAGATCCCACATGCCGCGGAGTGGCTGGGCCCGTAAGCCATGGCCGCTGAGCCTGTGCGTCCGGAGCCTGTGCTCCACAACGGGAGAGGCCACAGCAGTGGGAGGCCCGCGTGCCAAAAATAATAATAATAATAATGTTTGGAGGTACGGTATTAAAGGGAGAGAAGGTACACAAGGCGACTAGCAGGGAATGCTGGAAGCCAGACAGTCCACAGGGAAAGCCTGACAATTCCACCCTCCAGAGCTTCCACACACCTCATCTGTCACATAAATACTTGATTACCCAGCTATTCCCTTAAAACAAGCACTGGATTCCATCTTAATTAGAAGAGTTTATTAAAACACTCCTTTATTTCCCAGAAACTATAAACTCTCTGCCTCAGCAGGCTAAGTCTCCTCCTAGGGGACAATTACCTTCACTACATTTCAAAGCAAAAAGCTGTGGGTCCAAAGGTGACTGGTCCTCTAACTCATGCCACTGGACACTGATGACATATCAAAAATGAAACAGAACAGTGCAAATCCATCCCCTCTACCACCACCCTTCAAAAAAGAAACGTAAGAGCAAAAACGTCCAAGAAGATACACTACTTATTGGAAGGAAGAAGGAGAGTGCTTCATGTCAAAGCACGGCATTATTCGTTCGTCAAGTCTATTGCCAGCTGTCCCCATGTCCCTACCACTTCCTCTTTACTAGATCCACATGGGGTGGACACAACATAACTTCTTGATATTTTAGGAAATGTAATTTTTTAGGGAAAAAAATGTCCAGGTCCCCCTGGAAAGACAGGTCACCTGGACAATACTGAAAAGGTCATTATCAAATAAAACAGATTTCTATTTGTTTAGTGGACCCAGAAGATTTGAGATATATAGAGAGACTAGTTACCCAGCACCTCAAGAGATGACAGTGTCAGATTCCCATTCCTAAGAAAAACAAAGAGGGGACTTCCCTGGCGATCCAGTGGTTAAGACTTCGCCTTCCAATGCAGGGGGTGCGGGTTCTATCCCTGGTGGGGGAGCTAAGATCCCACATGCCTCGCGCCAAAACAAAATACAAAAACAGGAGCAATATCTGTAACAAATTCGATAAAGACTTTAAAAATGGTCCACATCAAAAAAATCTTTAATAAAAAAGAAAGAGAAAAACAAAAAAGATGCAGATAAACCGGGATCTGAAACGAGGGAGTACCCTCAGATTGTTCAGTCAAAACAAGTATCTATTAAGCATTGGTTGGGTCTCTGGCACTACACTAGGGAAATGACAGGAACAAGACCTAGTGACAAGGGGGTCCCAGGTGACCTTGGCCTTCAGCAGAGTGGTGGGCACCTAACCAGACAGCAGTGGGGTGACTGATGCAGCGTATGAACAACTATTTAAGAAATCTGGCTGGAAGGGAAGGAGAGAGAAACTTTAACAGGTGAATGTGAAATCAAAGGAGGACGCTACCTTTTTATTGTTGTTTTTCTATTTTGCTTTGCTGCTGTCTGTCTAAGCACGTTTAAAGGCTGACTGGAAGGAGCCTTTAGCAAGAGAGGAACACTGAGTGAAGTGCTCCCAAAGGCAGGAGTGCAGGGGTACAGGGATCCGTCCTGGGGTAAAGGCAACCACTTTCAATGTAACTGGGAGGAGGAAAAGTTCTGGAAGAGAGCCCAGGGTTCTCCTCTGAGAGCTCTCATAGTTCTCAGGTGGCAAGATTATCTGCTTAGTAGAGACTGATTATGTGTAAGGATGAGAGGTTTGACAAGAGTAGAAAATGCTTAAAATAGATTCTGCAGAGAAGCAGCAAGTGGCTAACAAAGAAAACTCTAAAAAACTTTTTGATGGCCACTTGCAAGTGGTGACCACAGATTTATAGGGGTACAAATCTAGACGCTATGATTTTCCCCTTCTGGTCTCAGAACCTCAGTTCAAGCATTTAAAAAAGGCAAAGAGTTGAGATTGAGATGGTCCAGGACTGATAATCTGTCGGCCAGATGCCACAGAAAGATGGGGGAGGACACAACTGAGCATCCTGGTAGAAGGGTGACGGAATATCGGGTAAAGGAGCAGAGGCAGGTAACTGAGTGAGGGTCAAAAAGACAAGAGACTGCCAGCAAAGAGTGGGTGGTCTGAGCTCCGGATTTCAGAGGTGAACCAGTCTCAGGTTGGGGCACCTCTGTCCTGCTCCCCCAGCCCCCAGCACCACACCTCTGGCAGCAGCCACCCCTCCGCCGAGGCTCCAGCTGGGGCAGCTCTGCTTTCTCCTTTGCCCCCTCCAGCTGTTTAGTAGCCCTTTGGGCCTCACTATCCCGTTTGTTCCCTCACTCTGCCCACACCTCTGCAAGTAGTTTCTTTATTTAAATCTCATTATTTGAACCATCTGGCCTGAATTCTGATTCCTGACACCCAGATATGTCAATCACATGGGGCTTTCATTAAAATTAAACTAAAACCAAATATTCCTTGCTTTTTACCTTGTTTTGTCTTTCAGTAAAATTATAATACAACGAAAGTTAAGATCATATACCCCGCACTTTACAAGCGGGTATGGCCGTAAAAAATGCACCAAAGCTTACAGATGAAACTAAAGGTCGAGCCTGTCGAAAGTGGCACAGCGAGCAAGTAGCAGAGGCAGAGCTCAGTCAGCGCTGCACAAGGACTTCTGAAAGCGAACTGGTGCCAGACAGCACCACAGGTCGTGGCGAGGACCCGCCTTGCACAGCTCACATCCTAACTAAGATCCAGGTTTCCTAAGTCCCAGTGTCCACTGCTCTTTCCATCCTGGCACCAAGACTGACTGTAAGTGGCAACTAGTAAGTAGAAGGAATTACTCAAACCCAAACCGAAAATTAAGCAAACTGTATAGTCCACCCCAGTCTTAACTGCTACCAACAGTATTAAAGGATGTTAATGAAGCTTTTGAGCAAACCTAATACAATTTTCCAGGAAAAAAAAGCCTCGTAAGTCAGTTCCAAACTCCTCTGCCTGAAGTTCAAGGAACTCCATAATCCAAAATGCACTCACTTCCCAGCCTATGGGCCTCTGTCTCTCATGAGCCACCCAGACGTTCACATGCCTTCTCTCGGAAGGGCCAAATCCTCCCCCATCAAGTTCTGATCTCCATGAAGCCTTCCCAATTGCTCCAACCCCAAAAGATCCTTCCCCCCTCTGAATTCCTGCTGTACTTACACTGAATACTGCAGCTTAGTTCTTGGCTATTTAATGGAGAGGGCAAAAATATCCCCTTTCTGAATACAGACTAATTTTATTTCTAACATGTGTCAGGCATATGCTAAAATTGGGATACAAAAATGACTAAGGCTAATCCCTGTCTGGCAAGAGCTTAGTCTGTTGACAGACGTGTAAATACCAACAATAGCTACAACCCCTAAGATACCACAGGACAGGACAAGCGCTAAGTGGTTATAGGATTCACTGAGTTGGAAAATTTCAAAGCAGGAAGAACTCTGAGATAATCTAGTTTTATATATCCTCAGGTACAAGGAAACGGAAGCCCAAAAAGGCTGCTAAGTAGCTCAGCCCATGCTACAGAGCAGGTGGTGGTAGCACACGGACCAGTAAATGGTGCTTCGACTCCATAATTTTCAAACTGAGGTCTAAGGATACCTACAGGTGTGTCCACAGAGATGCATCATTTCTCTACAATTACTGTAAGCTTGTGTTTGTATCAACAATTCTTTCCAATCGGCATAAACATGCACAGAATCATGAGAGTGTAACTAACACTTCCACCTTGCGGTCTCACCAGGCACTCCCGGGGATCCAGGAACACCTTCCCCAGCGTCTGAGAACAATCAAGGCCCTAGCATTCTGCTCAGCAGAGTGACGGACGTTACTTCCCACCCCAGTCAATTTACAATCCTCTCTACCCAACACGGGCCTAAAACCCACGCACTCGGAAAACATGTAAGCTCTCCTCTGTGGCAGGCGCTGAACTAGGAACCCTGGCGAGACGACAGGAGTAAGGTGGAGAACGGGTGAACAGTAATGCAGAGGCTAACTGTACAACCAGCATTTCCTACATGGCCTCCGGTTGCCGGGCCCAGCACTGGAAACTGGCCGCAGTGCTTTATTAAAAGGCTGCCTGTGCAAAAATTTTAAGTACTAGTCCCCCTTCCCATTAGAGTCACACAGCACGGGCTCTCCAGTATTTGTGGGATGAATGAAAATTCGACTTAGCATGCTGGTAAACCGTCTTTTAGAGAGGTAACTTTCAACACGATATTCAGCTCGGGAAATTAAACGCCTGACAAGAAGAAAAAATCATTTTCTGAAACTTCCAAGAATTGTTCCAAGTTGCGCTGGGGGGCCCTCTGTTTAAAACTACTAGACTTCTACTGAACCAGACAGAAGAGAGCATCTAAGTACCAAGCACTTATCGCCCTCTTTCCATCACCCCTGTGGATCCACCACGTTGGACACACAGGCTCCACGGGAAGCTTCCGGCTGTCAGTTCCTGTCGTTACACCAAGCCTGCCCAGAACGTAAGCAGAGCATCGTCAGGCATTCGAGGAGCGGTGCGCACACCCTCAGCGAGAAGGAGCTTTTCAATACAGCGCATCCAGGTGACTTACTTAAGCGTTCTAAAACACTTTGTTAAAGCTTTCCTTGCAAGTTTACTCAGATTCATTAAAAGAAAAAAAAAATGAAAAGAAAGGCACACGTTTCTCAGACTCGCTCTCGGAGGAGAAGCGCCTGCGCGCGGTTTCCCGCCCGCCTGAGCACGCCCCGGCTTCACTGGGGGAGCGCCGGCGTCGGGGCGCGGCCGCCAGGCAGCCCGCGCTGAGACTGACGGCTAGGCGCCCCGCCACGATGAGCTCCGTCTAGCCGGCCGTCAAGTGGGGATAACGCGATCGATCCGGAGGCAAGGCGACGGGCGCTAGTAAACGCTCGGCGCAGCTCTCCAGTGACGCGACCGAGGAGAACAAGCAACACCGGCCTCTTGACTTCGCTCCCCGCCAGTGAACCCCGCAACCCTACGCTGGGACAGGTAAGCAGGCGCTCCAGGGAGCAGTTGAGGCCAGCGGCCACCCGCCCCCGCGGCTCGGCGCTCCGAAGGCGCACGCCGGGAGCCGGGGCGGGGCTCCGAGTCCCCAGCAGGGGCCCCGGACGGCGGGGAGGGGGCGGGGCTCCGGGACCCGCGCAGGGCCCCTCCGCACGGTCGCGGCTGCAGGGCGGCGCGGGGCTGACGGCGGTCCCGGCCGGCCTCAGCCAAGGCCTCACCCCCCCCACACACCTACCTGCAGGCCCGCACGGACAAGGCCCCGCGCTCGACCAAGGGCTCCCTGGCCGCTGCCGCCCCGCCGCCAACGCCCTCACTTCCGCCACCGGAGCGCCGAGGGCGTCGATCCGCCGCGCAGTCGAGCGTCGAGCGCCCGACGGCCGAGCCCCAGGGGCGGGGTGGGGGCGGGAGTTGGGAGACGGATGGGAGCGGAGCACCCGTCCGCGACCCCGGTTCCTCAGGAGCCTCAGGCTGAACCTCCGCGTCTGGGCGGCAGGCGACGCGCAGGCCGGAATGCCATGGTGCTCGCGGCCGGGACCCCTGAGCGTGGACAGTGCTCGGGTTCGGTGGGCGGGCGCTGCCGGGAGCCGGCCTCCGACATAGAAAGGCGGCCCACCCGGGCCCGGCCAGGAGGAACCGGCTGCCTGACAGGGAGCGGCCGCCGCGGGCCGACCGGAAGTGACGCGCAGCCCCTAGCGCTGCGGGACGGAAGAGAACGCGCTCTTCCGGCCACTCGGTTTAGTGCGGAAGGAGTCGCGCGTTGTGTGTACCAGGGGTGAGGGCTGGCTGCGCTTCTGCTTCCCCGCCCCTCCTCTCCGCTCGCCTGTGCGGGTTACTCCAGCCGACGGGCCGGCCTGTTTGCTCCGGGGCCTGGGAGTGTGTATCCGTGGTGACGGCTATGGAACTGCGCGCTGCGTCCGCCCTTCCGGACGCGGAGGCCGAGGTCCAGCCGGGGAACGGGGCCTTCCCTCCCGGAGGCCAGGCAGCCACTGGGTGGCAAGCGGATTTTCTCAGACCCAGATGCAGATCCGGGTTCGGGTTAGTCCTCCCTGCCTGCAGGGCTCTGGTAGTCATCACTGTGCAGTTGCTCACTGTGTCTGATTTATCATCAGGGGGCTTCCCGTGATATCACCTGGGACAGGGACCCGTTTGAGAGTGAAAGAGGTATGACAGAGGGGCCAGTACCGCAAGATGCACTGGGTCTGCCCTACTTCACACACCCAGAAGGTGCCACCCTCGTAGAACATTAGAACGGCCTCAGGGGCACAACTGTAGCTCTGGCCGGGGATAACGTTTTGCGGGGGTGGGATGCTGTGCTATGGGATGCAAGGTGTATTGTGAACCTCATACCAGCGTACGGTGCTGCGTCCCCAGTAGAGCCCTGGCTCCTGCGGCAGGGAAGGATGCTCCTCCAGGGGACACAAGGTTCCACTCAATCTAAAGACCTCTCCTCCCCTGGGCTCCTCATACAGGCGACCAAAAAAAAAAAAAAAATGACCTTTATGATCAGTAGGAAATAGGGGCAGGGAGGATTACTTCTGGACTCAGGGCACTCGCTGAGCATCTTTTCCGTGCCTGGTGATAGCAGCAAATGGATAACGCAGCACCCCTGGCCTGACAGGGGTATGGCAACCAGGGGCTCAGACCCCACAGGGACGAAACAAGCAACATCATCAAGCAGGCAACCTAGGCCAGCAGAAGTGCTGCTGGAGAGTGAGGGACATCCGGAACGAGTGATAAAGGAGGAAGATGCTGAGAACCTCTGTGGCCCCAGGACTAACTGCAGCAGGAGCCCACAGCTCAGCCTATCAGCACTCCTGGTGCGGGTGTAACTCCGTGAGGCACCAGTGACAGGACCAGGTGAACACAACAGGGTGTAGCAGTGCCCACCAGAGCCCACCCGTACCCCCTCTGCTGCCCCTCTGCTCTCTGGCACCTGCCGCTGTGCCTTGGGTCTTTCTTCCTGGACACGTGGTAGGCTGGAAGCACTGGAGAGTTTCCTGGCCCGGAAGCAGGCTTCAGCCAAAGACGGGCGAGGAGTTGGTGTGGAGCTCCCGGGGCAGCTGGGAGGCACGGTATGCAGTGTGCCCAGAGCTGCCCTCGAGGCTGGGCCCCAGTACCCTCAGGACCACCTTCACCCACACCTCCACTTGCTTCCTCCCCTTTCCCACCTGGCTTCCCCATCCCCTCCTGATGTTTCCTGGTATCACCTCCCAAGTTAAATTCGAGCCTGGAAACCATATCGCAGGGTCAGCTTCCGGGGGAGTCCAGCCAAGACAGGCGTTATCACAGAAAAATAAGCAGCCTATTTTTATTATAATTTGAATACCTTTACGTGTTGAATTGCACACCTATATTAGAGAAATACATTCTGAGAAAAAGAAGGTAACATTTTGGACAAACGTTCGCAGTTGTGGGACTTGGCGTGACTTCGTTTTTCTCCCCTTTACCTCGGAAGGAGTGCTTCCGTGTGCAGTACCTCAGCTTTCCCAGGATCATTCACTTTAAACACAGGAAGCACGAGTCAGTGGCCTGAAGCACAGGTCGGCAGTGGTACCCTGCCTCACAGTGAAACTGAACCTGTTTCTCGTCTCTCCTTTGCTCTCGGCGATGCATCGTTTCCCAAGTCAGGCGATCCTGCCATTAAGCTGGTATGAATGACTCTTGAGGACTCACAGGTCTTTCCTGGATCAAAAAAGTGATAAATAATACTGTATCCCTGAGACAGAAACACTAGAAGAAGAAAGAGAGTCTTTTGCTAATATAAAAATTACTGGTAGTGTTTCTTTTTTCTTAAACTTCTGGTCCACATTCTGAAGCCAGCTGGCAAATGTTAGTGCAATACGTGCAGAAGCTGGCCGGAAATTAAATCATTAAACCCAAAATTGCTGTAGTAGCTGCTGAGGCAATGAAATATCACTGTAGAGCTTGTGTTTGCAATTCTGCATCAGATTTCGTTTGTCCTAGAGAGGAAAAAATCACTTTGAAACATGGAATTCCTTTGGTTTCAGTCTTAGCAAACACTGTGATGGCACAGCTCCCCATTCTGTAGATGTTTTTTACATTAAGTGAACACCTGAAGTGTTTCATGCTACATGGTATATCAGTCTGGAATGGACCATAGTTAGTACAGATTCTAATCCTCGAAACAACTATATTTTGCCATATCTAGTGATCCTTTTGACCAAAGACTGACGATGGTTTGATGTGTTAACGCACAGCTTAACAAAGCCCCTTGATGGCAAATTCCTGTCTCCATTGTAGATACCACAGGGCCTTACACAGCAGGTATTCAATACATCAGGCCAGCCACTCAGTAATAGCACTAACCACAACCTAAGTCAGTGTTGAGTGGAAAACGAAAAGTTAACAATCATAACGATACATCATGATAGTGGCAGAGTTGGGGGAGACGGCTGTTTCTAGCAGTCAATTTCAGAACGTGCTTTATGGTCACTTAGAGGCAAACGTGAGCCCAGTTTACTGTGTCCATCTTGACAATGTATGAATTGCTGAGAGGTTTCATCGAATACCACCCAGCTTTGTCATTCTTTGCTGGAGTCTTTTATGATTTAAGATCACAAGGACAATTTGAAATCCTCCAAGGTTGTGACAGTTATGACGTTGTTTTAGCAATTCTCAGATTGGGCCTGTTGGTTGAGGAATCTGGCTACCCTGTACTCCTAGCAGATGCCTTTGTGTGGACTTCAGCAGCTGTGTTTCTTGTCAGCTTCAAAGCGCTGTATCTGCAAAGGCCTCAGAATAAATGTCTCCAATTCTACAGCAAAGCAGAGCCCTTGTGTTTTTCTGCTTACCTTCTCTTTGCATATTTTGTTAAGCACCCTGTAAATAAAGCTGGGTCTGCGCAAGGATGCCGTGTTTCCACAGCGTTAGCCCGTTGCTGCCACCAGCACAAAGACGCAGCTGTGTTTATTCCGGGGTCTCTCCCGGCTGTCTGTAGGTGGTCTGGAAGAGGACAGATTGAGGACAGTCACTGGCTGCCAGAGACATGAGAGGTGTGGCACCTGGAGAGAGGGAACAGGGTTGGAGTGAGGCCTCCCTGCCCTGCTAGGCCCTGCTGCTGCTGAGGTTCTGTGACTAGGAATTTAGACCTCTTTATGTTCTAAATGAAGGACTTATCGCTGAATGAAAGGTAGCATTAATTTGTTTTAAATTGCTAGGCAGCATTAGGGGGTTGGGAGCTTTTTTGTCTGTCTTGGGTTTTTGAGTGTGTGTGTTTTGTCTTTTCCGACTTTCCACTTTAAGGTCCTATGTGCTTTGCATTTATCAGTAGCCGTAGAAAATGGTACCATGTTCCCAGTTTACTCCACTGACGCGATGCTTGTCCTAACGCACGGGGGCTCGGCGCAGCCGGCTGCCTTGGCCTGCTGCTCTTTGTGCCCTGCTGTAAAGGCAGATGTCGCCAGCTCCGGCTCTACTTAGGCAGGGAGACATGTTGTCGGCCTCTCGGCTGTTGCGTAGGATTTCAGTCCTCTGGACACTTCTTTATGAAGGCTTCCCGCTTCCCAGGAGTTTTAGGAATGCCTTGAATACGTGTAATCTGCCTGGCCTCAAATCTCATTCTTTTTTATTCTAATGTGACACGATACTTATGAGTCCTTTCATTGCTCGACTAACTCCTTGGTTTCCCACCAAGCTGATAAAAGATTTTAAACTCCCTGAAGGCAGTTTTCTCACCCTCTGTTTTCAGTAGATTTCGCCTACATTGTGAACTAAGCTATACCCAGCTTGGGGTAGTGAATGTGTTCCCGACAGCAACAGCAAGCGTCAGTGTGCAGGACCTGCTCACCACACCCGTGTCCCAGCTCTCAGGCCTGTGCATCCCGGAGGTTGGTCCTGCCCCCCGCCCCCTGTGAGCTCCGCTGCCAGCAGCTGCTGGTACTCTCCCACCGCCCAGTATCCCGGGCCATCCCCCAGGAAGGCAGAGCTCCCTATACACTTTCCGTGGTACAGAGGGACAAGGAGTACACAGAAAATTAAAAGCCAAAGAAAATATCCAGCCCACACTTTAGACAACAGTCTGAACCTTTTTCCTTTCTGACTGGACCCTTATAACAAAAGTGATAACATACAGTTCTGTCCCCAGCCATCTACCAAAGAGAACTGTGTCTATATTGGCACAAAAGATGTGTAAGAGGACATTCACATCGGTGTGTGTGAAATGCCTGTCCACAGTGAAAATAAACACATAAATAGTGGCATATTTATGTCATGAAGTACAGCAGAGCAATGAAAATCTACTCACAGATAATATTGCACAAAAGAAGACAGACACAAAAGAATAAATACTGTATGATTTCAATTATATGGGCAAACAGTAATGTAGGGGTGGAGATGAGACTGGGACTGGACAAAAAGGAGACTTTGGGGTGCTGGCAATAATTGAATTTACTTTTTAACCTGTGTGATAATACAGGTGTGTTCACTTTGTGACAGTTCATCCAGTTTTTCATTTATGATTTGTTTACTGTATGTGTTTTTTTTTTTAAACCTATGCAGGTCCTGAATAAGTACCTGAATTAAATAAGTACCTGAATTTGAAAAAAAAAAGAAGTGATAACAAAGTATAGCCAATTGATTTGAGTAAGAACTTATTTTTGTGCTCCTGGTGGAGTTTGAGCAGTGACATACTAAAAATAAACAAATATCAATGGTCCCTGAAAAATCAAGAGTTGACTATACTGCTGTTGGTTTAAATACACATAGATAGATAGATAGGTGATAGGTAAATAGATTGATAGATGGATAGATGGATGGGTGGATGTATAGGTAGGTAGGTAGATAGATAGATATAGAGAGAGATTACACTGAGAGTCCAGAAACCCACATTCTGGGCCAACCTTATATGGACCCTGATCAGGTGCATTCTTTGACCCCTTGAGAGGTCCGGTGATCTCATTTTTGAAATAAGGTGGTGGGTAGGAGCCACCGTAAAGCCCCTGTAAGCCCTGAACTCATGGCTCTGTTTTCCAGCAAGCGACTGTTCTGCAGTGAATTTGGGCCTTCCTCTGTGCATAGGGCAAGACAGGTGGGGCTGTTAGTGGGGATTTTCGGAATAACTATATGCCAGTGGTAGCAGGTCACACTAATTTTTCTTGGTATTCAATTAAAGGGATCTTTTTGTTCTTTGAATTTGTCACCTATAATGCAATCCATTTTAAAACAGAACTTCTTGGTTGCCTTCTCTGAACTTGAAGCAGATTGTTGATCCTTTTCTGTTTCTGTAACTTTTGCCCCCTGTCCTGAATCGCGTCCACACCTCCACAGCCCCCAGCCCCCGTGAACTAGTATCTTTGCCTCTTTGTCCCTGGCGGTGGCACTGGAGTGGAGCTGGAGTGGAAAGTCAAACTGTAGGAGGTTAGCTGTGAAGTAAAGCAATGAAGAGGAAAACAATACAATGTAAACATGTGGGTTGATTTTCAACGTTGTGTTTTTATTGAATTCCTACTTTTCCATAAAGTAATTCCTTCCAAGCTTGGCCACATTTTTTCAGAGCCCAGATGTGTGAGGCTGTGCTGATTTGCATCATTGTGCTTTACATACATTTATCATGCGGCATATCCATCCCGCTAACAGAGACCCTCGAATGCACAGGTATGAATGGCAGATTTCCGCCTGTGCGCATATGCTTTCTTTCCAATAAACAACAGCTTTTCGAACTGTAGACTTTTGAGGCTCCCTAACAAAGCTTTGTTTGAGAACTAGTGGAGACTCTCTCTCTAATGCTGTAATTATAATTTTATCCCAGAAATTTATATGCTCTGCTTGCTGATTTCAAATTGTGGAAGAAAACTTCAGTGACTGCTGTTAGCCCTTTTGTGCCATTTGTGTTCCGGATGTGTTTAAATGTCATTGTCACTGCTGTGAACTGGCCTTCTCTTTGTAAGCTTGTATTTGTCAGAACACATTTAGAAGGAGGTTTTCATTCTTTATGAAAATCAGTTTTGAACCAGAATTTACAGACCATATTTTCCTTGGTTACAGTGCTGGCTTGCTCTGAAGCGCCAGTTCTCTTCCACTGTCTAATGGAAGAGCGACCAGCCATGGTGTGACAAGACACAACATGGGTTAATAGCCAGGAAAAAAATTAAACACCATCCAGTTTAATAGTTTTTGCATAAACATGCTGCTAACCACTGACTCTAAATGTGGCAGCAATTTTTCTAGTAAATATAATTTCAGACCAGAAACTGTAGTGTAAAGTAGAGCATCGTCCAAATAAAGGAGAAGCAATGCATTGCTGTACAGCCCTGGCCGCCTCCGACCCATGGGTTTTGGCATGCTTTAAGAGAAATAAGAGTTAAATTAATTCTCAGAGAATTGAGAATGTTCTTCCTGAACAAGACCAGGCAGCTTCCCACATCAAACAGAGAGGCAAGCTTTTTGCATTTTTAGTTGATTTCCTATACTTACAGAATTTTCACATTGCTTTCCTTTCTTGGTTTACACACCGTAATTCTTTCCTTTCAAGATGTGTAACTTCCAGACTCACCAAATTGTATACATTAAATATGTGCAATTTTTGTATTCAAGTCTACCTCAATAGAGCTGGTAGTAATTTTTTAATGTCTAAGATATCTGTTTAACTGGTGCTAGAGGCAGTTGAATTCTAACAGGCACTTTCAAAAAAAGGTTTGTTTTCTGCACAAAACTAATCATCTAGCCACTAATTCAGAGAGGTCCTCTGTACATGCATTTTGCAGCAATCCGAGCTTGCTTTGCAGATCAACAAGTATAGACACAGTGCCTCATGGTCTGGGCATTGCTCTTTCCCTACACGTCCTCTCTCTGTTTCTATAAATTAAGCTTATCTGCCATTAAAGACATTCTAATTATTTGTTCGCAATATTTATTTTCCAAAAGTAAAATAAGAACAACATATTTCGGACTGTGGAAGGTGATGATGAATAAAACATCCTGTTTTGTCTTTTTATTTTCTGCATGCAGGTCTTGTTTCATAAATATTTACAATTAGGGCTGAAGCAAATTCATTGTCTGAGAGAATCTTTGGGGGGAAGATTTTAACAAATAAGAAAATAAGAGCTAGAATTCTGAAGAATCTGTCTTTCCTGCTTGTTTTTCAAGCATACTCTAACATATTTATTTATTTTTGCGGTACGCGGGCCTCTCATTGTCGTGGCCTCTCCCATTGCGGAGCACAGGCTCCGGATGCACAGGCTCCGGATGCACAGGCTCAGCGGCCGTGGCTCACGGGCCCAGCCGCTCCGCGGCATGTGAGATCTTCCCGGACCGGGGCACGAACCCGTGTCCCCTGCATCGGCAGGCGGACTCTCAACCACTGCGCCACCGGGGAAGCCCCACTCTAACATATTTAAACCAGCAAGTTTTGAGCAGAACCACGTAAAGGACTGGGGTATTGGTTAGGTTTGAGTTAACACAATTATGTAAGCAGAGTTAGGGGTGGAAATAATCCCAGGTACAAGGCTATTGACACAACTAATCTTGTTACAATGCTAGCCCAGATAAACACTGCTTTAAACGTGAGCGACCTGTACACTATTAATCTTTGAATTTTTTAATGTGAACTTATTCGTGTAGGAAGAAGTCTATATGTTATAATTCACATTATATGCACACACATTCACATTATTGTGATCTCGGAGATACAGAAATATAGGCCATTTGTAAGCTTCATACGAGAATACAATTAAATACACATTATCACCACCTTTTTCTTTGTAAAAGGACAATAACAAATCAAATGCACTTTGAAAGTATGTGCCCATCCTTATTAGGAATCTAATAACTGCATGTTAAACATTTTTAAATTACCATAAATGTTATATATTTCATGACGTTTAATGAACCTAAATAACTAACTTAGAATACTGACCTTGCTTATAAAATATAATTAGAGGATGCAGGTAGCTCTTTTATGGAATCAAAGCTTTCTCCTTCATCCAATGAGATTTCATGTTGTCTTAGCATATCAACAGCAACCGCAGATTAACTTTTACAAACTTGAGAGACCTTACATTTTTTAAAGAGGGAATCAGAATAGTTCTCATTGTAGAAGCACTTAATGAACTGCACTTCTAAGAAGACTAAGCAAGCAGCTTATTTAAAGGTGAAAAAATTAAAAATGTTAGCAACTCTGGTATATGAATTTAGGCTGACTTATCTTTTCAGCATATCTGTAATAGTTATAATAAAATTAATATTGCTAACAATATTTACAATTAATAGTAGTCTGCAGTCGCTGAGAAACACTTAGAGACAAAAACCTTCTTTCATGTACAAAATCTGTGGGAGTCTGAGGTGTAAACATCTCCATCCAGTTTTGGAGTTCTTTTCAGGCCATCGTGAACATAATCATATGGAGAGCCTCACGGCCAGTCCAGGGGGCACCGCACCCTGCGGGGCAGGAGGTGGTGGCCACTGGTCCAGAAGACTGAAGCAAGCACTTGGACCTGCCAGAGACGGTAGCAGCAGGTGTCAACTTCTTATCCCTTTTGCATAAATAATTTGTCTTAGATTCACAGGGGTTGATTATATCCTGTGGCTTTTTATTACTGAAAATCACACTTTCATAGTGAAGAGAAAAATGGTTAGAAAACCAGAAGAGGCAGCCGCAGGCAGGCGAGGCCCCTCAGCTGACAAGTCATGGTGCCTGGGGGAGAACTGAGTAGGAGGGGACGGGGACGCGAGCGCACAGACCAGGGCCCCTTCTCTCCTGCCGTCCCCCTCCCTTCCCTCCTTCCATTTCCACTTCCCAACAGAACAAATGCCTCTGAGGGAAGTGGAAGGGAGAGTAGCAAGTGACTGCACGGACTTACTGATGCTTCGGCTTTCACCTTATAAAAGCCACGGGAGGTGGCGGGTGGAGGCAGCCAACCCAAGGGCAGGGCTGTGCCCTGCGCAGGGGCCCCACCTCGTCTGCGGGCAAAGACTCACCTGGCAGGTAGGCCAGGGGCTTGCTGAGCTTAGGCCGGCGGTGTGCACCGTGGGTCACTGCCCGCCGCACACACCCACGCATACGTGCACGCACACATGCACACGCACCCACACCCTCTAAGAAACGAATGAAAACTTAAACCGAGCTTGGAGGTATCAGCCGCTGGGAAGGGCTGCAGGGGTGAGGGTGGCCCCTGGGGGTCGCAGTCCCACGGACGGCGGGTGTGAGGACCGGGGGGCCACCACGGGGGCTGCAGGCTTCTGATGTTCAGACTCCGCTTGTCCTAACCCGCTTCAGCCCACCTGCCTCATCCTGTCCCTCAGTCACAGTTCAAATACTTGTTTTCCTCGCAGCTCTTTCATCTTTTCTGTAAATTGAGGCCTTCGGCAGAATTCTCTGTGAAAGGAATGCTGACAGCAGCATTCTAATGTTTAAAACATTCTCCGATTGACACACTTCTCTTTTGCGGCTGGCCTCCTCATCACAGGAAGGTTGTAAACTGTGCTTTGCTTTCAATGGCTCTTGAGATTGTCTGAGGCCGTGTAACTGGAGAATCGTGTTTGGGAGGGTCTGGGCTCCACTCCCCGACTTGAAGGGAGTGGACGGTCTACACTGGCAGATCCTTGGCCTGGAAGTCTGTTAGGTGCCTTGTTCTCTTAGTTATGCACCGCTTTTTGCCTCTATTACAAGAAAGTGTGCAGAAGAACCAGCTTATTTTCTCAAGAAAAAGAAATCAGGACCTGGTTTATTTTGCCTGTGCTTTGGATAAACTAATCCAAATCAGGTAAGTTGTCAGTTGTATACAGTTGGATGTCAGATGCAGAAAACCGATACATAGATCCAACGAGTCTGTTCTCCAACACTGTCCATGTACCTCATTTGCTGTCCAAGTCGTTAAGTTTCCAGAGAAAGCACAGATGAGAAGATGTTCGTACTCAGGCTTTCGGTTTTCTGTTCTGTGCAGTCCCCGCAGCAGCCTGTTCCCCTGCAGGTAACGGCCCACCCCTGTCATGGAAATAATCCTCCAGCCCAGACTTGGCGGTTTTATTAGGAGTAGTTTCGACATTTTAGGAATTAATTTCTGTTGGGCAATTCCTAAATTCGGCTGTGAATTATGTCTACGCACAAGTTGTAAAATATACTCTGGAGTCATCCTACATCCCTACCTAAGGAAGCGGCAGCTCCGCCAGACGCAGGGAAGGGCTGGTCACCAGAAGTGGTTTGGTTCTTGTTTGTTCTGTGACGTACGTTTCTTTTAAAAAATATTTTGCTATTTCACATCTAGGGAAGAAATCATCAGCCATACTAAAATGTACTGTTAATTCCAGCAAAGTGGAAATGATACTGGGAAATATTAGAAATATGTAATTTTTATTTTTGACACTTTGTGCAAGTATATCTTTCCCCATATCTGTTCTGACTCAACTACAAACGGCAAGTCTCCTAATGGACTGCATCTCAGGTGGCATATATTTTCCTAAGGTGTAATTTAACATAACAAGACAGACATAAGAAGAGGCCCACTGCTGGAAAAAATGATGTGAGTGTGAATAATGCAGTATTTCCTTTTATCGTTTTATTAAAGTCAGTGAAATGAAAGGAAAAATACTACATAAAATATATTTGAATTTACCAAGCTAGTGAAGTTCTGCTAGCTTGTTTTCTAAGCTGTTCAGAAGGTCAGAAGAGCTGCCCTGGAGCAAACATTTGACACGGCCATCCAAGGCCAAGTATCTTCTTTATTTAAACTGTAAAATTTTTGTGTTTTTCATGCTTGGTTCTATGACTATGTCTATGTTTTTAATAAACATACACTTACTTTCCTTTAATACCTTTTCTTAAAACACAAAATTTAATGTGCTTTTTAAGCAAGTGAGCCTCAAAGAATTATTATGAACCTCAATTACATGTGTTGAAAAATACTTTTGAAGTTTATGAAGACCTATGTAAACATGAAGTGTTACCATTATTACATGCACAGCGTTTCTTATAGAGTGAGTTTCAAATACATAATCAGTAGCACATGAAAAACTATAATTATGTTATTCAGCTCACATCTGTATGTTCAAAATCAGTACTTCAGCAATATTTACATAGTCCAACAGATTTTGTTCTCCTCTTTAACACCCTTAATTTTAAGACAAAACGTGTGTGGAAGAGAAATCCTATTCATGAATTATAGTGAAGCTTTAGTAAGTTTGTTCACCTGAGAAGCCAGATACCTTTAGTACTTATTTTTATGGGAAGATATGTGCCATTGTCATTTATTCTTTGGCAATTTAGCACTATTTCCAATTTTTAAAAAGTAACTCAGAATAGCAACTTAATATTATTAATTGTTTGATTAAAATGAACAGATGAAATTTCTTTATTTCCCAAATCATCTGCCCAAACTAGTTCAGACGTTTCTGAACATTTTACTTTCAGATCATAGCGTGGCAACTTTGCTCCATGAAAAGGTCTCATCAATGTCCCATTCTGAGGTGAACTGATGTACAGTTAGTGTGCCCGTCAATGACACCAATGGCAGAAATGCATACAGACCAAGGGAAGGTAGCTCTCAAGATGAAGAAAATGACCTAGACTCAGCCCTATTTAAGACACGAAATTGGAAATGTATTTGCCCCTCAACTGGCACTTTTTCAGGGAGTTTTATTAAAGTAATTGTCTTTGGTAAATAAGTTTATTTAACATGTGCATATATTTTCAACCATTCTAAAGTTTTCTTTTAAAATATTTCATGCAAAATGTATCAGATATTAAAAATTCACTCTATATATACTGTTATTTCAGAAATGAAAGATGCACACATTCAGGATGAAATCGAAAGGCAGTTTTAAGGTGTAAACTCTCTAAGCCATGTGTATAAATTCAATTTTTGCCAAAATTGTGTTTTTACACAACTTCATTGAAATAGATTCCTCTTTAAATATTAAGCAATACAAAACTTACAGCAGCGGTAGATTATTAGAATAACATGGGATAACATCTTGATAAAATTAAAAGTTCCACTGTTAGCCTTCATATTGCTAAAGAGAAATGCCCATGCAAACCAGGATGTGATTTGTACACGACTCCAGTGCTGCTGTGAAGCTTTCTGACATGCATGAATCCAACAGAAAATTCGAGCCAGTGCATCTTATGAAGATTTAGACATGGACAGTGAATTGCTGAATTTTACCAAATAGTTTTGAATGTTACCTTCTATTTATCTTTCATTTTTTGTGGTAACTGAGCCCATCACCATGTTGTTGTTTTTTTTCTTTTTAGGGAGAAAGTCAACTTGTCTCTTTAGTTTCCTGAAAAAAACAGGCATTTCTGATGGTTTACGTTTAGTCACAATTTATACACGCCATCCTGCAAATCCAAACTGGGTGCAGTCGTCTTTTGCTGATGGGAACTGGCTTTTCTTCTCATTGTCCTAGTTTGAAATTGAAATGCTGCACTGCTGAGAAAATGCCATGAAAATATAACCCACTGCATTCCAGGAAAATAAATAAGCAAGGCCACCCAAATTTTCAATTAGTGCTTGTGCAGAGTGCAGGAAATGGCAGGAGATCCGTCCCAGGCGCCCCAGGCAGGGTCGTGCACACAGAGCAGTGGCAGGAGGGCTGGAAGGGGATGCAGGCACAGTGTGAAGATGGCCCGTCTCCAAGGAAAACTGCAGACCAACGGGGGGATGTGACGCCAGAGGCAGGCGGCGGGCATCACGTCCTGCCCGCGGAGCTGCCAGGCTCTGTGATTCGGGGGTTTAGTGGTAAAGTAGCACTTGAAAGTTCTTCGAACGTTATATATTTAAAGCCTAAGCTTCCCGAACGTTCTCAGTATCGCCCACATACAGAGTTTTAGCCGCTGGAAGCAGAAATACTCCAGACAGTTGGTGAAAAGTATAAAATGCTCATGAGTTAGAAGTGTCAGGCTTAAGGGTGGGTTGTCTCCCACTTGGTGGTACGGCTTGTAGCCAGTGGGTGTGTCATGAGGTAGGGAGACGGGGCGCCTTCCCTCCCCAGAGCAAGGGCCAGTGTCTCCTGAGTACAGATTTCTGAGGGAGGTAAAAAGTTATGCTGTAGAAGTGCCTTTCCTTAAATGTGTTTCTCTGAAATGCTCAAATCACTGATTTGAAGGTAATACTTGAAAGCCACAAAAGGAAAGCTGGAAAACAAAGGACCCTTCAAGGTTTGTGCGTTCGTACCCCCGACTCCTGCGTTGTTCCTTCACTTGCTTTCTGTTTCACTTCTCAGATTTCACTACAGCATGTGGAGTTTTACAGCTCATCATGTTGGAGTTAGTTAAGGAAAAAGGAAAAAGGGTTGGTTTTCCAGCTGCATGATGTTGGTTGAGCTTACAAAACAGCCCCTATTATTCGGATGGATTTTATCTGTGTTGTGGGTCTACTTGTATTTAATTTCAAACCACACAAAGGCTTGACGCAAAGTGAATCTACACATCCGATTTACGCTTACAACCAAGGAGTGCAATGACTGAGGAGTTACTGTGGGCTACAATCCTTAGAACAAGGAGTTAGACTCGCAGGTGACCTTGCCAAGCTGCACCTCGGGGCGGGACCGGCAGGGCTGAGCGGAAGGCAGTGCCCATCACTCACTCCAGCTGAAGACAAAATGTGAAACCCAAATCATGCTTTGTAATTATTGAAATAAGAATGCTGTGTATTTGTCATAAATTTAGGAGAGCTTTAAAAAATGATTATTCATCACCTTACAAAAACAGAGTAAATGGGACCCAAGCACTGACTATTTTTCTTCCTGGCGGATTCCTTCTAGCTGAGAGCATTTTCTTGGCAAATCAGCTATTTTGTTAGGTTCGAAAGGCTATCATTTCCTTTTCACAGTAAAATCAGGAATTTCATTTTTGCATAATACTGCAGCATTTCCTATAATTGAATTCTAATGATTTGGGAGTGTGCTCTTTACCTACTTTCCCTACACAAAACACGGAACAGGGAAAAAAAGAAAGAAACCTCTTTCCATTTGCAATAGTTTCAAAATACATATGCCTTTAGATTTAGTAAGTTAAGCAGTTTTCAGCCATGGGGAGATCCAGGGCTGAGTCCCGTGGTGACGGAGCTGCCCTCAAGGGGACGTCCCAGGAGCCGGGAATCCCCAGGCTGCGTTGTCGGGCCTGCCCCCCACCCCCAGGCCCTCTTGTGCTGCGTTTTTGTTTCTTCTCCTTCTTTTCCTCCTTCTCCACCGAGGCGGGGGCCATGAACCTGCTTCCAGGAAATCATCTATTGAATTCCCACTAACGCGTAAGCTATTCATTAGGTTTAACTTATTTATTCAGCCCGTGTTCTCACGCACCGCACTTGGTGAGAAAGAGAGAAATGACACAGGCGCTTGTCCTTTGGATAAGAGAGCAAAACAGATAACCGTGAGGCAAGGCTTCGGGCTCAACGCAGAGTCGGAAGAGACCTTGACACCACGTGGCCCAAACCTCTGATTTTATAGGTGAAAATGTTAAAGCCTAGAACCAGACAATTGGAGGGACTGTATTTCCAGTACAACTCAGTAGGAACCTGCTCGTCTAGCGTTCTTTCTGGATTGCTTCAATAGCACATCTTTCTCACAGGTTGTGGCGGGTGACATTACTGTTTAGGACAGTCCCTGCCCCTCCTACAGGCTTCCCGTCCCCCTGGGGTCCACCTCGGCCCCGGGCTTCTTTCCATGGTGGAGCAGCAACAGGGGAAGCCTGAAAAGCAGTCCTGGGACCTGTCACCTTCTTTCCCTCCTGGAGAATGTCTGCATCATGTCTGCTTCTTCAGCCAAGGTCCTGGGAGAAAGACTGGGTGGGGCAGAGCCGCAGCCAGGACGGGGTCACGGGAGTGAGAGAGAAGTGCTGTTGTAGTCACTCCTGAGGGTTCAGGGTTGTTTGTTTTGACAGCAAAGCACAGCTCAGCCGACGTGGTGCTGCTACGAAGGCAGCGTGGTTCCCCGCCTTCAGCACAGCTTCACCGTGGTCGGGGGCCCTTCTGTACATCACCATCCTGACTGTTTGCACTAAGCTCAAAAAGTGGGCTCGTGGAAGGCAGACACCCATGTGCTCGGCTCCAGGGCTCCGTGGACGGGCCCACAGGGGCCCAGCAGCAGCAGGGGCCCCCTGCACCATGGGGTGCTCTCCTTTGACCAAATGTCGAAGCATCAGCTGGGCTGCCATGACAGGACGGTCTCGCAGGAGAGCTTTCTCTCTGATAACTTCAGGTGGCCTCTACCTGGGCCACGTGTTCCCACAGGCAAAAGGCAGAAACAGTCGCCATGGCGGGCTAGAGAATTATCTGTTTCTAAGACAGCAGTAGAGCCGGCCACAGAGTGTACTCAGGATATCCAGAAGGTCCTTTTGGAGGAGGCGGCTCTTCTGCTGGGCTTTGAGGAATGCGCAGGAGCTCAGCATTCAGAGAGCAGGAAATGGCCACTGGCCCCATGAGTCCTCTGTGATGTGGAGCCATGGAGGAAGGCCTGGAGAGCTTCATAAAGTGTGTTGCACCTTCCGGAACGAATCTTTGACTCAGAGAGTTAGTAGTTACTACATTGGGGCAAGCGTTTGCTTGTTTCGTTTTTGTTTTGATGGGAGAGGAGGTTCTGAAACGTGATCTCTCCCAGCGTTTTTTTCGCTGATAGTTTGGCTCAAGTCCTGCACTTGGCTGTTTGCTCTCACTCCTGCGTCCCACCCACCACTGGGCATCAGTACAGGGCAGCGTCTGGCCGAGCTGCGACCCTGAAACCGAGCACAGCTCTTGATACAGGCCCTTAGTGAAGCGCAACCCAATCCACGCTGTTGGCCTCCCTCACTTCTACATTACACTTCATGAAGTGAGGGAAATCCAGGCCCATCTTTAGCATGTAGAAGAAACATCAGAATCATCGTCAAGCGTCCTCCCAACATTTATGATGACTTCTCCTGAACAGCAAGTCAAGTGTCTTCTTTCCTTGAAGGTCACAGCTAAGCCACACATCTTCTTATTTTATACGTAACTGCATGCACCTTTACAAATTCATTGGTGACTAAAATTTAAAAAAGAAAACAAAACTGGAAAAAGCAATGTCTGATTGTCCTTTGGAACTGACTGACAAACCATGGCTTTATTTCAGCTCAGTGTTTTAAAACGATATTCTCAACAATCTGAATTTCTCATCCTGTCTCAGCTCCTAGAGGATCTGTGTACGTCCCTGAGCCCAGAGGTAGAGCCTTAGCATCCAGGGAAAGCTAGTCCTTGGAGGGATTGCTCATCTGAGAACATCTGTCTGCTGGCCAGTGCGCAGCTGGTGGGAATTGCCAGGCTAACATGGAAAGAAGCACAAAGACTATGTAGTCTAATACAGATTTTCAAGAGGCCACAAATGCACTAGCATACAAATGGCCAGAATGCTTTACGTAAACCAAATAGGCACTGCAGAAATCAGGGTCCATTGCTGCTCTCCTCATTGACGGCTGTGTGGATAAACATACAGAGATGGAAAATGGGCTTTGGAATGCAAGAGACTTGAGCTGAAGCCCTGGTTCTGCCCGGTGTTGCTCTGGGCAACGGAACCCCTCCAAGCTTCAGTTTTCTGAGGAGCCGCACAGAGACCACGTCTTCTGTTTCCCAGCATCGTGGTGTCTGGCACAAAGCAGATGCTCCTAAGGATTTGTCTCCTTCTCTTTTTCCATCATACGTAAGCACCCACCATGAGCCTGGTAAATACGAAATCCTTAGCAAGTTCCTTCTTGCGCGAGGCGCTTGGCTCAGGGCACTGTACCCAGTGCTTTTTCTTTTCCTGCCCTTCAATCTCCCCCTCCCCGCCCCCACTGAAAGACAAACCCAAACCAGAGCCTGTCTAGAGGTCATGGCACAGGGCCACCTCCAAGAGAGAAGGCCACTCTGAATTTAAATTTGTCACCGTTTCCCTTAGAGGGAATGAGGGAGAAAATGAATTTAATTTAGTATAAAAAATAAACATTTCTGGGTGCTGGAAACGTCTGTGGGGTTTTAGAGCTGTTATCATTAATCAGTCAAGCGTGTTTACCCAGAGTCCTGACGGCTGTGAAGCTGAGCCGCTCGCCCGAGCCCTTCAATGGAGACGCCACTGCGGCCGGGACACAGGGACACATGTGTCCCCAGCCACCACCTGGTGCCCACTGGCTCACGGATGTGGTCCCTTTCCATGGCTCGAGGGGGAGGAACAGCCGGGAGGGTGGCCTGGACGCAAAGCCCGGCTGCCCTGGGCTTGCCTGCGGGTCTCGACCTGCAGCTAAAGCTTTTCCTTGCGGTTGTGTTTCTAATAGTGTCTCCTGCTGCAGTTTCGAGAGGCAGTGTCTTCTGTGAGCTCTCTGTTCCCTGGGTGTAAAAGAGCGTGGTAGTTGTTACCATCAGCTAACCCTCCCTAGGAAGGGGAGCACGGCATTCCGGGGGCGGGGCGGGGTTGCTCAGGTGCAGACTTGCAGCATCCGTGGTCCAGCATGGGTGGGTGAGGGCTGCGGCGGGAGGGGAGCTCTGATCTTGCCCTGTGGCTGTGCTCCTACCGTGTACAGAAGAAACCTTCCAAGAAACTTTCCAAGGATGCTCAGTGTAGAAAATGGGAAGGCTTAAAAATGAGCAGGTTTCCTGCTGAGAACAGAATTCGGCCTCCAGTAGACACACATGTGTTAGCAAGTATTATTCTCATTATTATTAGTGAGTTCAGCAGCTCGGTGGCTTCGGTGCCCATGGCTGCGGTGAGAAGGTGGAGGGAAACATCGGGAATTCCGCTTCGGAGGTGTTGCGTGGAAGACGGTCGAGCTGGGCAAGGGCAGAGCTAGAGACATGGATGTGATCTTTAAAGGAGGGGTCCTAAAGGAGATCGTGGGCATCGAGAGGCTGGGGAAGGGAGAAGGAGCCAGAAGGAGGGCCCCGTGTGCTGGAGGGAGATCGCACATTTTCTGAGGGAAATGGTGCTTTGAGCCAGAGGCATGTTCAGCTGTGTTGCTTCTCCTTCAGCAGTCGGTGAAGTGGGCTCGAGGCTTGACCGTGGAGTGTGGTGCGTGGCAGTCCTGGCACTGGGACAAGAGGGGCTCCTGCAAGGTCGGAAGCCCATGTGGCGTGTGTGCAGAGCAGGAGGTGACGAGTTGCAGGTGGCCCAGCTGGGACAGCACCCCGGCTCCGTCCTGCATGCCCTCCCACCTGGGGTATGCAAGCTTCACTCTTCAAACCCTCAGCCTTCAGTGGGCACTTTTGTAGGGACCACAGTGTCCTCAGCTCCTTCCCAATCTTTTCAAGGAGAATTGAGAAGCAGCAGTGATGGTTCAGGTGCTGAAAACGAATGAAGCCCCCTGACACACTCATCAAAATGTTGCAGAAATTGGCTCAGGGATTTTGGGGTGGAATTTGGAAGTTGAGGGATCCTGTGTCCTAAAACCAATCTATAGATTGTGCTCTGCAAGCAACAGAAGGTTTTCCTGCCCTTTAAAATGATCATAATATGCTTAATATAGAAAATAAATAAGACATAAGTAATAGAAACGAAGAACAGCCAAGCAATTCACATAATTCTGGAAGTCATTCTAGATGCTCCCTAACCTCCACAGGCCTCCTTATGGACTGAATCTTGTTCCCCACTAATTAACATGTTGGAGCTTAATTCCCAATGGGACTGTATTTGGAGACGGGCCTTTAAGGAGGTAATTAAGGTTAAATGAGGTCATAGGGTGGGGCCCTAATCCCCTAGGACTGGTGTCCTTATAGGAAGAGAGACACACGCACTGTAAGGACATAGCCACCAGCAAGTCAAGGAGAGAGGGAGGCCTCAGAAGGAAGCAGCCCTGCTGACACCCTGGTCTCAGGCTTCCAGCCTGCAGAACTGGGAGAAATAAACGTCGGTTGTTTAAGCTGTGCCCCATCTGTGGAATTTTGTTGCAGCCCCAGCAGACGAGAACACTCCCAACCCACTTACCTAGAGACTCGATTCTACTGCTACAGCATCTCTCGAGCTTATTCACTCTTCGCCTGCCCCTGCGGGGGCCTCGGTTCAGGCACTTAATCTCTTTCCTGGACCATTGAAATCGCCTCCGTGTTGGTCTCGTGTCTGCCGTGATCCACTCATCCTTCGTCTGTCTCGGGGACCAGAGCCAGGAATGGTCTCCCTTTGAGGTCTCCCTTTGAGGAGTCTCCCTTCGAGGCTCTCCTGGTGTTGGGGCATGGAGGACGTGGGAGCGGGATGCTCACCAGGCCCAGGTCCTGAACACAAGTGGTCTAGCGGGGAGGAAACCAGCACAGCCCGGAACATGCCCAGGAAGGGGCAACTCACAGCACCACTGACGCGTTCGTTGATTTGTTCAGTAAGTAGGCCGCGTCCTGAGTACTTGGCGCGCAAACCCAGTGGTGGCTGAACAAGAGGAGATCCCTGACTCGGCCGTGCTTACGTTCTCGTGGTGGAGACACCACACACAGGAACCGACGAGACGATTCAAGACGGGGAAGGTGCCGTGCACGCTGAGAAAGGTGATGGATGAGGTGGGGGCTGCTTTGACGGGGTGGTCAGAGGAGGAGAGGCATGCAGCGGACCACGTGCATGCAGGGGGAGCAGACGGTGCAGGGGCACAAGGGTGGGCGTGGGGACACAGGTGTGGAGGTCTGGCGAGACTGGATGGTGCAGTACCTTGTTGGCCATGGGGGGGAGCTGTATTTCCTTCTGATTGGAGCGGGCAGCCGCTGGAGGGTCATGAGCTGGGAGGCCAGAGGAGTCCAGTTCCCCTCAGGAAGTAGGAAGGAAACCCGAGGGACCACTGGATGTGGGCAGAGGAAAACGGTGGGTGCGTTTGACCAGTGCCGGTCCGGCCGATCATGGGATGGAAGCTGCCCTAAACTAGCATGTGTTAAAGACAGCAGGGGAGGGTGAGGATGGAGGAAGAGGGGAACGCGGGCAGGGCAGCGGCGGGGACGGGGCGCAGGAGAGGACGTTTGCGATGAGCAGGATGGGCCTGCTCACCCCAAGTGGGTTGGACCTCGAGGGACTTGGAGCATAAGTACTTGCGCCCAAGAAGCTGACGTCGGAGAATTGAAGTTTTCTCCCAATTTTAAATGTTTTAAACCTTTGCAAAGATATAAAGTTTCTGTCTTATTAATTTTTGTGGAACAGACAATTCGTAATTAAAGAAATAGCTTTTGTCTTTCTGCATCGTGAATGTTAAACACTGTCTCTGATAGGGACGTATATAAATGACTTATAAGTATTAACATCAACGTTATAATTTTAAGGAATAATTTAAAGAATTTAATGACTATTCAAATATTGCACTAGAGTTTGCCACAAAGTAAAACCCTCTCCCGGTATTTCTAGTGAATTAAGGAAAAGGTACTTTTGTTTTGGAGGCAGGTGGGCATTAGCAATGGGGCAGCTTTGGATTTGAAATTTCACATGAAATTCTACTGTGCAGAGTTCTGGGATGCCTGTTCTCTCCAGCTCCAAAGGAGCTGCCACCAGAGGGAGTCTAAGGGCTCCTCCAGGACAAACGTGGAGCGAGATCTGAAGAAGTCTGCCCCCTAACAGTTACCACTCGCTCACCTGTCTCCTAGGCGGCTGATTTGATAGTAATGGTCAAATGCTGAAGTTGGAGAAGTGAAGTTTTCTCCTCATTTAAATATTCCTCTTGTAAAAGCATGTCTGTTATAGAAGTTCCTGTATTTTTCAACATTTGCAGAGACATATACATTCCTAACGTCTGTAGAGATTTTAAAATGCAACCAAAATACGAAGTGAAACAATGACATATTCTGAAATAACTCCTCTGTTGTATTACGTTCTTAACCAGCCTTAATAAGAAGTAAAAATATAGGCCTGAACTGCTGTTTCTTTGTGGAATTCAAGCCTAGGAGGTCCCCTTCCCTTCTTAGCCGTCTGTTCCCTGACTTTAAACATTCAATAGGGTCTCAGCCAAGGAGTGCACTTTTCCCCCTTTTGCTGCTTTTCTGTGGTTCCTTATTATCCTTTGCAGAATGTACTGTGGTTCTGTTTACCTCTGCCCGCCGTTTCCAGACCTTTGTGGTTTCCTCTACAGCTGTGGGTCTTTCCCATGTGAAACCACAGGTCAGTCCAGAACCACAGAACTGATCCTGGCAATTAGAATTTTAGCCACTGTCCTGTGGGGTTTTTAGAGCCACAACTGTCTCCATACTTAAATCCAGATCTTAAATGACTACCATCTGATGCCTGAAATAATCACGATTCCTCCAGGGGGCCTGGGTCAGCCTTTCTCAATTTTGTTGCACATTGGTGGGTGCCCCTCTCCAGCTGGAGCTCTCTCAGACAGGAGACCCACGGGAATGAAGATTCCACCTCCTCCGAGCACTCCGGCACCTACCTGGTCACCCAGGGCCTCGTCTTTGCAGCAGGAAAGTGCCCTGTGTAGGGTCTCCATCTGAGCAGTGGGTCTCAAACGTGTGTCATCACCCCAGAACCCACCGAGGGCTGGATAAAACCCGGGTGCCGCACCCCACTCTCAGAGTTTCCGCTTCACTAGGTCTAGGGAGGTTGTTAGAGAAAATAGCGATTCTGCTGCTTCTTAAGGACGGTAAGGAAGACGTCACTCAAAGGGGCACTTCCATAGGCCCTGTAGCTGGGAGGAGAGGTGGGCCTCACTCAGAGCGCCACAAGGAGAGTGCGGGTTCACAGCCAAGGAGCAGGGGGCTGGGAAAGGAGGGTTACTCGGAGGAAACCTCGCGGCGGGGCGGCGGGGCGCACTGGCTGAACTGACCCCACGGGATCGCCACTGAGGGCAATCGGACAGCCTGGGGGCTCCAGGGGTGAGGAGACCAATCAGATGGCGGCTGTGAGCAGATGTGGGTGGTAGGGCTTTGGCTAAGCCCACCTGACAGGCTTCTTGCTAGAACTGGACAGCGCGGAGAACACAGGAGCCGAAATGAGGGCCCAGCTGAGAAGAGGGCTCGGAGGCCAAAGCTGGTCCAGGAGAGAGTCTCGGTCTCCGTCACGGTCACGGGGGAGAACTTGTTCTAGGTGATGCGGATGCTCTGGGCTCGGGAACCCAGTAGGAGCCTCGCGGGTCTGAGACATTGAGAGCTCCTTGGGGAGGCAGAAATGCACACGTTGTGGGTTCCTCCATTCCCCCTGAAAGCGCTGGCATCGCTGTGACACCTTGGGGTGGAGCCCCGCACTGATAGGAAAAGAGCCACCTGTGTGTCAGGGCCCGTGTCAGGCGTGGGGAGGGGGCATGGAGCCGTCAGACGGTCAGTCTGGAGTTGGGTGGTCCCTTGTGCTATTAACACTGCATGCGCTATTAGCTACTTGTGCTGTTTGACACAGAAGTGTTTGCTCGACCTCCCAATCCATCTCTGTGAGGGGCGGGTTTGGCATTGGAGCCGCCGGCACAGGAGACAGGAGAATGACCGCATCACCCCGCATCTGTCTGGGCCGCAGCCCGGGCTCCTGGGCTCTGCGTGGAGGCCGCTCGGCCCTCATCCCCATATCAGACTCCACTAACGGCCTGGGGTCCTTTCAACCTGCTTATCTGTTCGTTTCAAGGCACCTAGATTCACAGCATCCAAGGCCACGCTCCTCCAGCAGGTGTAAGTGGTCCCTCCCAGGCCGGGCGATGAGAAAGCATGGCGCCGCCCCGACCGAGCAGGACCCTTGGCGGAGCCAGGAGGCTGTCTGACTCCCCTGGGGGGGCAGGCGCCCCAAACTCCCTCCCCACCGAGCCCCTTCTCCTCTGGCTCCTCTGCCCGGGTCCCTCCAACACAGTCGGACCCCAGGAAGTGCAGGAGGGGTAAGGCCCCGGGGGGCAACGCCCGGTGTGTGTGCTGGGGGCACTAGTGCACACTCCCCCGGCCCCAGGTCTTGGAGAGGAGGGTCTGCGGTGGTTCCTCGGCAGATCCCACTGGAACTGGCTCCGTCCCCAGAGGGGCAGCCCACTCAGCTACCCCTGCCCACCTTCCCTCCTTCCCTGTCTCTCCCTCTGCTCTCTCGCTGCACCCAAATCTTTTCTCGGTCTCTGCACTGCGGAAGATTCAAAACTAGAACACAGACTACTCAACATCACTCAACTGCAAAATAAGTAGAGTGCAAAATTGACGCAACAACTTGGGGTCCACAATAGCACTTAAAGATTGAGGGAGGAGCCGTAACGATGTAGCAGGCATTCACTTTTCCTTTCACAGGGAAAAAAAATGGAGAACGGTTGCTCTAAATTCTGCATAAGATTCTCTGCTGTCCCTTTTCCTGCTGCACATTCACACCTCAAACCCTGCACTTTGCCTCAGACCCACCTCGTGGCCGAAGCTCCTAATCAGTGACTTCTGATGAGCTGCTGCCTTTGACAGCGATGCCGCCGTCTCCTTCTGGAAACTCGCTCCCCCTGTTCTGGACACAGACTCTGTGGTCTCTGCACCTCGTTCTTCTTTGTGTTGCTCACGTTTCTCAAGTATGGCTTTTCTGTGACTTTGTCTGGTAAATAAAAGCTGCTCTCCCCCCACCCCATGTTCCACTTATTTGGGCTGTTTATTCTAGAATGTAAACTAAAAAGCAAACCATTTAAAAACAACTTTCCTTGATTCATATTGTTTTCATTGGTATCGGGATAGAAATAGGGTTGGAACAACATGAAAATTCATACTTGACCCCAAACATGCGGAACTTGCAACAGCCCAGGTGCAGAGTGATTAACGTGTCAACTGGTGTGATTTGTCATCTTTGAACTGTGTGTAAATAGTGATCTGTTAGACACATAGTAAACTTCATAGAAGCTGATTGTATCATGTCATCCTGTGTAAGAGACTGTGGTGACGTGTATTTAATCATGAGAATAATGACGGAAAAAAATTGACACTCAAGAAATAAGATTTAGATGTCTGAATAAACATAATGTGGTTCTTCTGAAATGTATCTGCTATGATAAGCGAATGCATCTTCAATAGAGTTATTTTTATGTGAGAAGATTGAAAAACGTGTTTTAGCATAATACTGCCAAGCAGGCTGTCATTTTCGGGCCAGGGATGCCTAGAGTTGACGAGGCATCAAAATACGGGTGTTTTAAAGATAAGAGGGAAGAGTCTCAACCCAGAGATGAAAAAAAGAACTTGCGCCCATGACCATAAAAGTGCTGACGAGACCCAAAAAGTGCAGACTGAGGGGTTATTGCTTCATTGGAACATATCTTATTCCAAGGATCTGTTTTAATAATCATTTAAAATTTTTGTTCAAAGTTAGTAGAAACATCCTGTCTTCTCCAGCAATAACTGATCTGTCGTAGGAAGGGCATCTTCATCGCACAGAAACAAGGTCACGCATCAGTCACCCTGCCTGCGTCTGCTCTCCTCTCCTCCGCCCCCACCTCTTCTTCACGCTCAGATGTTTGCGCCGGTGAACTGTGCTCGTCCCTCTTCATAAACATCACGCTTTTCTCTTTAGCTCATAACTGAGTTCCTCCGCCAAGAGCTTTATGGGCGTCAGGCAGGGAGTGGGAATGTCACATAAAACAGATTGGGTTGTGAAAACAGGCAGTTCCCATCTCTCCCAAGACACGCAAATCTCTGAACAACCTCCCGGGAGGAGAGAACCAAGGGCATATTCCGATTTTATAGCATGAGGCTCAGGATATCTAATGAAATAGTTATGACATGATTGAAAATGAAATGCATTTCAGAAAGACTTTAAACGTCCAGTGGCGCTGAGATGAGTTTTACTGTATTCATGATTATTCCTTTCACTCTTTCTCTTCCCATGTGAACCGCATGGCAGAATGAAACAAAGCACTATTCCTGCTTTCCAAAGGGCTCAGTCAATACATTCAAAGCTGTTGTCATTTTCCTCATCAAAGGTGGCATTGTTGGAGGGAGCATGTATAAACTTTCCTTCCCGCTGAGTAGACCACGTGGAAAAACGCTTCTTTTATTTTTTCTTGTAGGAATAAAATTGCAGTCTTTCAACAGAACATGTTGATTATGCCATCTGGCACATAATTTCCATGCTTAAATTAAGCTGAGAAATCAATTCAGCGTTGAAAGATATTATCCGTTTAACATTTTTCACCCCCAAGCAATTCGAGAAAGTAGGGCAAAAATAAGTTGTTTTCATTTCTAAGTATGTGAATGATACAGGTCTGGAATATTTTCTTCCACACAGAGGAAAATTATAATTTATAAGTGGATCTCTGTGATCTACTGGGATTTTTCGTCCTGCAGTTACGCTCGGCTCTGCTGTGCTACTAACCGGAGCCCAGCCTGCAGGTTCCGGTGACGGTCGCAGGGGCAGCTCCAGTGAGTGGATGTGAAATGATCCAGTTCGTGTGAGGACCTGTCCTAAGAGTCGTTCACATTTTGTTCAGACTTTTCTTAGTTAAGCAGTTTGTGAGTCCGGTTGTTGCCAAAAATAAAGCACAATAAACAGTATAATATGCAAATAAGGGCTATTAGTGAAGCTAAGTAACTAACGGGTGGTGGAAACTCAAAACAAAAGGAGTGAAAATGGCCACTTTCTACCTGGGGATGGAGGGTCCTTCATCAGGATCTCCTGAGGATGTAAGTCACTGCCCAGGCACCTGAGAAATTCCCAGCCAAGAGCTGAAGCCACAGTAACGTTTGCCCAGTGCCCTGAGCGGTGGAACTGGGCAGCCCAAACAGTTGCCAAAGACTGCCAGGATGAAAGAGCTTTGAAACTGAAGGTGTAGATTCATATGGTAGAAAATGGGGGAAAGGTAGCAATTGGTTAGAATTTCCTCTTTCATTTCTTTGAGGGATTTTAAAACATCATCTATAAATAATGGTTAAACTTTAAGTTTTGCTGTTTAGATAAAGAATAATTTTTTTAATTAAGAAAGAAAGAATGGGAAGTTCACATTTATGGGGAAGAGTTATACAGCTTTAACCATCTGGTGTCACCCTGTCCCTAGTCTTTGACTCCCACCTGCCTGTCGCGGTTAGGGTGCACCTCCCCACTGCCCAGGGGCCCCGGGAGAACAGAAGGTTTAAGTGCTCTCACACCAAAGGGAGCTTATGAAGACGCTGCAAGTGGGCAAATGGAGTTTTTCAGGAAGTCTAGAGTCTAGCTCTAGTTCAGCGGTAGATTCACAGTCTATCTGGAAAACAGATACTGAAAATTTTGCTACAGGGACTTTGCTAATAATAGTTCCAATGGCCCTTGACATTACTGTGAAGTAACCGGCTGTGAGCTAATGCAGCCCAGGGACACTGACCGGGGCGGGAGCCAGGGTTTGGAGTTGAGGTGGGAGTCCTGGGTCTGCTGTCTACTGGGCACACGTGTTTGGGAGAAGCTCTCTCACTGTGGTCCTGATTTAAAATCACGGGGAATTTCTTGCATTTATAAAAACAAGAGCAGCGTGTCCAGGAGTCTGGCCGGGGAGGTTCTCAGGCGGTGCTCCGTGCGTGATTGAGCCCGAGGCATGAGGACCAAGGAGCAGGCAGACAGAAACCCCTTCCCGCCTGCGGCTCCCGGCGAGGTCTTTGCGCTGCCTTACATTCCTCCCGGACACAGTCTGTACGTCGTGGGAACTGGACGCCAATCTTTTGGCCCTCAGCTATCAAGAGAGATGGAGAGTCAGAGACAGAGAGACACAAAGACAGAGAGACAGAGAGAGATGGAGAGAGAGGGGTGCCAGGCAAGAAGCTAGAAGAGACATAGGAGCATTGGCAAGGACAAGCGCAACGCAGCTTTCTGGCTAGAAATCTCCAGCAGAGGCCACGTTCTGGAAGGACTGGCACAGAAGTGCGCCTCGGAAGGAGTTTCTCTGCTTGATGCCTTCGCTTTGGGAGGCTTGCAGCAGTGGATCAGGTCCCACCTGTGGAAAGAGGAAAGCAAGTGATGGAGTGATGCAAGCTGGGGGCTTAGGAGCCAGACCGCCTTCCTGCCCTCGTCCAGGGTCAGGGTCGGTGGAGCCACCGGGGGCTCCTCCAGTTTGCCCGTTTGTTCAAGAAATTAATGTAAAAGTGGATTAGAAGACTATTAAGTTCAAACTCATCTGGTTCACCTCTTCGCGATGTTTCACAGCCCAGCAATGTCTCCCAGCTCGCTGACCAGTTTGTCGGCTGCCACCAAACTCTCCAAGTTACAAAGAGTGATCGAAATGAATTGCCCACATTTTCAAGGCTAGGAAAAGGCATGAGTCAAAGAAATTCTAATAAAATTCTGACTCTCGTACAACTTGAACTTTCTACCTTTGCAATATGAAATGCATGTTTTATACACAATTTCCATGGCCATTTATAGGTGTTAGATCAGAAGCAGGAATTGGGACCGACAGGGGATAATCTAATAGAACAGCTACACGGTTCAAACAGAGTTTGTTTCCTTTTTATATTATCATCTGGGTATCTGTGAAATTTCATGCAAATCAACAACCACGTGTTTTGGGTCTTTCATAAAATATTCTGACTACGGTATTTCTACATTTTAGCTGTAAAATTCTCCATAAGTGGGGGCACGAATTACATTTTTTAATATGTGGGATGATTCAGTTAGTACGGAATCCAGAAGAAGAAACACTTACCCCAGGTAGAGAAATGGGCTTTCCACCAACTCCCAAGAGAACTGCTAACAGACTCGGGGGAAGGCAGTGTTGGAAGGTGCTGCCCCTCGTAACTCCCTACTGTATCTTTCTACCACAGTTGAGGTTGCCTGTGGCCCGGCTCCGCAGATCGACAGGTTGTCAAACTACGTGAGCACTTTGCAAGAGCACTCAGGTAAGTTTGGGCTGAACCGAAAAGTGTTGTTGGTCACCTTGGTCACACGGTCCCGTGTTTCAGTGAGTCTGGGCTTGGCTGTCCTGAGATTCACCCAATCACGCTCATTTTGGAGGCTGGTGAGGAGAGGCCGCCACAGTTTACGGTTAGAAGAAAATCAAGTATGAAGCTGGGAGGTTATTCTCAGATGGGGGTTGATTAGGCCGGTCAAGTAAATATCCAGTTAGGAAAGCACAGCGAAGCCCAGCACTTGGTGTTACTTAGGGAAAGTTTGAAAAGTCAGAGGGCTCTTCAATTTGAGTTGGAAGAATTGGGGACAGCACAGAGATTCACAGAAGGCCTCCTCAAGGGGTCTTTTAAGCATGTTTGTGTGTGTGTGTGTGTGTGCAGGCCTTTGTTCTCACAGGAGAATCATCTTGGAGACCACCCGCCCGTCTCAAGCAGGCAAGCACGTTGTGGTCCCATCTTCCAGGAGGGAGGGGAACATCGTGGGGCTTCTGCTCTGGTGCTGACCTGGGAGGAGCAGATCAGCGTGGGGATGTTTGGATTTAGTTGCTCAAACTCATTTCTTTTCCACATTCCAAGAGGATTTCTTCCCTGAAAAAAAGGGGGCACAGGAAAGCAAGTTCCAGTGTTTTTATTCAAACATAATCCCCAATATCCTTTCTGCACACTCCCCAAAAGGACTGTTGTTTTTAAAAGGAAAGTATCAGTTAAGACATACCGTGTCAGTAAAGGGACCTTTAAAGAGTCATTGGGTCTCTTGGCAGGACCACACTCAAAGCAGAGATCACAATCTATCCCTTTCTTGAAAATCTCCAAGGTGCTTTTGAAATAGTTAATAATAATAAACGCGATAAGGGAAGCCAGGTGGCCCGGCAGGTGTCAGCCGATGTGTGTTCTGAGAACCGAGGGTTACGTCCCTTTCAGAACACGTGCTTCTGTTCATTCTTCGGGGGCGGCTGGGGCACTTGGGTCAGCTTTACCCACCGCACTCAGACTCTTGGAGGCGGAGAGAATTCTGGTCGTCCCAGCTGTGATTTCACCTGCGGGAGCACAGGAGCAAAAGCCTCCTGGGACTTTGAAGCCCTGAAATTATTTGGAAAACACCCCCTATATTTGGAAAGTATTACTGCTGTTTATTAAATGCCCAATTAAAAACAAAACGTGGCTCTTCTTAAGGGTAATAAGAGCAGCAAGTAAAACTGAGCGTGCAGTCCGTGTGGGGCTGGTTATCGTTGCCGTGGGAAGGGCAGGGCTCGGTCCCGTGTTGCTCACGGACACTGGGGCAGCCCTTGCTTATTATCCGGCAGGAATGCGCTGAGCAGGGCCATACCCATCTCGCTGATACCGCCGGGGACCCCGTGAGACAGCTCTCGGCATCCTTGGTATCCAGACAAAGAAGGAGAAACCTGCAAAAGATGTGTCAGGCAGGAACTCGGGCAGCGGGCCGGACCCCAGGCAGCCCGCCTTCCCAGCCTGTGGTGCGGCCTCCCGACGGCCGGACCCAGGAACCCTGCGACATGCATCCACACAGAACGTGGAGGGACCGCAAACTTCCCCTAGTAGTCGTGTGTTCATTTTGGTGTGTCTCAGAGAGAAGAATAAAGCTAGCTGGCTCATCCACCCGCTTCCCCGCCCCCATCCCTGTGGGAACCCTGAGTGGTGCCCAGAACTGCTCCCCAAGGTCTGTTCTTCCCGCAGGAGCCCCAGTGATGACGATGACAGAACTCCCCCAGTTACCCACAAAGGAAACCCGAGCTCCTCCCCGGGGCCTGTGAGGCCCCCGCCTGGCCCCTGATCCCGGTCCCCAGGCTCTGCCCCCGACTCTGTCCCAGACCCCACCTCCGCTGTCCCCTGGGAGCATCTTCCCTCGTCTCCCACTCGGAGGCCGCCTGGGCTCGCACTCAGGTCTCCGCTGAGATGTCCCCCCGTCAGAGGCTCACTCACCCCACTTCTCTTTTCCCCTCACCTTCCTTTAGTTTTCTTTTTCTCACGCAGCTGACATGGTGTTTCTGGAACACCCTGTAAGTACTTGTTTACTGACTCTCTCCTCCTTCAGAATGTAACCTCCCCGAGAGGGGGTCTTGGTCCCCCGTCATCACAGCTATATTTCCAGCTCCCAAAAATGTGTCACAAGGTACACGCTCAATAAATATTTGTTAGATGAAAGCATGAACCAAACCAATGCTTTGGTAGCTACTGTTACTTGGAATGAAGGTAAAGGTGGGTTTGCAAAGAAAATTATTCAGGAAATTTAAAGAGTGTCATAGAAATGAAGTACATTGGAGATGACAAAAGTTCTGAAAGCAGAATGAGAATGCCTAAAGTTTGGACAACACTGGGTATGCTGTATTCCACATTATTAGCTACAAACGAGGTTTTTCCATTTTCTGTAAACTCTAAGTAATGAATAAGATTCATATATACAATTATCCCCGCCAGTTAAAGACCTGCGCCTGCCTATGTAGATGACTAGATTTCCGTAGAA
Organism: Grampus griseus; assembly: GCF_964374135.1. NCBI lineage: Eukaryota > Metazoa > Chordata > Mammalia > Artiodactyla > Delphinidae > Grampus > Grampus griseus. The sequence goes on from NC_139004.1 coordinate 481,817, forward strand.
GGCCAGGTTTGCATCTGGACTTCGAGTGACTGACCAGCATTATTAAATCGGTGGAGAAATCGTGCTATACTCCCTTCAGAATTCCCCAGGACAGGTGACGATAAAAGACTGGCAGATGAATAAATAAATTTCCGTCTGCCTTAAAGACGGAGCAGTGGCTACTTGGTGACATATTTCTGTTTCCACTGTGGACAAATGCCACCTGACTTCACTCTACAGATTAGGTCAATTGTGCTGAATTAATAGATAGATGGAACCAGTTAGAAACCAGTGTGCTGATTATCCTATTCCTACTCATTTTCCTGTTGAGCCAGCCATGGAAAGTGGACTGAAGCCAGAGCGCAGGGAAAGGCTTTTCAGCCTGAAACACCCCACACGGCTCTATTTCTCCAGAAGGAGTACATGGAGGAGACCCATGCAAATTACCATTTAGTTCTCACGCTGACGTTGCTCTAGGATTTTACAGTTGAGCGTGTGAGGAAAGGACTGACTCTGTCGGGCTTTGAGCTGCTTTGCAAGCATGAGCTGCCCGGGGTGGGGGCTCCGGCCCTGGTGGGTCTGTCGCCGTCACTCAGGGCTCGTGGTCACCGTGGCAGGACTCAGCCCTCTCAGCCCCGATCCTAGCCGCTTTCATCGTTCCTGTAGTGAACATGCACCACTGAAAATACCAGTAATTAAATCTCTCACCAGGAGAAATGAGCAGATCCGGAAGGTTTAAGAATGAGGAGAAAAACACGGCGTGGAAAGTCCCCGAGAAAGGCAGCGGCTGACTGACCGCAGGCTCATTCCCCACACGGCGCTCCTGCCGGGGGAGCTGGCGTTGGAACATTGTTTGGAGAGTTATGGCAAAACCTACTGGAAATAAAGGATGTTTCTATAACGTTCATTGGGTTCGAAAAGTGGGCAAAGAGAGAAAAATCTCTGGTGCGTGTGCCCTGCTCTGCAATCCTGATTTGGCCGTGAGGCTCAGAGTCCAGAGGATTTCTGCCCCGGGAGACTCTGCCGACCTCGGTGACTGAAGACCCGGCCTCTCCCGAAGGTCCGTAGGTGGGAGTCTTCCTCTCGTCGTTATTTGAAACAAGTGAATGTGGGTGGCTGCCTTCCACTCATTCACTCAGGAATATTTCCTGCCCGTCTGCTAAGTACTCAGCCCTCCCCCTGGTGCTGGGGACGCAGCAGGAACAAAAGGACAAAAATCCCTGCACCCACAGGGCTTACACTCTAGCGGGGAACGCAGACAATAAAAACACTTAAAAAGTGTGTAAGACGATAGATGTGACAAAGACTGTGGAGGAATAAAGGGGTGAGGACTTTAAGCCAAAGACTGTAAGAAGAGACAAAAAAGTTATTATATGACAATAAAGGGTCAATCCAACAAGAGGATGTAACATTTGTAAATATTCATGCACCCAACATAGCAGCACCTAGATAGGTAAAGCAAGTGTTAACCGCCCTGAGGAGAGACTGCTAGGGAGGGGTGGGTACAAGGGCACAGCCCTTCAGCCATAAGATGAGAAGGTCTGAGGGTCTCATGTTAAAACATGGTGACAAAACCGTAATGTATGGTTGAAATTTGCTGAGAGAGTAGCACCTAAATAGTCTCACCAAGAAAAAGAAGAAGGAGAAGGAGAAGGAGGAGGAGAAGAAGGAGAAGGAGAAGAAAAGAAAAAAAGATGAGTGTAAGTATGTGAGGTGACGGACATGTTAATTAACTCAACGGGGCAAATCCGTTCACAACGTATATATATTAAATCACTATGATGAGTGCTTTAAAGGTTTTACAATTTTATTTGTCAGCTGAGTCCATAAAGCTGAAATTAAGAAGAAGAAAAGGAAGAGAAAGAAGGAATGGGGGCAGGGAATGCTGGGGGAGGGGGCTCACAGAAAAAGATGACATTTGAGGAAAGACCCAGAGACCTGAACAGAAGCCACGTGGGCTTCTGGCTGGAGATGCTTCTGCGGAAGGAACAGCAGGTGCAGAGGTGCTGAGGCAGGAATGCCCTGTGCGTGTGGGGTGTAACCAGGCAGCTGACGTGACCGGCCTGGAGTCCTGCCTCTAAAGGCAGTGCTGGGAGAGAGGGGCATTTACTCTTGGCCTACAGCTGTCCTCAGGATGCCAGGTCTGAAGCCTAGGGCCACATTTCAAGTGAATCTAATTAAAATTGCAAATCGCAACATCTCTTGATTTCTTCAAGTACTTAACAGAGAAAATATTAACTTTAATATTTCAACAGCTGGTATTTTCTATAAGTGGTTTGTGGGCTGTCAGAAACATCTCTCCATTAATAAAGCATTATTTGGGTATAATATGAATTAAGGAAATTGATTCTTTAAAAACATAACACAAAGTTTTTGACTTTTGAGTGAATTTTGGCCTCTTCAGGGTTGTCGTTTGGGAAGCTGGACACATATTCTGGTGAGTGGCCAGTCCTCAAAATGCTTGCATTTCCTATTTAGGACTGTTTTCAAATATTGGAAAATTAAAATAAAACCTTATTTTTGGTCATTCTTTGTTTGAGGTGTATGAATTTGATTTTTGAAAACTTGCAAGTCATTCTCAGCAACCCTGGTGATTACAGAGGGTCATCTGTTACAATCTGACAGCAAAATGAGGAGTATAGTGGATTTGGTGACAGAGTTGAGCTTCAGCTAATTGGACAAACCAAGGTTTGGTATTCCTCTGATTCGCCAAATGCAGGATAAAGCAGAGGAGGTGGGTTATTGCAAAACTGTTATAAAAGCATGTCCTCTGGGGTGACTGTATATTCACAGGTATTTTAACATATTAGCTGTGCTTTTTGTGGGCAACAAAGGTCATTTTCTAAATTGAAATTGCCCTTATATTTTGACATGGATTTGACTTTAGCAAAGTTTTTTCACATCAAACTAAAACAACCTGATGGAAAGAATGCGTGTATAATTTGGGGAATAAAAAGAAAGTGAGTCCCTGGGTACCCACCACTAAGGTAAGAGTCAAGTGTCCACATGCAGTGGGGTCTCCTCTGTTCCTGTGTTTCTCCCCTCCCCAACCTCCTGACCAGAGCAACCCCCCTCCTCCAGCGCTCTTCTAGTCTCTTAGCGAAACTTCCAGCTGTGCAGGTCCTGGCTTTCTCTCTCTCCCCCAGGGTACAGTCCACTGAGACCCAGAATCGAGGCACCAGGACTGAGTGCAGACCCAAAGGCCCCCCGGGCTTCAGAGCCTGCTTCTGTCCGCGGATAAGGGGCCCTGCCCTCTGCCAAGCAGGCAGGCGTGCATCCCCCGAGACCCTCCCACTTCCGTGATACCGCCTGCTCCCTTAGGACTGGTTTCTGCAGACATCCAGTCGACCGGGTCTTATATTAGACTTACACTTTAAGAATTATAGCTAGTTCTGAAAGATGATCTTGCAATAACTTTGGCTTCTTTTTATTCGATGTACACTTTTTGGATTACGTGACTCCAATAATTTCACGATGGAGGAAAAGCAAGCTTCAGGGCACTGACATCAGCTGAACATTCTGTAGCAAGGGAAAACAGTGGTTTGTAAAGAAAAATCCTAGAATGTGGCAAGGGGAATAAGAGCAAGTAGAATTTCAGTGCCACTAAGGTCAAATAATTTCAAAAGTAATACGTTTCTTTCTAGGACTGATGTAGTGACAGCATCAAAGCAAGATACCTAATCATTTGGTTTTCCTGATGCATCGAATTAGAGAGTCTAGGAAAGTCTCTAGTGGAAAGTCCTGTACTCACTTCATGTTAGAACTCTAGCAGTTTTCAAATGTGTCACCAGCTTACAAAGCTTCGCTGTTGGAGAACATGCTTCTTACACGGGAGGAGACTTAAACCTGGGAAAGTGAGTCAATTCACATAATTCCATCACTGTGTTCCAAGTTCTGGCAGAAGGGCATTTAATGCTGCCTTCAATTAGAATTCGTTTGACAAGATGTAGGGCAGTCAAGCTAAGTTCTTGATTTAAAATTGTAATTTGCAAAGAAATGACCTAACAAAGTATTTACCCCACATCAGCATGTAGAAACCAGGTGAGGAGAAAAGCGTAGGAACCGCCATGAGTATGTGGAAGCAGGGGAATGCTTGGTTTCTGGAACACGGCTCATGGGGCTTTTGCTTTCACTAATTAATTCCTTATCTAAATATAAGTTGGACTATTCTTGTGAATTCCTCATTTAATTTTTAGTGAACTCCTCTATATCCTGAACATTTTTTCAACGTTTTTCCTACTTCTTCATCTGAAGCCTGGCTTTCCCTCCGTGCTTCCCCCGCAAACCCTCCCAAAAGGGGGCTGGCCCTTCTCTTTTCCCAGGCTCTTTCTTTATCTACATCTCTCCTGTTTTCATTTCAGGGGACTGTCCTGGCATCTCTCCTTCCATAGGTGCGTTGTTCACTTCTCCAACTTTCACGCTGTCAGAACTGACGCCCTGGGCACCCTCCCGACAGCTAGGCAACTTGTCTTCCTCCCTGACCTCTTGTTACTGAACTGAACTTGGGTCTTCTCACCTGGCAAAGCTGCTCTACAGACACGGGGTTGTGGAGAAGGCAAGCCCAGCATTAATTGCAGGGTTGCCAGCAAGGAGAATGGGCAGCTCGTGCGCAAAAGACCAGAACTTCCTGAGGGCTGTCAGAGAAAGGATTTTAAAGGCAGGGTGAGGGAGCGGGTTTCGGGGAGTGGGACCAGCTCGTGGACCTTATTCTGCTTGGCTGGTGCTGAGATGACAGGGTGGTATTTCAGAAGTCAGCATCGTCAACCTTCTCGTCCCAACCCATCTGGGGTCTACGGGCTTATGGTCAGCAGTTCCCATCTGGTGGGAGTCCGGTTTCTGTAAAACAAGTTAGGGGTGAGCATCAGACATTGTTACCTGTGTGCTTCAGGGAGGAGCTAAGGGTCGTAGGACTCTGCTGATCTGTCATTAAAATTGTCACCAGTTTCCAGCCCAGCAGCTCTTCTTTGTTTCTACACATTCACATTTTCCTCATCATTAACTTCTGAGCCAGACTTTTGAGACTCAGGGGAGGCCTGATGCAAGTCCTTTGAGTTCATGAGACAGAGACATGAGGGTGGGGCTCTTACACCCAAGAGGGTCTTGAGGGTCCTGCTCCGGTTCACTCCGTGCTGCTGAGACTCAGCCCCATTTCTCAGCCTTCTAAGCCCCAGACGTCACCTGCACGTCGCCCCACAGACACGGCCTCACAGTCTCTTAGACCATGTTCCCCTGGCCCCCCTCCAGCACCTCCTGGCCTATCCTACCTCCCCAGCCCTCAGTAATAGGGTACGAAGGGCATTTGAGTGCACAGGTTCTCTATCGAGATCTTGGTGGTGATTACATAGGCCTATTACGGTACATGTGAGAAGTCATCTAGTTGAGCACTTCATGTGAGGCACACCTCTACACAAAAGAAAAATTCGGGCTGGTTTGGAAAGAGGCTGGAGTGCGTACGTTCTACGTAGGTGAGAGGTGCCTGTGGAAATGGTAGACGCTGACTTTCATTCTTGCCTCAAAGAGGTTCCACCTTGTTGCGGAAGTTAGCTGTAGAGCTGACCAAAGACAGAGCCAACTTCTTCTCAAAGGAAGTTTCGATTTGCTCATGTATGGGGCGATTATTACTTGAGATCGTAGAATTCCATACATAGGCAACAGAAAATTAAAGGAGCAGGTGTTTACAGGTAGTTGTGTTAACAGTGGATGAGCCCAAGGCTATGAGGCTCCGGGTACTGTTTTCTAATGGGCCTGCTGAGACAGGCGAGCTGCAGAGATATTCCCGTGGACCTGAAGACTGGATTTGGTTGATATGAATGTTATTTCGATTCTAGTGCAGTGAACACTGAGCTTTTCCTTCTCGTGGTAGCTCAGTTTCTAAAGGTCATTTTCTGTTCATGACAGTCAAACTACATCCTGTAAAGAGTTTAGTTTTACTTTTAAGTGCATTTTATTATATGATAAACCTTTGACAATGTATGCTTCACGTGTGAACTAGACGGCAATTGTCATTCAGGACGTTTGACTATTGAGTCTATACATCCAGCCCCATTTCAGATCTTATGTTTTACACTTTGCTGATTTTCCTAAATTTTCTGAAATAAGCTTCTGTTACTTTTAAATCAGAAGAATAATTCCATATATAATACATATTTATATATTTTAGTTATTGTGTGTATATGTGTGTGTGTATATATATATATATATATATATATACACACATATACACACATATATACATATTTGCTCCAGTGATCCTTCCCGAATTCCATCCCCATCTACTGGGGATTCAGCTACAATGTTTTTTTGTTTGTTTTATAAATTTATTTATTTTATTCATTTATTTTTGTCTGCGTTGAGTCTTCATTGCTGCACTCCGGCTTTCTCTAGTTGTGGTGCGTGGGCTTCTAATTGCGGCGGCTTCTCTTGTTGCGGAGCACGGGCTCTAGGCGTGCAGGATTCAGTAGCTGTGGCTCACGGGCTCTAGAGCGCAGGCTCAGTAGTTGTGGTGCACAGGCTTAGTTGCTCCGCGGCATGTGGGATCTTCCCGGACCAGGGCTTGAACCCGTGTCCCCTGCACTGGCAGGTGGATTCTTAACCACTGTGCCTCCAGGGAAGCCCTATACAATGTGTTTGTTTTTTGTTTTTGGCAGCGGTGAGCCGCTTCCAGGATCTTAGTTCCCGACCAGGGATTGAACCCGGGTCCTCCACAGTGAAAGTGCAGAGTCCTAACCACAGGACTGCCAGGGAATTCCCTCAGCTTCAATGTTTAACAAGCACCTCTCTAGACTACCCTGTCTCAAACCAAACTCCTACTTCTCCCTCGTATCTAAGAGGAGCACCTTCATGGAGACAGTGACCCAAACCATCTTCCTCACCTTTCTCGTGCCACCCAACAAGGAGGCCTGCCTGCTCCACCTTTTAGAATTTCTCCTCCCACTTCATGTCTTCTTTCCTATATTACTGTCCCTCCAGCCCACCCTCTAAGTCATGGGGGTGATCATTCTGAAACACAAAACTCACCAAAAATACCGATGCCTCTTGGATTAAATTCAAAGCCCTCAGCATGCCTGGAGACTCGATTACCTGACTCCTGCTGGTGTGAACCGGTCCCCACCCACACCCAGAACTTACGCTCCGGCTGGCCAGACCTCTGGAAATTACTTCACCTGCTGGGCTAATTTAACTGTCCTGCCTGTTCTCTTTAATGTTCTCACCATCCACCCACCACCATCCACCTGCACATCTTTCAAGACTGAAAGTAACCTCCTACCCTGAATAGTTCAGCCCACTCACTTTTCACCAGATAGGCCCTATGGTTTTCAGCGCCTCTGCTTGTGATGGACTCAAATGCCTTTAGCAGTTCTCCTCACATTTCCAGGCCTACCATATTCAAGACGCTCAAGAACCTGTTCTGGGACTGAAGGATCGGGATCGCCCGTTTGGTTCGGGCCATCCTAGCACCTGATATAAGCAGCCCTGCCGATGAGCAGAAGAGTGGGGACCAGATCTTTGGTCACATTGTTATGCCTTGGCTCTGCAGGAATGTGCTTTAAAGTAAAGTAAAGCAAACAGGATGCTGAGAAACTGGCCAACTGGAGACTTTCCTGATAGTCATTCTGGATATTTAAGATGAATAAATGCCTTCAGACTTGGGCTTGGATTAAGGGAGTCAGTTTGTCGACTGCTGCCTTACTGTGTGGACACAGCTGGTGCTAGACATTCGCATTTGATTATATTTGACTTACTCTGATGTCTAAATCTATTTTTTGACAGGGAGACCTAAAAGAAAAAAATCTGCCTTGGAGATTCTTTGTGAAACATTCAGGGCTATATTCAACTTCTTTCTTCCACACAAATCAGAATGGTGCCTTTAAATGAATAAGGAGTTCTAAGGTCACCCTCTGTTACACAGTGGGAAGCGGGACAGAGAAGAAAGGAATGTGTCGGAACACAGCGGGCCGACCTTGCCACTGATCCTCTTCCTGTGGCCTAATTACAGCTGCTTTGTGGAGGGCCAATCATATAACAGACAAATTGAGAGATTTTTACACTAGAACATTCTGCGTAGAGAAAAAAGTCTGCAGCAAACTGACAATTCCATCTGGAAATTAGTTTTGTCATTTGCTGTGGTGTCTTGAGTCCTAATAAACATGTTTTACAAAACATTAAGCTTCTGGCAATGTTATAATGAATGATGATTATATTATGTCTATTTTAAAAATCCTTTTTTCCTTTTTCTATCACAATAATTTGAAATGAATCAAGCAGCTGCCCCACGGTTTGAGAAGCAGCTGTTTCAGGGCTAAATCAACCCCAACTCCAGCAGCTCCCTAGGGACTTACTTTGAACGTTTAAATGGTAAGTGACAAAGTCCTCATCTTTAAGTATATTCTGATATGAGTCACACCCAGAGAACTTGGGGAAAAGGAAAAGGGAGAAATAACACAAATAGTCAAGCTTTTTGTTTGTTTGTTTCAACTGCACACATTAGGTTACTGCCAGAAGGCATGTTCATTTCTCCTGACCGAAAACCTTCATTCAAAAATGTCAATATCATTTAACAGCAAAAGCAATATAATTACTCAATTCAATAAACAGTTAACAAGACACAGACATTTTCAGCTAAAAGAGGACTTACAAGAGTGTACCTTTTAGTAATTTAGTAGTTAATTAGTAAAAAAAAAAAAAAATCTTTTTTTTAACAACATCTGGTGAACAGTCAGTCTCTAATTTCTGAAGTTTGGGAATGAAAAGCCACGGCACAAATTAATTGCTATGAACAGCCTGCCAGCTGTTTACCTTTATGCCAATCTCATCCCTACCAGACAAATACATTTCAAATGTGTTTCTGTATTAAAAACCAAAACAAAACAGAAAGCAATTGCAGATTTCTGGGTATGATTCAATGCCATTCAGTTTACTAAGTGCCCTGCATGGGTTACGATGCCTTCATGGCTTTGGTAGTAAAAATCAGGCGTGTCGTAGAGAAAAAGGGTGAATGGCGATCGCTTCAGTTTGCTGCATCCTCCAGACAGGCCACGCCCAGGAGCGGGGTGGGCAGAAGTGGCGCCGGATCACCTGCCTCACCTCAGCTGGTACCTCCCATGCCCTCTTTTCCCTGTGAGAGGGGTTAGTGTGAACGATCTCATGAACAGATTAGGACAAATCTACCTCTCACAAGAGCCAGTGGTCTGTGCCAGGCTGTCAATGCCGCAACAGTAACGGACAGGATGGCAGTGGGTAGCACCAACATCCTGAAATACTTATATTGTTCTGTAGTTTAATGACTTGACAAAGCCCGTCTCTTTTAAAATTTTTAGGAAGTTTTACGGCTGAGTTAATTTACATGCCTGGTTTACCCAGACAATATCGGGCTACATTTTGCTTCGAAATGCATGACATCAGCCACTGACATGTAACCGAGGCCAAAACTTGATCTTGGTTAGAGCAACACCTTGTATTGATTAGGTCTCTTTCTTCTAAGAAACACACAGTATGTTCACATTCATATTATGCGTCCTCACAGAAGCCACTTGAATTTTCAAGGATAAGGCGTAGCTTCAGTTTATGGATGAGAAAATAAAGATGAAGGACCCACTTCAAGCAGAAAGTTTGTCCTTACTGGGAGGTGCTCTTTAGCGGTAAGAAAGTTGGGCTGTAAGTCAAAGGGGTTAGTGTGACCTTCCACAGTTTGCCATAAGCTTTGAGAAATTGGACAGGCCACCTGTTCTTCCACTGCCCTGCCTTCTCCATCTCTGAGCGGAGGTAAGTTCAGTTCATTTTTGTATCTTCAGAACTATAGATTCAGAGTGGCAATGGGTAGCTAGCTACATGATTTCTATAAAAACCCTTTTGAAAAAAGTACAATTTAGACACTGTGTGGGAAAATGTCTTCTAAGAGAGCAAACCTGGGTCTTGTCTTTCCGGAGGTACGCTGTGGCAGCTGCCTGTCCTGGGAGGCGAGATCCCTCGGGGAAGGGTGGATTGTCACCAGGAGGCTCTGAGTGGGTTCTGCAAAGCGAGGGTAGGCGCACCATGTGTGGATTTGGGGGAAGCAATGGTCACAGGTCTTCTAGGGAAAGAGGCGGTGAGAACTGAGGTCGTCCTTAGGGAAGGGAGCTGAGGGAAAGAGCAAAGCTGCTTCACGGGAACTTTATTTACCTCCTTTGGGGGGTGTGCAGCTTGAGGCTTCATCCACGTGCCCGGGTCCTGAGTGGACAACCCGGTGTCAGCCACATGGGTCTGGCCGGACTGCCATGAAGCTGAGGAGAGGGGCTGGCACGTGGGGTTTCCGGGGAGGTTGCCCCCGGGGGCTTGCTTACACCCAGGAGGCAAATTTGTCAGGGAGGAAGGAACATCTGACCAGAAACCTGCAGATTAGCTGCAAAATGTGTCCCATCACTGCGGCAGAAGGAAAGGTGATTTTTAAAATATTTGCATCATGCATTTAAGTTCTTCATAATTTAGGCTTCGTGAACAGGGACCAAAAGAAACAGTCATGCAGATTCGTCCTCTTGTAGAGCGCGGACAGATGTGATGCTTTGATTTTGTCTCCAGTTTAAGTCTAACCAAGTGCGTGGACTTTTCTTAAACAGAAGAGAAAGTGGCTCTGCACGAAGGAGCTGAGGACACAGTTACAGACGAAGGGGTTGACGTTTTACTGTAACTTCTGTTACACAGTAAGAGCAGTACAATTGTTAGCCTTTATTATTATTGTGCCAAAGACTACTTGTCAAAAATATGAAATAGGAGAAACACATCTTCCAGTTAGAGAGAATTACCTCTTAAACTAAACTCAGAATTGTCCAAGGATTCTGATTTCGTTGGCCTGGACATTTTTAGAGCTCCCAGGTGAGAGAATGCACGAAGTTGAGAACCACTGCCTTCAATAGACCCATAGCTGAATTCTTTCAGTGAGAGGGGGAAGAGAGAAAAAATCTCTAAGAGATGGAAACAGCTCTACTTGTACAACGTTTTCACTATGATAGTGCTGGTTGAGGGATGGGGCACTGATAATATTTACAGGAAATATGACAGTTAAAGTTAGTTTGGGGTGTTAAGTATTTTATTCCTCTGATCAGTGCTCACGCGGGTCTTTGGCTTCTTGTCAGTGGTCTGGTTGGTTTGTCTGTTTTCTAGTTTGGTTCAGATTCTATCATAGGAGACAAAAGATTCACTCCCCTGGCTGGCAACAACGTAATCAAAGTGCAAATCTATGTTTGCTCCACAGGTAAATGATAGAAATCTCTGTGTCACTATTCTAATTGTGTGACACTCTCATAGTTGTGTGGAGGAATCTCACTGTTATTTTAACGTGTGATCCCCTAATCCCTGTGATGCTGAGTATCTTTTCACGTGCTTATTTGCTATCTGTACATCTTGTTTGGTGAGGTGTCTGTTCAGACCCCATTTTGTAATTGGGGTGTTTGTTTCCTTTTTTCCTATTACTTTTGTCATTTATTTACATAGTTTTTGACAAAATTGTATATATTTAAGGTGCACAACACGACTGATACATGTACACAGAGTGAAATGATTCTTATAGCCCAGCTACTAACATATTACCTCCTCACATGGCCCATGGCTTTGGTGTGATGAGCGTACCTAACATCTACTCTCTTAGCATACTTCCAGCATTCTCTGCAGTATTATTTAGCCGTCATGCCGTTCACTTGGTCTCTAGACTTGTTCTACATACCGTAACTTCGTGCCCTTTGACCAGTGTCTGCCCCCTGCCCACCCTGCGAGCCAGCCCATGGTAACCACCTTCTACTCTCTGCTTCTATGAGTTTGATGTTTGTTTTCTTCTTATTTTTTTTTTAAATAGTGCATCTTTTATTTTCTATCTCTATTTCTACTTTGAGGTTTATTTAGAAAGCAACCTTTTGAAACCTCACCCCGACAAGACAAAATGTGATCTCTTTTCTTGCCACCCACAGCCTTTTATTTATTTATTTGTTTGTTTGTTTGTTTGTTTGGCTGTGTCAGGTTTTAGTTGTGGCATGCGGGATCTTCATAGAGGCATGCGGGATCTTTTGTTGCGGTGCACAGGCTCCAGGATGCGTGGGCTCTGTAGTTTGTGGTGCTTGGGCTCTCTAGTTGAGGCGCACGGGCTCAGGAGTTACGGTGCACGGGCTTAGCTGTTCTGCGGCTAGTGGGATCTTAGTTCCCTGGCCAGGGATTGAACCTGCGTCCCCTGTATTGGAAGGTGGATTCTCTACCACTGGACCACCAAGGAAGTCCCTGTTTTCTTATTACTGAGTTTTAAGAGAAACTTGTATATTTTGTATACCAGTCCTTTATCAGATATGAGTTTTACAAATATTTTCTCCCAGTCTATGCTTTGTCTTCTCAATCTCCTGAGTGTCTTAAGCAGAAGTTGTTAGTTTTAATGAAGTTCCACGTACCAACTTTTTCTTTCATGATCCTGCTTTTGGTGTTGTACCTAAAAAGTTATCACCAAACCCAAACTCAAAGTCTCCTAGATTTTCTCCTATGCTATCTACTGGGAGCTTTATAGTTTTGCATTTTCATCAGGTCTGTGACCCATTTTGAGTTAATTATTATGAAGGGTGTGAGGTCTGTGTCTGGATTCAGTGTTTTGCCTGTGGGTCCCAGTTTCTCCGGCACCATGTTTTAGAAAGACTGCCCTTCCTTTATTGAGTCTCCTTCACCCCTTTGCCAAAGGTCAGTTCACTGCGTCTGTGCTGGTCTGTCTCTGGGCTCGCCATGCTGCTCCATGGATCTATGTGTCTTACTTTTCCACTAGTGCCACACTGTCCTGATCACTGTAGCTTTGTAGAAAGTCTTGAAGTTGGGTAATGCCACTTCTCCAACTTTGTTCTTCTTCAGTCTTTTGTTGACTGTTCTGGGCCTTTTGTCTCTCCATATAAACTTCAGAATCAGATCGTCAACATCCATAAAATAACTTGCTGAGATTTAGACTGGGATTGCGCTGAACCTATGGGTCAAGTTAGGAAGAACTGACATCTTAATTGTATGTCTTCCTGTCCATGAAGATACTATCTCTCCATTTATTTAGATCTTTGATTTCTTTAATCAGTTTTGTTGTTTTCCTTATATAGATTTTGTACATATTTTGTTAGGTTTATACCTAAGTTTTAATTCTTTGGTGTTAAATGATGTGTTTTTAATATCAAATTTCAGTTATTTACTGCTGATATCTGAGAAAGCAATTGAATTTTGTGTATTAACCTTGTATCCTGCAACCTTAATATACAGGCTTATTAGTGCCAAGAGGTTTTGGTTTTTTTTTTTTTTTTAATCAATTCTTTGGGATTGTCTACATAGACAATGATATTATCTGCAAAAAAAGATAGTTTATTTCTTCCTTCTAAACTTGTAAACTTTTTATTTCCTTTTCTTATTTTATTGCATTAGCTAGGACTTCTAATACAATGTTCAACAAGAGGGGTAAAAGGGCAAATCCTTGCTTGTTCCTAATCTTAGGAGCAAAGCGTCTAGTTTCTCATCATTATGTATGATGCTAGCTGTGGATTTTTTTATAGATGATCTTTATCAAGTTGAGGCTGCTCCCCTCTATAAATTTTTAATTAGAAAATATCATACAAATGATATACATGAACACATTCTCAGTGCAAAGAACTTAGTAAAGAACCATATATGATAAAACATTTATTTTACACTTTCGTCATCCCTGGTCTCCATTCCCAGTCATACTTACATTCTCAGAGGTGATGTTAGTAGGTTTATGTATATTACTCCACATAATTTTCTGTGCACACACATTTATATCTGCTCAGCAGTTTGGAGTTATTGCTTGGTTTTCCTTCTCATGTATGGAATCATGCTATGTGGCAAGAACATCTGTTGTCTCGCCATTGTGTACTAGGCACCATTCCACACATACTCACTCATGCAATCTTCACAACACTGCCTTTGAAGTAGATGCTATTATTATTCTTATTTTATGGGTAATGAGCAGACGGCAAAGTTAACTAGTCTCTGTTCAACTGAAACTACTCCTTCCAAGGTCAGCTATGGCCTCCGCACTAGCTAAATCCAGTCCTCGTCTTTTTGATCCATCAGCTGGTGATCCCTCCTTCCTCTACGATGTGCACTTACACTTGGCTTCCAAGAAGTCGCACTTACTCAGTTTTTCTTCTATCACACTGGTCACTCTTTTTCTATCTCCCTTGCTGGTTCCACCTATTATCACTGAGTGAATGAATGTTGGAGACCACAGGGCTCAGACTTCAGTTCTTTCCTCTGTTTAGCCACATGTATTCCCTTGGGATCTCATCTAGTCTCTCGACTTTGAAGACCAGCTACGTGCTGACAGCTCCCAAACTTATACCTCTGTCTCTGAGCACCCTTCCAAATTCACATTTGTAAATCCAGTTGCCTATTCAGTGCATCCAGTTGACATTTAAAAGACAATTGAAACTCAACCAGTCTAAAATTGAACTCCTGATATTTTCCCCCTACAGGCTCCACCTATGGTTCCCTCTGAGACTTTCTAAATCTCATGCAAATGTGTCTCATTGGTGGACTCTGCTACATACACCAGATTCCCATGTTCAGGGGAGTACGGGAAATGTTGTTCTTTATTTTGTATCCTGTCCAAACAGAAAGGGGGTCAAAGAGGGTTAAACGAGCCATGCCAAGTGTTTACCACTGTCAGTTTACTTATTTATTTTTCAAGAAATAAAAACGTTTGAAAATTTTATAATTTATTCATTAATGCCTTTATTTTAATTTTTCTTTGCTTTCCTTAAGTTTATTATAATGTTCTTTTTCTAAATATTTGAATTGGATGCTTAATTTATAGATTTTCATCCTTCTTATTCTGGTATATATATTTAGGGCTATATATTTTCCTCTGAGCAGTACTTTCTTGTATCTTATAAGGTCTGATATTTAGTGTTTCCATGAAAACTTACAGTAATTTCTATAGTTTCATGAAAAGTTTATAGCTATTCTTTGTTTAAATGAGAGTTCTAAAATTTTCAAGTGACGGATTTTTTGTTTCCTGTATTATTATTAATGTATAGTTTTATTTCCTTTTGTTCTGAGAATGGAGCCTGTGTTATACTTTTTAAAATTTATTGAGCGATTTTTATGACCTACTATATGGTCAATTTTATGAATGTTCCATGTTTATGTGAAAATAAGATATATTTTTTTCTTTAGGGCACAGAGTTCAATGTACATCCATATATATGTATCTCATTATATTAATTAGATCTTTTTTGATTACTTGATCTGTCCTGGGTTGACACAATGTGAAATAAAGTTTCCTGAAAGTAATGTACCTCTGTATATTTCTTCTTATATTAATTATATAATTTCATTTATGAATGTAGGTACTGTATTATTTGGTTTATAGAATTTAATAAATTTACCTTCTTTACTTGACTTAATACTTTTGCTCTGGGATTTCCGTAGTGGCACAGTGGTTAAGAATCCGCCTGCCAATGCAGGGGACACGGTTTGATCCCTGGTCCAGGGAGATCCCACATGCCGTGGAGCAACTAAGCCTGTGCGCCACAACTACTGAGACTGCGCTCTAGAGCCTGTGAGCCACAACTACTGAAGCGCGTGCGCCCTAGAGCCCGCGCACTGCAAGTACTGAAGCCCGCGTGCTCTAGGGCCCACGTGCCACAACTACTGAGCCTGCGTGCTGCAACTACTGAAACCTGCGCACCTAGAGCCTGTGCTCCACAACAAGAGAAGCCACCGCAATGAGAAGCCCACGCACCGCAACGAAGAGTAGCCCCTGCTCGTGGCAACTAGAGAAAGCCCGCGCACAGAAACAAAGACCCAACACAGCCAAAAAAAAAAAAAAAACCAAAAAAACAAAAAACTTTTGCTCTTAAATCAGTCTTAAATCATATTAAATCAACAACTTTTGGGGGGGTTTGTATTTGACTAATATACTTTTACCATCATTTATTTTAATGTTTAGATTACAAATGGCATAATGTGGTACAACCTTTAAATCTGCTTCTGTTATTAAGAATGTTTTGCCCATTTGCATTTTCTGACCTGACCCTTATACCAATTCCTATGTGCCACAATATTTAACATTATACCTTCGATTTAAATTTAAATTTTTTTCATAATATGGTTTGTATTTTCTTTATTCCTTTTTCACCATTTCTTCTGATAACTTGGATGGTTTGAATTTTTGTTCTGATGGTTAACTTTATAAATTTACTTTACATTTCTTTAGACAATATCCTTTGACTTGCTTCTGTGAACATTATTATAATTAATATACTTTCCTTTCTCATCTTTTTTCGTTCCCCTCCATCATGCAGTTTTATTTATTTTATTCTTCTTGGTGTTATTTTCTATCTTTAAATATACCTTTATTACTTGACTCATCAGCTTCAGGTGGCATAACTGTCTATCCAGCGTAAAAGGCAAGGATGAAATCAGCATATTTATTCTTTTTTGCACCTTCATCTTTTTTTCTTCTCACACCTTTTGTGGTATTATTTCTACATTGAGAAGATTTATAAAATTTACTGTATTCAGCCCATATTTCCTTTAATCCTAATCCTGCAGTTTGATGGATTCAGTGTTCACTGCTAGTTTTTGGCCAGAGTCCATCCTTTAATGATTTCTTTAGTAAAGGGTCACGGGAGCTGAGTTCTTGCCTATTGTGAACTTTTGCTGTTGCCTTTTTATGTGAGTGAGAGCTCAGTTGACCTCCTTCAGTTACATTCTCAGACCTCCTCTTACATCACTGAGGCCATCACAGGTACTGGCACCTGTCTCCTGATGTCACATGTGACTGTGAGAGAAGCTGAGGCCGGCCTGACTGTTTCTTCTTAGAGATGATCCACCTAATGTGTGTCTCTCCTTCGTTTGGTTTGGATGCTCAAGAGATTCTGTCTTTCTTTTTTTGTTTTGTTTTGTTTTGTTTTTGCGGTACGCCGGCCTCTCACTGTTGTGGCCTCTCCCGTTGCTCCAGACGCGCAGGCTCAGCGGCCATGGCTCACGGGCCCAGCCGCTCCGCGGCATGTGGGATCCTCCCAGACCGGGGCACAAACCCGCGTCCCCTGCATC
The DNA here is from genome assembly GCF_964374135.1 of Grampus griseus. Taxonomy (NCBI): domain Eukaryota; kingdom Metazoa; phylum Chordata; class Mammalia; order Artiodactyla; family Delphinidae; genus Grampus; species Grampus griseus. Next base: position 498,851 of record NC_139004.1, read on the forward strand.
GGCAGGCAGACTCTCAACCACTGCGCTACTAGGGAAGCCCCCCTGCATGTGTTTTAATCCTGGTATCAAACTTGTGCTGTCGGAAGTGCAGGAAGTGTGCCCACATTATACTCAGGTTACTACCTGCTGCAGTTGTGTCTAGATCTGCTGGTCAGACTGTGACATCCTGCCACTTTGGGTGGAAAGTAGGTTATCATTGCATAGTCTCTAAACATCTGTTCTAGGCAGTAAGTTTTGATACACACTGGACGTTTTTGAAGGGTCTAATTTGGCCACAAATTAATAGAGATGATTACTGGGGAGGAAAAGGGGACTTATAAACCAGAAATGTGAAAATATAAAGTGTCATGATGTTTTGAATTTTATATGTATATATATGTGTATATGTATCTCCGTGTGCGTGTGTGTGTGTGTGTGTGTGTGTGTGTCTACACACATTTCTGGATTATACATGTGTATGTTAATGTATGTAGGTGTATATGGCAAAGCATGTTTGAGGAAATACGCTAAAATGTTGAGAGGATACCTCTGAAGTGGAATTTTATATGATTTTTCTTCTTTTCTTTACTTCTTTGCATTTTACAAATTATCTAGAGTGAACATGTATTATTTTTGTAACCAGGAGAAATAAAGATTCTTTTTAAAAGTAAAAAAAAAAATCAAGTGTGCTTTCCTATGATATATGTACATGCTTTTTTTTGATGCGGTACAAACGTTATACATTTGCACGTTGGATAGGAATACCTTTGTCTCCCACATTTTCAATCCATTTACATCTTTAAGCTGTAAGAACTGAGACAAGTCAACTGGTTTTCCTTTATCTCTGAACTTTGATTGGAAAAAATGATGCTGTTGCCCCTAAAAGTCACATAATAATTTCATCTTAGGCCCAACTGAACCTTAAAGTAAGTGAAATAGCGACCACTCAAATATGGACAAACGATTTTAAATCTTGGGGTCTCATTACATTGGGAATGTGCAATGTTTAATTTCATGTGTCAGTTTGGCTCGTACCCAGTTACCTAATTAAATGCCATGAAGAGATTTTGTAGATGTGGTTAACATCTACCATCAGTTTACTTTAAAAAGTAAAATGGAAAACGTAGGTAGGCGTCACGCTATCAGGCAAAGGCTGTTAAGAGCAAAACTGAGGTGTCCCGGAGAATTTATGCACAAGACTATGGTGCTGACTCCTGCCTGCCAGCCGCACACATGTTGGACCAGCCGAGTTCCTTCAAAGCAGTCAATCTCTTTCTCTCCTACTTTTCTATCTGTCTATCTATCATCTACCTACTATCTACCTATCTACCTACCTATCTATAACTAATCTATGTATCTATCATCTATCTATCTATCTATCTAATCTATGTATCTTATCTATCATCTATGTATCTATCTATCTACCCATCTATCTGTCATCCATCTATCTCTCCTATTGAATGATTCCATTTCTCTAGAGAACCCTCACTGATACAGATTTTGGTACTGGGAAGTGGGGTTCTACTGTAACAAACATCTAAAACTGTGGAAGTTCCTGCTGTCTTAGGGAATATAGATTGTCATGATCAGAACGTTGCTAGAGATGTGAACCTTAAAGGTACCTCCGGTGAGACTTGAGAAGGAAGTGAGAAAAATGTTATTGGACACTGGAGGTGAGCCTTGTTATATGATGGTAGGGAATTTGGCTGAATTAAGTTCTATGTTGGGTGGAAAGTGATGAACTTGGATATTTAGCTGGGGAGATTTCCAAGCAAGGTGTGACGGAGGGAGTGGCCCGGTTACTCCTTGCTGTTTACAGTAAAATGCGTGAGGAAGGAGATAAACTGCAGAGGGGACTGGAAAACAAAAAGAACAAGCATTTGATGATTTGGAAAATTCTCAACCTGTCCATATGGCCGAAGGTGCCAAGGTGTGCTCTGGAGAAAGGGCTGAGGGTGAGGCTGGACAAGCTTTGGTGGAGAGATTAGGTTTAACCCTTGTGGGTCCCTGAACCATTGCAGCAGGAGTAAGGGACAGGGATCGGTTGGTCCAGGAAAAACCCACGGAGGACCCTTGTGTCTGGCGACATTGGAACCTGTGATATCCATGGAAGACCAACCGGATTTATGAGAACGTCATTCCAGCAGGAACACTGCCAGCTTGGACTGGAGTGGACAGACACAGAATGAGATGAGGGAAGCGTGTCAGGCTTCTGGGCTCCACGGGTGGGAACGCATCGCCCAGAGAGCAGGGCTGATCGGACTTTTCCTGGGGCCTCCGTGGGCCTGGAGGTCAAAGCGTGGAGACCCATGGGATTATTCCCAGGCCTTGAAACCTGGCGGAATTTGCCCTGCTGTGTTCTGAACTTGCTTGAGACAAGTGGCCCCCTTGTCCCCCATCTAGGACTAGGAAGCCTATCCCCTGCCTGTCCCACCTTCGCATTTTGGAAGCAGTTAACTCGTTTTCTAGTTTCACAGGTCCCCAGAGGGAGAGGCATTTTGTCCCAGGAAGGCTCATATCCAGGGCCTCATCCATATCTGGTTTAGACAGTGAGACTGGGACTTTTTGAGCAGATGGTATTTATTTGAAATTTTGGACTTAGAGGTGATGCTGAGATAAGACTTTTGGGGAAGTTGGGATGGGGTGAATGTAATTTACACGTGGGATGAACGTACATTTCGGGGCCAGCAGGGGACCTCTCCAGGGTCGAAGGGCATCCCTCCAAAAGTCATGTCCACCTGGGATCTCAGAACGTGATCCTATTTGGAAATAGGGTCTTTGCAGGTGTCAGTGGTTAAGGTAAGGTGTGGTCACACTTGAGTAGGGTGGACCCTAAGTCCAAAACGTCGGTGTCAGAGAGGACCCCGGGTGACCGCAGAGGTGGAGAGTCCAGCCTCCAGAGTCACGGGGGAGACAGTGAACACACCGCTGCTGTTCGAAGTTACCCAGTGCGTGACGGTTTGTTCTGGCAGCTGTAGGGAGCTGACCCAGAGTGGTCATGCATTTCCTTACGTCCACAACAGGAAGCAGTAGGAGGAAGGGGGTCTCACCTTGCTTTCTCTAGCCCGGGGCGCGTGTTCCCCAGCAGGGCCAGTTAAAGGTGAAGTGGAGTGTTGAGGGTGCGACCGTCCAGATGGCCATCGTAGCCACACGCCGCCCGACTCACGCGCTGATTTGTGCAGCCAAAGCAGCCCGGGGAGGAAACGCGGCACCCTCCTCCCAGGAGCTCCCGAGATTCCGAGAAACACGTCTTCTCCGGTCATCACTGGTTTTGGCCCCAGAAGAAGAACAAGTTCTTTGCTGGTATTTAAGCTTCTGATTTTCATTTTGTTGCTTTCTAATGCTAATTGCCTTGACCGAGATTTCCTCTGGGGATTCACACACGTGAAGCGCGGGCAGCCGCTCGCGGGGCCGGCACCCCACACTCAGGCCAGAGTGTTTACTCGGCAAAATGCAACTTCCTGTTTCAGAGAAAAAGGATTTAAAAAGGATTTTTAATGGGCTCCCAAGGCTCCTTGAATAGCAAATAGCTTTTAAAAGACAACGCTTTAATGGGATATGGGTAACCAGTTCAAAAACAAAAGTATTGAATATCCCTTTAAATGTACATGGGTTTAAAACACAAGAAGGGAATAGATTGGGCAGCTTCTTCTGGATTTTACAGAATTCAAAATGCTTGAAAAATTTCTACACATACGCCCAAACACAACCGCAAAGACTTTTATCAACGACCTGGGGAGGTAGCAAAAGTGATGGGTGCAAATCCAAGCAGCTTGTGGGCGGCCGTGCCGGATGGAAATGGTTCTCTCTCCTGGGACCCCTCCTCGGAGGGTGAGGGGCACCGAGAGAGCCGGGGCGGAGGGGGAGAAGCAGCCCCGTGCACCGCCGACCTGGCTGACCTCAGTCCTGCGGGGCCATCTGCTATACATTTTATTTGCTCACGTTTGGAAGATAGTGGACAACGGATCTTCGTGTCAGCCGTGGATTTTGCGACAGCGAATTAGCACGTTCATTCGGCAGAAAGTAAGCAAGGCTTAGTGCAGAGCTGGTTCGTTGTAGAGCCTCCCTTTGTGCTGCTCAGTGAAGTGGTGCTGATGAAGCCCAAACAAATAGCTTTGTGCCCTGTAAGCCCGGGGAACGTACTTCTGGGCTGAATCCCCGTGGGCAGTGACAGGCGGGTACCTGGCGGGACCACAGGCTTCTGAGTGTGCAGCAGCCGCTCCTTAGCAACCTGGGTCTTGAACTAACAAGTTACTACACTGGCTTTAGGACAGAGAAGGAAAAGGTAGACACAGTCAGTTCTGACAAAGCCCAGCCTCTGTTAAGTGCCTACTGTGTGCAGGAAGCAGGTGAGCCACCGGGACTCCAGGGAGGGCGGGAAGGCGGGGCCTGCTTGTCTCAGTTTGGGCCGCAGAAGCAGATGCTGACATGAGGATTCGAGGACCACGGGTGTATTTAGTGTGATCCCAGGAAGCACGGGCAGAAACGTGGAACACATGAGACCAGCTGCATGGTGGGCGCCTGCTAGTTCCCCCGGGATTCCAACGGGATGCAGCCTGAGGCTGGTCCACCCAGAGCGAGGGAGACGGGGCAGCGCACCCGCCATGGCTGCTTCGGGAGCACCACCGGCCTGGAGGTCCAGCTTTCCCGAGCAGGCGGGGCGGGAGCCGGGGGCTGCTCGGCAGGTGCTGAGGGCCAAGCATGGGGTGAAGGGTGCCCGACAGGTGCAGGAGTTCAGAGGAGGGAGCGCGTCATGGGATGTGGCAAGGGGGCCCTTTACGGACAGGGTGGGGACGGAGGGCGCAGAGAGTCAGGGAGGTGGGGGGTTCTCAGGGGCTCCCAAAAGCCTGAGCTGATGGCGGAAGTTTGACTGAGGTGCATCTGCTCAGGGGTGCCCTGCGGGGCACCCGGCTGGCCGATCATGGACCGTGTTGCAGGACCGCAGATATTCAGCGTGAAATTTGAGCAGAGACACGTGAAGAAGAGCTTGGGTGTGGAGACCCTCCTGCTTGTCTCCCAGTACCCACCTTCTCACCGCCCAGAGCAGTAGGGTTTTCAGCTGGGTCCATAGCTGGCTGGACACGTGCAGACGTCATCCCAGCCTCTCTGGCCGCCAGGTGTGGCCAGATGCCTAAGTTCTGGCCGAGGTGTGTCGGGGGGGTGGGGGTGAATGGAAGGCATGGAAGCCCTGTGCCCCTGCTGGACAGCTCCCCCCTTCCTCTCCCCTCCTCCCTCGTGGCTGGAGTGTGCGCTTGGTGGGGGAGCATCAGGCGGATGAAGGTGGCACTTTGGGTAGAGCAGAGAATCAGGGCAGGGGGACCCTGAGCGCCTGGAAACCTTATGGAGCACAAGCACCCGTCAGCCAGGCTACACCTGTGTTCAAAAGTTAGGGTGGTGAGCCCAGCAGGAATACTCAGAGCAAGCCTGGGAGGGAGGGAGGCAGGAGGGCCACGCGTGCTTCTCAGCAGTCCTGCTTCTGCAGCTGGTGTATCTGTTACGCTGAGCTTTTGCATATGGTTCTGATGCTTAAAGCTTCGACTGTTACTCCTTTTAGACCTCAATTTGCATATTTGCAAACTGACATTATGGTGACAAGAGTCCCTAAAATATTGGAAGGGGGGTCAGGACTGAGAGACTGATGGAGAGGAGAGTCCAGGAGGTTCACGGAGGGTCTCGGGAGATGGCCTGAGGGAGAGAAGACGCTGAAGACCACGTCCTGGGAAATGCTGAAGGCGAAGAGCCAGTGGGGCGGGACCCTCAGCCCGCTGGGCCCACGTATGTCTGTGCGTGCGTGGGGACGTCTGTGAAGGAGGGGCATCTGGCTGAGAAAATGGATGGGGTCGGGGTGCCTTGGGAGGCTCTGCAGTAGCAATCATCTTAAACGAATTAAGCTGACATTTGGCAATTAACAAATTGTAATATTGCCCATTTATAATCTAATCGAATAAAATAGCCCAGATTTGTGTAACACAGCACAGCAGAGATGAAGATCGCACGAGCCTTTACTCTCAGTGGCTTTGTGATGCTGACGCTAATGTGAGATTAGAATTTAAGAGCGGGCGGCTGTGCTTAGGCCTCGCCTCTTGGCCAGAGGCATCAAAACAGCATCCTCTGCCTGCATCCTAGGGACGGTCCCAGGCAGTGAGCAGTGCCCGGAAGGCACCCTCTGAAGACCTGGGAGCTGAGTCTCCTCCTTCGGGTGCCCCACGTGGGCACACGTCCCTGGAGCATTCAGAGCAGGGGCCTCAGTGCTGTGAGTTGAGCTACCTTGTGTCGAGTCTTGTGCCTTTGGGAACTTTGTGCCTAAACCCCAAAAAGAGCTTCCCAGGGATCGTGATGCTGGCACAGGGTAGAGACTCAGGAGATGTGTGGAATAAGTCAGCCCATGGATGGACCACAGGCTTGGTGGGCCGTCAGGGCCTGTGTGATGGGTCGCTGAGCAACCCAGGCCTTCAGGAAATGTGTGCTTGCTAGAACCTCTGTTCCTTGGGGGGGTGGGGGGGTGTACACCCCAGCTTTTGTTCAAGCTTCTTTTCTCTGTTGAGGGTTCAGAGAGACTCTGTGACCTGTCCCTTGCCTAATCAGCCTCTTTCTATAGATCAATACGTACGTTCATGTCTTTAACTTTCATTGGGCGGTAACTTTGCGACCCATATGTACTTCATTAGTATGTAAAATGCTCTGCTACTTGAGCCGAAATCATATGCAGCCTGTCTGAAAAGCCTGGCAACAGAGGACAAACCTATTTCAATAGTTTATTAGTTACATTTCAAAGGATATACTTAATACGTTTCCCCTCAACCTCCAGACACCTTTTTAGGTAAAGTAACTCAATTTAAAACAAGAAGTCTGATCGTTAGCCTGAAAAAATACAATAAATATACTATTTTCCCCGTGTTTCCAGAATATTTGGAGTGTCCTTATTGCGATTTTGTTTCAGATTAACCATAGGATCATTTTTAAATTTAGAGGTACTTCATCTGAAAAGCTGTCTGGGTTGAGAAAAAACATATTGAAGATTTTTTTTTATAATGTAAATAACATGTTTAAAAGTAAGATTTTCATGTGTTTGTGGAATTTTTGTACATCGTGTAATTGATAAGCGTCTCGGAAAGTTTATTTTAAATTCTTTGTTATTGGTTTGGTTAAAAGAGACCAAGTGCTTCGACATTTATTTTCAACTGTCTACTCATAATACGTTCAGAAATAAAATATAAAGATTGAGGTTTTGGCTTGACCCAAACTTTACACTCTGCAAAAGATATTTGAAAAGGAGAAAATAATAAATTCGAAGTAGGAAATAGGGAGACGCGCCTGACAGTCTCCATCAACGACCTGTCTTTGCGATAGAGCTCCACATGCTCTGCAAACCTTTACGAGGACTTCATGCCTGGGGCCCGCAGGGGGGTGAGATGAGATTGTTTTAAACTGATGCAGTGTTCACAGGCCAATGCCCTTCTCTGAGTGAAACCATCTTGTTTGCAGATTGGGGCACATTTCACCGTCAGCGGGGGTCAGGAGACCGCTCAGATCCCTGGGTTGGGTGGTGTCGTAAACAAATCCCAGTTTTGTTCCCACAGCTTATCAGGGTCTCATCCAACCTTTGATGTATTTATGTCCAAGTCCAAGGATTCTGGGAGAAGCTCTGCCGCGCTCTCTGCACAGCGACGGTGGCTCGGGCTAGACCTGTGTCCAGGAGCCCCTTCGGATAAAAGTTTGTCTTTGTGTGTAAACCCGTCCCAGGGAGCCAGACCGAGCGGGGCTCCCCCCGCTGGGTTCATGGTCATCGACCACAGACCCGAAGACTGCCACGGTTGGCGAATTTGAAGTCCCAGCAAAAAGTAGGGATTAGAGAAAATCAGTAGAATAGTAATAACCCATTGAGACATTCTGGGAGAAATTTGCTTCCAAAACAAACTGGGTTTGTTAATCTAAACCCTGCTCGCGGACTTGACCCTTCCCGAGTCCTCCCCGGCTTCGGGGGCAGAGCTGGGCAGACTCGCTCCCAAGCTCACTTGTGCAGCCGCACCTCTTTAAATCTTTTTGAACCAGCGCTTACTGGCTTGAAATGTAATATATTTTATACTTGCATTTTCCTCTAGTTTTGTCTACATATGCCTCAGGGGGAAAATGCTTATATATCCCCCCGACCTTTTAATAAATTACTGCTGGGCTTAGAGACACGTTTTTCTCTGCACCTCGTTTTCCTGCCCTGTGGATTGAGATTTTCCTGTGAAAAGTTTCCAGGAAAACTAGGTGCAGAGATTTTCTTTGCCAGCGTGTCCGACACCCACCTCACACCTGGGTGGAGGGGCCACGACCACAGTGGTGCTTGGTATTTTAAGGGGCACATCCGTGTAGACTGAGACCTGTCAGTCGACAAGCCCAAGCCTGACTCTCTCAAGGCGGGTGGGATTAACTGTCACGTTGGTGCAGAGCGTTATAATCTCATAACTGATGCCAGCATCATGGACTGTGTGACATGTGACCGACTGTCTGAAACCCCTCCTCCTGGGAGTTGCGGAGTTGGGGGCCCCATTCTGGCCACTGGGTCCTCCTTCCCTCCCTCCTTCCCCATAATAGGAATAGGCTTATATGACAAATGCAAACTCTACGTAAAAATACAGTTATAGCCTCAGCTGCCTACAGAGCTGTTCAGAAGCCATAAAGTGTAATGAAGTGTCTCAGACAAGACCCTCTCTGACGACGCAGCTGAGAGTCCCCAGGACCCTGAGCTGCGGGATCCATGGCCAGAGGCAGCAGGATCATCTCCTTGCGAGAAGAGGAGAGCCAGGCAGGGAAGGCGGGATTTGAACTTGGCCTTGAAATGAGTAGGTTGTCATGTTCTTAAAGCTGGAATGCAGGCGAGACCTCGTTACGGGGAAGCAGTGCTTGTCGGTGTGGCCAGCGTCTGGGCAGCAGGGAAGGACGAGGGGAAGCGGCAGGCGGGGCCCGGGACGGCCTGTCTGACACGTGTGCCAGGGCTTCTAGGGACCCATGACGGGGACTCTGTGCTTCTAGCCACGGCTGCCTCTGTTTATCTCTTTGAAGCAGTTGTAACTCATCCTCAAGCCTTCCTCCCAAGCTGGCTGCTATCTGCACTGGAACTGTGTAATTATTTGTGAGCCTCTGAAATCAGAATTTTATATTTTTTCAACTTTTATCTCTAATAAATTGATCTGTTTGTTTTTCGCTCCTCGCTCAAGGCCTGAAGATCGTTCTGGTGTAGATTCCGTCACCTGGCACGTCAGCCATCTGCACAAGCCTGGCCTTACAAGGCTCTCCTCCAGGCCACTGTCACCTGAGGGTCCACACCCGTGGGTCACGGGAGCCCCTCAATTACAGACACGTGTGATAACCAATCTTCAGTCGCTTCACGTGGTTGGATGCATTGTTTATTCCTCTTCAAGTGCAGTCAAGCTATCAATAAACTGACTATTCCATTAGAGCTCTTCTGTATCTGAGTCCCATGTGCCAGTTGAGAACCTGAGATGCGTCTAGTTCTTTCTTACACAAAGTTGGCGCTTTTGTCGTTCTCCAGTATTCACGCACCTCTCTTTGTTCAGCGTGATTCCTCAGATGTGACTAAACGTGGTCAATTTAAGATTTCCGGAAGAGGATTATATCCAGATGCGCGATAAAACGTGCCTGGGGAGGGATTTCCAGGACACGAAGGAGGTGGCTGGCCATTGCGGCCCTCGGGTTGCACCCTGCATCTCACCTGCCCCGCCGGTGCCCCTGGGGCTCAGGTGAGGTCCCGGGCCCCCCACCCCGTTCCCAGGAGACCAGGGTGCAGTGATTGGAGGAGTCACCCTGGCGGGAAGGTTTCAATAAATTCAGCCACTCTCTCCAGGACGGCCTGAGAGAAGCAGGGTCTGGAATCAATTTGCAGCTTTTCCCTGACTCCACTCTGACTGACTTCTTTGATGGGCAGTTTTACGGAATACTTGCCCTGCTCTGCCGCAGGCCCTGCTCCCGGGGGGCTGTGCGCCCGCCGAGAAATCTGGGTGTCTCTGGGCTCCAGGCCCAGCAATGCTGAACTCAGGCCCGCAACACCCGTGCTTGTGGTGAGAGCAGCTTTATCTGTGTGCTAACTGTGCCCCGTGATGAATATCCCTCGGAGAAGATGCAGGGCCAGATCGGTTCTCTTTCCAAGGGATGTGGACCTTATAACACTATCCCGTCCCTGGACGCCCAAGGAATTTATGAAAACACCTACCAGGCAGTTATGCTACATCCAAAAATGGATCATTTCTCTTTTTCCTTTTTTTTCTCTGTTTAAATGCAGATTCTCTTTTGTCCAGCTTTTCACACGCATTTGGACTGGCTTCTCTTGGTGTGTGTCCTCTTTTGTTTAACCACCGGAAATTGGAGCTTCAGGGCTTTTGTTCTCACATAAAACCGTGGCTGCTTTTTCTCCCAATATTTGGAAAAGTCAAAAGGTGCCACGTGGGCTGCCCACACACAGGGTGGGGCGTGCAGGGGTCGGGGGCCGTGCTAGTTCCTCTCCTTTCCTCTGCCGCCCGCTGGGAACTTCTGTGTTGTCTTCCAAGGTCGGTAAAATTCCCTGTAAACTTCCATCCTTTAAACACTTTCCCTCAAAGAGGCTAATTCCAGAATTACCCACTAATCTGGACTGGATTAGCAGTCAGCTGTGTAGACAGACTGGCAGGGAAGCTCCTAGAAATGACCACCTCCTTGGCAGGGGTGCTGGACACGGACATTAGTGGGCTGGCTGTTGGGTGAAGGCTGAGACCCAGTTTCCTTTTGATTTAATGGGAAGAGGTCAAAGGGCCCCTGAACAGTATACAACACTCCAGTTCAAAGTAGATCTTGGAAGACACTGAAAGGAGAAGGAGGAATGTGGGAATGCAGTGGGACAGGGTTCTTTCATCCTAACCCAGTCGGGCTTTTGATTAGCTGTAGACGTTAAGACCAAAAAGAGAGCACCCCCAGAGCAGGCTCCCCCGAGCGAAGTGGAAGTTCCGAGGAGTGACGCACTTGTCCCGTTTCCAGCCGAATCTGTCAGGAAATTCTGGGAGCCTCTGAAAGAGAAGTCTTCCTTGTTTCCATGTATTTTGAATAAATAAAGTTGTTGGTGGTTCAGAAGTTGTCCTTACAACAGCGAGGATTGTTAGCTGTGAATTCTCTGCTGTGTGTTACACACACCATGTAATGGGGAGAACTGCCCATCCTCTCTCCCTCCCCTGCCCTCCCCCAGGTCCGCCCGAGAGCTCTGGGTAAGATCACAGGCAAGGAGCAGCTTCAGGAAAGAACCCGGGACCTTCCGGCCCTCGGAGGTGGAGCTGAACTGGCACAGGTGCCTAAGGCAGCAACCGGAAGGCGGAAGGCGGCGCGGAGGTGGGCCCCACCTGGAGACAGAGCATGCTAGAGGCGCTGGGCCCAGGCTGCTGAGAAGCGGGCTCAGGCGAAGCCAGCAGACTGCAAGAAGGAGGCCCTTGCGGAGCTGGACAGGAGTGACTTCTGTCAATTCCATTCAGTTATTCAAGAAATAGGCATGTGCGTTGCTTGCAATGATGACAAATTTAGGAAAAAAATCCGATGTGACCTCCAAGCCCCCCCCACCCCCGGGACAGGATCTCTGGTCCGAATTCCCGCCCTCCGGCCCAGGGGGGCCGTGGCCATTACAGAGCATCCCAAACCCCGGGTCCAAACTCTAAGATGTCTAGGAGATGAGGTGACACAGATGAAAGTAATATGGGGCAGGTGGATCCTTCTCGGGGACGGCGATGCTGTCGCCCACGCAAAGCTGGGCTTTATGGGAGGATGCGAGGGAGGGGGGCTCCCACCAAGGACTGCACTTTAATTCCTCTTTGTGACTTGTCCCAACTCTTCCTTTCACTCCTTCCTTTATTCAAACAACCTTTTGGTCACTCACTGTTGTCACTATGAGAGAGAGATGCTGGGGAGGAAAGTAACCCACAAACCTTCCAAGATCTCTGCCTTCACCTGTCATTACTCCCAGACAGATACCTGTATCCCGTGCCCACACATAGGATGTGTGGCAGGAGGGCCAGCTCAGGCACGAGGTGCCCGAGGGAGTCACGCGAGTGCTCAGCCCTCTCCCCAGTGGATTGAATCATTACGTCTCGGGGAGCCCCAGGCACCAGCAGTAGTCTCCCCAGGTGATGTCCAGGTGCAGCCAGAGCTGGGGCTGCCGCGTAGAGCAGTGTCCCTCCAAGTGTGGCCTTGGTCCAGCAGCAGTAGCCCCTGGGACTGCAGAGGTGCCGTCCCACCCAGACCTGTGGAATCGGTGTCACCGAGCCGTCTGGGGGTTCTGACCTGCACTAACGTCAACTCCAAGAGTCAGACGGGGAGAGGCTGGTGCAGAGCTGTCACGGGGCACATATACTTACACACAGGGTGGAGTGCCTCCTATGAGCCAGGTCTACGAAGAGCAAAAGAGAAACATGCTTGCCCTCCAGGGATTTGCAGTCCGTCCTGGGAAACATGCAGAGCAATTGGACATCAGTAACAGGACAGACTAACATGGAAATAATCGCAGACTTGGATGGTTTTCTGGTGACGTGGGTGACATTCAGAGGCTAGTTTTTAAACTCCAATCACAAGCTGACTGCGTGCATTAGTCCACAGTCACACTTCCTTTCCTACTGAGTTTTGTGGCCTTTTTTCCCTTGGTCTTTGGCATTGCTTGTTGGAAAACTGAGCCTAAAAGGAATTTTCCCCCTGGTAGATGATTTCCTTTTTCTGCTTGTATGTTGGGAAAAAATGTTCATGATCCTTGCAATTTGATAGAAATTCAATAACCTCACTAGGATGTGTCTCAGCGACTGACCTCTATTTTTTTTTTCTGAACAAAGATATGCTGTTTTCATCTGCAGATTCAGTACTTCACTCATTTCAGAATAATTTTTGTGTTGTATCTCTGATTTTTTAAAACACAACTCAACAATTCTTATGTGGCTAGACCTAGCCCTTCATGGCTATTAAAAGTTGCTAGAGGTGTTTAGAGTGGGATATTCTCATAGGCTGGCATTGTTTTCTCAGATATGACACCAAAAGCACTAGCAACAAAAGAAATAAACAGATAGATTGGACTTGACCAAAGTTAAAAACTTTTGTGTTTCAAAGGACATTATCATGAAAGTGTAGAGACAAACCACAGAATGGAAGAAATATTTGTAAATCACAATATGATAAGGGTTTAATGTCCATAATATATAAAGAACTCTTACAATTCAACAATAAGAAGGCAACCCACTTTAAAAATGGGCAAAGGATTTGAATAGACATTTTTTCAAAGAAGGGATGCAAAGAAGGTTTACAGGAAAAGATACTCAACATACTCATCAAATACAAGTCAAAAGCACAATGAGATATCACTTCACAGCCACTTGGACGGCCATGATGAAAAGGTGAACAATAGCTGGTGTTGCAGAGGGCGGGAGATGTTGGAACCTGATACAGTGCTGGTGGGAGGGCAAGGCGGTGCGGCCACTTTAGAAAACAGTCTGGCAGCTGCTCAAAGCTAAGCTGAGTTACCACGTGACCCCGCGATTCCACTCCTGGGTATATACCCCCCAAACTGAAAAGCCCTGTGTACACAAAACCTTGTGTACATGGATCTTCATAGCAGCATTATACACAAAAGGCAAGAAGTGGGAAAAACCCAAATGACTATGACCTGATAAACGGATTAACAAGATGTGGTGTAGCAGTACAACGAAAAGTTATTCAGCCTTAAAAAGGAAGACTACGTAGAAAGGAAGGTTGCAACATGGATGAGACTTGGGAATGTTGTGCCACGTGATTGCAGCCAAACGCAGAAGACCCCGTATTGTATATGATTCCTCACGTGTGAAGCTTCCAGAACGGGCAGATCTACAGAGACGTTAAATAGATCAGGGATGGCCTGGGAGAGGGCTGGGGGCAGGGGAGGAAGTGGGCGTAACCCCAGCGGGCACGGGGTTTCTTTCTGCGGTGAGTAAAGTGCCAAAATCAACTGCGGTGAGGACTGCGCCACTCTGGGACTGCACTGAAAGCCACTGAATTGTATACACTGCATGGGTGCCTCTTGTCGTCCGGGAAGTATATCTCAGTAAGGCTGTTAAAAACTTAGTAGGTGTCTGACCTACGTGCTTCTGGTCACTTCCATATGCCCCTAGCCACACCCAGAGGATATTTCAAGAATAATTCTCAAAGTTGCTTACTTTCTCCGCTTTCCTGCCCTCGGGACCCTGGCCCCTCCCCCCCATTCTAGCTGGGCTTCCTCCACTCCCCACCCTCCGCCCCGCCCCCGGCCAGTTTCATCCTGGAAATAACCGTGGAGGCCACACCTCCGCGTGCTCTTAGTCATGTTACCAAATGGGCAGGGTTTGCGCCTTTTGCTCTCGAAGCCCCTCCTGGTTGCCTCTGTTCCTGCTCGGATCTGGAATCGCTTGGTTTTTCCTTTCCTTAAGGCTCCACATTTTGGACTTTCTCCATCCACTTTCATATCTGCTTGCTGTGTTCTGTACCAGCCTTTCCTGAGACCAGTTCTTTCTTGAAACGCCTTGACGAGTGCAGCCAATACGGCCAACACGCAGCACTCACCTAGCTCTTTTAAGGTCTTTAAAACTTTTCTACTTTGAAAAAAGAAGCAGAAACAGTACGATTCAACTCCCATAAGCCGAAAACCAGGTTCACCATTTCCTAACAGTTTTGCCCTAATTGTTGGAGTGCTGTAAATTGTGGCCTTATGGAAAGAAGAGGGCACAGCAATGTCATACTAGGAAAGTCCACTAACAACATAAACCTACCAAACCATCAATCAGCCGGTCAGTACTTGGTTCCAATTTTGTGCTCAACGTTCTGAGGACACAGAAGGAAAATGAAGTGTGGCAGCCACCCCCTGAATTCTGGGTGGGGAGGCCTGGTAACTTACCCGAAACCAGTGTGGAAAGGAAGAGACTGTAAAAGTAATAGAAGTTCATAGAAGGCTGGAAGAATTCTAAAATTATCATTGTGAGGAAACTTAGAAATTGTCCTCCAAACTCCTATTCTGTGGACAAATCCTCTCTACATCTTTTCTTACCAGTGATCCTACAGTCTTGGCTAAAATATTTTCAGTGTTGAAACCCACGACCTAGGGGTGCAGTCCATTCTGCCTGCCCTGTCGGCGATTTTCCTCATTCTCGATCGGAAAGGGCTTTGCTCTAAGCTTCACCTCTTGGCCCCAGGTCAGTCCCAGCACGTGGCTCCCGGCTGACTCCATCCCTTGGTGGGGCTTGAACGCAGAAGGCAGGGCAAGCGCAGACTCCGCACCGCACCTGCAGCCATCTGAGGCCGTCTCCACCCCCCATCCCAGCGGAACATTCTGGATTCTCTCTGACCATCCCCAGCATCCACGGTGAGGACCAAGAGCTCCGCGGGCTGCAGGGCAAGACCACCGTCTTCCTCAGCCGTCTCCCCTCCCTCGGCCATAGGGATCGGGGCTTTGGGGTTCGGAACGGAGCCCTAACAGCCCGTAGCTGAAACCTCTCCTCTTCCGGCCCCATATCACCCTGTGGGGTGAAGGGGTGTGGGACTCAGGGTCCTCCAGCCCCCATGGCCAAATTCTACCTCCGGGTTTGCCTCAGACCACCAGGCTCTTCATCCCACTCACATTGTCTCCATGAGAACCCAGGCCCCTGGGGTCACCCCACACACACGGCTTTGTGGATCCTCTCTTCCCACGACTGTTTCCCTTCTCCCCTCAACTCCTGAGGCCATGACACTAACCAAGCTTGGTTTCAGGGCCCTCAGGTTGTATGTCCCTTCCAAGGCTGGGACCTTAATCCCCAAGGCAGGGTGCTGGAGGCCTGACAGTTGTCCGCCTGGGGGCCCTCTGAGTCCCAGGGGTGGGGAGAGGGGGGTCTCGAGCCTTTGCAAAGGGTGATGCAGGCCAAGGTCCCTCTAGGACCTCCTGGTGGTGAGGTGACCTCAGTAACTTGGCAAAGACTGCAGTGTCAAACCAATTGCTGCTTTTTTTTTTTTAAGGTAGAATTTTAGTTATTCCCTTCACATTCTAGTTTTTTATTTAATTGGTATCATAAGCCATGGCTCAAAATTAACGGAGGCATTGCTACAGTATTAGGTAGATACTCCATATTAATGATTGAGTAAAATGAATTAGGAGCAAAGTTTTCTGAGGGGCATTTTGCCCACTGAAACCTGAATAACTAATAAGGATTCTAGAAGTCAGAACGAGAAGCAAGAAGCTAGTGGATCTATCAACATAATAAGAACAAACAAAATGATCTCCGCAGGGGCCCCAATCACAGCATTTGAGAAACTTGAGTATTAGATAAAGGAAAATTGAAGAGTTTAGTAACAACAACTGGTAACAGTATACAGATGGATCAATTCTCCTGTGTTCAGATTAACGAGGAAAGTTGAGTTATTTCGAGCGTAAATATGCCAGCTGCATATTAATTTACATAAATTTGGATGCTCGCAGGAGAGCTAATTTTTGCCTTTTATAGACAGCAAGTATGGCCAAGTCTTTTGATATTTATTGTGCTTCCCAAAAGGAAAAAAAAAAAAAAAAGGTAGACTCCTCTTTTAATGGGTCATAACTTTCCAACACGAGAGAGAAGACAGAGCTGTGTGAGCACGCTGTCATGAATGGCCGATGTGTCGATGACCAGAAGAAACGTTGTACCAGAAGAAGGCATCTCAAGTGAAGTTTATATCTGTGTCCATGAAAAGGGCAGATGAATGCGGATGGCGTGGAGCCGTCCGCAGACAAAGGGAGCTGTGGGCAGCCAGTCCTGTCGGCTTTCAAAAGCCCGGCTGAACTCCTCAGTGCCAAGTGTCTGGAGGACACACTGATTTAGCCGTAATTCCGGACGGGCTACGGCCAGCTGTGAGCTGCAGATGGAACTCAGTGTGTGACTTGGAGGACTCAGGAAGGAGGAGAGGAACAGGTGGGCGCGAGACTGGGCTTCTGAAGTGACCTGGAGGGGAAGGAAGTGGCCCCGGGGACCAGCGTGGGAGTTGAGGCTTCATGCAAGGCTGAATATCAAGGGGCAGTGGTCTAATCCCTTAAACACGTGGCATTAGCGGTGCCTTCCACTCTGTGGAGGGTGATTTATTGCCTGACAACCGTGATGGCTGGGCGTCCAACAGCCAGAGCTGGCGATGATGAGAGGCTCACCTGGGTTTCCTCGAGGCTGGGCCTCTGCTTTTGAAGATGAGAGTTTTCTAGTCTTTGAGGATGAAGATTGAAATTTTGATGCTCTTTTTTCATGCTTATTCTGCTCATGACGTATTTACAAATGCTAATTCTGAAATACCAGTTTGTCTTGAAATGTGTTAGTTTTTATTTCCTCTTCCTATTTCAGTCCTGTGCAGCATGACATTATATTTCCTCCAAAATTTTTTTTTCTGTATTCTTCATAACAAACAATTTTGTCTACATACACTCTAACTACCTGTTTAGGAATTCATTCAAAGTTTTATTTTGCTGCCTTTCTGAATAAATTTTTATTGCTATGTTTGCCTCTCATGTGTTCTGTTAAACGTCAGTCAAAGTGATTTTATAACGTGGCTTTTTAGTTCCTAATATTCACTAGATACAGTAACGCTATTTGCCCTTGCGATGGCCGTGGCTAGTGTGAGACAATTTCCCAGCAAATGTGCTCTGTTTGTTACCTAGTATATGTCCGTATTGACCATGAGACACAGTTTCTTCAGCGTTGTGATGTCATATTTTCCTTTCAGAGTTAATGGATTAGGTTGCATTCCCAGAACTTTAAAATTGTTCTCAATACAAGTTACATTTTTTCAAAATATTTTCTTACAAAATTGGGGTGCATTTTATACATTTTGTGTGAAGTAAACATGATGTTTATAGCAAATAATTAATAATCTGAGTATCAATTTCCCTGTGACCTGAAATTGTCTCATTAGTGCAAAAGCATAAATATACTGAATTGTATTTATCTTAATGTGATTTTCATCTTGATGTAGTTGGTTTGACAATGAAGAGGTTGGCAATAGAGAATTTGAGGAACTATGGACATTTTGTATCTATTATAGCTGACGTAGAAAACCAAAATAATAAGTAGCAAACACTACTTTGTGATTTCTGAATTCTTTCTTCTTTTTTCCAGGGAGGAAATATTCAAGTTATTAACAAATTTAGGCATAGAAAAATAAAATACATATCTGATTTTAAATTTTCTAAGTTAAAAACCTCTCAGGAAATCTTAAATTTCTTGTTTTAATATTTTGTGTTTATTATCTTTTGCTGACTTCTCTATCGCAAAAACAAAACATACAAATACTGAAAATAATATGACAAAAACTGAGGTTCTCACCTTTCAAGATGAACAAATGCTGTGTGTTAAAATATTTGCTTCAGTCCAGTCTGTGTACAAGGTAAACAAAGTGTGTAGGTAACAGCAGAGCCTCTGGGTCGCTTTGCTACTGACCTGCTACAGCTGCAGCAGAAGAGGACAGAGGGAGCCCCTGCCGCGGGCTTTTCCTTCTCCAAACGGAGCCACTGGCGGCGCCACAGAATTCGATACCATCCGAAGCTCTCACTCAGGCCTCGTGCCCTTAGACTTTGCAGGCTGTTGGGAAAAAACACAATAACAACCAAAAGGACGGTGAGGCCTCGAGGACGTAAAAGCCCGAGGTGCTTAGACTTTGGGGCAAGTACTTTGGATCCAGGCCGCTTTGCTGCTCACTCGCCCCGGGCAGGTTTGTTCAGGAGCCGCAAAGGCCCAGGCGCTCAGAGCCCTGGGCTCGAAATGCTGCTCGTGAGGTCAGGGGTTTGGAAATCGGGCCTGGGTTATGCCTGGGTGAAACCTCCCCCACTTCACAGGTGAGGACACTGTGGCCGGGGTAGAGCAAGCTCTTTGGGACGCACCGTGAAGGTGACAGTGTGAGGCTGACTCCATCCTCCCCTTCTCAGCACCCTCCTGTGAAGTCAGCTCTTCCCTAATCGATCTGAACCAGCGCCAGCAATTTTAACATTCAGTAGGTTTCTGGACCATATTTCTTATACTGGGCTTAGAATGGAGGGCAAACCGAAGAAATGTATTATTCTGCCTACTACCTAATGGGGCTTGAGTGCTAAAAGGAGAAGCTGTAAGAAACAGCAGAAAGGGCTTCTTTTTCCAAGTAAGTGTCACATGATTAAATGGTTAACAGGTCCAAACTTCCCAGAGGTCGTGGACGGCCTTCAGAATGCTCCTGGGGATGAAATAGCGTTGGCCGCATACCCAATGCTAGAAAAACAGTTAGTGCTGTTTGCTGATTCTAGAAGGTCTCTGTGCCCATGGAGGGGTCGTTTATGTAGATCTTCTGAGAGAATCCTGTGCGTCGTCTTCGTGCGTTTTTCATCAACTTTGCTTATCATTAATGTAGCCTTAAATCCTGGTCCTTGTGGGAGGAGAGGTGTACTCACCTGCCCATTTAATCGTATGGGAGCCTCCAAGTGTGTGTTATTCATCAGATTATAATCATTTTACAGACAACAGCCTCAGGAGAGAGTTCCTTCCTTAAGAATGCCTCCTACTCACCCACGATGGGGTCACAGCTGTGCGTACCCTATACCCTCTGTAAGTTTGGTTTCTGTGGTATAGATTTGGAAATAGTTTATGCCAGTGATCAATCTGGGGAACTCTTCCAATTCTACCACCTGGTGATGTGACATGGTTACAGTAGACAGGCTCAGAATATGACACGACTGGCACAGTTACAAGCTGGGTGAGCTGCAGTTTGTTCTGTACCTTCTCATCTGTAAAATGGGCACAGGGCATCTTGATTACCATGAAAATCAGAGCAGGAGCTGTTGTTGTTGTTACGCAAATATTAACACAAAGTGGGCCTCGTGGAAAGATGCGTGAGTGTGTGCCAGGAGGAGACCCAGGTTAGACTCTAATCTGGGCCTGATTCTCCACAAAAGGGCACTGTTTTCTCCCAATTCTGCATTTTCTGCTCAGGGGTCCTACTGATGGCACCTGCTGCTGGGACGAGATTCTCCTCTGGGTCTGCAGTTGTCTCCATGGAAACGGCACCGTTGCCAATGGTGCTTCTCAGAGAGGATGTAGGGGATGCTGCAGCTTCCGGGCCGGTGGCTTTGCTGGGGTCAGTCACTGCCTCCCGTGAGGCGACCGGAAATCCTGCGGGACTTCAAACACTGGTGTAACCGGCAGGCTTTCTGGAAAAATAAGACGAATCCTCAAAACTCTGCACAGAGGCTTGGTACCGGACCGGCTTGGGGAGGATGGGTGTCTTCATCTCGGGAAGGACAGGGGTGGCCAGCTTGTTCAATGTGCCCTCTTATCTCCTTGGAGGAAAATAAATGATATGAAAATCTGCCCATTCTCATGCACTGCAGCAAGTTTCTCTCTTTATCTCTTAGCTAAGAAAAAAAAATCACAGGAGCAATCCAGAATAATGACCATCCAAAAATTATGTGTATCTGGCTTTGGGTTTTGCTTTTGTAGGTACATGTGAACGTGCGCCTGAAGTTCTGTCTGAAATTTTGCCTTTTACCAAATAAAGACACCCCCCGCCCCATAAAGCTGGGGAAGAACAGGAGAAGCCAAGATGCTGCCCACCTTCTGCCACAGCCCGCCCTCCACCCTGGCCAGCTCTGAGGGCCCCCAGAACTGCCCTCCCTGCCCCCCAGACACACCTCTGCCCCCCACCCCCAGGAGAGAGGAAGGGCAAACCCTGCGATGCGAGACCAGCATAGCCGAGATGGGGCTGTGAGGAAATCTTCACATGAGACTCGCCCCCGGTCCAGGAGTCCACGTGGTGGAGGGTCAGGTCCACTGGTCACTGGAAACCTGCCTTTGTGATCCCGCCCCTCCGTGATCACCGGCTCCCCCGACCCCCCGACCTCACACTGCCGTTTTCCAGCACCATCAACGAGCCCCAGCACGTGTACAATAAACGCTGCTCTCTGACATTCAATTCTGACTCAGCTTTTTAAATGGCATTAAATGTAACTAATGCAATCTCTTTCTAACCTCAGTTTTTTGTATTTCACTTGTAAGCTCTACCACGGAAAATGAGATTTTCTTAGATCATAGAATCTAGGAATTAAAATGCAGTTTGAAAGACTTCTGTGGGTAATAGTCACTAAAATATTTTACTTTTGATTCATACACTTAAATTTTTTAATAGAAATGTTATCCAGTGTTTTTACCGGAGTTTTCTGTAGAGTATTTCAAGACCCTAGACCCTAGTTATATTCTGCATAGGAAAAATGATTTTCTTTTAAAAATGGTATTTATAAACCGTTTTCATACTTTTAGCAAAGTTAAAGGAATTAATTGTATTGTTTCTTCATATGCGTATATAAATGCATGTATCCATGTAACTTTTTATTGCATTTGTAGGAGGCACTATGTGTTCTAGATCAGCATGGGTTTGTGATGTGCACCCTGATCTGGAATGTGTCCCAGGGTGCAGTGGTAAGTTTCAAGTTTAAATCCAGTAACTGGGCTTTTTCCACAAATTAGCAGCCGCTGTGGTCAGGTGCCTCCTTAACGCTGGACGTTCCCGCGTGATTTCTGTGATGGTGGCTTCACCCCTGTTCCCTGACTTGGCCGCTCTGTTGCGGGGCGGTGCGGGCCAGGCTCGGGGTAGCCCGGGTGACCTTGACATCCACTCTTGGGAGACGGCGCGTGGCTCTGCTGGAGAATGTCGGTTTAACGGGAGCGGCCGCTCCAGGCTGAGCCCTTTCTGCTCCCTTCCCGTCTATGTATCTGTTGAGGGATGGGGAGGGGTTAGCGCCGTCCCGGAACCCTGGATCTTGTCAGGCCCCAGTCCTCAGGTGCAGAGAGCAAAGAGCAAGAGGGTGAAGCTTTGACGTTATACTTTTACATGTTGTTGGGAAGTTAAAAAAAAGGTTCATAGATATAATGGCACCTAGGGCTTTGTGTCCATGTACATATAAGACACATTTAAAATATTCACAGAAGGTTTTCAGGGAACATCATGTTCACAGATGTCACTGGTTCACAAGCAGATGCAAGTGTCTATCGTATAGAAGGAGCTGTGATTGTGGTCACTCGGAAATCTCCCCGTTTCCCCTGGGCCTCTGCCCCCAGGCTGGAGACGCTCCTGTCACTGCCGTCTGTTTCAATGTCCCCACTTGGACGCGTCCAGTGACGGATTCCTGCCCAAGACACAGAAGCAGGAACAAATCCAGGCTGGTAAGAGATGAGAGCTACAAGCAGGAAACCCCAGCACAGAAACAGGAGCCTCTGGCCACGTCTGGCCGTGCGTGCCCGTGACCTCGGCAGGGTCATTGGGAGGCGGCACCGGGTTTCCTGCCGCAGTGAATTATGTTGGGGGGCTTGGCGGGGGCCACAAGAGGCCAGGTGTCCCCACCCAGGCCTGTGTCCTGGAGACTCACTTTACCCACACCCTCCAGCCAGGTTTCTGGTTTCGAACTTCTCCCTCGCTTTAAGAAACATCCTTGGAGACAGCTCCGAACTTGGCTGCTTCTGTCACCAGCCATCTTTGTCTTTTGTCCTCAACCTCTGCATCTCAGGAGCCGATGGGAAGGGTCGGGTTTCAGCAGAACATGTGTTTCCCTGCACTGAAATGTGGACTACTCCCTGGCGTAAACAACGGTGTATCTGAGGCCAGAGACAGACTCACCGATGGGTATCAAAGCCTGCTGGAACCGCAAAGCGTTACTGGTTGTTTTCTAAGGAAAGGTAGTTCCTGCAAGACAGGCCCCCCATCCTCGGTAGCCCCTCACGACTAGAGCAAGCACCTAGCATCACCGGCCAAGAAAAGAAAGCATCCTCTAACTGTTAGTTCTTTTCTTTTCGTAGGAGGGATGGGCTGAGTAAAGGACCCAACAGCACAGAGATATTTGTTTTAAAACACCCACAAGAAATGAGGGAAGCTAATATTCTTTGTAGGCCTGAAATATAGGAGAAATGAAGGCTGCTTTATTTAAGAGGCGATGGGTTGGATCAGTCTTGTGGGCAGTGATACATAATAAAGAAGGCAAGGGGACCCATCCAGCATTATTTTCTATATTAAAATGTGTGAGTTTTGCCATGCTCAAGAGGAACCAACAGTAGTGAGTAGAGAAACATGCTTTAAATACGGTAAAAATAATCAGTGTGGGGCTTCCCTGGTGGCGCAGTGGTTGAGAGTCCGCCTGCCGATGCAGGGGACACGGGTTTGTGCCCCGGTCCGGGAAGATCCCACATGCCGCGGAGCAGCTGGGCCCGTGAGCCATGGCCGCTGAGCCTGCGCGTCCGGAGCCTGTGCTCCGCAACGGGAGAGGCCACAACAGTGAGAGGCCCGCGTACCGCAAAAATAAATAAATAAATAAATAATAATAATAATAATCAGTGTGAACACGTTCTTCACCTCCAGCTTTTCCTTTACACACAGGACGTGTAACCCTGAAATGACACGTCCTCCTCTGCGGTGACGGATGCTGAGGTCCCTGTGTTCAAAGCGCTGGGATGGGTTTCCTGAGCCTCGTCATGTTTGTCAACCTTCAGAAACCAAAGCTTTTTGTCTAAATGCAGATTTAATGCAAAATTCCTCTCTTCATTGTACTTTACCTATACATAAAAACTCTATTTTTCAAAGGACATAATTTATTATCCATATCTTATTTATACATTAAAATTTTATTTAAAAATAAAGTACGGTAAACCCAATTTGCATCCTTCAACGCAAAAGTTTATTTATTTACACATAAACTGATTAAAAATTTCTTTGCCTTAGGTGGTACACGGATATGTTTTAAGATCTCCGTAAAATAGAATAAAGTACTCCCTGGGGAGTACTCTTACCTGGGGCACACAAGTAATAGTAAAATAACTGAAAGTCTAACACATGTACTCATTCATCTGCCCCCAAAGGAATTTTTGATGTTACTTCTTCTTTGTTTTAAAACCAGGAGGGAAATTCAGAGTAACATGCTAAATCAAACCTTCACTTCTGAAAAATTCTTAAACTTTCTGCGAGGTTGGAGATAATGTTTTTAAAATGGCTAAGTGCCTGCTGAGACTGCTAAGCATAGATGTTGAAGCACTAGTCCTAGGATTATGGAGTTTTAGTAACAAATCAGAAATAACTTTACTGTATACAAGATGAAGCACTAGACTATTACATTATGAAGACCATAGAAAGTGGTTTGTACATTTTATTTTCTTTTACTGTCTGTTTAAATTTCAAAAAAACCCCAACTCTTAAGGTTAGGAAAAATATTCAGTAAATAGTAAAGTTTCCATTTTAAAACCACTTAAAAATTGAGAAATACTCAAAGAGCAATAGATACGTTAAATAACTAAAAATAACTTTCACACGGTTCTAAGCCTTAGGGGAACGTACTGTTATGTACGCATGTTTCGAATTTTTATATTTCTTTCTTCCATTTTTATTAGTAGTCTTCACACATGGTTTTAGTAAAATCTTTATCTCTCATGAGTTGTATTCATTTAAACAGTGAAGAAAGAGCTTTCCAAGTTCATGTTTTTGTTAGGATTGAAATAAAATTCTTTAAGGTTCAGCATTTTCCTTGTGAAAAATAAAAAGTGTTAAAAAGGCGACATTTTTGGACGAGGTTTTGATAAGAGTTTTAGGACTGACTCAAAGCTTTCAAATTTCTAGGAGAAGAATAGGATACTTACATCGGAGCGACCACACTGACGTTTTACACCGGTTAATAGTCCTGTGCTCTGTTCAGTATTTTAAGACCTAGAAGGGCGAGGAGTGACTCGGGAACGTGCGGGGGCAGCGCCAGCAGGGGGCGGTGGGGAGCAGAGCCGCCGGCAGAAACCCGAGGGTAAGACCGAAACCACGGGTCACGGCCGGAAAAACGAAGCTGAACTTGCTTTGAAGGTCTCCTGCATTACTGAAAAAGAGAGAAGAGGAGAGATTTGAAGAAGTGTTTCTGATCGTGAATTTTGTTAGGACTTTAAAAAATGGCTTTCATTAGTTTAAAAACTCCATATGGTTTGGTACCATTTACATGAAATGTCCTCAACGGGCAAGTCTACAGACAACGCAGGTGGTCGCCTGGGGCTGGGATGGACGTCTGGGGGATGCCGAGGGGAGGAGGGTTTCCGTGGCGTAGGCACCAATTAAAGTCGTGGAGGTAAGTTCAGAACTCTGTGAAATACTAACAGCCGTTGAATTGTACACTGTAGATGAAAGAGTTATGTGGTGTAAGGATTGCATCTCGACAAAACTGTTGCTTTAAACTTACGGCACTTTAGAAATCTCCAAATTTATTTCTAACGAGTATTAATGTGTTTCTGGATAATAAATTATAATTGCCCTAGTGACTGAAATTTCTGTCAGCAGTTTCATTTCAAGCAGATGTAGGTTAATTTATATCATTTTAGGTGAACCCAGGCAGTTTCTCAGGAGCCCCGGGAGAGAGCAGGTCTGCGGGCAGAGCTCCCTGGTGGTCCTCTGCTCCCCTCCGGGGCCCCCCTTTCCCCTCTGTGGACGGACCGAGGCCTTTACCCCTCAGCTGTGGTTTTAACTCTGCCATCACAGCACTTCCTCTTGCCTCTGCTCACTTGTGACTGAGTGGAAACCGAGAAGACCTTCCGTTCATTTCCAGCAACTTCTGTACAACCTTTGCACATTTGAGTGAGGGGGGAGAAACGATTTTATTGTCGAACATTTGCTAAGCCCGCTTTGGAAGCAGATGTTTGAACCTTCTGTTAAATTGCTCGGGTTTGGACGTCTGAATAAAACATTACTTATATTTTAAAGTTTTAATAAAATTAGTTTTTTATTTAAAATATTTAATTAAAACTGTAAGAATTTCCAAAATTGGGATTTTATGTGTAATAAATGATAGAGCAGGCAGTCAGATTCATATACATTTAATAAATATATGTCTAACTATATCTCCTGACTTTTTAACTCAGCATTTTTAAACTTTGCAAAGTGGGGATATGTGTTTTTCAGACATAGGACCATTTCTGGAGAAATGTGGTTTGAATCACAGAAAGGAAAATTCCAAGTTGATTAACTTTATACTCTGTACTCTTTTCTTTATGAAGAAAGATCTTTTGTGCTCACTCTTGAATTCTTTCATTTCACTGGATCTCTATACAGCCAGTAATTGGAACATACTAGCTTATTTGTTTTCTTTTCTTCTTCAGGATAAATACTTTAAAGACATCAAAACAAAAAGTCACCCGTCTGGTTCTCCCAAACGGTGGTCTGTCTCACAGAGATGTCCAGCCCCCATGGCGTCCTGGAGATGAGATGACAAAGCGGTGACTTTTTTTTTTTTAACATCTTTATTGGAGTATAATTGCTTTACAATGGTGTGTTAGTTTCTGCTTTATAACAAAGTGAATCAGTTATACATATACATATGTTCCCATATCTCTTGCGTCTCCCTCCCTCCCACCCCTCTAGGTGGTCACAAACCACCGAGCGGTGACATTTTCCTTGACAGTTTTCACTTTGCAGGTTTACCCAGCTCCCCAGTCCTTTCCTTTTCTCATCTCACTGCCCACCGCCAGCAGCCAAATATGCAAAAAGAAGGTTGAAACCCCCCAAAGTATTGACGTAGAAGAGCTGCAGGAGCCTGGCGGAAGCAGCCTTCCGCGACGACGTGTTTACATGTGTGTCTTTGCTGATCTCCAGTCCTCACAGTCTGACTGCGGTGGCCATGTCCGCCCCATCTGTCTTGAGGCTTATTTCTCTGTGTTGAACATGTCACCTCTCGGAATGTGCAGAGCGTCTCCCATTTACGGGAGAATCTTAGCATCTTAGAACTGGCAGAGTGGTCTGAGGCTGTGTGGTCCATCTCCCACCCCATACGACAAGTGCTTTCATGAAACTCATCCTGTGTGGAGGATGTGGTCTTATTTTTTCCGGAAACAGGCGGCCTCTACCTGCTTAGGCTAATGGACGGCTCTCATGGTGACACAGTGTGACCTTTCTTGTCACACAGGGGGCCTCTCCACTTGTCCATGGCTGTCTGTCACACTCAGGCCATCGAACTGCCCCCCGAAGCAGAAAGAGGGTCACCATCTCAGAGACGGGCTGTGTCGTCTTAGACCCGAGGTAAGGTCACCAGGGAGGACCCTTGCCGTCCAGGTACAAACCTGTGCTCCCTGAGCAGTGGCCCCCACTTACTCACATATTTTGTATTCTAGTGTAATATACGATAGTAACCCTGCTGCCGAATATGCCTTCTGACTGTGGGATTAGGAGCACAAATGCATCCGTGTACTTTTGTCAGGAACAATTGACTTAACATTTCTTCTTCATAATCAAAAGGTGCTTCCTGAGCAGTTACAGGCTCGGTGCTGCTCTGTGGTTGAAACAGAGAACACTGCTTGATTTGCGTTCTGTCCTCTGGTCGAGGATGGTTTATACAGTCAGAAGACTTGGAATCACCTGTAATGATGCAGAGATGGCAAAACAAAAGGTCAGAGCTGCGCCTTATTAGACGTTGATGTAAGATCGTCTTCGTGACATTAAGCCTCACATCCTGTCCGCTTTCTAGTCTGCCCTCCAGATGCTTTGAAGGGGACGGAGCCTAAGCGTGAACTGAATGCATCTATGAGTGACGAATGAAGGAGAAGGCCTGTGTGCACACGGGTGGACACGCACGCACTCAACACGCGCGCACACGCGTGCACACACAGACGCCCCCCTTCCCCACGCACAGTTCCTGGGTTCTGATGCAGATGAAGCCAGCCACGCAGGCGATGTTGAAAGTGACGAGGAAAAGCCAAGTCGTGGAGGCATCGGGTTCACCTGCTGAGGTTTCTCGGGGTCCCCTGGACGTCCCTGGCAGGGACACGTCTGGTGTCACAGAGAATCTGCACTCAGCAGGTGAAGGACGGGCACCCCGACCGACCCGCTGGAGTCGGGACTAGGGGTATCTTGGAGAAGTAGAGGTGATCTAACTATGCAAACAATTTTATGTAAATATTTGTAGTCGCTTTTGAAGTTAACACGGAAATCAATCCGTGAACTAGAACTACAGAAGTAACTTTTCTCACGGGATATTTACACAGTATGTTTATGTTGCAAATCGCAAAACGATGATAACTTTTAACCACATCTAATCATGCCTAATGTTCCCCCCCCCAGCTGCACTCAGACGGTGGGGTGTCGTCTGTTGTATTTATTTACCAATTCTGCACGCTACAATTTGCTGTAATTTAACCCAATTTCAGAAATTATATGATATGCACAATTTTCTCTGAGGAAAGACAACTGAATTTGTTTTTAGAGTTGCCAGATGTCCAGTTTTAAACGAGGCCGTCTGGTATCTGAGCTTTTACCCTGTGAACAAATTGGGACCCGTCTGCACACAGCTCCCCAAATGGGTCCTAGACGAGAAGCCTCCGTGGTTCCAGGGCCCAGGGCATCACGGGCCCTGGGGACAGAGGGTGGCCGGCCCGACACGTCCCCGCCAGGAGACGGGCAACCCGTGGAGGAGAAACATGTTCTCATTCTCAAGTTGTGATTCATTGAAGAAAGTTTTCATTTTATTGGACAGAAGGAGACATTTGAGAAATGGGCTGGTCAGTGATGACCACGCATCCCGAGCTCACGGCACTCAGTGTCCCGAAACTTCAGCTGAAAACGCAAAGCACACGTGCCCGCTTGGCGTCTGGGCCCGAGGCAGATGTGCCGCGTCCTGTTCGATCCCAGCTTCCGGTTTCTGGCCGAATTCAGCTTGCAGAAGCAGCGGCTGCTGGCCGTGTGGAACAGTTTCTTGTATAGTTTTGCGGCCTCATTTCTGGCCACGTGCAAAGTCCAGTTCTGTTTTTACAGCAATGGGCTTGTGCTCTGCCTCTCGCCCAGCACTTTGCTTTTTCTCTTACATGCACGCACGTGCTGTTATACACACACGCTGCTTACTGCCCCGTCGCCCTTTCTTTCCTTCCTGGACCCTGTTCGCTGGGAGCCGGGAGCCACTTTGAAACAGGAGACAATTAGCCCGGCAGGGCTGCTCAGAGCCCCGCCTTCAGCTGCCAGCCTTCGGTAGCCGCATTAGCACGTTCACAACGTCAAGGTTTTCCGGTGGTTCCCTTCCTTTCTGTGACCCTGGTAATGCCGTCCTCACTGTGACGGGTGACAGACGCTACCCATAAAAACACCTGGCTCTCACGTTTTCTATGTGGAATACTTTGAATTACAGATCCATTTTATTTCATTATTCTCAGAAAATCAATGTTTTAATTTCTTCCTAAGTCAGTTTTGTCATTTTTCCCCTGGGAAAAGTATAATACATTTCAAATGTATTGACAGAACTTGTTAGGAGTATTCTCCGATGAACTTTTAACACTTCTGCTCTCTCTGGAGCTCTGACTGCAGGAGGCCAAGGCCTGGAAGGGCCGGTCTGTGGCCTGAACTCCCAGGGAGGCTCCTGTCTCTCCCTGGAGCCCAGGATGAGCTGAGGAAGCTGCTGGCCTTCTGCTGGGCCTGGGCTCCTCCCCCAGGGCCGGCCTCTGGGGAGTCAGGCTTTCTGCTGGTTTCTTAACGTGAGTCCCCACCTCCCTCCTGCCGAGCCCGTCAAGGTCAAGACCACCCGCAATGGTGGATCCCCTCCCCCCGACCCCCAGGAGCCAGCGACTCCAGAGCTGTGCTTCCCATTCCCGTTCCCACTTCATTTCTGGCTGCAGGAAGTTTCCTTACTCTCTTCACAGCTTATTCATACATCAGAAACAGTGCTTCGTGTATTTTCCCCTTCTTTTTGTAATGAGGGTTTTCTGTGTTTGCCACGTAACCCGAAAGAGGGTTCTTTCTCCCGGCTCATAGGTGAGTTTGGGTACTTTGTACCCATAGTAGTTCCTGCCGGAAATTTGAGGATTCCCGTCCGTGGTTTTCTGGCCTCTTTGACGCTAAGCGACTGCTGCCGTCCTACTGTGGCTCCTCTGTGTGTTGTCTGTCTTTTCTCTCCGAAGCTCCAATAATTGTCTCTTTACCGTGATGTCTTCAGCTCCACTGGGTTGTGTCTGTGCATGGATTTAAAGGGAATCATCTCTGCGGTCCTGGACAGGGTTTCTTCCCTCATTCTTTCACGTTCTCACCCGCTACCTCTGAGTGTTGCTTCTCTGCCCTTCTCTCTATTCTGTTCCCATGGAAATCCTTCTGGAAAGGAGTTTCTTTTTCCATACACCTCTCAATCTCTAATTTGTATTCCTCATCTCATAACTACAGTACATCCTGGAACAGGCGCTCTGATTTATCTTCTAATTCCAGCTACATACAGGCTACTATTTAATCTAGCTGCAGAGACTCTTTCTGATTCTTTTCAATATCTACTCAGTATTTTTTCTTACTTTTTATTTCAATGGTATTCCTTCATGAATTTCTTTGACATGTATATTTAATTAAAATATGGAAAAGTACTAATGACACAGAGTCATTTCTGGGAAAGTGAGGCCTCACCTTGTGATGGTCATACCCATTCACTGGTATCGCTTTGAGCATTTCCTCTATATGTACGTAATTCAGCTTTCAGTGATGTCTAATTTACACACTGGTGTTTCTCATATATACTCTCATTATACAAGGGTTTCTTTTAGCTCTTAATATGTTTCATTAGATCTGAAATGCAAACATTTATTCGACAAATATTTATTTATTTTCTAAGGACCAGGCACAGTGCTATTCATTCAATCTTATCTCCTGATTTTTACACTGTTTTATTGAGTCAGTCACCTGATTACTTTGCCTTATAGAATGCAGTTGTGCATAATTTTCTTGTTTACTTGGCACGTGCGTGTGTGTCTGTGTGTGTGTTTGGAATTTTTATCTTTTGGTTGGTAAAGTCTTTCTTTTTAAAAATAAATTCACTTTTTCTGATATATGTTACATAGTTGCTGTGACATTTGGTAGCTCTGTCCTGACATTTTGGTCACTCTTCTGTATGAAGGTAACTGTTACCACTCTCCTTCCATAAGGCTACTCTAACTTCTCTTCGTGAGGACCTGGCAGTGAAATGTTGGTTGGGAGGAGGGGGGGCTCTGCCGAAGAGCTGGGTGGTCTTTGTCAGAAAATGTAGGCCCTAGTCCTTCTTCGGAGGCACGGTAAACGTACACACTGGGGTATCACCGTTACCCAATTAAAAGTACGTTTTATTGTGGTAAGAACACTTAACACGAGATCTGCCCTTTCAGCAGAGTTCGGAATGCACACAACGCTGTTGACTGTAGGCGTCTCTCTACAGTTCATTCATCGGCTGAACTGAAACTGTGCTCCATTTCCCTTTCCCCAGTCCTGGAAACCACCATCCCGTAATTTGATTCTATGAATTTGACTATATCAGATACACCATATAAGTGGAATCATGCATATTTGTCTTTGTGACGGGTTTTCTCATTGAGTGTGACGCTCTCAAGGTCCATCCATGTTGTAGCCTGTGTCAGGATTGTCTTCCTTTTAATGAACAGTATCTCATTGTGTGTATGGACCACTTTTATTTATCCATCATCTCTCGATGGACACTTAGGTTGTTCCCGCATCTTGGCTATTGTGAAGTGCTTCAATGAACATGGGGTACCAATATCTGTTTAAGATCCTGGTTTCAACTCTTTTGGGTAAATACCTGGAAGTGGGACTGCTGGACCATATGATTGTTCTACTCTTAATTATTGAGGAACCTCCATACTGTATTCCATAGTGGCTGCACCATTTTGCATTCCCACCAACAGTGCACGAGGGTTTCAGTTTCTCCGCGTCCTCGCCAAAGCTTGTTGGGTTTTGTTTTTTTGATAATAACCATCTTGAAGGTGTGAGAGACAGTATCTCCTTGTGGTTCTGATATCTGGTATCTCCTTTGCATTTCCTTGATGTTTAGTGACATGCAGCATTTTTCATATACCTGTTGGCCATTTGTATGTTTTCTTTTAAGACATGTCTATTCAAGTCCTTAGCCCATTTATGTATTTATTTATTTATTTTTGAATTTTATTTATTTTTTTATAAGCAGGTTCTTATTAGTCATCCATTTTATACACATCAGTGTATACAAGTCAATCCCAATCTCCCAATTCATCACACACCACCCCACACCCCTGCCGCTTTCCCCCCTTGGTGTCCATACGTTTGTTCTCTACATCTGTGTCTCTATTTCTGCCCTGCAAACCGGTTTTTTCTAGGTTCCACATATATGCGTTAATATACGATATTTGTTTTTCTCTTTCTGACTTACTTCACTCTGTATGATAGTCTCTAGATCCATCCACATCTCTACAGATGACCCATTTTCGTTCCTTTTATGCCTTAGCCCATTTTTAAAACCAGTTATTTGTTTTTTAGCTGTTGAGTTGTAGGAGTTCCTTATATATTCTGGATATTAACCCCTTATCAGTTATGTGGTTTGGAAATATTTCCCCCATTCTGGAGTTTGCCTTTTCATTCTATTGTTTTCCTTTACTGTGTAGAAGCTTTTTAGTTTGACATAGTCTCATTTGTGTATTTTTGTTTTTATTGCCTTTCCTTTTATGTCATATCCAAGAAGTCATTGCCAAGACCAGTGTCATAAAGACTTCTCTCTATGTTTTCTTCTAGAAGTTCCACAGTTTCAGGTCTAAAGTTTAAGTTTTTAATCTATTTTGAGTTGATTTTGTGTGTGTCATAAGATAAAAGTACAATTTGATTCTGTCGCATGTGGATATCTAGTTTTCCCAGCACTAGGGACAGGCCTTTATCCCTTGAGTATTTTTGGTACCTTTGTTGAAGATCAGTTGACCTTATATGTATGGACTTATTTCTGGGCTGTCTATTCTGTTCCATCAATCTATATATCTGTTTTTTGCCAGTACCAAACTGTTTTGATTACTGTAGCTTTGTTATATGCTTTGAAATCAGGAAGTGTGATGCCCCCAGCTTTGTTCTTCTTTCTTAGGATTGATTTGTCTATTCATGATCCTTTCTGGTTCCACATGAATTGTACAATTTATTTCTGTAAAAAATGCATTGGGATTTTGACAGCAATTGAATTGAATCTGTAGATAGCTTTGGATAGTGTGGCCATTTCGACAATATTGTTTTCCAGTCCACAAACACAAGATGTATTTCCATTTGTTTGTGTCTTTAATTTTTTTCATCAATGTTCTGTAGTTTTCAATATACAAGTCTTTCACCTCCTTAGTTTACTGTATACCTAAGTATTTTATTCTTCTTGGTGCTATTATAAATGGGATTGCTTTTATAATTTCCTTTTCAGAAAGTTTGTTTTTAGTATATTGAAATGGAACTGATTTTTGAATACTGATTTTCTATCCTGCAACTTTACAGAATTTATGTAATAGTACTAACAGATTTTTTAGTGGTGTCTTTAAAGTTTTCTGTATACGGGGTAATGTTATTTACAAAGAGGGACAGTTTTACTTCTTCCTTTCCAACTTGGATGCCTTTTATATCTTTTTCTAATTGCTCTGGCTGGAACCACCAGTATTTTGTTGAATAGAAGTGTTGAGATTGGGCATCCTTGCCTCATTCCTGATCATAGGGGAAAAGCTTACGGCTTTTCACTGTTGAGTGTGATGTTAGTTGTGAGCTTTTCATTTATGATCTTCATTATGTTAAGGTACTTTTCTTCTATTCCTAGTTTTTGAGAGTTTTTATTCATGAAAGGGTGTTGAATTTCATCAAATCCCTTTTTTTCTTTTATAGGAAAGATTGTGTGATTTGTATCCTTTATTCTGTTAATGTGGTATAGCACATTAATTGATTTTTGTGTGTTGAACCATCCTTGCATCCTTTATGCTATTTCGACTGCTATTTCGACTCCTGTTGCTTGAGCCATTGTCAAAACCCCAGCGCCTGTGATCCCCCGTGCACTGCGTCGCAAATCCTGCTCACTGCTGTGCGTTCCTCTTCCTTTAATGCTTCGTTCCGTGCTCTAGAGATTGGCTCTCAACACTTCATATTCGACCCGGCATTTCCATCTGTTCAGAGAGGAGCGGGGGGACTTCAACTTGTGCTTTATCTGCCATCTCAACCCCAGAGTAAGCCTCACAGACACAAACTACCTGGAGTCACAAGACAGAACCAGGGCTGGGAAATAATCGATGTTAATCGATATATTACACTCAAACTATTCACGCATAAAATAAAACTTAGAGAATGAGGGAAATGTACAGATGAATACACAGGACGGGAAAATGAAGCGCTAAGCCTCGAGGCTGGCCCTGCCACTCAGCCTGGATCAGAACCAGAATAGTAATGAGAGAAAACAAGTCGAAAGGAATTGTTTTTCAGGCGAAAGGAAAAAACGTTCTGCAGCCCGAGTGGAGCAGATTTGTACCATCCAAGCACGAAGCACGGCAGGAGAAGAGAGGAACGGTCGTGAAACCACCTAAGTTTTTGCAAAAAGCCAGATGTTCTTGATGGAAATATTTACCTACTATAATTGGGCCTTTAGGATACATTTCTGCTCTTTGTTGGAAGAAACCGTACCTAAATATGGTGAATAAATATCACACCACACCCTTCTTTGAAAAAATACTTTTGTGATTTAAGGATGAGGCTTTAAAAGGACACGTGTAAGCGTCTCACAGATTTTAGAAGCTCGCATGCTTCTTACTGTGGTTTCTAAGCTTTTTAGACTGATTTGACCGTTGCTTGAGACCTGGGAATGTCCATAAGAAAATTAGTGACTAACAATCTTCTCGGCGCTACAGAATAAAGTTATGAAGGCGTCAGAGCAGACAGTTACACATCTCGAACATTTGCGTTTAAAGTCATGAGAGCAAGTTTGTTTACAACTTTGTTTAATGGGATGTACACAGGCATGGAGCGGTAGACATGACAGTCAAATGATTGATTACTCGACTGAATTAATTCCCTTTACAGACAGTAAACAGAGGCCCTGGAGGAACCACGTGATTTCTGTATGTTATGTGGTCAGTGAAAACATCAAGCTCTTCTGTGGGCAAACAACCTTGTTAATATGTTAATATGAATTTCTTTTTGCCCACTTTCATCCTTTATCTCATCATCATGGACATTACTTTTAGCACTTAGGTATGTCAGAGAGCTCTCCGGGTCAGTGTCCGCATTCTCTCCTTGCAGGGTTTGAAGGTGCCGCCCCTCTTGAGCTCTCTCTGCCCTTGGGTCCTGCGGTACCACGTTTTCTCGATTCTTCTCCGTTTCCAGCCACTCCTTGTATGTGTTTCAGCCAGGGCCCCTTCGTAAGCTGCTCTGAAACACCGGCATCCCCAGGCTGTGTCTTTGCATTCTCCTTTTGTAACGCAGTTTCTTCTCGGGGAATATTCACTTCCACCTCCTCTTGGTCTGTTCTCTGCAGATGACTCACGGGGCTTCACGTGCAGCCCCAGGAGGTGTTTGAGCTTAAATCCTGTGGAATCTCTGTGTGTGTGTGTGTGTGTGTGTGTGTGTGTGTGTGTGTGTGTGTGTCCACCCCGCATCTAGTCTTCCTCAGGGACAGCTTCCTCTCCCGCCCTCGGGGCTTGATTCACGCCACCACCAGCGAGGGGAGAAACCCTCTGATCATAGTCACCTCTTCCCTGTCATTTGCAGAACTAGCCAATTTCTCTTTATTTATTTAAATTTTATTGAAGTCGAGTTGATTTACAATATGTTGTGTTAATTTCTGCTGTACAGCAAAGCGATTCAGTTATATATATACATATACACACACACACACACATATAGATATTCTTTTTCATTATGGTTTATCACAGGATATTGAATGTAGTTCCCTGTGCTCTACAGTAGGACCTTGTTGTTTATTCACCTTGTATATAATAGTTTGCATCTGCTAATCCCAGACTATCCAGTTTCTTGATCTTTATCAGCTCCATTCAGCAACCTTATATCCTATCTTTAATCTACAATATTGCTTCCTTAGTCTGAATTTTTACTGGACCTGATAGAATCACAATCTTCAGTCTCCCCTTTCCCAATCCATAGTCTTTATGTCACCACCATTCTTTCTAAAGTGCAGGTTGAAGCATGATTTCCATTGCTACACAGGGAAGAGCAGACACCTTACCATGGATCTGAAAGCTCTCTATACAATCAGCCCACCTGCAATTCCAGCCTAGTCTCCATTACCCACACCTTCTACAAGCACGCTACTCTAGAACTAAATATTTCCTTCCTTTCTTCCTTCATTAATTCATGCTAGTGTAATTTGGTGAGTGCTATGGGTACAAAACTTATGCTTTCCTAAATATTCCAAAATTTATCTGAACAAGTATTACTTGGATAATCATGAGAAACTAGTTAAAAGCCTGCATAAAATGGTGGAAACAGGCAAGGAAACAGAGAATTGGGATATCGTCTGTTAGGTGTTAAGACAGAGGGACTCGTGGGGCTGAGTCAAGATTCAGGGCCCTTGATAGAGAAGGGGTTGGGGTGCCAGAGGGTGCGATGCATTAAAAATGCACAGAGCGGGCTTCCCTGGTGGCGCAGTGGTTGGGGGTCCGCCTGCCGATGCGGGGGACGCGGGTTCGTGCCCCGGTCCGGGAAAATCCCACATGCCGCGGAGCGGCTGGGCCCGTGAGCCATGGCCGCTGAGCCTGCGCGTCCGGAGCCTGTGCTCCGCAGCGGGAGAGGCCACAGCAGTGAGAGGCCCGCGTACAGCAAAAAAAAAAAAAAAAAAAAAAAAAATGCACAGAGCATTTAATTAGAGGGGAGGAATTTCAAAACGCCCATTTTTGTGACTTGAAATAAAGCAAATCAAAACAATTGTCTGCATTGAGACCCTTCTGCCTTTCAAATCTGTAGCAACGTGGATGAAGACCAACGCTGCGAGGAGAGCGGATGCCTCGGCCCTCGGTGCTGCTCAGCGGCGCTCTCAGCGTGGCCGCCTCTTAACGTGCGAGACGAAATAGTGGAATCTTTCTCCAGGAAACAGCGCCAAGAGTTTCGAGCAAAGCATATTAGTCATATTTTTTAAAAGATTGTTGTGAAGTGCTTCCAAGTGGGGAAGATTTAAAATCTTATAACCAAACCCAGGTGTGCACTTATACAACCAATTTTTTTTTTATTACAGTGAAGGGAAATAAGAATCACTGAAGTTCGTAGTTGACCATAAAATCTCTAATTTTAGCTTTTATATAATTATCTTGCTTTCCGATATTTTGCAAGAATTATTGAATATCAGTGAACCAGAATTTGATGGACTTGACATTTTTCCCTTGACCCTGCTTACCTTCTGTTTATAAGCCATGGTGAAATGATGGTTCCAGAGGAAGCTCTACATGCTAAACTGGCTTTCTATTTGTCCATCCAACCGTCCGTCTTCTACCTTCGATCTCTCTTTATTTAGGGAGGCACTGAAGCTCAGAGCAGGCCTCAAGATCCAGAGAAAATCTGTCTTTAACCTTGGCTTCAGTCTCAGCCTTTAGAAGACAAAACAGAAAATGCACATCTAGTATCATTTCTGACCTTCTGTGTGGTCAGTGATACAGGTGATCGTCACACCTAGAGGCTTGACAAGGTCTGTAATACTTACGAGGCATTCATGTTTATTGTCAGTGTCTGAATATTCACTCTCAGGTAAAAGTGCCGTTCGAAGATGTAACTCGGAGTAAACCAGCATCCTTACAACATCCTTTAGAGGTTGGAACTGTAGGGCTCAGTAAAGCACGAATGCCTGTTTATAACTGCAAAAGTAAACTGCTTTAACAATTAATGATTATTGTGTACAAGGCTGTTTGTCCCCTCATTCAAGCAATGCTTTCTGGTCCAGCTTCTACCAACATAAAAGTAGTTGTTTACGCCTGCATCTCTCTCCATTGGTTCTAAACCCGGGGGTGTGTTGAATTCTTGACTAAGAGCAGATGCGTTTGGTGGCCCCCAACCCCTAACTCCATGGGCTGAGGTCTCGGTGGTCTCCTGACCTGTTACTTCCGTTTTGTTCCCCTCATATTATGGGATTTGTATCCACAAAACAAACGGTTGTGTACCTGAGCTGATTTTAGCCGGCGTCTGTTCCTGCGCCTGCACTTGAGACAAGAAGCCAAGTGCCTATTTCACGCAGCGACTTTGGTTCTTCATGAGCTCTACTAAGTGGTGATGAGAACGGTGGTTTCCGATGGACTGAAAAGGACTCTAAAAACCGGAAAAGGAAGTAACTTTACCAAGGTCACGTGAAGGAGCCTAGAAAAGGAGTCGAAAAGCGGGGTCTGGAAAGAGGTGTATCTGACCCCGGTCACTGGCTGTGTGTGAGCCCACAGACAGTCCAGGGCCCACGGCCTCTGGGGCCATGGCCATGCACTCAGCTCGGGGCTGAAGGCTCTCGGTCTGAGGGTTAAAGGAACAGGTTTCAGGTGTAATAACTTAATTTCTTCCCTTAGCTTTAAAAACCCTAGTCTATTTTGTGCAATGGCAATCCTCGTAGGAACTTAAAAGCGTAAAGAGGGCTTGATGTTAGCTTTGTTACTCCAGGCGTCTTAACTTCAAGCGGTGGAGAGCTGGCAAGTTCCAAAATGAACTTTTACTTATTTCAGTTGGACCTGTCCAGGATTTCTATTCCAAACTATTATAAGATGATGTAACCCTTGCTATGGCCGTGCAGTCTCGTAAAGCCAACCTCCACGAGTCAGGTATTGAATGTATTCTTCTCGACTGGGCTTTAACTATTCAGGTTTTGGGGAGGGTCAAAGAATAGCACTTTCCCCCCTTCTGTGTTTGGAACCAAGTGGGAGATAAGGCCAGGAGATGCTTGGGTGGAAATCAAAATTCCAAGTGTGCTGCTGACAGCGCAGGAGAGGCCCCGGCCTGGACGGTGACCACCTGCCCACCCCAGGCGGCTGGACGCACGACAGGAGGATCTGACGGCTGCGGGACCGCGGAGCGAGCTCTTCCTCTGCTGGTCAGTTTCTCCTCGAACTCACCGGTCTGAGAACCGTCGGGCAGGGGCAAGTGAGGACCGGCGGCACCCGGTCCCATCCCAGCAGCACATCAGCACTGCTGAGCGGCTTCAGAAACCTGGGTGCCCGGGCCCACTCTCCATGAGTGACGTTTCTGCGGGTGAGACCCGGGCATGAGCACTTCTAAAAGCTGTGCCCCGAGCCCAGCGTCCAGCCAGGGCTGCGATGGACTCTCCGCGGGGGACACAGGCCGGGGGTACCCCACCTTGGCCTCACCCAGAGAGGCCGACTGAGCCAGGGCTTCAGGCGCTGTCTTGGGTCCTGCCATCTTCCTTTCTGCGTTTAAGGTTTTCTCCTTAAATAAATCCAGTGTATTTTAAAACTTTTTATTTTGAGATAATTGTAGATTTACATGCAGTTGTAAGAAATAATGTGGAGAGATCCAGGCACCTTCCCCCCAGTTCCCCTGGGTATGGGGCGGGGGACATCCTACAAGACCACAGCACAACAGCCCAGCCAGGAAACGGACTCTGGTGCAACCCCGGTTCTCGCCCGCTGTCACCTGCTCTACCTGCTCTGTGCTGGGTGTGCACTGAGCCCCACCATGAGTGCAGGGTCCTGAGACACAGTCAGGACACAGAGCAGAGCGGTTCTGCCCCAGGACCTTTGTGCTGCTCTTCAGAGACGCAGCCAACTCCCAGCCACCCGTCCCGGACTCCTACGACACAGACTTGCTCTCCATGTCTGTAATTTTGTTATTTCAAGGTGTTATATACATGGAATCACACAATATGTGATCTTCTGAGACTATGTCTCACTGAACATATTTCCTTTGAGATCCATCCGAACTGTTAAATGTATCAATACTTTGTTCCTCTCTATTGCTGAGTAGTGTTCCACGGTACGGAGGTACCACCATTTGGTTTCTTGTACCCCCATTAAAGGACATCTGGGCTGTTTCCAATTAAAACAGCAACGTGCATTTGGCATCTATATTAGTCAGCAAGACTCTACGTTGTTACCTCAAACTTGCCCCTGTTTGGTACTTTCTCATCCCCCGTGTCTGCCCTGTGAGGCCACTTGAAAGGAAGAATCTTTTTCTAAAATCCGAGGTAAAGCTCTTCTTTGACCTCAGGATAATTGCTCATTTTCTCTTTGCTCCATTTTCCTTCTATATATGGAATGAGCGTTTCTACTTCTTGTGTTGAAAAGGTTAATGCGATCACCTCTGTTTACACAGCCGAGAAGAAAAGTGTGATAGAGATTATGCTGACATCCCGGTGTGAGCTGGGGTTCCGGGGACTGGAAACCAGCGCCCCCCACGGCCCCTCCCTTCCTGGGATCACTTAGTTCCCAGAACCTTGTCTTTCCAGGACGTGGCGCTCAGACTCTCTGCAGGCGCGGACCACTGCGTTCAAGTTGGCAGGTGCCCCAGATGGTTCATCATCAGCTACTTAAGCAGGAATGAGCTGAACCTACAAAGGCTTGGACTTGAAACTCGATTAAGATGTGAATTAGAGACGTGACGATAAAGTTCAGGCAGAACCCACACGCACGCTGTCTTCAGGCTTAAAGTTTGCCTTTTTCGTGCACTCTGTGGTTAACGTGTCTTATTTTTGTTCATCCTCGTGCCCAAAAGAGATGCTTGTGCATTTAGGGTCAGCATGCTAGAAGTTTGGAAATTCAGACTCAGTGGGATTCCAAGCAGGCCTCAATCTGGATGAGGACAGAATGCCCCAGGTTGCAGGACCGCCATCTGGACACCTGGTTCCGGGAGCCACAGCCCGGAGGGCACTCAGAGCCCTCCTCCTGGGCTTGCCGCTGGAAGCCCAGCACCATCGCGCCAGGCCTGGGCTGTAGCAGGAGGCTGGTTTCTAAATTTCCCCAGTGATGGGGAACCTGTTCTAGGGACATCGCAGGGAAGTGCGTCCACATCTGTGCCTCGTCCTGGGAACATGCAGCGTTGGGAAATGATGCAGCGTGCAGACTGAGCCGCATCAGAAGGAAGCAGAGGTGGCTGTCTCAGAGGAGGCTGTGCAGCCCCGGGCGGGGGTGTGGGGCGCCGAGGCAGAGCCAGCGCCAGATCGGCCACTGATCAGTGGAGGAGGTTGGGAGGGACGCTCTCAGGTCACTTCTGGATCAAACGTCCTGCAGTCTGATTGGTACAGAGCTTCCTTGCACAGATCAGTGAGGGCAGTGACCCTAGGACCCTGGGAGGCTGAGCAAAGTGATGTGAACACGTCATAGCTGGGCGCCCGCAGACCTGGCTGTATCAAAGGGCAGTTGCCTGAGAGGTCTGGGTGCTGGGACCACCTGACTCAAGGCTCACAGAGCCTCCCCACTTCCGCCTCCTAGGACTGAGGTCGGGAGGGACGTGGGAAGTTTGCTGAGGTAGGGACTCTGCTCTGTCATTTCTATGCCGTCGAGGGGGATTCACTAATGATAAATCGACAAGTGAGTTTGTCCCCAGAACTCTGCAGTCCCATGTGTTGTCCTGCTGGTCCACGGAACCCCATCAACGCCTCTGTGAGGTCATCCCGCACAGCAGCCAGAGACTGTAAGCTTTCTGTGCCGTTAGCACTGGTGACAAAATCTCACTGCAGCTGCGCCCTGAGACCCCGAAGCACGGGGCATTTGGTTGTAAAAGTAGTAACTTGTGTCAACTTTCAAAGTGAAAATATCTGCAGTCCTGTGACGACCCCGGTCAGAGAGGCTTCTGGTCCCAGAGACATCTCTACACATAGTGGGGAGGGTCTGCTTAACTAAGGAACAGAAATCTTACAAGTGGGATGTGTTGAAGGGCTCATATGATGCTGGTACATAGCTCAGAGCGTCAACTGTGATACTTAGGGTGGTAGTAATGCGTTAGAACAGAAGTGCAGAGGGGCCAGCGTTTTCACCTCCTGGTACCTAGTGTGGGAGCCTCCTTGTTGAAATTTTACAGTAATTGCTATAGAAAATTATCATGGATTTGAAGGACATTAGGAGAGCTCTGATTTCTAGCAAATTAAAAGCAGGCAAAAGGAACTTTATTATAAAAGAGGAAAAGTTCTATGAACACTGACATGGAAGTAATGTTAATCTGTGAAGCTCGTAGATTCAAGGTCAATTGCTGTTTGGCCCAGAGTCCAGATACCTCGGTTTATTTCTAAAAATCACATGGCAGGTAAATTTACAAGTTACATTTTTCAGATAATTATCAATCTGCTAACTTCATATACTTTTTAAGTCTCCTTACTTTTAAACGAGTAAAGCTACAAGGCCTGGTGTTTTCTGTCGTATCTGAAAATCGTGTAAGGTGTGGCTCATCTTGCTGTGCAGGCCAACCCCGCGTGGGTCTCACGTGCATTTCCAGTTTTGAAAATTTCAGGGGCTTGATATATATTTCTGAGTGGATGAGTCAATGGATAGGGTTGCCTGTCAGCAATAAAAAAAAGTTGCTTTGGGCTTCCCTGGTGGCGCAGTGGTTGAGAGTCCGCCTGCTGATGCAGGGGACACGGGTTCGTGCCCCGGTCCGGGAGGATCCCACATGCCGTGGAGCGGCTGGGCCCGTGAGCCATGGCCGCTGAGCCTGTGCGTCTGGAGCCTGTGCTCCGCAACAGGAGAGGCCACAACAGTGAGAGGTCTGCATACCGAAAAAAAAAAAAAGTTGCTTGTGTTTATCTTGCTTTAAAGAGAATAGAATTACCTTAGAAGAATATAGATGACATCATACAGACAATGGCAAAAGGAAGGACTTAGTGGTCCCAAGCGTCTGACCACCTTGTCTGCACAAGCGCAAGCCAACAATGTATGTTTGATCAGTTAAAGTACAGATATTTTCGAATCATTCTTTACTCACTGTTCTAGGCTTTATTTTTCAAGTTCCGCGGCTGTGATATGTGAGACCAGTGATACAGGGTCATGGCTGCCTTTTTTTTTTTTGTCCCTGTCATCCAGAGACACTGGACTGGGGTAAGCCCGGGAGGTCCTCCCGCCTGCTCGTACATCCCGCTTTTGTTCAGCCCACGATGTAATTTCTCAAAATGGTTGTGTAGTATTTAAGAGTATGGGCTCCAGAGCCATATCATCTGAGTAACTCAAGTTTTGCTGCTTTCTAGCTGGGCGCCTTGGCTCAGCTACTGAGCATCTTGGAGTTTCAGTTATCTCATGTATAGAGTGGTCACAATAATGAAACACAGCCACGAGACGTTGTCGTGAGGCTTATGTTAACGGACATATGCAGGGTCTTGTAAGTTTTCAGCAGGTGTCAGTGTTATTCCTTAAAGTGGTTCTCTGAATGGACACCTATCGGTAGATAAACGGAAGAATTGGAATAGAATTTTAAAATTTATTGTCCTTTGAATGTGGGCTGTTCTTTTTTTACATATTGCTGGAAATCTGTCCTACGTGGTATCAACCCAAAGTCCACCCTTCCTTCCTTCATTTTCCTCTCTCTGTTTCTTCTCCCCCTCCTTCTTTCCCTCCCTCCCTCCCTCCCTTCCTTCCTCTTTCTCTCTCTGTTTCTTCTCCCCCTCCTCCCTCCCTTCCTCCCTCTGTCCCTCCCTCCCTCCCTCCCTCCCTCCCTCCCTCCCTCCCTTCCTTCCTTCCTCTTTCTCTCTCTGTTTCTTCTCCCCCTCCTCCCTCCCTCCCTCCCTCCCTCCCTCCCTTCCTCCCTCCCTCCCTCCCTTCCTTCCTCCCTCCCTCCCTCCCTTCCTTCCTTCCTCTTTCTCTCTCTGTTTCTTCTCCCCCTCCTCCCTCCCTTCCTCCCTCTCTCCCTCCCTCCCTCCCTCCCTCCCTCCCTTCCTTCCTCCCTCCCTCCCTCCCTCCCTCTCTCTCTCTCTGCCACACGGAGTAGACTGCGAGTGAGGCCTTGAGCAAAGTGAAGCTGCAACACACCTGTTTTCACACTTGTCAGCATAAAAAGCAATGACACTGCACAGATTTGAAGGTCTTTGGTTTTCATGGGATTCGAGAGAAATTGATCTCCACGGTTCCCATTATTTTTAAATGAATTAGTTTAAAGTTCACTCATTTTCAAGACGATGTTTTAATTGGGATTTACGTGGAATTCATTCTGTATTTCCCGCCGCTTCCATCCCTCCTGAGAGTCTGTTATTGACAGACATTTGTGCTCTGGGGGTCTGAATAAGACCCTTCTCAAAGGGGCTAAGCTCTATCCCTCAGCACCATGTAAGGCAGAAATAATCTTCCTTACTAATTGCCTTAAGGTCTTCAGGTATGACGTTTCATCTGAAGGATTTGTGGGGAAGCATGTACACGGTCAGCGTTCCAGTGGACATTCTTGCCTAATTCTAGGCTTTTACGGTTGCTTTCGGTTACGCATGTTACTAACCTACAAAATCTTTCATCCATTGCAAAATCCCAGGATAATTCTCACATGGAGGAAAACTTTTGATGAATAAACTTTTGAACGTGAGTCCCTGCTAAGGCAAGACTTCAGAAGAAAATGATTTCTTATGGATGTCATCTTGTTTTTAAATATAGATCCAACCGAGGAGATCTATGTGTAGGTTATACGTTGGTCTGTGGGCATGCAGCCTGGGTGTTTGAGGGTCTGTACCAGCCCCCAAAGCTGTTATTTACTCCAAGTTTAATCAGCACTAAGTAAAGTTGCAAGGACAAAGCAAACTTACATGAAGTAGCATCTAAATACAAACACAGTCCCTAAAAAGAAGTGGGAAGTGCAGGTAAAAAGAACTGAGCAATTAGGCCACTGCCCGAGGTTCGCACCGAATAAGATGCACAGCAGCATTTAGAAGCTTTACTGGAAAGACCAGAGAAGCAATTCTGATTTCCACAAGAAGATTCAGGAGGAATGATGGGAGGTAAAACAGAAGTCTTGTGGAGACAAGGAGAGAGGTACACGCAGGGCAGGCCGGGAGGATCGGGACGTGGGTTGGCATTCGAGGAGCCCAGGGCCGTGACTCAGGCTGCTGGACAGACGCAGAGCAGTGGGAGAGCTCTGATTGCCGAGGGTCTGTGCCCTGCATCTGAGGCTCTGATCTCAGTTTTTATTTGAGTGGTTTATAAATCTTAAAATAGCAGTATTTTTATTTTCTTCTAAACTTTAGGCTTGACTATTCC
The DNA here is from genome assembly GCF_964374135.1 of Grampus griseus. Taxonomy (NCBI): domain Eukaryota; kingdom Metazoa; phylum Chordata; class Mammalia; order Artiodactyla; family Delphinidae; genus Grampus; species Grampus griseus. Next base: position 543,709 of record NC_139004.1, read on the forward strand.
AGCTTCATTTCAAAGGCCCCTTGCAGGTGGGTGGAAACAAACAAGAAAGCCATAGGTTTTTTAGCTGATGTAATGCACATTCTTTCATACTCCTGAGACTTCAGTTTTGCCCCAGTTTTCACGGGCAGTGAACACAGTTAGGTTTGAGGGCTTCTGCCCTGTATCCCGGCACAGGCTGCCCGGAACCGCCTGGTCCGTGGCCGTCCAGTTTCACTTTTCAAATAGTAAAGTGCTCGGGAATCCCGTCTGGGCTTAAGGTCTCCACCAGCCCCTCGGATGTGCTTTGTGGGCTGGTCGTCAAAAACACAGAGGCCGAAACTCTAGGCAGTTCCCTGCAACACGAGGGAATTCGACAACCTCGGGGATGTTTCCAGCTGTTTCTCCCACACAGCAAAGATGTAGCCAGTCACCCCTTCACAGAGGGGAAGCGTCTTCACTCCGGCCTATGAGCTGACCCAGACTGGGTTGGTCGGGCCTGCTGGGAAGGGGCAGGTTTTGTGTGGAGACAAATCCCATTTCAACACATTCGTGGACCTTTTATTCAGGGGAGTGCTGTGACCATCCCCTGGACTCGAGGGTGTTGGTAACTCAGCCGGCACCTGCTCTCTCCTCTCTCTCCTGCTTATTTGCGCCAGGTCCTCTGGGGAGACACGGTCATCAAGGAGAGGACAGTCCGCGCCCTCAGAGGGCAGTGGGGCTGGAGAAAAAAGGTCCTAACGATGCAGACGATCAGGCCACGAGCAGCATCCAACAGGAGGGTCAGGACGCCTGCCGGAGGGGGTGACATTTGAGGTGCATTTTGAAGGTCACGGTGCTTCTACGGAGGAGCCTAAGAAAGGGTGTTTCTGGCCAAGAGAAGAGCCTGGAGCGTGAAATGACGTCAGGCTGAAACGACAAGAGATTCCAGGTGATGAGATGCTGCCTGAGCCGTGTCTTGACGGTTGGGCCTCCGCCCACTGCTGCCTGGGGTCGGGGCTTCTGTGGTGATGGTGATTGTGCCACTTAGACCACAAGTGTCCCCGGGCTCTCTGGTCCACCTTGTACCACCGCTGCCCCCCATCCAGGGGAACTCCTTGGGCAGAAACATCCTCTTTTGGATCCTTGAGCACAGTTTCCCCAACTCCCACCCTAGGGACCACTCGGCGGTGGGGGTGGGTGGGGGTGGGGTTGTTAAATAGAGAGACTTGAGGGCTCGTCCCTGGAAATCCTGACTCGTGGGTTGGGGGATAGCTGTGGGCTCTTTGTTATGTTTTTAATAAGTGTCCAAGCGATTCTTATGGTCAGGCTGGTGAGGGGAACACAGGGTACTTAGTGCATTACTGGAAACAATACTTCTTGCTACAGCATGCCAGGCATGTGTGATGCTGGTGGGGATGACACTGGGCATTTTCCAGATTAGGACCTAAAGCTCCAAGAGAAAAACTTACAGCAAAACACACCACCAGTAAGGGAACGACCTGGCCTCAAATCCAAAGCTTTTAGGTTCCCTTACATGATCGACTGAATGATAGACATAAACGTGATGAGATCCGAGCGTGACATATCAGAGCTTCAGAAGTTAACTTTTATTTTTTTACTGGACTCCATTTTTTAAAAAGTTACACTACATCAGCTGTCCATAGTTTTTAATGTAGTGATTAAAAATAGTTGTTCAGAGCAAATCAAGCTAAGTTGAATTCATTGGAATTGAAAATTTATGGGTCTAGAGATAGATAAGTTAAAATAGTTTTCTTTCCAAAGAAGGTTATATATTGTTTAAAAAGTTAAAAGGTGTAAGTTAAATGTATGTGTTTGTCTCTTTTCAAAATTAAACAAACCAAAAATAAAAAAGTAAAACAAATCAATACACAAAAGTATACTAAGAATTATCTGTCAATCAAATTACTTCCTGTCACTAGTTATTTCCTACAAAACCGCTCTTTCTAATATTTGCTAAATAGTACTAAATAGTTAATTTAGTCCACCTTAATTCATGATAATTTTATAAGAACCAGATTGAAATTTGCCTCTGAATTACTCACTAGAAAACTGTTTGCTCAGCAGATTGGTATCATAAGGCGATGTAGGAAAAAAAATGCATTTTTTCCCAGCTCTTCCATACAAATGGACTTACATACAAATCACTCAGCACAGACCCTGCAGAACTTGTATTTGGTAAGCAATGCTATGTACTCATATATATCATAACAATGTTTGGATTTTAAAAAGAATTCTTTAACCTTTTACATTAAATTCTATGATGCATTCACATTACTGTATTTGTTTCTTTCTGATTAGTTCAACATAGAACGGTTTTACTAACCTCTACAATGAGAGAGGTTGCTTCCTGTATGTATTGGATTTCAGTCACATGTGACGCAGTGCTGGATTTTCTAGATTGGTTAAGGGACAATGTGATAATATTCGTGGTGGTAGCTGCATTTGTGTATTTCAGTGAAGTGCATTTATTTATTTATTCATTGAGTAGCGATGGTTTACTAGGTTCCTTGCTGGGTGGTTGGAATAGAGACCAGCAAGTCGCCGACGCCACCTTTCAGGAGCTCCGCGTCCTGCAGGGCGGCAGGCGTGATGCCCATCGTCACTCCCTAGTGGGTCATGGGCGTGCTGGGATGCTCCCAGGTCAGAGAGGAAATAACTCCCTCCGCAGGGAAGGGTTGGGAGAGGATTTCCGGAAGAAGATGTTTTAAAGACACGTCGTTTGACCAGGTGGAAAGTTTGAACCCGGGAGCGGGGTGGGAGGTGCTGGCCGGCTCCCTACCACGTGGTGGGTTTTCCCTCACTCCTTTTGTGATTCATTATTATTGCCACATAATCAAACTTTTATTTTCCCTTGTGGAAGCTTCTGTTTATCTTATGGTGGCATATGGGTTTCATAATACTTAAAAATCCCCAGGATTATTTAAACATCACTGTCCTTGATTCTAGTATTACTGAAGTATGATTTTATATTCTAATTAATTTCTCTTGGGAGTCACTTCTGCTAAGTGGAACTCTCCATTTATTCCAGATCTTTCAAAGTCAGAACCTTAATTTTCAGTGTCCACCCCCCCCCACCCCACTCCAATGTTTTATATCCTTTAAACAGAGAAAACTTTGGTGATTTTGGACTATTACCTGTGGCGGTTTGCTTTAGCGCTGGGGGGATGAAGTTTGGAGCGCTGGTAATGTTCGCTGACAATATTCAGGATGCCAGTTAAGTCGTTCTGCTGCACATCAGTCAGTTTTGGAAAACGTGACCTAGTTTCATTGCTCTGCAGGAGACCTGCGTGACGTGTCCCAAGCAGGGGCTTGTGCTGCAGGGGAGCTGCCCTTACAGGTGGAGTTGAGGGAGAGCCTTTGCCTCGTCCTGCTCACGGGTTTTAGAGGCAAAGGTGGGGCTTTATGTTCAAGAACACATGTTGAGTCACAGGTCAAGCCCCTCAACTGACGTTTTTCCACTGCCACTGACCTCCAAACCATGCAGGAAATCCCTGTGTAAGCAAATTCCCACCCCGTCCCCTGGCTGTTTAGTCTATGCCGCGTTGAGCCTGGGCTTACTTACTCCTTTGATTGGCAAGCCCAGTACTAGGAAAAACAAATGCACCAGCAAGTCCCACGAAGCTCTCTGCCCTCCGCCTTCCCAATCTGCAAACTCTTTCAGATCTATTTGGACTGAAACTTGACAAGAGCTTCACAGGAAACACACCCCTCCTCCTGAAAACGCCACCGACTGGAGGACATAGTTTCTCACAGAAGCAGCTTCCAGGCTGCAGGGACCCTAAGTTGCTCATGGCTTGGGAACTTTGACTCTTGTCAAAGAAGGAAATAGCTCTAACGGTTTATTTTCACTGAAGATGAAGTTAATTGTTTGATTAAAATCTACAGTTCCAGTGGCACATGAAACTGGTGATTAAGATGGGCAGAAACAGTAAGCAACTCACGACACACATGAGGTTCAAGAAAAAAAGAAAAAGATTTGAAGATAAGAAAAATTAAGAAAAAATTTTACTTTTTAAAAAGCACAAACAACAAAAGAAAAAATAGATAACTTAGACTTCATCAAAACCATAAACTTTTGCGCTTGCAAAGGACACTATCAAAAATAAATAAATAACTAAATAGACAACCCACAAAATGGGGCAGCATATTTGCAAATCATAATCTGACAAGAGACATGTATCTAGAATATATAGAGACCATACAGCTCAATGAAAAAAGACACCCTAACTAAAAGTGGGTGAAGGATCTGTGTACTTCTTCAAGAACAGTACACAAAGGGCCAAAGAGCACACGATAAAAAGATAAAGAGGATGAGCCATTAGGGGCACAAATCAAAACCACGTTGAGATACCACTTCCCACCACCAGGGTGGCCATAGCAACAAAGATGGACAAGGGCGGGTGTGAGTAGAGATGTGGGGATGTGGAACCCTCATACGCTGCTGGTAGGACGTGAAACGGTGCAGCCACTTTGAAAAGCAGCTTGAGTTTCTCAAAAAGCTAAACATAAAATTACCAAATGACTCAGCAATTCCAGTCTTTTTCTTTTTTAAATAAATTTATTTATTTAATTTTGGCTGTGTTGGGTCTTCATTGCTGCACGCGGGCTTTCTCGAGTTGTGGCGAGCGGGGGCTACTCTTCCTTGTGGTGTGCGGGCTTCTCATTGTGGTGGCTTCTCTTGTTGTGGAGCACGGGCTCTAGGCGCACGGGCTTCAGTAGTTGTGGCACGTGGGCTCAGTAGTTGTGGCTCATGGGCTTAGTTGCTCCGTGGCATGTGGGATCTTCCCAGACCAGGGCTTGAACCCGTGTCCCCTGCATTGGCAGGTGGATTCTTAACCACTGCGCCACCAGGGAAGTCCCGGCAATTCCAGTCTTAGGTAGATGCCCAAGAGATTGAAAACATACACCCACACAAACACTTGCATGCATCAAATTATTGCTGTTTCATTTAAAAAATTTCCCCATTTTATTCTTTATTTTATTGTTTTCCAGTTTTATTGAGGGATAATTGACATATAACATTGCACAAGTTTAAGGTATACAACATAATGATTTGATATATGTATGTTTTGTGAAATGACCACCCCAATAAATCAAGTTAGCATCCGTCATCACACATAGTTACAATTTTTCCTGTGATGAGAACTTCTAAGAAATACTCTCTTAGCAACTTTCAAATAGACCATACAGTGTTATTAACTGTAGTCACCACGCTGTGCATCACATCCCCAGGACTTACTTAGTTTACAGCTGGAAGTTTGTACCTTTTGACCCCCTTTTCCCAGTTTGCCTGCCCCCCACCTCTGGGAACCACCAATCTGTTTTTTGTTTCTATGAGCTCAGCTTTTTTAGATTCCACATGTGAGTCAGACCATGCTTGTCTTTCTCTGACTTATTTCACTTAGCCTATTACCCTCAAGGTCCATCCATGTTGTCACAAATAGCAGAATTACCTTCTTTTTTATGGCTGAATAATATTTCATTATATATATATATCAATCATTATATATATCATATATAAAATATTTCATTATATATATATATATCACATTTTCTTTATCCATTCATCTGTTCATGTATTAGTTTGTTTCCATATCTTGGATGTTGTAAATAATGCTGCAATGAACGTGGGGCTACAAATATCTCTTCAGAATAGTAATTTCATTTCCTTTGGGGATATATACCCAGAAGTTTAACTGTTGGATCACTTGGTAGTTCTATTTTTAATTTTTTGACAAATCTCCATGCTGTAATTGTCTGCACCAATTTACGTTCCCACCAACAGTGCACAAGGGTTCCCTTTTCTCCACATCTTCACCAACACTTGTCTCTTATCTTGTTTTCTTAGTCATGCTGACAGGTGTGAGGTGATATCTCATTGTGCTTTGATTTGTATTTCTCCAGTGATGAGTGATGTTGAACATTTTTTCATAAATCTGTTGGCCATTTGTATTTCTTCTTTGGAAAAATGTCCATTTGGGTACATTGCCCATTTTGGGGGGGTTATTTATTTATATTTTTAACATCTTTATTGGAGTATAATTGCTTTCCAACAGTGTGTTAATTTCTGCTGTATAACAAAGTGAATCAGCTATACATATACATATATCCCCATATCCCCTCCCTCTTGCGTCTCCCTCCCTCCCTCCCTATCCCACCCCTCTGGGGTTGCCCATTTTTTAATTGGATTTGTTGTTGTTATTGGGTTGTGTGAGTTCCTCATATATTTGGATAGTAACCCTTATCAGATGTGTGGTTTGCAAATATTTTATTCCATTCAATAGGTTGCCTTTTCATTTTGTCAGTCATTTGCTATGAATAAGCTTTTTAGCTTGATGTCGTCTCACTTGCTTTTTTTTATTTTGTTGCTTGTGCTTTAGGTGTCATATCCTGGAAATCACCACCGAGACCAATGGCAAGAAGCTTTACCCCTATGTCTTCTTCTAAGAGTTTTGTGGTTTTGTGTGTTATGTTTAAGTCTTTAACCATTCTGCGTTAATTTGTGTGCGTGGTGTAAGATAGGGGTCTAGTTTCATTCTTTTGCATGTGGATATCTAGTTTTCCCAGCACTGTTTACTGAGGACACTGTCTCTTCTCTATTGAGTATCCTTGGCTCCTTTGCCAAATATTAGTTGACTGTGTTTGCACAGGTTCATGTTTGGGCTCTTGGTGCTGTGCCCTTGGTCTATGTGTTTGTTGTATGGCTAGTACCACACTATTCTGATGACTGTAGCTTGAAGTCAGGAACTCTGATGCCTCCAGCTTTGTCCTCCTGTCTTCTGTGATTCCATAAACATTTTAGAATTGTTTTCCTATTTGTGTAAAAATGCAGTTGGAATCTTGAAGGATTTGGATAGTATGGACATGTTAACAATATTAATTCTTTCGATCCATGAACATGGGTAGATTTCCATTTGTGTGGACCTTCCTCAATTTCTTTTATTATGTTTGCATGTTGACAAAATACTCGAATTATATATCCATTCCCTTATTGTAAGTTTATCAAAGGGCATTGCATGGAAAATATGAATGTACAGGTCACATTAGTCTCAAGTATGTTGAAACCCATTTTCATGCAAATATGGGATTCCTCCAGCGCGTGGAAGATTAGATTCTCATCCTCAGGCAGCGATGAACCTAACGCTTGGTCCCCAACGATGGATACAAAGTGTCTGACACTGAGCTCTTTTAGATGGACATGCCTTTTTCATAGTTAAAAGGTGGCCTTGCATATAAAATTCATAAATAAGGAAAACATCTTTGAAAAGTTAAGCACAGACAGAATCCAGCCGTTGGAAGTGTGCGCTCTGGATTTCTGAATTCTCTCAGCACTGGAGCACAGCACGGATCTGTGTTAGGTTCCTGGGCCCTGAGCTTGCTGCTCACAGACAGACCCCTCTTATCATCCTGATGCCCTGTGCTTCCCTGGAAGACAAGACGGGGGAGAAAACGCATCTATGCTTCTTCGTGTCTCTGGCCATTCGTTGTCAGAGGCTGAAATATAAACAGTTCTGCTAAGACAAAAGAAGCATTGGTCTTAGCCAACATGTTTTATTATGTGACGTGTGGATGGTTCTCTCGTCCATATGAGCAAGGGCCCTGCTCTAGGCGTTTGGCCGCCTTACTGGAGGCACAGGGGAGGGTAGCCGGCAGCAGCTCCCAGCTGATCACGGGCTGGAGACAGGGGAGGAGCAGACCTGAGACAGACACCACGCTCTCCTGCTCTCACTGTGTTTTGCTCTGGCACCTGGGAGGCTTAGTTGTTAGAGCAGCAGATGTTTTTTAAAGACATAAAGGGAAAGAAGGGTATCAGATTCCATGCCTGTGCCTGTCATGAGTCGCTTGCCAAGAAGGGGCATCTGAACAGAACACCCAGGACAGGGACGCACCCCAAGGCCTTCAGGGAAGGCACTCGGAGATAAATATCTTCTGAACAAAAAAATGAAAGAATTCTCAGGGCTGGTTCATTTTGATTTCAGCCATCAGGTTGTGGTTTTATCTCTGTCTGTCTGGATGTGCTCTGGAGGCTGGGAAGGTCTACCTCCTTGCTCCCTGGGTCCCCACTTCATCCTTGCGTTTGCCTGGAGCACCACGGACACTCACGCTATACCTGGGCTCTACTGTTTCCCTAAGGGTACAGCAGGGTTAAAGCAGTCGGAGATTCCCCAGTGTCCTCTGATTTGAACTCTACTTAAGCGAGTGGCAGTCTTCAGAAGAGGCAGACCGTATTACGACCAGCAGGATGAATTCAAAGGATGCACGCTGCAGCGGTGGGCAGGCAAAGAGGCTGCGGGGTGTGGGGCACGGGCAGATGGTGAACAGCGCCGCGTTCAAGCTGCAGGTGGGCGGGGCAGTGCTGGACTGCTTCCTTTCTTATCTCCCGTCACCACTGTACAGTCTTTGGTTGTTTTCGATTTCGGTGGTGCTGTGAGCTGAATTGCATTCTCCCCAGATTCATATGTTGAAGTTCTAACCTCCAGCACCTCAAAATGTGACTGTGTTTGGAGACGAGACCTTTAAGAGGTGATTAATTTAAAATGAGGCCATTGGGCTGGTCATCTTAGCCCCGCCCAGGATGAAAACCACCAGATTTTGGTGGATTGCTGTGCACGAAGACTAGCTGGTGCTTTGAGTCTGATTTCATTCAGAGGAACAGGCAAAAGCCAGGCTGAGGCTCACCAGTTTACACCATTTGTGTTTTCGTTAAAGGTGATTGTGTGTAACTGCCCACCAACCTTACAGCCCAGGTCAGAAAGGCACAGAAGGTGAGAAGAGAACCAGTTAAGCTCAAAAAACAGCACAATCGCTGCTTCAACGGCTTCAGTTTGAATTTTTTCTCATAATTTGACCAAAATGCATAAAAGAGGTCTTGCCCTCTGCCTCTCCACCTGAGAGGCCCCACGCAGGTCCTGTGACTGCCAGTCGAGAACATTCTGTCCTGAGGCCAGGGCACCCCCCCCCCCCCCGGCCTGCCGGGGCCTGCAGTGAAGGTGCTGCAAGAGGACACGCGTCGTTCTTCCCCTTAAGTTACTTCCGAGATTCGCCTGTGGCCCTTCCTCCCTCAGAACCCTATTGCTGCCTTCTGTCCGGCGAGGAGAGGGAAGAAGGTGGGCTGTTTGAGTGACACAGCTTGGTTCTCAGCTTCTGCTTCAGCAAGGCTGCTCTCTGACTTTACAAGTTGTTCGCTGCCGGGAAGGAGGCTATAGACCAGGGCAGTCAGGGGGCACAAGGTCCGTATCCACCAGGAGAGCCCAGTTCTGACAGAGGGACGTGTGGAAGCGAGGCCGGGCTTCGCCCCGCCCTTGGCAGCCTCCTGGACACCAGGGCCCTGCTCTGCTCCTCTTGAGCAGGGCAGGCATCCCCGAGGGGCTGCTCTTTGAAGGATGAGAACGGTGAGGCGCGTGGAGATCATGTGTGGCTAGCGGGCTCCTTGCCAGGCACAATCGCTGCTTCAACTGCTGTAGACCCATCATCTGAAAGGCATCTTGTGCGTTTTCCGGGACGGGGCAGTAAAGGGATCCGCCCCAGGCCATCAAAGCCCCGCGTGTGGGAGGTCTGTGTGAGGGAGAGCTGCTGCATGTTTCACACGGCCGCTCCAGACCCCAAGCCCCTGGAAAAGCCCGAGGCGTGGGGTTGTGGGAGTTTCCAAGTGTAAACGGTTCCTGATGATATATATTTTTTTAAAACTAAAACTAAACTCTATCTACAAAAGAACACATTAGTGTGTACACACACACACTCACCATCCAACCACTCCCCTCACCGCCACCCAAATAAACACATTTCAAACGTTTTGGATCTGATTCCTTATTTCCTGCGAGCAGTTGTTGGCGCTATTGTATGTGGAGAGGTTTGGTTGTAAGATGAGCAGATGCCCGTGAGCGCTGTCCGCTGTCGTGAGCCGGCAGTGATACCCAGAGGCTGACGCCAATTTTCCTTCTAAGAGCATAATCCCGTAATGCAGAACAGAAAGATTTTGCTCCTTTGAATTAAAGCCTTAATACTATGCTTGATTTTTTTTTGAGGCTTTTTCTTTTGAGTGGAGACAATTTAATCTAAAAATGTCAAGTAAACTCAAACTTTCCTACTCTGTTTTAAAGTGTGTTTCATCTTAAAACCATCCAGGAGGAAAACAGAAAAAATCGTGTTCTTGGGCAGGTTAAAGCCCTCCTGACCATGACAGAGACATCTGAGCACAGAGTGAAACCATCTGTCAAGTTGCTTTCACTTCATAGTGTGACAATATTTGCACGACATTTTACATTTTGTATCTCACATCCACTGAAATTATCTCCCAATAGGGCCATGAGATTGTCTGCTGACCCACCAGCAACAGCGGCAGGTGTGACCCCCAATCTGAGAACAGTCCCTCTCTCCGAAATGGCCCCCTCTGCCGTCCAGAGTTTATAGTTGCAAAGAGTCTGCACGCGAGGTACACACACCACGTCCCTAAGCCAGCTGACCATCATTTCTGGATGAGGAAAGCGAGGCGCAGAGAAGATAAGTGATATAGAGAAAACCGCCCAGCAGACGAACCCCCGGTGCGGGTACAACTGGGGACTTCGGAATCCAGACCCTGTGCTCTTTACAAAGAGGAACCAAGGCAGGGGCTTTCAGCTCCTGAATCCAAAGAATTCTGCAGGATGGAGTTCAAGTTAAGTCTACTTCCCAGAACAGAAAAAATAATTATTTTCTTTCCATGAGAGGTCTGACTCAATAGTCAAGCATTTTCAGTCGAGTCCCAAGGCCACTGGAGTCTGACTGCTGGTGGTGGAAGTCGGCAGGAGAGCCTCCTTCCTCGGTGCGTACCGCTCACTTATGACACGGCCCGCGGGCATCTGGGTGTCTGTGGACAACGTGTGGTAGGCTCGGTCACAGCCTCACTTGTCGAGGAGCAGATGTCTGTTTTTCCAATCTCTTTGGAAAAGCGTAAGTGCTGTAGTAAACATTAGTACTAAAGACAGAAATCCGAAGATGTAGCTGGCCCCTGGAGTCAGATACTCCAAAAACCTTTCAGCTGAAGAAAAGCACGGGGTTGAAAACTGCAAGTTTCCTAGTCTTCTGGAAAAACAAAGCCAGTTGTAGCCTTTTTTCTCTCATATTTAGAAAAAGATTGTGTATTTACACGAGTGAAAATGCCGACTGGAGCCGTATAGAAAAGATGATACTATTGCAACCGAGTGCACACATCCTGCTGAGGGCGTTCTAGCCTTCTTACCTCAGTCATATTAAAATGTGGCCGGATATTCAGGCTCACTGGACTATTCCTGTGATTTTCTGTAGGTTGGTTTCTTCAGATGAGAATGAGGAATTAAAATATTCTAGTTTGCAAGCAAAGCTCAAACCTCAACATTCAAAATGCTGAGAGGTCTGATGGTATAGACTGTGAAGTGTGCTGATGAGAACACCAGCTCAGTGGGAAATCCACATCACTGCCATCCACCCGTCCATCCATCCATCCACCCACCCAGCCATCTATCCACCAATCCACCCGTCCATCCATCCATCCATCCACCCAGCCATCTATCCACCAATCCACCCACCCATCCATCCATCCATCCACCCAGCCATCTATCCACCAATCCACCCATCCATTGATTCATCCGTCCATCCATCTATCTATCCATCCACCCATCCATCTATCCACCAATCCACCCATCCATCCATTGATCCATCCATCCATCCACCCACCCATCCATCCACCCAGCCATCTATCCACCAATCCACCCATCCATCTATCTATCCATCCATCCATCCATCCACCCAGCCATCTATCCACCAATCCACCCACCCATCCATCCATCCATCCACCCAGCCATCTATCCACCAATCCACCCACCCATCCATCCATCCATCCACCCAGCCATCTATCCACCAATCCACCCACCCATCCATCCATCCATCCACCCAGCCATCTATCCACCAATCCACCCATCCATTGATTCATCCGTCCATCCATCTATCTATCCATCCACCCATCCATCCATCCATCCATCCATTGATCCATTGATCCATCCATCCATCCATCCATCCATCCATCCATCCATCCATCTACCCATCCATCTACCCATCCATCTATCCATCCATCCATTGATCCATCCATCTATCCATCCATCCACCCATCCATCTATCAATCCATCCACCCATCCATCCATCCATCCATCTGTCCATCCATGGACTAATAGTTACTCAACACCTGCTATGTGTCCAGCACTGTTTTAGGAACTCAGGTAGCAGAACTGAATAAAATAGGCCTCTGTTCAGAGCCTCTTGTAGTTGAGGCTGATGCCCATGGGAACGTTCTCCCATGTGGGGAGGCGTTGCTTGGTCTCTGCCCTCCCCCAAGGGGTCAGTGTCCAGCAGGCCACCTGTTAGGACACCTCTAGGAGCACACATCAGGAGAGTAGTTTTCATCACAGGCCCGATTGATCTTTTGAAATTATTCTTTCTTGGAAGTGGGATTATTAAAGGAATTAAACAACAAAAGTCATGGCATCCCCCAAACTGCGAAAAGAGCCGTCACTGGCATGGAAATGAGGAACACCCAACTGCCAGGACCCGTCTCTTCCCAGAGCACGTGATCGGTGGGGGGAGGGGGCAGGCGGCGGCCTGGGTTTCCAGTCTCTCCAGGCACGTTACCTCTGGGTCCCCTCCGTAACCGTCCTGTCAGAGGTCCACTTGTTTTCTCCGTGTCTGTGCCAGAATTTTGGACTAGACACGAGGCTGCCTACCTACAAGGCTACACGCTCAAACCCCCGATGCTGTGGAAACAGCCACGTGATTGAGCTCTGCCTGTGAGGAGGGAGAAGCAGTTCTGGGGAGGAGATGGGAGAGTGGCCGCCTTCATGCCGGCACTGGGATTCCATGGGCGCTGCGCTGGAGGGGAGCTCGGAGGAAACCTTTTCTCATGATGGGGTTCGGTAGTGACGTGCCTTGAACTCTCAGGAGACACGGTGCTTTCCAGACACTTAACCACAGGGTCTGGGGTGTGTGTGTGTGTGAGTGTGTGTGTGTGTATCGCACATTCACATTCGTGGCCTGTGCTCTGGAACACCATCTGGGGATACGGGGCAGCAGGACCGGAGGGACGGGACCAGGGGGATGAGCTGTCCTGTCACCAGAGCCAAGCACATCCTATCGCAGCCTGTGGGATCCCAGTGTCCCCACGTTCCTGAGAAGGATGCCACGGGGCGTGGACGACACAGCACAGGTAACGAGCGGCTTAGGCTGGGAGCACCCAGCAGAAGCCCTGGCACGCCTCCTCCTGGTGGGCCTCTGGGACTGGCAGGCCTTCCTTCAGCCCCTGCCTGCGGCCCAGCTCCTGGCCTCCACGTGGCCTGCGTCTCTGGGGGTGCTCTTGCATGAGTCTGGTCTCACTCCCCAGGTTCTCCATCACGTGCACCTCCCCCAGGACCGTCACGGCCACATCACGTCCTCTGGCCGGCGGTCCAGGACGGGATCTCTGAGCGGCCGGGGCCGGCTTTGTTTTCCTGAGACCGAGGCTGCCTTGACCAGTGACCAAGGGTCTCAGCATCCTGGACACCACCGCCTGGACCCGGAAGAAGCGATGTGGGAGCAGCACGTCCCTGTGGCGCACTGGTTCTGACCTGGACACAGAGCCTCTGACCGTCCAGCACGTGGCTGTGGCTGAGGACTGACCCGCCTGCTTCTGGGATAAGGGGCACCGTGGCCCCCATCAACTGGTCTGATTGCAGATCACATCCTGTTACGTGAACAGCTAACGTGGTGTCACACTCTTGCACTAGCAGGAGTCTTTGCTTCGGTGACTGTGCACCTCTTCAAAACAACATTTATGTGAATTGGAATATTCCAGAACCGTGAAATAATTTGGACAGTCCTCTGGGATACGTTAAAATGGGATTTTGCCAGAGGGTCAGAAGACAGTGGTTGTGAAGTCATATTAAAAACTGCGAGGAATTTGGGGAAGAGCCTTTTGGGGTAGCTTGTTTCAATGAGAGCACAGGAGAAAAGTGGGGTCCACCTGGTCTCTTCTGACCTCAGTTAGTGGAGCCATGTCTGAAGACAGAAATAATCATCCTGACCAGCTTCTTTTTTTTTTTTTTTTGCGGTACGCGGGCCTCTCACTGCTGCGGCCTCTCCCCTTGCGGAGCACAGGCTCCGGATGCGCAGGCTCAGCGGCCATGGCTCACGGGCCCAGCCACTCCCCGACATATGGGATCTTCCCGGACCAGGGCACGAACCCGTGTCCCCTGCATCGGCAGGCGGACTCTCAACCACTGCGCCACCAGGGAAGCCCAGAGGCGTTTACGTTTACGCACAAAGTTGGGTCTCCTCCTCTCCAGCTCCGTCTTGCCTTTCCTTGCCTTCTCTTATGAATCTTTAGAATCAACTTACTTAATTCTAGAAATCATATCGATAAAGCAGTCACTGTGCACAAGTCCATAAAATGTTAGTTCAGAGGACGTGCAGGTGTGTTAGAAACAGCCCAGGGCCTCATTCAGAGTCAGCGTTGGCAGTTCTAAGACGTGGTTTACTTAACTACTACGTTTTCCTGGCCTTTCTTTTATTTCCTAGAAAGTCAAGATAAGTTCTTGTCAGGGGCACGTTGGGCTGTCTGAGCTTTCGGCAGGGGTTTATATTCCACGTGCCACAACTTACCTTTTAGTTTATTTTCCAAGTCATCCCAGGGTCTGCAGGTATTTATTTTTTGCTCTCTGAGGGAAAGCACTTGTATGGGGAAAGGCCGGAAGGGCCTGCGTGTTCCTGGGTTTCTCCGTGGGGGGTGTCCTCACTGCCTTTCCCGACGCGCCTTCTCTTGCTGCTGTCTTCAGGAAGGTGTACAGCATCCAGGCCTGGCACCAGCGCGAGTCTGGGGCGGTCATTGTACGTTTTCCCCAGGAAACCTTGGAAAGATCTAAACCACGTGCTTAGGAAGGCGTGTCGGCCCGCCCTGCACAGCCGTGTTTTGCTCTAACTTTCGGGTCGATGACAGCGTTGGGGACGTGAAGGGAGTGGCCTGTGCCTTGTTCGTCCGGCCTCTCCGGTGAGCCAGGCCCTGCTCCAGGCCCTGAGACTCGGGCGCCTCAGAAAGCGCAGGGGTCCCACTCCTCCAGATGCTTACTGCCTCTTGAGGGGTCCTCGTTCAGTAGGACAAGGTGTCCGGCCCCCGGAGGACTTCCTGGAGGAGGTGCCGTGTCCAGCCGAGGCCCAGAGGGTAAGTGGACGTGAGGTGGAGACCCTTAGATGGGGGTCCCTGGGGGCTTGGTGGGGGCTATGCCTGGACCAGCACCCAGCACCCCTGCATGGTGACGCTTGGCCCCTGTGAAGTTGTCGGGAAAGGGCCGGAGGGCGGCCAGGAAGGAACGGCAGGTCATTCCCCAGAGGCGTCTCCTCCCCCTGCCCTGCGCCATGAGCCAGCAGGTCTCCCGGAAGTTTGGTCGACAGTTCCAGAGATGTTTTTGTAGTTAATTCACAGTTTCCAAGGGCTAATCTTGGTGGGGTTTCTCGCGTTGACTCTAAGTCAGTACGCCCTACTCCATAATTCCTTTATCTTACCCAAATAAAGACAATAGATAGTGACTCCCTCACAAATTCACACCTTTCTTGACAGAAAAATGGTGATAATATTGAATGGACCCGTTTATCAGCTCCAGTTTCCATACCAGCATTTGGAAGGATAAACAGTGATATAAACAGTTACTTAAGAGAAGGGTTCACTAGCCCCGAGGGCCAGGACGAGGCTGACCAGATCCACCAGGACAAGAAAGAAGACCAGGGAGGAAAAAAACCTAAGCGGAATCAAGTGAAAGCCAAAGGAAAGAAAGCTATAGTTACCTTTGAAAGGAATTCTTCCATTTTAGCTTCTTTCGGCAGCCGAAGGGGACCGAGGTTTTCTTGGCTTGTCCAGAGGCAACGACTGGCCTCGGTCCCTCCGATCCGCCCCTCCCCGACCCCAGCCAGCATCCTGCAGACCCCCGGGCAAGTGAGGGAGGCTGGAGGCCTTTCAGCTGGAGGTCGTCTGTGTTGGGACAGCTACTTCCTGAAATTACTATGGTTTTTCTCCCAAAGAATCATCTATGTTGGAAATATCAAATAAGGCAGATCTCCTCCCTAAAAAGGAATAAAGGGCAGGTTTAGCTGCGCATGTGTGATTTTTATTTTTTTTTCTCCTCTGGTGCCTGAAATAAAAGCAAGTTGCCCGAAGGAAGTGTAACGAGGGAGGGGGGGAGGGGAAAGGGTGAAGTCTAAATTCAGACTTTGATTACTTATCTAAGAGACTACAGATAAATAGGCCAGCTTGCACCAGCAGATTAGCCAGTGGACTATTACTGTTTATTTAAATTTAAGAAAAACAGAGATGCTGCTAACCCTTAAAGCCAGCCCTGTCCTAGGGAGTAGGGTTAGAATCGTAGCTTCCAGAACTGAATGTTTCCTTAGAGATGATCTGTGTTCTCTCTCCACTTCCCTTTGATAGATTTGAAAACTGGCCTCTGCAGAGTGCCAACAGGACTCTTAAGGAAGGTTTTTTAGTAATTAAATATAATCTCAAAATCTGTGATACGCGCAGAAGATGGATAGCTGGCAGATCTGTCTGTGTTAGGCAAATTTATGTTTGCTGAGACAGCTACCCCTAACAGCAAACACTGCTTGTGTCGGCCACCACTCCGGCTGAGCTAAGACCAGCCTATAACATCTGAGCGGCTGTCGTCAGGGGCAGTGAACCCAGAAATTCAGAGGCTGAGCTGATATGTGATGTGCTAATTAACATGTTTCATGGACTTTGAACTGAAATTTGCTCTTATGACTATTAAATGAAATGACTTTTTGCTAAAGAGAACCAATCTTTAGCGTTGTGGGTCTATTCTTGAAGAAGGCTGGGTTGGGTCTCTGGTTTTATGTTTGCTCCCAAATCAATGACATCAGACGACCTTGACCTTGACACTGAAGCCATTGACTCTTCGTAGTCGGCTGTGACCTCAGGGCCGTTGGGCCCGACTCCACCTCAAGCAGAAACGTGCCAGGCTGCCTCGCCAGCCAGCCTCCTTCTGCACCCTCATGAAGGAAGGTGCTGGGTCGACCCCGTTTTTCTGCAGATTTTTCTTATTTGAATAAATCCCCGCCTCCCCTCTTCTCCCCCCGCCCTGCCACTCTCCAAGCCTTTGATGTTGGGAGCCTTCGCCTGTGGGCCCAGCCTTTCCACACCACCCCCTCGCCAGCTTGGCCGTGCCCGGTGTGCTCAGCTGTTTGTGCCTCAGCTGGTTCTCAGACCCTCTTCCCCGCGGGCCCCGGGGGAGGCCTCTGGAGCTAGTCTGACCCACGAAGAGCAAAGCAGAGGCCCCTGCCTTACTTCCTGGGACCGAATTCTGCCATCTGGGCAACAGCTCTGACATTGAGGATGGGTCGGGATGGTGAGTGCACCTGAGGCTTGAAATCATTTTGCCTTCCAGCTTTGAGGGAGCCCGGCTGTTTCCCCGCCCCGCTCCATCTCACCTGTGGCTTAGCCCAGGCTGCCCCGCAGCTGGGGGTTGAGGCTGCAGCCTCCCCGGCCCTGCACCTGCCCCGCGGCTTCCGGCAGCCTCACTTCTGTAAAGTTCGACGGTAGAATCCTCAGAACCTGAGCCAGGAGAGGGTTTTCCTTCTACGTTGCCCTCTCGAGGCCCCTGACCCACTCCGCCTTCTTCCCGCAGAGAAGGGAAGACAAGTCACACACAGAAGGGAATTCTCGGGCTCTTGAGTTTCAAAGGCCTGGACTCTGACGTAAGACTAAGGACGAGCCTTGGCTGGCTGTCGAGCCTGGGGACACGATGGTGAGGATAGGTGGGCCCCGCACCGAGGGGCCCCTTCTCAGGGGCCTCTGCTCTGGCCCTCGCTCACGGGGCCGCTGGTGGTGGCATGGATGGTTACAGAGAAAGTCTTGGTAAAGAACCTCAGGGGTCCCAGAACCGAGTGGGAACAGGAAGAACCCTACGGGGTGCTCTGGTCTGGAGTGAGCGGACGTTTGCTGGGCACCTGGACATGGCGTGGGTGTGGCCCAGAGGGCAGATGCCAGGAGGTCATAATCTGGGGACAGCAGTGAACTTCCTAGACCAGTGGCCGGAAAGGAGAGGACCAGAAAGGCAGGACTGAGCGCGGACGGACCCGAGGCCAGGCAGCCCTTGGCTACCTCCCTCCCCTCCTGTGCAGCTCTGGGGACACCTCAGTTGGTCCAGTGGGTTCCCATCGCTCTGGAATGGGGCCCGCCAACGACAGCAGCTCACTTTCAAAACAAGAAAGTGGCTTCTTACGCACCAGTTTTTGAATGGAGATTAATGCCCACCATGTACTTGGTAATAAACAGCCTCTTATTCTGAGTTAAAATGTCTATTGTGCAGAGGAGTTAAGTGGGAAACACCATCACCCAACCAAGCAGCAGGCTGCGAACCGTTTCCACAGGGCTGAGTCCCGTATGCCAGGGTGAGTGACAGGTGACGAGAGACTGAGAAGAATACGTACCGTTCACTCATTCATTCATTCAACAGACACTTACCAGCATCCGCGATGCCGGGAGACACAGTCATGCGCAACGCAGATGAGGTCGTTCCCTGGCAGGGCGCGGACACCTCGTCCTTTTAGAGTGTAACCACATCCCCGGGAGGAAAGTCTACCCGACCACACGGTCAGTGGTGCCGAGGGAACAGGCCTAAGTGTTTCTGTCTGTGTTTACCGCGGACCTTTCACTGGGGTGTGTCCACACCCATCAGTCCTAAGGAATGGGGTGGATCGCTGATTACACCTGATATCCTAAGCGTTTTTCTTGCATGGCTCCTGCCGTGGATTTCCTGCAGGTGTGTCGTATTTCCAACTGAGTTTACAAAAGCATTAACAGTCATGTTTTCTCAGGGGCAGGCCTACAATATATATTGTCATTGTTTTTTAAAGGCTGTGGGAATAGGTACAGTGACACGTTAAATTGCCTTTATGTTAGGTGGGGCGGGGCTGAGCTCTTCTTGAATAACAGCTTTGTTGAGACATAATTCACAAGCCCTACACTTCACCTATTTAAAGCGTACAATTCAATGCATTTAGTACTTTCACAGTTGTGCAGCTGTCAACACAGTGGGTTTTAGAACGTGTTCATCACCCCAAAGCCGCTGGCATCCACTCTCATTTCCTCTCACCCACCTCCTGCCCTTGGCAACCACAGGTCTGCCTTCTGTCTCCATAGATTTGCCTGATCTGGACACTTCATGTAAGTGGAATCATACGAATAGATCTTGTGGGACCGGCTTCTTTCACCGAGCATCCTATCTTCAGGATTTATCAGTACTTTTCCTTTTTACGGCCAAATAGTACCTCACTCTACTGGATAGACCACGTTACACTTATCCGTTCGGCAGCTGATGGACATTCGGGTTGCTTCCACTCCGCCTATTGTGAATATGCTGCTGTGAGCGTTTGTCTACAAGTTTTTGTGGACACAGGTTTTCACTTCTCTTGGGTATATACCTAGGAAGGGAATGGCTGGGTCATACGGTAATTCTATGTCTAACCTTTTGAGGAGCCTCTAGACTATGTTTCAAAGCAGATGCACCATTTTGCATTCCCACCAGCAGAGTACAACCTTCTAGCTCCACCGCATCCTCACCTCACCAGCACCTGCTGTTGTCTGTCGCTGC
Source organism: Grampus griseus (assembly GCF_964374135.1). Taxonomy (NCBI): domain Eukaryota; kingdom Metazoa; phylum Chordata; class Mammalia; order Artiodactyla; family Delphinidae; genus Grampus; species Grampus griseus. The sequence continues at coordinate 563,325 of NC_139004.1, forward strand.
GATCACAGCCATCTGGCAGCGTGTGCGGGGACCTCGTGGTGCTTTGAGTTTGCATCTCCCTGATGACTGATGAGGTGGAACTTTTCGTGTGTTTATTGGCCATCTGTAAATCTTTGGAGAAGTGTCTGTTCACACGCTTTGCCCATTTATAAATCGGATTAGTTACCTTTTTATTGCTGAGTTGCAAGTGTTCTTTATATATTCTAGATACAAGCCCTTCATCAGATAAATGCTTTGCAAATATTTTCTTTTATTCTGTGGGTGTCTTTTGAACCATAAAAGTTTTAAATTTTAATCAAGTCTAATTTACATATTTTCTCTTCTGGTGCTTCAGGACACAACTTCTTGATCTTGAACAAATAAACATTTTTGAATGCCAGTTCTCTCTAGAGAGACGATAGTAAGATTTTCTTTAATGTAATGTTGAACATGAAAGCACTTTTTAAGTTTTTAGCTTATAGGTGAAAGATTATGGTTATTTGAAAACAAAATGTTTATCGCGTTACAGACACAAAATGCTAGCTCTCTTTCTACTAAATATTAGCCCTACCTTCACTGGCAGGATCTTTCATAAAAATCCTTTATGGCAATGTATGCATGTGTGTTAGGATATTTCTGTCATGTTATCACACAGGAAACGGTGGCTTCGGTATCCTTCATTGGTAAAGTTACAGTTTCTCTCTGTTATCTTGTTTCGTGTCTGACCCTGGAGAGGGCCCAGGGCCCTGTGAACACATAGGAAATCTTCCTGGGCTGTTTGGAGACTATTTGCAAGGAGCTCTCAGGAGGTCAGCTTTTCTTTTCTGAACTGACCAAAGAATAAGGTAAAGCCAACTTTGAAAACCTTTCAGGGAGAAGAAAACCATGAAGCCTGTCATCTCTGGACAGCCAAGCGCTCCTTGCAGAGCTGGAGAAAAGGCCCACCCCCAGCGCTGGAACTCAGCTGCGCCTGGACTGGCTGGGGTGATGCTTCTGTCTCCTTGGCAAGACCAACGTTCCGAGGCTTATTGGTACCTGCGGACGTTGATCAAACTGCAGAGCAAAGCAGGCCACAGCCCAGAGTCCCCACATCCACTACATCATCGTCTTTCTTGATAGATCTGGTTATTAACAGTGAAACGAGAAATGAGCAAGTTCAAATTCACAAGGGAAGCTTCTGTCTTATCCACCTGTTATGGGCTGAATTGTGTCCCCTCAAAGCTCGCGTGTTGAAGCCTGACCCCCCAGGACTGCATAAGGTGAGGTGATGTATTTGGAGAGAGGGTCTTTAAAGGGCAATTAGGTTAAACGGGGTCACTGGGGTGGGCCCTAACTTAACCTGCCTGGGTCCTTATAAGAAGAGGAAATTAGGACACAGGCACAGAGGGATGGCCACGTGAGGACACAGGGAGCAGGGAGCAGCTACACGCCCAGGTGAGGGGCCTCGGGAGGGACCACCCTGCCGACACCTTGATCTCAGACTTCCAGCCTCCCGGATGTGAGAAGATGAACTTCTGCGTCTGAGCCGCGCCCCTGTCCGTGGCATTTGCTACAGCTGCCGGAGCAAACTCTGTACCATCCATTTTCACTAACTTCTCTGAAAGGTCTATTTTTTTCCCCTTAGAAATGGGGAAAATGTAACAGTTAAGAGAATGCAAATTATCTTGTGTGGATATGACCATTACGGGTTGCTTCAAGCAGATGTGTATCTTCCCAGCTGACTTTTGGAAAGCAATTACAAATCGCTTTTCTTTTTATCTTCACTGATGATCAATGAAACAAAGCAGGTGAGGCGGCTATTATCATTATTAGCTACAGTTCGCACAGAGGAAGTGGACACTCTTTCCTAAGAAATTCGGCCAGAAAGTAGCAGAGAAAGGGTAGCCCCCGTTCTGGGACCCCTTGCCCCTCACCTGCGGGTCAGGACTACGTTCCTGGGACCAGGCTGGTTTGCTTCTGGGAAAGGCACTGCAAGTTGAAATGATGTCAGTCCAGTCTAATTTATATTATATGTATAAATATTTTACATTATTTATGTCATAATGGAGATCAGAATATGGACCAAGTGCTGGATTCTCAAATTATTACTCAAAAAACCAACATACCATATGTGGTCAGGGCTGAGTTAGGTCCTGTACAGCGTGCTGTGAAAATGGGCCTAGAGTACCTGCTCTAATAACACTTCACTTCATTTTTAATATAATCCCCAAGAGAGGGTCTGCGCAGAATGGGACGGCGGGCTGGAGGTGCCCTGGTTTCCAGAGGCTTTGCCTGAGGCTGAGGGCTGGAGCCACCCTTGGGAGAGGCTGGGGGCGGTGGATCATCTGACGTCTGGCCCCGGACTCTGTTCTCCCAGGGCCGTTGAGAGGCAGGCGTGCCGCTGGGGCCCTGGGCAGAGCTGGGGCCTGGGGGTCTCTGGCTGAAGCTGGGCTGGTGCAGGGAAGCCGCAGGTGTCCTTTGTTTTCAGGGCAGCCAAAGGGTCAGCAGCAGCTGCTGCTTTGGAGTCGGAGCCACTCCCTGGGGAGACAGCCAGCGCCTGCCCCTGGGTAGCTCCTGATACCTGGACGGAGCCGTGAGCAGCGGGGCCCCTTGGAGGGGGGGACAAAGAGGCCACCCCAGACCAGATCCCCTTTGCCGAGAGGACAGGGATAGGCTCATGGGGGCCACTTCCTCACAGCCCTGCCGAAGGCGCCCCGTCTCCAGCTGGGAGACCCTGTCACACGGGACGTGAACTGAGAGCATCCGCTGGGGTGTCTTTGGCCACCTGCGTCCAGCACCGGTGAAGCAGGAAGAGGTTTTTTGTCTTCTTAAGTCCCTGTCCTGAGCCTGCAGCTGGAGGGAAGGCCAGCTGGCGATTTCTGGGAGGAGCTGAGAGCACGGGTGGGTGTGGACGGTGGCCCGGCCTGGGCTCTGCAGGTGGTCCCCATCACCGTCAGCGACGTCGCCAGGAGGCCCAGCAACTCCTCTGGGCCCTCGAATGGGGAAGGTGAGCCCGCGCCATTGAGAAGACGTGATCAGATGGAGACGTGGTTGGTCATGTCGCCCTTTCTGTGTCTTGACAAGAACCTCACAGCAGCCAAGTTAGAAGAGAAATTGAGGGCTTCTCAGTCAACCACAGACTTCACTCTCTTCTAATCCATTTTAAATATAAGCAAACGAAAAGCTCCAAAAACCAAAATGGGCCACTTGGTCATTTTTCTAAATTTCCTCCTGCCTGCCTCTCTCATATGCTGCACTAGTCTATTTTTCTTTCTATCCATCACCTATCTATATCTATCATCTATCTATCAATCATCTATCTATCTATCCTGTATCATGTATCATCTATCTATCATGTATCATCTATCATCTATCTATCTATCATGTATCATCTATCTATCATCTATCATCTATCATCTATCTCTCTATCTCTCTATCATCTATCTATCATCTATCTATCATCTATCATATATCTATCTATCATCTATCATCTATCTATCTATCATCTATCTATATCTATCATCTATCAATCATCTATCATCTATCTATCTATCATCTATCTATATCTATCATCTATCAATCATCTATCATCTATCTATCATCTATCTATCATCTATCTCTCTATCTCTCTATCATCTATCTATCATCTATCTATCAATCATCTATCATCTATCTATGTATCATCTATCTCTCTATCATCTATTTATCTATCTATCATCTATCGTCTATCATCTATCAATCATCTATCATCTATCTATCATCTATCTATCTCTCTATCATCTATCTATCATCTATCTATCAATCATCTATCATCTATCTATCTATCATCTATCTCTCTATCATCTATCTATCTATCATCTATCGTCTATCATCTATCATCTATCTATCCATCATCTATCTATCATCTATCTATCATCTATCTCTCTATCATCTATCTATCTCTCTATCATCTATCTATCTATCATCTGTCATCTATCTATCATCTATCTATCAATCATCTATCATCTATCTATCCTCTATCTATGTATCTATCATCTATCTATCTATCTATCATCTACCATCTATCTATCTATCTATCATCTATCACCTATCTATCATCTATCATCTATCTATCATCTATCTATCTATCATCTATCTATCTATCTATCATCTATCTATCATCTGTCTATCATCTGTCTATCATCTATCTATCTATCTATCATCTATCTATCTATCATCTATCTATCTATCGTCTATCTATCATCTGTCTATCTATCTATCATCTATCTATCTATCATCTATCTATCATCTGTCTATCTATCATCTATCTATCATCTGTCTATCATCTATCTATCTATCTATCTATCTATCATCTATCATCTGTCTATCTATCTATCATCTATCTAAATGTGAGAGGAAGCCAGAGAAGCACAGATGTCTCCCTCTCAACCCCACAATTTCAGTGAGAAAACGTCCTGTGAAATTCCCCTGCCTTGACCTTTGACAGGCCTCTGGGCCTGAGACGCGTGGCCCAGTGTCTCCTATTCCTCGAGCCTCGATGGATCTGAAACGGGAGAAAGAATGACGGGTCCTGGGAGGCTGTTCACCCGGACTCCAGCTTCTCTGCGGAAAATGAGACCAACTACCTTGATAGCTGAGTTTGTTCTGCCCTCAGGATTTCCTGGAGGAGGGGTCTCCCCCGGGGCTCTCGCTTTCTGTTTCCCAGGGGTCAGAGTCAGCACGCTTTGTCTGTTAGCTTTTTCGTGGCGACGAGCTGGGGCTGGACGAGGACCTCGTGGGACTGACTTCTGAGTTTCACGTTTTACAGTCTTCCTCTGGTCCAGATGCTTCCGGAGTGTTTGCCAGCCTGGGAGTTCACGCAAGTCTGGAGCGTGGTCTTACTGGTTAGTATTTGGTGCCTGCACCTCGTCCTCAGCGGACAGCCGGTGCCCCTGGCCGTCGGAAGCCATCACAGACCCACAGTCTGACGCTGGGTTCTCATGAGAAAAGAGCAAAGGGGCAGGAAGTGGGACCTCGGAGGAGCCAGTTCTCATGACACGGGCTGGGGCAGACAATGGGATGGGACTCCCTTTCTTAGCCTTTCAGTTGGCTTTCTTTGATGCTCTTTCTTTCTCCTGACCCTTCGGCCCCACCCTCTCCGCGGGGTGGGAAGCAGGATATTTGCACAAAGTCTTTGTTCCAGAGGAGCCTTTCTCCTTCTCCAGACGAAGTCCCTCCACCGCCCCCCCCCAGCTCCCCAGCTCCTTGGGTGCTGGGCCCATCCTGCAGGGAATCCTGGGGCTGAGGCTTTCCTGCCCATGTGCCATCCCAAGGGGAGGAAAAAGAACCCCTTGAACTGATAAAGCCCTATTTGCTTAAAAATATCACAGCATAGAAGATGAAAACACCTACCGAAGTATCAGTCGTCTTTTCGAAGTTGGCAAGGACGCCAGCTCTCTGAGCGGGAGGGGGCGCTTGGGGCATGAGTTGTGGTCTAGGGACTGCAGGGGGCTTGGCCCCGGGGCTCAGGGCATGGTGGGAGCTGTCCTCTCCAGCTGGCTGGGCAGGGACTTCGGGGACGTGGCGGTTGTCCCCGTGCGGATGGCGAGTGGATCCTGGTCTTCCTGAGTCCCTCCTCTGCCCCTGTCCTCCCAGCCCGCGCGGCCCACAGAGGGACGGGCTGCCCCTCGTGGGGACCAGCTGGTCAGGTGGACTCGGCCAGCTTCCCCCAAGCCCTGGGGCCTGGCCTTTCTCACCATGGCTGACGCTTCTCTAGACTAAACAGTTCCCCTTGGGAGAAACCCCATTTTCTGCCGCCCCGTTCCTTTCCAGACCTTCTTTGCAACGTTATCTCAGCCCAGCCTTGAAGAATTACACAGGCCCTCAGCCCCTGGCCCCTGCTCAGGGTGGCCTTTTCTCTGGCAGATGTCCTAAGTCACAGTGGGTTGGTGAGACCCCATTCCAGGACCCTAGAACAGGGCTCTAAACACAAAGCTTCTTCCGGCTTAATTCTAATTGGTTCGCACATAGCAGTTCAGGGGAAATCCATCTCCCTCCTCCTTACCGCTGAGCGCGATTCCTGAAATGGGAGCAGCCTTCTCCCCGCACAGGCTGCTCTGTAGTCGGTGTCTGAAAAGTGAAGGAAGATGGAGAGTGCCCAGAGCACGTTCCACACACCGCGTGACGTGGGCTCGGGCACGAGCTACAGGCTGGTCTGCCCTGCGTCTCCTCCCCGGCCCCTCCCTTCCTATCGTTTAACCCCACACACCCGTGGGGGCACTTGCCGGCGGCAGGTGGCCTGGGCCCACAGCTGGGGGCTCTGAGCTTGTGTACTGAGGTCCTAACCCGCCCCACGAGGACAGCCACATCCTTATGTGACTTGCTGAGGTCGCTACCCAGTTTCCAGAGAAAGCCCTCTTTCCTGAAGGACCTCATTGTCGTCGTTACACGACGGGAAAGTGAGAAATGTGGGGCAGGACGGGAATAAAGATGCAGACGTAGAGGACGGACTTGAGGACATGGGGAGGGGCAAGGGGAAGCTGGGACGGGGTGAGAGAGAGGCATGGACATATATACGCTACCAAATGCTAGTGGGAAGCAGCCGCATAGCACAGGGAGATCAGCTCGGTGCTTTGTGACCACCTAGAGGGGTGGGAGAGGCAGGGTGGGAGGGAGGGAGACGCAAGAGGGAAGAGATATGGGAACATACGTATATGTATAACTGATTCACTGTGTTATAAAGCAGAAACTAGCACACCACTGTAAAGCAATTATACTCCAATAAAGCTGTTAAAAAAAAAAAAAGAAAGAAATGCGGTGAACTTCCCCACAGCAGAGCAAGATTCTTCTTCTGCTCGAAGGCTCCACGGCCCCTGGAAGACTGGAAAAGAGCCGTCTGACCCGCAGTGCAGGCCTCAGCGCCACCTGCCACCCCTTCTCACCTGCAGGAATGTGCCCGCGATGGTCACGTCGCTGCTGAACTATACGTTCAAGGCAAAGTTTACTCAACTAGATAAACTGGTCGGCCGCAGGGCAGGATGCCTGATCCTGCTAATTTGTTTTAGGTTTATAACTGAATTTACAGCTCCGAGCTTATTGCTGTAGAAAAGTCACTAATGGCTACGAGCGGCTTATCTCCTGTGAACCACTATCGATGGCGCTACAGGTGCAGAGCCAGAGCCGGTAAGCTGCAGCCACAGCAAGAGATAAGCTTGGCAGAAACTCCTGCTGACAGAACGTTCTCCACAGCAAACGCCTACAGAACGGACACAGACACACAGATTTCCAAAATAAACTTACGGTTACCAGAGGGGAAACGTTGAAGGGGACATAAATCGGGAGCTTGGGATTAACACACACTCACAACTATATATAAAATAGATAATCAGCAAAGACCTGCTGTATAGCACAGGGACCTCTACTCAATACTCTGTAATAACCTAAAAGGGAAAAGAATCTGAAAAAGAATGAATATATGTATATGTACAATGAAATTCCTTTGCTGTACACCTGGCACTAACACAGCATTGTAAATCAACTATACTCCAATAAAATTTAAAAAAAGAAACACCTACATAAAAAAAAATAAAGCAAATCCTGTCTCTCTTTCTCTGTTTCCTTTGTGCCTCTCCCTACTCCAGGCTCCAGAAGAGAGAGACAGAAAAGGAAGGCAATGTCTCAACTACCAAGGCTACAATTTTGCAAAAGCAAAAATGTTTTACTTTCCACCAGGAAAAGAGAAATGCAAGTTAAGAAGCTTGTAGGACAAGAGACACTGATTTAAATATTTTCACCCAAACTAACAAGGGTCTGAAGAAAGGACTTCTCCCTTTTCCTGGTGGAACCCTTCTACTCCCAGAGCAGAGGGCTTTGCTGTCCCAGTCCTATCCTGGGGGGTGATGTCAGGGGTGGGGTGACTGGGTGGAGATGACAGGGATGCATCTCATCTGGATGAGCCCAGGACAGAGGTGAGGGGTCCCCAGGCGCCCACCTCACACCCCAGCACATGTGCACCACATTGTCAAAATGGGACCTGTTTCGATGAACTGGTGACGTGGGCGGGGACGGATTCTGCCTCTAAAGGATCACCCTTTAGGTGATCACAGGGTCTTCAACACAGACGCACCCTGGCCTGGGTTCATGAAGCATTATCTTGTCCCAAGGACCTCACCAGACAAGGTGACGGACGAGTGGCTGCTTTGCCTGGGACTGAGGGGTTTGCAAGGGTGAGGGGCTTCCGGTGCTGAAACAGGGACAGTCCCAGGTGAGCCAGGACAAGAGATCACTCATTCTGCTTACTGTAAACTTTCAGGTTATAAAACGTAAGTGCTGGGTTAAAAATGCTCGTAGAGAACCTGTAGAAGGTGAGAGCGCCTGTGAGACACCAGGGCCAGAACACAGGCGTGTCCGCCTATTTCAGGCCAACATACTTACTTTTAGGTCCCCCTTCATCACTCAGTCTCTCATTCCAGTCCTGCACGATTTGCCCGATGGCCAGTCGGTCACCTGGCGAGCAGAGCAGTCGGGCCCCGACCTCGGCCCCCAGGGAAGGGTTGTCTGTGCGAGTCTTGCTGTTTCTGTCACACACACGACTTTCTTAAATAAGTGGCCTTAGCAGACGTACCTTTACCTACTTGTTGTTGCTTGTTTGTTTGCTTTTTGAACTGTCTGTAGGCAGAGGAGAGGGATTTATTTTGCCAAATAAAGTCAAGGAAGGCATCATCTGTCCTGGCCAGACAAGAGATCAAAGGTCAGAGACGTGTTTCTACCTCCTTCTGTGCTGTCACATCTCTGACCCTCTGTCCTATCAATAAAGTGGGGGAAGCGATCGTGTCCTCTTTCTCCTCCTGGACAGACTGTGGTTTTTGGAGAAACGACATCTGTGAGCACAGAAGTGCTTTTGGAATTCTTGCACGTGCACGGCTGTTAAGATTTCACGGAGAGGCTGGAATACAAACTAGATGTTAAAGAATAGGTATGATTTTGTTAAAGATTACTTTTTCTTATAATGAGAATTTTGGAATGCTTATTTTAGAAATTACAGAAATATAAAAATAAAATCACCTTGTCACCAAACACAACCGGTGGGAGAGGATTTTCCCCTTTTACTCTTACTTAGACCAAAAGCTGGGCCCAGGACTGGTGGGCACCCTGGGGCTGTGGCCTTTGCCCTCTGCCAACCCTGCACGCTTCCTCCAGGGCCCAGGCCCTTCAGTTAGCAGGCCGGGTCCTGGGCTGCCAGGGACAGAGCGGGGACTCAGGACAGACAAGACGAGCCAGCAGGCGGGCAGCTGGGTGGGGAGCTTGGCCTCTGCCAGGGCGTCGCGGGCAGTGGGCATCGCAGGCAGTGGGCACTGGACGAGGAGGGCGTGCCTCAGCTCGGAGGCTCTGCTGGGGACCAGTCATCTTTTCCTTCAAGGTGATGTGACCTCGGTATTTCTGAACTCCAGGCCTACATCACCCTGAGGACAGAGCGGCTGCCGTGAGTCTCGTCTAATTAAAACCGTTCTGTGCCATTTCGCTCTGAGGGCTCCACTGTGCCCTCCCCACACAGGGGATGGTCACTGTGCCTCGATCCAGCATGAAGCTCTCTCAATCAGTAGCAGTAATGACAAGTCCAAAGTCAATGGCAGCATCAAACAAGGTCGAGTAAGCGCTGCAGAGGTGTTAGGGAGGAAAAGAACTACAGTCGTAGGAATATGGCTCATAGACTCACCTTAGGGGCTGGATGTCACGTAAGCCTTCCTAAAGGGTAGGAAATAAGAGTTGGGGACAGTGGACGGAGGTGGCCTGGCCAGGGGCTTGTGGGGGGGGGGGTAAAGCGGAGCTGCCAGCAGGCTCCCAGGCCTTTTGCTTCGAGGTCTTGGGTTTAAAGCCACCCAAGGGCTGGTGGGGAGAATTTTCAGAAAGTCCTAAGTGAGGAAAGCGAGGATACCTCCCGCCACCGTCCCCAGGGAGCTGTGTGGACGCAGCCCCGCTGGGGAGCAGAAACAAGGGAGCTGTGTGGACACAGCCCCGCTGGGGAGCAGAAGCAGCAGGAACAGAAGCCCAGATCGTGAGCAAATCTAATCAGAGCGTCGGCAAGCATTTGTGGAAGGAAAGGAAGTGGGGCGTGTTGACTTAGCCAACGCCTGCCTTTTCAGGTGGTGCTAATGCCCCAGGCAAACTTCAGCCCACACCCTGGAAGGGCAAGAAAAAGTCCGATTGCAGGGTCAAGCCCTGTTCCATTCTCTCCGGAACCCACAGAGTCCTGCTCGGAGTTAGAGCCTCTCACTCCGGGGGTGCGGGAGTGGGGTGGGGTGGGTGGGTGTGGGCTGGTAGAATTGCTTGAATTAGTTTCACCCCCAAAGCGGAGGCTGGGCTTGACCTCCCTCCCTCTCTGCACCCTGCATGTCTACACTGACGGGTTCAGTACCACTTGGTGACACGTACATGTGTGCACGCACCGTGACTGTGTGGACGCATTTCTCTCTCTCTCTCTCTCTCTCTCTCACACACACACACACACACACACACACACACACACACACACACACACACACACACACACGGCTGCCTATGCCAGCTCATAGACGAACGTGACGCAGCACTGGGACCACATTTGGTTTTCTGCTACAACGGCTCCTCGGGAATACTTTTAGGCCATGAGAACAATTAACTTCATGTGTTCAAACAGGCTTCACGTGCACGGGGTTATTCTCGAGAATAAAATAATAACCACCCCCGCTCCCCCCAAATAAGACCTCTTTCTCTCTTATTTTCTCTTCTGAACTTCTTGGAAATTTAAGTGATTTCACGACCGCACGTCCTGTGTCGCCAGTGAAGCCGGGAACACGTGGCCCATGCCCCCAGGCCCCACCACTCCCCACGGGGGTCGGTCCTGGGGAAGCACCAGGGCTTGTGCTGAGTCAACACTTCTCTGCACAGGAACGCGTTATTCTTCAGAAGCAGAGAGGATGTCCGTCTACATGTGTGTTTGTGATAAAATACGCAGAACATATAACTCACCATCTGAACGCTAAGTGCATGGCTCAGTGGCATCAGGCACATTCCCAGTGATGGGGGACCCTCCCTGGCATTGCCCTGTACTCAGCCCGTCACAGAGTGCCCGTCTGAGAAACATTAGTGACAGGCATTCCTAAGCCCAGGTAGGCCCCTCTTATGCCTCTGAAAGAACGCCCAGAAGAAATTTCAGTGCTGACTGCCTTGAGGAAAGTTTGCTAGAAACGTGTATTTTTAAAGATAGAATTCACGGACGAGGAGTTTTGGTGGAAGTTCCTGCCAATTCAGCCCACAGGACACTTCCTAGGTTAGAAGGAACTTGAACTAGACGCTGAAGGCCAGTGAGTTGCTCCATGGCCACTCATGAGGAAGTAAGTTTTCTGTGTCAGAGGAGGAAACGCCCTTGGGCTGGGAATGGTTGTTGGAAACAAGCTAAATTTCCTATGAAGGGTGTTACTTCTACCGTCAATCAGTTCTGCGAGTAGCTGTTCCCTTGATGACAGAGCGGCACCTTTTTTACGGCCCCGAGTGAGCTGGTTGCTTGCACACGGCGACACCTCCCCTGCCCGCAGCCTGTCTTCACTCTGCTCATCGGACCTCTGGGGACCTCCGCCTATGGACTACATTGCTTTTTTTTTTTTTTTCAGTACGCGGGCCTCTCACTGTTGTGGCCTCTCCCATTGCGGAGCACAGGCTCCAGACGCACAGGCTCAGCAGCCACGTCTCACGGGCCCAGCCGCTCCGCGGCATGTGGGATCTTCCCAGACCGGGGCACGAACCCGTGTCCCCTGCATCGGCAGGCGGACTCTCAACCACTGCGCCACCAGGGAAGCCCCTGCACTGCTTTTTAAAAGTTGGTTCTCATTGTAGTTTTGCTGTGTACGAACTCTCTACAAAGCAAACGCTGAAGCAGCGGCCCCCGATTCCCTCCCCCAGTGGGCGTTATGCTCCTGAGAGGCCGTGTGCTGTCACCCGGGCACATTGGATGGGGGGCCTGCTGCTTACAGTTGACCCGGGAATACGCTGGATCTGCTGTCACAACTGCTAAGGTGTTGAGGCTGAGAAAAAGGGATGTTACTTCCGGTAAGAGGAGCCCTGCTTCTGCTCTTATCCAACTTTGGAAGCAAAAACCTGCTTCTGGCCATCCAGCGTCTGTCACAGCCCTACTCGGAGGTCCCTGCACTTCAGGCCATTTCCGTGGGGCACTGGGGTGTCGCGTGTCACTTGCGGTCTCTGAGCCCAGGGCCCATCTGCGTGACTGGAAAGAGAAGTAGGACTTTATTACTTACCTTTACCTCTGTGACTCTGGTGAGCACGTCGGAAGCTCCAGGGTTTTATCACGTGCACGAGCTAGACCAAGGGCTGGCAGAGGACGGCTCTCAGGCCAAACCCACCTTCCTGCTGTTTTATAAATACAGTTTTACTGCAACTGAGCCACGCTCATTTATTTACATGTCGTCCACACTGCTTTCCCTTTACCACGTTCCGCGTGACCTTATGACCTTACGATTCGTAAAGCTCCAAATACTCGCCGTCTGGCCGTTGTGCCTCTCACGAAGCTCTGGTGCTTCAGGCACACCCACCCTGGGCCGTGGCTGTGAGCTGGGCTTCCCGCCTGCCGACGGCTCCTCACTGGTTCTGACCAGGAGCAGGAGAGGGCAGCTGCACGGCTGCACGAGGGCAGAGGATCGTCTCCTCGCCAGGGCCGGAGTTCCTTCAGGAGCAAGGCGGACAGCACCCCTCCCTGGCTGCACCCGACGCCTGGCTTGGGGGCCTATTGCACCCCAGCCTCCCCAGACCAGCTTCGCCATGCCTCCCGGACATGCCACCCCTGCCCCCCAGGCAGCGTCCCCTCCTGGGCCTGAGTCCCACCTCTGCAGCCCTTCCCCCTCCCTGAGCGCGGAGCTGGTACCTCAAACCTCTCTCCTCTGGTCACAGCCATCACAGCCGGCGAGGAACTGCTTCCTGCAGTTACTACCTCTCGGTTACCAAGGTTGAGTCCAACACCATAGAACAAAGCCCCTATGTTAAATCCCCACTGTCCAATGCACTAGTGTGTTTTCAGTTTTCCTGGCTGGACCCTGACAGACACAGCCGTACCCCAGCTGAAAGCACACACTGAATGGGGAGTCTTGTATTTTATTTGCTTTTTAAGAGCATCTGAGTCACCCAGGTTGCTGGCCACCCTGCAAAGTGCCGGTCAGTTCTGAAAACTACTTGTTTCTAAGCAAAAATATTTTGTTTCTATTTCAGCATATGAACTTGACTTATTAGAGTAAAACATAGCAAAGCTGTCTAAGAAGAGTCAGTCGGAATGTTTACACTCATAAAATTGAGGTCAATTACTTGCCAAAGAAAGTATCTTTGGCATCTTTTAGAAATTGTCAGGTGCAAGTTTGCCTGTTCCTCCGTCCCTTTTTGGTTTGAAAACCAAAATCAGTTTTAATGTAAGTAATCTGATATCAATGGTCTTTACAAACTAATGAGATCTTAGTGTAAGCACAGACCCTTTATTCTACAGTTTAAACAGGTGACGATGACTGCGTTCTGTGTGTTTACTTTATGCCATGTGGACAGTCACCACGATGGGTGTGGAGGCAACCCTCCCCCCGAGTATGCAGTTACCCCACTTACGTATCCCCTCGGCTCCTATCTGCAGCTGCTGTGCCTTGTGCCTGCACATCCTCCCTGCTTCCTGGGCCAGGTTCCCCCCTTATTCCCATGACTGTGCTGCCCACACCTATCAGGGCCCCTACCAGGCGACACTGGGATGATCTGTCAGGAAACGTCTATCCCACTGCACCACGGACATCTTGAGGCCGGGACGTTAGTCAGTGGTCCATGTAAATCGGGGGTCCTCAGAAGCCCCCTGAAGGCTTGTGGATGAAGCACTGGGCAGGGGTTCTTTAGCCAGGTGCCCCCTCGTGTGGGAGGGCTGAGCCCCTGAGCTGCGCGTTGATGAGCCGTGAGCTGACGGTCCGCTCTAGGTCCGCCCCCTTAAGCGCGCCTGGCGCCCATGCACGGAGTCCGCTGGGAGGGAGGCCGAGAACGGACCGGCAGTGGCACCTAGTGTGTGAGCACGGCTGTCCTCGTGTGGGGACTGGACAGGGTGGGTGCTGGCTGGTGCCGGCGGGGGGTGGGGGGGGCGGGGAGCAGCAAGAATGCGCTGGGTCGGCCTCTATTCGCGTCAAACCGGGAGGGTCTAGAGGGTCCTTTTTCTATCCCCACCCGCGGGGCTCCCCGACCCACGGGTCCCCAGGAGCCCGCGGGGGGTCTGTCTGAGGGTCAGGAACTGGGGGAAGGACGCCTTTCTCTCTCCTTCATCTTAAGTGACCGATTATGGGAAGCCCAGCCCTGCCTGGGGCTGCTTTTGAGCGGAGACACGTGCCCTTTCTCGGGGTCCCTCTGGCAGCTCCCTTAATTGCCCCAAGTCTCAGATTCATGATAGAAACTGTTTCCGCAGCAGCTGTTCCGAGGGTCTCGCACACTGTTTTAAGGGTTAAGGCTGGTTGAGACGGAGGCTGGTGTGACTGATGCTTTTACTTATGTTAGCATTTAATTGAAATACTTAGTTTATTGGCACTAGTTAATCCAAGTTATTTTTTTCCCTAGTTAAGGAACATGCCAAAAGCTGTAATTTGATCATTTCTATACGAACCAGAATGGATTTGGCTTCAGGACGGGAGGAGGACGGGAGGAGGGACAGATTTTACCCCCTTTCAAAGCTGGCCTGACAGCTTTGCTACCAACGTCCACAGAAACAAGAAGAAAGAAATTTCATCGGGAAAAGAAAGCTGTGAAAAGCCCAAGATGTTTTCATAGAAAGCTGCCTGGGGCAGCGGCTCATCGTGCTCCGCAGCTCCCCGCACGGACAGGACCCTCTGCAGTCGCCTGACGTTCTCCCTGCTGCAGGCGCCGCACTTGACGGGGTTACCGCGGAGGGGTGGAAGCCCAGATGTAGCCAGGTCAGCAGGGAGGGCGTGGCAGAGCCCCTCCTCCTGTGTCACCGCCGTGAGTCCTCCGAGGCTGGCGGGGCCTGGTGACATGCCTTTGCCCCCAGCATGTGCCAGATGGGGTGAGTGTTTGATGCCTCCCCCAGTGTGGCCCCCGAAACGGCGACCAGAACCTGCCCCTGAGCCGCAGGCGTGGCCGGATCCCTCTAACGGCGGCCCAGCACTCAGTGCTTACCGACCATGTGGCACACGCGCACCGACCAGGCAGGAAGCGGTCAGTGGTGGGAAAAAAAGACACAGTCCCTGCTGCCAAAATATTTACTGCCCAGTTGGACACACCATACACGCATGCATTAAAATTCAGAGAATGACGAGAGTTAAACGATAAACCAAGAGTGTCAGACAAAACGTATCGCCAGGTGTTGCACAGTTGGCTCAGGTAAACGTCACAGACACAAGTAGTGAGACTTGAAAGGCAGGAGGTACGAGGTTCTCGGAACCAGTCAAGGCTTCGGTGCTAATTTGCGGGCATTTCAGGCTCACGGCGTCCACGCATCACCGCCATCATCACGGTCCCCGTCAGCGTCACCTCCCTGAACGTAATCATATCACCACCAGCAGCCACCCCCCTAACTGGTGTCTCCCCAGATCCCCTCCACAGGCCTGTGCAGGGCGGGAGCAGGTTCAGCCGACGGTGGGATCCCCACACCCACGCGGGGGGGGGCCGCACGTGGCAGGCACCCCCGCGCTGGCGAGGGCTTCGGCTGCGTCGCCTTCAGAACAGACCTGAGTGTGTGAAGCGCTGCTGCCTGGGTTCAGCTCCTGGCTGATTCCCGCTCCGTCTCATGTGGTCCCTGCTCTTGGCAGTGGCAAACTGTAAAGGCCGTAAGATTTCCTTCTTCCCACTCCCGGGGACGTGGCTGAAAATGGTTATTAATGAAACAAAGTTGGTGAAGGGCTTGGACAGCACTTTATAAACACAGCATCATGATCCTTGTGGATCCTGGGACTTTATGACTTTTCTTACATGAGATACAGCAAAAGCTTTAATCAGAATGCCTTCTTACTCTAATGAAAGCCACTCAAAGAGAGAAGCGCTCCGCTTTGCAATGACCATGGCTGCTGAGTGGCGGGGGGGTGGCAGCGCTGCTGGGTGGTCCACACAGCTGCTCCCCACACCGGTGTTCAGGGGCCTGGAGTCGGCGCTGGTTCCCAACCTGGCCCCTTTCTGCAGGAGGTTTGGGGGTGCGGGTGGACAGACGAGGGGGCCACGAGTGTCTGTGAAGAGCCAGCCCCTGCCCGGCTTAGCTCTGAGCCCATGACGGCCGGCAGCGTCCCTGGGGGGCTAGGAACATCTTGTCTGTTCCCGTTTCACTCCTCATACAGGCACTTTTGGGGTCAGGAGTCTGCAGCAAATGTTTCTGCGAGACCAGATTTTTGAATTTTATGCAAAGATGTTTGGAGGTGTTTATGCTGAATTGTCTGAATAAAGCACTTGGACGCCCAGCATGGCCCGAATCTGGTATTATTTTGCTCTAATGTAGGTCCTGGCAGAGAACGTGGTGATGTGATCTGGCCTCGGTCTCCCTTGTTTCCCCCCTGCCCTAGGACTGTCAGCGTCCACGCCTTTCTCCCCTGCATCCTGAGCTCCAGGGCCTCACGGCTCAGGAAGGACGTGGCTTCTGCCTCTAGGTTTGCTCCGGCCTCTGCCCCGTCCGGTCTCTGCGGGGAGCTGCTCTCCAGGCTGGGCGTCCTCGGGCTCCCAGACCAGACAGGAGACTGGTGGGCGGGAAGGGGGGAGCTGACCTTTCTTCCCCCTGCCCCCTCCTGGGTCTCCCTCAAGGCTCCAGCTCCCCTCCCTTCACAGTGGGGTGGCACCCAGGCTGACCGGGCAGCCTCGGTCTGGGGGAGCTTGCGGTGGCCCCGGATTCTGGCTTCTGGCAAAGCACGTCCACCACCTGCTCCTTTGTCCTTTTCTGCCTCTGTCTCTCCAGCGTGGCTCTCGCAGGCCCGTCACCCCGAGCCAGTGCCCTGCTTTTCTGTGACATGAGCGTCGGGCAGCTCAGGGCTGCTTCCGCCGTCCTTACCACGGTGTGTCCTGCGTGCAGCAACCTGACAGTCTGCTTGACAGCACCCCCCACGCCCGGGCCTCCGGGTGCTCCCGTCCTCACGGGGGTCTGGCTGCACCCTCACTGAGGACGTGGGTGCCGCACACACTGCACCTGTGGTCGTCACGTGCCTGAGTCCCTGGGCCTTCCTCTCTCCCCAAGCAGGGTAAATGGTGGGTCCTGGGCTCTTTCACCTCCTCATCCCAGAGGAGAAAAGGGCAGAGAGGAGCATATGGCAGTTAGGGGACCCTCAAAATGTGCAGGAATGAGACCTTCCAGGCCCCTCGTCCGCCAGCCTCGGCCCCTGTAGTGGACGCCCAGCCTCCGTCCGCCAGCTGCTGTTCAGAGCCGTGCAGGCAGCATTGCCAGAGGAGATCGGTGGGCGTCTGGGGACCGAGGGGACCCTGAGGAGGGCGATGAGGTGTTTCTTTTACTGAAGATACAGCTTGTCTCCCCCCATTCCCGTTTTGATTTCTCTGTAATTGAATTCATTCTTTAATGCATGTACACAATGGAGAAGTTGTGGGTTTTTTTCCTAAAGAGCTGTCATTAAATCAGTGATGCCTCTTACGCTTGCTGTCCTTTAGAATCAGGGACATCTTACCTTGTGTCTCTCACACCCGACAGGTTGCCTCAGGAAGTCTTACCTGGTCCCATCGAGATGCCCGGGAGCGGTGGGCATGAAGGTCCCTTGCTATGTCAGGCTGCGAGGTCTGGCTGTTCGCGGGAAGCAAAGCCAGGCTCTCTGTCCTGTGGGCCCGCCTGGGCGCGGCAGGCAGGCAGGGGGGCATCTCGGCTGGCTCTGGATCCCGAGCCTCTGGGCACAGGGCTCGTGCGCAGGGCCTGGGCAGGCGGGGTCGAGCACGTCACCCACACGCACGGTTCTTCGTTCCGGGGGCCCCGCAGAGACAGCCGCTCACTTAGTTGTTACAAGTGGAGGCCAGACTTCAGACAGTGCAGTGAGGACCCTTTGTGTTCATGGGGGAAGCCTGGTGGCTGCACTGGCCCCATATGAGAGGGACGGAGGGAGGACGGACTGGCCTCGGCAAAGCGGGGGTGACCGGGTTCTTTCCAGGCTCGGTCCCTGAAGGCTGCCGTGCCCTTTGGACGTCCAGCATCTCTGAACCCAGTGATATATTGAGTACATATCGTATTTAACATGTGTATTAATAATAGTATGTATGTACAGATTTTTAAAGCGCATATGCGTGTATGCATGTACGTCTCAGCTCTACCTATGCTGGAAGGGCCTGGGAACAGTGACACTCTGGCAGCATGAACATCCGGTGTCCAGAGCTTGGCTTCCAAACGTGACCCTGCGCTTCAAGGCACCGGGGCTCTTCGGAGAACCGGCCGAATCCAGGTTTGGGCAGAGAAAGTACAAGTTGAGTCTGGAGCGTTTATTTTGTGCCAGAAAGTACGGAAGTGTTCAAAAAATGATTCTGACGTGTTAAACCATCGTAAGACCCGACCTGAAGGCACCCGCCGGCCCAATGGACGTTTGTGCATCAAAACACACAATGATAGCTTGTAACCGTTCAAGCATGAGTTCATACTGATACAAATGAACAAAAGGAGAGATGGGAAAAGGGAGAGCTACCAGTCTCGAAGCTTCCCCACAAAATACCCATTAATTACTCATCAGCTAGCAAGCATAAGGTACTTAGTCACTAACTTTCCAGTGGAGAAATCTGGCAGACGCCATCTCAGCCAGGGATAAAAGTAATGTCCCCCCAGGGTTGGGGGCCCCCAGACACGGAGAAGAGTGCCACCTGAATGCACAAACAACAAGGAAACACCAGTCAAGCCCAAATCAAGGAACTTCTTTATCAAGTGAAGATCTGCACTTTTCACACCTGTCCAGATCATGAAAGGCTGAGAGACGTTCACGGTTTGCAGGGACCAGTGTGCTCTGATTCCGCACGCAGCCCCGGGCCTGCGGAATCCGAGGGGGACCGGAGGTCTGATGGTCCCACTGGATCGGTGGGAACTCGACGTTGGTGGCTGCACAGTGGTTACGCAGAAAGATGTCATCATTCGTAGGAAATCCAGTCAAGCAATAAGCACTGGAGCGCCACTTGTGAGGCTCACTACCTTGCACGCACACGGAGGCCCCAGGCGGTGTGATGCAGTGTGACCGTTCGGGAGGCTGCGTGCAGAGTGTACGGAAGTCCCCTGTCCCTTCACCTCCAGTCCCTGAACACCACCAGCAGCGATCCCGCAGCACCCTGGCTGGGCCCAGGGCCTCCTGGTGCAGGAGTCTGACCACCGAGCGCCCAGGATGGGGGACCCCGGGGTGGGAGGCCGGGAGTTGGGCTGCCCGCCCCCCGCAAGGCAAAGCCAATCTGTAAAGAGGTGACTATTGTTGAGTTGCTGGTGTCCCTTTTGTGTCATCACCCAAAAGCCATATTAACCAATTTGTGGGGTTACCTGTGCGTCTTTCTCATCACGTTCTTCAGGAGCAGCTGTGCTTCGTGCAGGGCGCCTGTCCCTGTGAACGCGTGGTCTGTAAATGCTTTCCACGGACCTCCGAGCGGCTCTGGGCCCACAGCTGCCCAAGCCCCGGTGCCGGGACAGCTGTTTGGCTGACAGATTTGGAACCAGCGCCGGACATGTGCGGGGCAGTAAACAGGAATGAATTTTCCCTAACCTTTATGAGTCAAATATTTATTTCTGGAATATTAACAAAATCAAAAGAATTACTGGGTTCTTTTAATTTTGAGTCAGAACACACTGACGTGCAGCTTTTAAGAAATTTTATTTAATGGGTCATCTTAAATTGAAGCAGAAACAAATTCAGAAATACTGGGATTTCTTGGCCAGTGTATATAGCACTGAAGCAACGTTTAAAAAAATCTTTAATGCTCTATAAAAGAGGCAATGAAATCCCTCTTTCCATAAACCGTCCATCAGATATTGATGACACCATTAAAACTCCCAAGTATACTGTGGATAGAAAGCTCTTGGTGTGTGTGTGGTGTGTGCACGTGTGTAAGCTCCCCTGCCCCCCTTTCCCTCTCAGAAGCACATGCCCCCAGGTAGGAGGATGGAGGGGTCGCTGTTGTAGTGGAACAGCATGTGTTTTTAGTAACAGACAAAAGGAAACCCACACTTTCTCTGGGGTGGGGATGAGACGAACTGCAAATCTTCCCAAACTTTGCCAAGAATTGTTTCTGCACGTGGATTGCAATTACAGAAAAGCAGCAGAACAACGAAACCCCAAATACCAGTCGTATTGTCTAGAAACTCTTGACGTCTTCCTCTGGGTTCTGTTGTGATCGTGCATCTTGGAGAACTTTGTGTACAGGTGATGACATACAAGATACCCAGCACCAGCTACATCATTTGCTGGCTCAGAGAAAAATGAAAATGCAGGCCCTCGTGCAAAAGGATTAAGGATTTCAGAACAGGGACATGAGCTTTAAAACCAGCCCGGGGCCCCTGCTGCTGCCCAGGTCTCACGCCCCTGAGGTGGTGCTGAATGGTGAGCCTCCGAAGCAGAGAGTAAGTTAGAAAGCTGAGGTTTCCAGGGAAAATAACAGTCAGCGACCGAGTCCCTGCTGAGCATGAGTTTTAATTTGAGCCTGTTGCCAAGTTCAAGGAAAAATTATTGTCATTATTTTTAAACCAGTAGTTGGAAGTAAGACTTCACAGTTTGAATCAAAGGATTTTGTGGTAAGAAGTTTTCAGAACCTTAATAAGTTTCACAGCTTGTCAAATATAAACCTCTCTCCTCCTCTGTAAAATAGAATTACAGTATTTAAACATTTCAGAGCTGGTAGGGTCCTTAGAAGCTCTCCAAGTTAATGAAATCAGACCCGTGTAAATAAAGTGACCAGGGATTCGAATCTGCCGCTTTTGACCCAATACTTGACCCTTTCTTCTACATTAAGTTCATTTCTGTATTTTTCTCTCATGAGGTGGGTACATGACTCCATAGGAAAAAGTAAATCTGTTGAATGGATTGACAGACTCGGTTACAGGGGGCCTGGCTGGGTGTATAAAGCACAGCGGCCTGGAGGCATTACGAGGCGAAGCCCCAGCTTCCCAGCGCCCGGCAGGCTGCACGTGGAAAAGGAGGAAGTATTGGCGAGCTGTGGACACAGAAAGCCTACACACTTATGCACCCTGGTGTGAGTGTAAGTGCTCTTCCAGGATCCAGAGGCAGCTCTGCAACTCGGCAATTCTATTTCTAAATATTTATCTCATATAAAACCGTGTATATGAGCTCCAGTAAACATTTTAAAAAACAGTCATGGTAATATTCTTTGTAAAGATCCCAAACTGGAAACAACAATCCAAACCTGTATAGAAAATGGATACATATGCTTGGGATATTCACACCCTTTCTCGGCGTGAGGAAGAATGAGGCACAGCTACCTGAAGGATGTGGATGACGTGTGAAACATACGTGACATTGGTGGAAAATGAATTAGGGAGAAAAGCAAACAGCTGATGTCTCAGGTATCAAGTTATACAAATTTGAACAATGTTGCTTAAGGATACATACATGTAAACAACATCAAGGGAATGATAAAGGTAAAATCCACCAGCGTGGTTGCTTCAGGAAGAGGTTGAGATTCACGCGGTGGGGCTGGCACTCAGGACGTGGAGGGGAGCAGAGGGGTCTCTTTCTGAAGCTGCTGGTGGTGTGACTGTGCGTTATTTAGCTGCTGGTTTGATTACTCTTAGTGCCTTACTGTACCTCTGCTGGTCATATCTACCATCTGTGTATTTAAGTATCTCGTCTATCAATCCATCCATCCATCCATATATTCCTTTCTCAGTGGTGCATATTTCATAAAAAAATGTGTAAAGAGTAAACACGGAGGACATAGACTCAGGACGGCATGAACATGCATGTCCCTTTCAGAGCATATTTAATAATTATGAACAAGAAATGTGCAGTAAGAACACAATATTGATGTTCTTCTCATCTTTGCAGTTTATTCCTTATCTTACTTAACTATCAATTTGAACTTTGGTTTGGCTGTATTTAACTGAAAATTCCACAATAAGTAGCTTATATGAGAAAGATGTTTATGTTTCTCTCACCTAACAAGAAAGTAGGTCACTGGGGACTTGAGCTCATTCTAAATCCCTGTTCCACCATCCACAGGGTGTGAGCTTTTTCTTCATGCTCACAAGATGGTTGCTGGTACTCACGCCATCACATCCATGTTCCTGTTTCAAAGAAAGAACAGGGCAAAGGGCACAGAGACAAGCTTGTCAAATCTGTTCACTTGTAAAGAGCTTCCCCAGAAGTTTCACCCAATGGCTTTTGCTTAGATCTGGTTGGCCACTATAAGCTGCAAGAGAGGCTCGGAAATGCCCTTAATAAGATTGGTCTTGTTAGTAAGAAAAAAGAGGACGCATGATGGGTAGGCAATTAACAGTCCCTACCATGCAAATTCATTGTTTCTGAATAAGAAAGCTCAAATGCAGCTGTGATTCTGAAATTTAAAAAAATTCTTTAGGCTCTATTGACAAATACAGGGCTGGCATGGGCATAGTTGATTCTGCTCACCAACGTGGTGGAGAAACCATGCTTTTTGTTTTAAGCCCCTGAGATGTGTTTTTATTTTAATTCCTTTGTTTGTTGTCAGAGTATTAATTTGACTACATTTAATTTGACTTACATATGAATATATTTGAATTATATGGACATATATTTGAATATATGTGCATTTTATCAGTTTGGCTGTATTTGTTGATTTATATGTGACTGATACATTAAACTCCTGTTTATCCAGAGTCAAAATGATCAGAAAGATCAAATACTCATTCAAGAAATACTATATTAGTATCATTTCTAGTTTTTCCCACTTGGTATATATATTTTACTGCACTCTATTTTTAAAATCTCATTCATTGATATACAGTTAGTACATAGTCTTAGTAAATGAGAATACTTATTCAACTAGTATAAAATATAGTACCATTTTTAGCAGGGTGCTTATGTAATACTTTTAATATGAGAAAAAACATATTTCTTTCAAGCCACTTAAGCTCTCTCTTTCAGATATATCTGAAAGAGTAAAGAAAATATTTGGAAAGCAAATTATTCTTCTCTTCTGTGAGTAAAAAAAAGAAAAATGACTTTTTGTATCAGGAATTGAAAAAAGAGATTTCTTTAATACCCTGGATTATTTTTCAAAGTTTGGCAAATGCAAAATTCCGTGAACACACTGAGAATTCGACGGCCAGATAAACAAAGATCTAACGCGGACCCCCGCCGCTGAGAACAAATTCTTCCAGATGGGAGCCGGCCCACGCCCGTCACAGCGGCATCAGCCTATTGTAAGCTCTCCGCAGTGTAGACAAAACACCCCCCCAGTCCCTCAGATCTGCCCGTGAGTCACCGCCCTGTGCCTGTGACTTCCTTTGAGACAAAACACGAGGGGCCGCCTTTGAACAGACGCCCCGAGTGCAGTCGACGGGGAAGCCGAGCAGGTGGGACAGGAGCCCCTGCAGGGCCACGTGGAGCCCAACCCCGCGGGCCGGCGCCACGCAGGGGCCCGCAGCCCACGTCACAGCTGAGCACGTGGCCCCTCTGGGGCCCCCACCTTTCTTCTTCCCTCTTTCTACACATCTTTCCAGCTCTGCTGGCTGCACAGATTTCCGCAAAACTCTGAAAGCTGAGGATCGGGGTGCAGTTTCCTGACACCTTAAATGTCTCTTAAACACACGAATTACAACAACAAAAACAAATTTAAAAACACACACGTCTATCGGGCAGCCGAAGTAGTTCTCTGAGTGCCCCAGTAATACTTAACGAACGATGGAAACTTCTGTCTGCGTAACAGTCTGCTTCGCCCGCTCTCTGGCCTCTGACAGGCAAGAGGGCCGAGGTTTGGACCAGTTCCCCTGCCCACTGGTCACTTCCGAGAACTTGGGCAGATCACACGGCCTCTCCAGGCCTCAGCCAATCGGAAGTGTTACCTGCCCTACTCGTTACCCCACCATATGGGGGGGTCACTATTAAGTAAGAAGAAAGAAAGCCTCTCATAACCCTTTATACCAGCACCCTAGGTGATAAGAACACTCCTTTTGTGGACATGGGGTAGGTCTGGAGGTGATGTGCGGAGGGGCCCCGTGGCCACTGCCCTTCACCTCCAGGGACCCGGAGTTCCCACACAGCGGCCAGGACCTCCCCAGGGCCTCCCCTCTGGCCTCGGAGGACCGCTTCCCTCTTTTGGCCAAAGTGGAGAGTCTTTGGGAACTAAGGCTTCCAAGTAAAAGTCATTCACCCCTGGCAGGCGCGGGGGCTGCAGTCCGCCAGAGAGAGACGTGCTCCTGGCACCTCTGTGGAGAAACCCAGCGGAGCGGCCCTGTGAGTCTCACGTGGAGCCCAGACGCGCGAGGCTGCGCTGTGCTTGGGCGGCAGGATGGTGGAAATACGGGAGAGCGAGGTCTTGTGTTTAAAGATGTGACCTCCAGGAGGACAGGGACGTATCCGTCTGTGCAGTCCTCAGCCCCTCGGGAAGAGACCGGCACGTGGTAGGTGGTGGGCACGCAATACATATTTGTTAATTCAAGAATAAACGACAAAAGTGTGTTTTGATGCACCAAAATAAAGGACCCACAGAACAAAGATGATGCTTCATGGTGAGAGAGCACAGCAGCTGCTGCCCTGAGCTCTGGAGTTTCAGGAGAGGAGAACCTGGGATCCCAGAGGCTCACTACCGGCTCCTCTCCAGCCCCATCCAGAACAAGACACGCTGTCACCTCCAGGCTGGGGGTCTACGCATCACCCGCGCTGTTCACTCCGCGCCCCACACCGCAGGCCTAGGACACTCTTCAGCGGGACCCCAGCTCACCAGGCAGCTTCTCTCCTCATGGGCACAGCCATCTGCATCCTTTCATGACCCACCCCAGCAGATGATACTCACCTGGCCAGGGCACTAAGCAAGGATCTCCTCCTTAGTATCCATTCTCTGGAAAGTCAGCTCAATCCTGTCACAGCTCTTAGAGGACCAGCACGCAGGACCTGGCGCTCTCGTTGCTGCCTGAGTTCATCCGAAAACCAGAAGCACATGGCCTGCCAGCAGAGGACAGCAGTGGTCCGAGATCCAGGTGCTGCCCGCCCCCTCCCTTTGGGCCCCACTGACGGCCTTCCCTGCTAGATTTAAACACTTGCTTTGTCCCCCTCCCAGGGTTCTAATGTGAAGAGATGCTTGTTTACTAGAACGTGCTGGGAAATCCCAGAGGAGATCAGTGTGGCCAAGCTGAAGCGGGGCTGTTTTCCATGCTTCCAGAATACTCTGGCATCACTGTTATTATCAGAGTCTCACTGAGAAAATAAGTGAAACGATTTACCGACAAGGCAGAACAGAAGCACGTCCTGCGGTGTCTGTGGCTCCGTCACGCAACTGCACTCTGATCTGAGCTCCTTAGTGGAATCTGCTCCTCGTCAGGAACTGTTATTTCCATATCTTATTACAACATGCCTTTATGCAGGGATCCAACAAGGCTTTATGGCTCTTATACATTTTCTTTACTAAATAAATATTTTATTCAAAAAAAATTTATCGAACCCTTCCTACGTGCTGGGATCATGTAGGATGTGCTGGGAACACAGTTACGGCCGAGCCGCTGCTCCGCGGGGGAGGGGCTGCTGACCTGGCGGGTCAAGTGCAGGTTGTGAAAGGGCCGGGCTGGGGGGGAGGCTGGCGGCCGCGCAGGGGACGGCTGGACAGGGGCTGAAGGGCCCCAGGAGGAAGGTTCTCTGGGAGAAAGGGCTGAAGCCCCGGTCCTCACCCGGAAAGCGGCCCTCCTCCGACAGCTGATGCTCAGTGGGCTTGGATCTCGGGGTGTGTGCCCAGCGCTTCCGTGCCTGACCTCAGCCCTTCTCTGCACATCTGGGAGGAGCGTGTTGGGCCAGCACCCGATACAGCTGCAGAGACCGAGGTTCGGAGGGCGAACCGAGCTGCCTGGGGTCCCGCACCCAGTCACCGAGTCGGGACGTGAGAGCAGCTGCTCTGGACCTTCGTCCTCTGCCTCTGGGTCCCATTCTGGACGCGGCCCCCCCCTCACCCCCCATTAACACCTCGGCCCTTTTCCGGGCCCAGGCGTCCCTCCGCCTCCTGCTTTTCCCGGGTCAGACCCGGGAACTTCCCGCCGATTCAGGGATGCTGGTTGCCCATCCCCCCACTGCAGAGGCGGATGCGGCGCCCGGGTCAGCGGGCTCGGACCAGGGTGACCTTCTGCAGGCCTGTCCTCGGAGGGACTGCGTCGGCCTGACCACCACGACCCCGCTCGTCACCCTGATTCTAAGTTAAGGCGTTTCCGTGCCAAGCACAGGGCCTGGCGTGTCCACCAGGGATTCATTGTGAGTAAACCAACAAGTGACTGGAAGTGACAAATGCTGCCCTTTAAGGGCAAAACTTCTGGTCCTAAATGTCCCTCTGCCGGTCACTCTGTGGGCGGGGTCTGCAATGGCTGCTCTGCCAGACGGAGCTTCTGGGAAGGTTCTACCTCCTCCAAGGCCCCTGGGTCACCATCCTTTACACACTCAGCACGTGTTCACGTGTCTCGGGCAGCATTTTTACATCAATTGTTCTTTATTTTTGTTCTTTACTCTTCATGCTCTCTCCCTGGACAGGATTTTGATCAAATTCAACGAAACCAAGTTACAGGAAACGATCACTGTTTCAGGTCAGGCTCTTTCAATTGAAACCACTCCTCATGTTCACTTTTGAAATGAAAAAAAGAGAAAGAGTTCTACGTTTAATTTAAAGGTATTCAGTGGCCTCTATGAAGACAGGTGAGTAGAAAGAGACCGACATTTGGACTCCTCTCCCCACCAGGACTCCTGGCCCACGAGCCCCAGGGGACATCTGCGTGTTTAACTCCCTTTTCCCGGAGTCCTTTCTGTCCGTGTGTCACACTGCTGTTTGCTGGGCTGTGCCCGTGGCCGCCTGGGCCCCGACCTTGGCGGAAACTCAACTCTGTGACACAAGAGGTTGGGGCCTGGCCCAGGCAGTCTGGTTCTGGCCTCCATAGCAACGCAGCGGTCCAGCCGGATAAGGTACTTCCCTCCAAGGACACCTCACAGCCAGGTGAGGAGTGCAGACTAGGCCACAAGAGACTTCCCTGGTCTGGTGTCCCAGCCGCGTCCTGCTGCCCTGCGTCCCCCATTTTGACCCGGGCTGGGCACCGCAGGCCAAGCCGCCACCTTCCTGGGTCAGCCTAAGAGCACGGGCATGATACTATCACAGGGTTTTCGAGTCACGAGTGATTTGTAAAGCAAAGGCATTCTTAAAAGCTGTCATGAAGTTCCTGTCTTGCCAGCCTTTTCTGTGGTGTAGATAAAGGTGACGCTTCTATAGGAAACACATGTTAGGTTCCTGTCTATCAATGAGTAAAACTTTGCCGCTTCTCATGTCCTCCCTATTTGTCCTCCAAATTACTCAGAAAGAAACTGTCTCCAAGGTATTATGGAGAAAGCACTAGGCCACAATGAAAACCCTGTGTTCTTTGTCTGCCTCTAAGCTGTGTAAGCCTCGTGACCTGCTGTCAGTCACTGGTGCTCCTTGGCCCCAGTGCCTACACTGTTCAGGGCGGAGAGCGTGTTATTCCCGGGCCTCACGCCTTTCACAAGGATTTACCGAGAGCATACAGTGTGCGCGAATCCACCCTGCCAATCACTGCCAGCAGTCAACTCCGTCTTCTGCCCCTTCCAGCTCTTTTCATCGGCCAACACTTTTGTGACTGCCTGGTGTCAGGGGCTCTGGCAGCCACGGGGGGGTGTCAAGGTCACTGCCGCATGGTCCCCGTCAAGCATAGGAGACAGAAGACTCTCACTGTCTCACGACCCTCCAGATTCAGCAGTAAGATTGTTCACGGGACTGCGGGGCACGTGGGGGCACTGGCCGTGCATGGTCTGTGAGGGCACGATGCTTATGGTGACTCTTAAAGGTGGTGGAAACCCAAGTAAAGAGGGGGCAGAAGTGCATCTGGGCGGAGGGGGCGTGTGTAAAGACGGCCTGAGAATCAGGAGCGTGGGGGGTGGGCCTGGGACAGGTCCCCGATGACCAGCATTAAAGGCGTAGGCTCACAAAAGAAGCAGCTGGGGGCACGGGCAGGAAAAACTAGAAAGACAGCCAGAATTCTGGTGTTGCAGAAGCCAAGGGAAGGGAACACTTCGTGAGGAGGTTCCCAATCTCTAAGGTGTTCACGCCTCAGGGGGCTCGGGAATCAGATGTTTTCCTTTAACTTTCCACAGAGATTAGAATGTGAAGATATGGGTTTGATTGTGGATTAAGGCAGAATATTTCGGAATACGGTAGGTTATGAAATAGTTTTATAAGAATCTTAGATAGGCCTGTGGGGAAAGCGAGGAGGTGGACTCTGGAACGCGCGGCAGCGGCCGCACCCTGCCTCAGACCCGCCAACGTCACGCGGTGCAGGGCTGCGCGCCCTGCCGGCTGCGCAGGGGGACCACGCGTGCGCCTGCGGCTACAAGTTACCACTTAGGGAATTAGGCAGATTTAGCAGCGTCTTAGTCGTGACGCCTCTCGCTGCCTCTTAGACCCGAAGCCTAAACAATTAACTGCTGCCCGTCTAATCAGATGCTTCACTCGTTGTTCACATCGGTCGGGCTGGGTTGTCCACGGTCTCTAGACAGTGTCGCTGGGAGATGCATTGTCGTGGCTCGGGCAGGTGTACGGGGATAGTCTGTGGCTCTGTGTGCACTGATTTTTATTGTATGCGTGTTATTGTAATGATATGGCTCAGGAATTATTAAATTGTGCACCTGGAAAGCGTAGAGTTTGCCAACCTTTCTTCTCTCTCCCTCCCTCCATCCCTCTCTGTCTCTCTCTGTCCCTGTCTCTCTCTCTGTACCTGTGCCGCGAGACCCACCATGATGAGTCACCCAGGACAGCGCCGCTCGCCTGAGCCGGAAGGAGCCGCACGGCTCAGCCAGGCTCATCACAAAGGGAGAATAGGTACATGGAATGTTTATTTTTCCAGAAGAGACGTTAGAAGTGAGTGTGAAATCTCCCGTCTCCATCACAGGAAAAGCTCTGTTTGGGAAAATCAGGATGTGTCCCTAAATGGACGAAGAGAGTCAGGTGGACCTGCTCCCCGGTGCTGAGGAAAGAGACGGCCCCCCAGATGCTGGGAGAGGAAGCGGGGCAGGGCAGCGGGTGGCTGGGATTTTAAGCATAATAGTAATAAAAGCAGAGAGCTTTGCGGGCTCAGGTACCCCTTTCCTAAAAGTGATCGTTTTGCTTAAGATCAGAAAACTTGAGCACTGCTTTTTACGTTTTTAGCTTTTTTTCTTCCATCTTTTACTTTTATTATGTTTCATTTACGAGATGCCAAACTAGTTCAGACTCGAGGACACACTTAGGTCGCGAGTGGCCTCAGGTCAGGGTGGGGGAGGGGTTTGAGGTGAGCCGCTGACTCCCTCTGCTTCTGCTGTGGCTTCTCTTAGGAGATCTCTCTTCTCTCTGAAGAGCGTTTTCTTACGTGGAATACAGTTTTTGCTCTATAATGGGTTTGCAAAACAAACAAACAAAAAAACCCTAAACATTCTATGTGTTGCAGGACTTCTTGCTGGGCGTTTGGGTGGCATTTATCATCCTGAAAGGGGTCATTTACGTAACAAGACCCAGAATCCAAAACGCTGTGCAGGCAGCAGTTGTACTTCTTCGGGGCTCCTTGGGGGAGGGGCTCCCAGGGCCATGCTCTTCTGCTATGTTTTACGCTAATGACACCGTGGAACCTGCTGAGAAGTGGCAGCGGGTCTGTGCTCTGCCAAAGCCCCGTCCCCAAACCGCCATGGCTCAGCGCCACGTCTCCTGTATTTCAGGGGTGACCACGTGGGGTTTTTTGCAAGAACAAGGACAGAACTAACCAGTGAATAGAAATAATCCTGAGGCGTTTTCTAAATAAAAGGATGCTAGAATAACTTGATAATGGAACCAAAAAGGATGAAAATACTGAAGATATAAACTCATTTGTGGATAAGAGTAATTCAGTGAACACGGAGCAACCTCTCTCAACATTTTCTGTAACACATTTTTGTAACTTAATGGACAGAGAAACATTATGTGGTTATAGAATTACTTTCAGGACCTCTGGCTGGACTTTTTAAAATGCATGATCATGAAGCAAGATTTCACTATGATGAAGCTATTTAAATGTGATCAGTTGCTTTAAGGGCATAAATCCCAATGGAAAATTTCCAGGTATTTAGTAATTGTTTCCAGTTCTAATTTCCCTCATAAGAAGGTCAAGGAGAAGCAGACATTTTAAGCTCTTTAGAGAGTCCATTAAGATATAATGAGTTGGAAAAAACAGCTAATAGTAGGGTATTTTCAAGATAGAATTGCAGAAATTCCAAATATTTGCAAGGCAATATTTATCCCAGCAATGTCCTATTACCCAGTGTGACGTTGCAGACATATGTGAGCCCCTGTTAATTTTTACCTCTCCTTCCTTCCCATAGAAACTGCTTGGAATCGGGATCAGGTTGGATTCGGAGCTGGACTCACTGGTCGAGCCCCTCGCGGACCCCGAGGCTGAGAAAGCACAGCGCGGCCGATGCTCTGAGGCTCTCAGGAGCCCCACTGTGCCTGCAGGTCGGTGCGGCCCACCTCCTTCCCTTACGTGGGATAGAGTTGCCCCCACTCTCTTATTAATTAGTGCAAAGATAGTCACTGATGAGCACAGCACAGAGCTGGCCCTGAGGAGGTTGTAAAGAATTAACACATTCTCGACTTTCAAGAAATTTCCCCTTTTGTTGGTTGGAGGCAAGACCAGGGCACGACCGACTTAAAAAGCTAAATAGGGGCTTCCCTGGTGGCGCAGTTGTTGAGAGTCCGCCTGCCAATGCGGGGGACGGGGGTTCGTGCCCCGGTCCGCGAAGATTCCACGTGCCGCGGAGCGGCTGGGCCTGTGAGCCATGGCCGCTGAGTCTGTGCGTCCGGAGCCTTTTTTTTCGCGTACCGCAAAAAAAAAAAAAAAAAAGCTAAATAAAACCAGCGAAATCGTACCTCAGCCAGGTGACCAGGGTCGACATCACCAGTGACAGCTCGTGCTGAGATCACGTGCTCTTTTTTTTTTTAGATGTTGGGGGTAGGAGTTTATTAATTAATTGATTGATTTTTGCTGTGCTGGGTCTTCGTTTCTATGCAAGGGCTTTTTCTAGTTGTGGCAAGCGGGGTCCACTCTTCATCGCGGTGCGCGGGCCTCTCACTGTTGTGGCCTCTCCCGTTGCGGAGCACAGGCTCCGGACGCGCAGGCTCAGCGGCCATGGCTCACGGGCCCAGCCGCTCCGCGGCATGTGGGATCCTCCCGGACCGGGGCATGAACCCGTGTCCCCTGCATCGGCAGGCGGACTCTCAACCACTGCGCCACCAGGGAAGCCCTATTTTTGGTTTTTGAAGGGACCTCCATACTGTTCTCCATAGTAGCTGTATCAATTTACATTCCCACCAAGAGTGCGAGAGGGTTCCCTTTTCTCTACACCCTCTCCAGCATTTATTGCTTGTAGATTTTTTTGATGATGGCCATTCTGACCGGTGTGAGGTGATAACTCATTGTACTTTTGATTCGCATTACTCTAATGATTAGTGATGTCGAGCATCCTTTCATGTGTTTGTTGGCAATCTGTATATCTTCTTTGAAGAAATGTCTGTTTAGGTCTTCTGCCCATTTTGGGATTGGGTGGTTTGTTGTTTTGATATTGAGCTGTATGAGCTGCTTGTATATTTTGGAGATTAATCCTTTCAGTTGCTTCATTTTGCAAATATTTTATCCCATTCTGAGCGTTGTCTTTTCATCTTTTTAATGGTTTCTTTTGCTGTGCAAAAGCTTTTAAGTTTCAGTAGGTCCCATTTGTTTATTTTTGTTTTTATTTCCATTTCTCTAGGAGGTGGATCCAAAAGGATCTTGCTGTGATTTATGTCATAGAGTGTTCTGCCTAGGTTTTCCTCTAAGAGTTTTATAGTGTCTGGCCTAACATTTAGGTCTTCAATCTATTGGGGGTTTATTTTTGTGTATGGTGTTAGGGAACGTTCTAATTTCATACTTTTACATGTAGCTGTCCTGTTTTCTCAGCACCACTTTTTGAAGAGGCTGTCTTTTCTCCATCGTATATTCTTGCCTCCTTTATCAAAGATAGGTTACCATACGTGCATGGGTTTATATCTGGGCTTTCTATCCTGTACCATTGATCTATATTTCTGTTTTTGTGCCAGTACCATACTGTCTTGATTACTGTAGCTTTGTAGTATAGTCTGAAGTCAGGGAGCCTGATTCCTCCAGCTCCGTTTTTCTTTCTCAAGATTGCTTTTGCTATTTGGGGTCTTTTGTGTTTCCATACAAATTGTGAAATTTTTTGTTCTATTTCTGTGAAAAATGCCATTGGTAGCTTGATAGGGATTGCATTGAATCTGTAGATTGCTCTGGGTAGTATAATCATTTTCACAATGTTGATTCTTCCAATCCAAGAACATGGTATATCTCTCCATCTGTTGGTATCATCTTTAATTTTTTTCATCAGTGTCTTATAGTTTTTTGCATACAGGTCTTTTGTCTCCTTAGGTAGGTTTATTCCTAGGTATTTTATTCTTTTTGTTGCAATGGTGAATGGGATTATTTCCTTAATTTCTCTTTCTGATATTTTGTTGTTAGTGTGTAGGAATGCAAGAGATTTCTGTGCATTTATTTCATATCCTGCTACTTTACCAAATTCATTGATTAGTTTTAGTAGTTTTCTGGTGGCATCTTTAGGATTCTCTATGTATAGTATCATGTCATCTGCAAACAGTGACAGTTTTACTTCTTCTCTTCCAATTTGCATTCCTTTTATTTCTTTTTCTTCTCTGATTGCTGTCGCTAAAACTTCCAAAACTATGTTGAATAATAGTGGCGAGAGTGGGCAACCCTGTCTTATTCCTGATCTTAGAGGAAATGGTTTCAGTTTTTCACCATTGAGAATGATGTTGGCTGTGGGTTTGTTGTATATGGCCTTCATTATGTTGAGGTGTGTTCCCTCTATGCCTACTTTCTGGAGAGTTTTTATCATAAATGGGTGTTTAATTTTTTCAAAAGCTTTTTCTGCATCTATTGAGA
Source organism: Grampus griseus (assembly GCF_964374135.1). NCBI lineage: Eukaryota > Metazoa > Chordata > Mammalia > Artiodactyla > Delphinidae > Grampus > Grampus griseus. The sequence goes on from NC_139004.1 coordinate 596,413, forward strand.
TTATCACATGGTTTTTATCCTTCAATTTGTTAATATGGTATACCACACTGATTGATTTGTATATATTGAAGAATCCTTGCACTCCTGGGATAAACCCCACTTTATCATGGCGTGTGATCCTTTTAATGTGCTGTTGGATTCTGTTTGCTAGTATTTTGTTGAGGATTTTTGCATCTATGTTCATCAGTGATATTGGCCTGTAGTTTTCTTTTTTGAGACATGTTTGCCTGGTTTTGGTATCAGGGTGATGGTGGCCTCGCCTCGTAGAATGAGTTTGGGAGTGTTCCTCCCTCTGCTATATTTTGGAAGAGTTTGAGAAGGATGGATGTTAGCTCTTCTCTAAATGTTTGATAGAATTCGCCTGTGAAGCCATCTGGGCCTGGGCTTTTGTTTGTTGGAAGATTTTTAATCACAGTTTCAATTTCAGTCCTTGTGATTGGTCTGTTTATATTTTCTATTTCTTCCTGGTTCAGTCTCGGAAGTTTGTGCTTTTCTAAGAATGTGTCTATTTCTTCCAGGTTGTCTATTTTATTGGCATATAGTTGCTTGTATTAATCTCTCATGATCCTTTGTATTTCTGCAGTGTCAGTTGTTACTTCTCCTTTTTCACTCCTAGTTTTGTTGATTTGAGTCTTCTCCCTTTTTTTCTTGATGAGTCTGGCTAATTGTTTATCAATTTTGTTTATCTTCTCAAAGAACCAGCTTTTAGTTTTATTGATCTTTGCTATCGTTTCCTTCATTCCTTTTTCATTTATTTCTGATCTGATCTTTGTGATTTCTTTTCTTCTGTTAACTTTGGGGTTTTGTTTGTTCTTCTTTCTCTAATTGCCTTAGGTGTAAGGTTAGGTTGTTTATTTGAGATTTTTCTTGTTTATTGAGGTAGGATTTTATTGCCATAAACTTCCCTCTTAGAACTGCTTTTGCTGCATCCCATAGGTTTTGTGTCATTGTGTTTTCTTTGTCATTTGTTTCTGGGTATTTTTTTTATTTTCTCTTTGATTTCTTCAGTGATCTCTTGGTTATTTAGTAGCATATTGTTTAGCCTCCATGTGTTTGTGTTTTTTACAGTTTTTTTTTTTTTCCTGTAATTGATACCTAGTCTCGTAGCATTGTGGTCAGAAAAGATACTTGATGTGATTTCAATTTTCTTAAATTTACCAAGGCTTGATTTGTGACCCAAGGTATGATCTATCCTGGAGAAAATTCCATGAGCACTTGAGAAGAAAGTGTATTCTGTTGTTCTGGGATGGAATGTCCTATAAATATCAATTAAGCCCATCTTGTTTAATGTGCCAATTAAAGCTTGTGTTTCCTTATTTATTTTCACTTTGGATGATCTGTCCATTGGTGAAAGTGGGGTGTTAAAGTCCCTTACTATGATTGTATTACTGTCAATTTCCCATTTCATGGTTGTTAGCATTGGCCTTATGTATTGAGGTGCTTCTATGTTGGGTGCATAAATATTTAGAATTGTTATATCTTCTTCTTGGATTGATCCCTTGATTGTTATGTAGTGTCCTTCTTTGTCTCTTGTAGTAGTCTTTGTTTTAAAGTCTATTTTGTCTGATATGTGAATTGCTACTGCAGCTTTCTTTTGATTTCCATTTGCGTGGAATATCTTTTTCCATCCCCTCACTTTCAGTCTGTATGTGTCCTTAAGTCTGAAATGGGTCTTTTGTAGACAGCATATATACTGGTCTTGTTTTTGTATCCATTCAGCCAGTTTATGTCTTTTGATTGGAACATTTAATTCATTTACATTTAAGGTAATTATTGATATGTATGTTCCTATTACCATTTTCTTAATTGTTTTGGGTTTGTTATTGTAGGTCTTTTCCTTCTCTTGTGTTTCTTGCCTAGAGAAGTTCCTTTAGCATTTGTTGTAAAGCTGGTTTGGTGGTGCTGAATTCTCTTTCTTTTGCTTGTCTGTAAAGGTTTTAATTTCTCCATCAAATCTGAATGAGATCCTTGCTGGGTAGAGTAATCTTTGTTGTAGGTTTTTCCCTTTCATCACTTTAAATATGTCCTGCCACTCCCTTCTGGCTTGCAGAGTTTCTGCTGAAAGATCAGCTGTTAACCTTATGGGGATTCCCTTGTATGTTATTTGTTACTTTTCCTTTGCTGCTTTTAATATTTTTTCTTTATATTTAAGTTTTGATAGTTTGATTAATATGTGTCTTGGAATGTTTCTCCTTGGATTTATCCTGTATGGGACTCTCTGTGCTTCCTGGACTTGATTGACTATTTCCTTTCCCATGTTAGGGAAGTTTTCAACTATAATCACTTCAAATATTTTCTCAGACCCTTTCTTTTTTGCTTCCTCTTCTGGGACCCCTATAATTCGAATGTTGTGTTTCATGTTGTCCCAGAGGTCTCTGAGACTGTCCTCAATTCTTTTCATTCTTTATTCTGCTCTGTTGTAGTTATTTCCACTATTTTATCTTCCAGGTCACTTATCCGTTCTTCTGCCTCAGTTACTCTGCTATTGATTCCTTCTAGAGAATTTTTAATTTCATTTATTCTGTTGTTCATCATTGTTTGTTTGCTCTTTAGTTCTTCTAGGTCCATGTTAAACGTTTCTTGTATTTCCTCCATTCTGTTTCCAAGATTTTGGGTCATCTTTCCTCTCATTACTCTGAATTCTTTTTCAGGTAGACTGCTTATTTCCTCTTCATTTGTCTGGTCTGGTGGGTTTTCACCTTGCTCCTTCATCCGCTGCATAGTTCTCTGTCTTCTCATTTTGTTTAACTTACTGTGTTTGGGGTCTCCTTTTTGCAGGCCGCAGGTCTGTAGTTCGCATTGTTTTTGGTGTCTGCCCCCAGTGGGTGAGGTTGGTTCAGTGGCTTGTGTGGGCTTCCTGGTGGAGGGGACTGGTGCCTGTGTTCTTGTGGGTGGGGCTGGATTTTGTCTTTCTGGTGGGCAGGACCACGTCCCGTCATGTGTTTTGGGGTTTCTGTGAACTTAGTATGATTTTAGGCAGCCTCTCTGCTCATTGGTGGTGTTGTGTTCCTGTCTTGCTAGTCGATTGTCATGGGGCAACCAGCACTGGAGCCTGCTGGCCGTTGGGTGGAGCTGGGCCTTAGTGTTGAGACGGACAGCTCTGGGAGAGCTCTCACGGACTGATATTACCTGGGGCCGGGAGGTCTCTGGTGGTCCAATGTCCCGAACTCAGCTCTCCCACTTCAGAGGCCTAGGCCTGACACCAGGCCGGAGCACCAAGACCCTGTCAGCCACACGGCTCAATATAGCTGGAGCAAAGCCATTTCCCTTCTGGGTACATATCAAGTAGGAGACAGCTAAACATGTAAGCATCTCAGTGGCTTCTGAAGTCATGGGGAAGATGTGATGCATGAAGGACACCAGCTCAAGTCTCACAGCTTAGCTCTGTGATCGTGGACCAGGCAGTTAACTTCTCTGTGCCTCAGAGGTCCTTTCGTGCAGTACCTCCTCAATCCAGAGGCCCAGTCAGGTGCGAGGGAAGGGCTGTCGCTTGCAGGCTGTGCAGGGAGGGAGCCCGCAAGGCTGGCACAGGACGCTGGCGCAGGCAGCAAGGTCTTTTCTAAAAAGATAATACAATGTGATCAAATT